>NC_072794.1:94071002-94696002 GCF_028583425.1 Eublepharis macularius | reverse complement strand
TTCAAACGAACACCAGCTTCCACAGAATCTACCTTAATGCCCATCATTCCCCACCCCCCAATTTCATCAGTCTGCTAAAGTGAGTGCCAGCAGTGCTTCAGCCTCAAGGGAAATCCCACCATACTTCCAAGCATGAAATTAATTCAAATACAATACAAAGCCACATAACTGTTTAAAGAAAATCCATCACTTGCCAGCTAACTTTGTATATCTACTTTCAAAAGAAGAGAAAGCCAATGGCAAGAAGTAGGCAATAATGGAGTAAATACTGGGAAAAACCAGTAAGAAGATAAGAATTTTAGTGCTTCTTATGAAGGTGATACAATGAGAAGACCCTGGAGTATAAAAGTCAGAATTCTTACTGGAAGTCCCATTATGTGTGGCAACAAGGAAACATCTGGAAATAGGTTCATACCCCTACCAGCTTTCCTTCTCTATTTCATCCAATTCCTTTCCCTACTACAGCTCCCATCCTACATGGCTGTTGCTCATGAAGATCTCACAATGCCTGGTAGAGCTTTTTCTGTGACTGAAAGGATCTTTCCTTCAGCTTTTGCCAGCACAAAAGATGGTAGAATTCAACCCATAATCTTCCATTTTACATAACAAAATTACATAATCTTAATAAATATATTGCTTTTTAAAATTTAAGCTCACTGCTATTTTCAATCAAGGTACATAGATCATGATACGGTTCTCAGTGAGAGTTGCAGAATTGAAGTCTCAGCCACATAATGGATTATTTGCTACGAGACTAATACATTTGCTTTCATGTTGCTATCGGTATAATACAAATTCTACTTTCCTTAAATAATGTTGACATTTTCTATCAAACCTACCAAATTATACACTCTCCTCCAGGACTGTGAAATACCATATCCAGCCCTGCACCTAAAGTAAATGCCCCCTCACTTTCCTCTCAAATCATCTGCAGTAAGTAGCAGTCCAAGATTATCACTGAATTTGAAATACTTTCTCTCTGAGCTACTGGTCAGATCCTGTTCAGAAACTGGACATATCTGTGACACTCAAGGCAGTTCTAAAAATATGCATATGTTTTTGGGCAGGAAGAGGAGGGGTTTCCTTAGCAGCTGTGGTCTTTACAACCCAGGAAAATATTCTTTTTGCTTTGTCACTGGCTTAGCCATTCCTTCAGCATCTACTGGGAATGCAGATGTTTGGCAGTTCACACAGTTTTGCGGCTCTCCCTTTATGCACTTATTTACAGTGAAGTCTATTTAAAATGGAAAGCTCGGGGGGCTTCAGTCCAAATACAATGTTGTCCCAAGGGAACACCTAATAAAGTTTTGAGCCGTGGGAAGAAACAAGGCACAAAGGCAGTACTGCCCTGGCACTATTACAGTTTATTGGCTTAGTTGGATCTGAGAGGAAGCAGTAGCATTTGGTGGACTGTGACATGGATGCCATGTTCAAAGTGGAGGAATATGACCTAGTATCCACCTGTACAACATCACACAGCAATCCAGGGAAAAGCCATGACATTAATAAAAGCATTATTTGCATACACGAAACCCGACATTTAACTCCCATTGTATTTATTGATAGCCGGATCCTGTGTTTACTTAGTAAATCTTGCTGATTTCAAAGGATTTTACTTCCACAGAAGCAATCCTAGGATTGTTTGTGGCCTTCCATTTGATCCCAGGTAGATAATGAAGAAAGGTGTCAGGCTCCAATTGTGAGCTTCCCAGAAACATCCGCCTGCCATGATTGAAATCAGGATGTTGGACCAGATGGACCTCTGGTTTGACCCAACATTGTTCATTATTCATAACATAAAAGCAGCTTTCCTGGATCATATCAAGGGTTCATCTAGTCCAGCTTCCTGTTTCACACTGGCCGTCGTCACACGGGCATCTCTTCCGTTAAATTTACAGCATATAGCGTCCTACCTGTTATCGGCACAGTAACGTTTCTTTGGGTCACCTAACGGCTCTTCGCGCCACCAGCTGTCCACACCGAAGCGCTCTGTTCTGTTCTCTCTAACCGCGCAGAAGCAGCTCCTCCCCCCTTTTTTTTTATTATTCTGGCGTTTAATTCCGCTATAACGGAATAACAGCATATAAACATTACGACCCTTTTGTGTTTCCAACTTTGAAATTATATAAATAGCCCTTTGCCCGCAGAAAACTCCCTGTCTGACGTGATCCCCATCGCTGAAGACTCTGCCATGGCAATTGAGTCATTTTTACTTCAGCAGAAAGTTTGCATTGTGTTATGTCGTTATGGCGTTATAAGGACATAATAAAATAAAAAAAAGGGGAGTCGCAGGAAGAAATGGATTCTGGGATTGAAGGGAGGGCATAGGACGTTGCGAGGCGAAATACATCGATGTGAGGCATTCACACTGAGGCGCAAAATATCGCAACTATCAAGCAAAAAACAGCAATGAGGAAATCGCTTCAAGGTGGGTTTTTGCCGGGAAATGGCGCCATTTAAGCGCCTTTTTAGCGCTAAACAAAAGCCCGTGTGACGACGGCCACTGTGGCTAATAACATACCATGAGAACCTGCTCTTGCCCATCAGCACTGGTATTCAGAGGAGTACTGCCTCTGGAGATAGAGTTCCCATTTAACCATCATGGCTAATAGTTCCTGATGGATCTCTTCATCATGAATGTATCTAATTCTCTTATAAAGCCAGCAAATTAGTCACCATCACTACATCCTTTGGCAGAGAACTCCACAAGTTTTTAAAAAATATTTATTTTATCTTATTTATAATTGGCCTTTCTCACTAAGGCAGATTAGACAGTGTAGGTCAATACAATCAACAGCTGGGATGTTCAATAAACAATGCAAGAGGGTATGCAAATGCAAAATTTGCAGAAATTTGAAAACAAGCAGAAATCCACTATAGAGCTGTAACAAAGTACAAGTAATGAAACATGACATCTTAAACAGCACAGAAATCATCCTCCAGGGACGTATGCACAACAGCTAGAATACAATAGTACATTCTCCAGTAGTACAATCAAAGCTGCCAAGGCTGAGCATGGGGAGAAAAGTGGCCCCAAAAATATGAGGGACCAAGATCATGAAGAGCTTTGTATGTGATGGCCAATACCTTGAATTGAGCCCTGTAATTGATGGGAAGACAATAGAGTGACTGCAGAATATTCATGCTCTGGTTAGCTACCAATAATAACCTAGCTGAGGCATTCTGCACTAACTGAAGTAACTTGTTGAGTGAAGGAGTAGTTCCATTTGTCTCTCCTGAATCTAGAGCCCATCAGCTTCACTGAGTGACTGCAAGTTCTAGTTTTATGGGAGAAAAAGCTCTCTCTAACCATTTTCTCCACCCTATACATAATTTTATAATCTGTCATGGCCCCTCCTTCTTGGTCATCTTTTCTCAAAACTGAAGAAACACATGCATACATACCCCAACTCATGTTGCCCGAAACTCAAGGCAGCATACGTGGTTTCCTCTCTCCATTTTGTCCTCAAAACAAACCTGTGAAGGTTTGGCAGTAAAAGAGTAACAGCCCCAAGATCACCCAGTAAGCTTTATGGCAGAGTGTGGATTTTAGACTAGGTATCCCCAGGCTTAGTTCAGCACTTTTAACTATTACATTACACTTATTCCACCTACCCTGCTAGTACGGTAGGTGCTCCAACCTCTTGATCATTTTGGTTGCGCTTGTTGCACTTTTTTCAGTGCAGTCTCCTTCCTGAGATACAACAAATGGAACTTTGCTGCATGCGCATAAATTCTGTATTTCCCCTTCAAGACGTATGTCTCAAAGCCTACTCTTTTCATGATTGCCATTTATTAATTGAAAAAGGATGGTGCCTTACATGTAGACACCTTTTGATGCCATGTGTTTATTTTTTAGCATCCACATGAACTGTCACATAGAGCCAAAACACACGTTAAGAAATACCTAGGTTCAGCACATGTTCTCTTACCTCAAGGTTTGCCGGGATCTGTAGGCGTCCTGGAAGCTTAAAGTTTAGCATTTACAGAGCAGCAGGGAGGGAAATACAGGCACCTGTATTTCCCTTCCCCTTCCTGCTGCTCTGTAAATGCTAAACTTTAAGCTTCCAGGACACCTACAGATTCCGGCAAACCTTGAGGTAAGAGAACACGTGCTGAACCTAGGTATTTCTTAACGTGTGTTTTGGCTCATAATCACCTGACTCCTGCATTGTGCTCTGGCCAGGTTCATGCAAAAAAGTATCACACCTAGTGCTTTGTTCTAAGTCTACAAGTGCCAGCCTTGCACTTCACCTCCTTTTTACCCTCTCTGCCTGGTCCTGCAGTGTGGGGGAAGGTTTTGAGGGATTATGGCCCCAGGTTAATGTCCTGCCTGGTGAGGCCTAGCCGTGTTCTTAGTGGCAGGTGGCAAGGACACACTTGCAGACTCTGGCAGGGTGGTATCTGGTGCTGCTAGGGCATGGTCAGTCAGTTCTCTGCAGCATCAGGCCCTCCCTGATTCCTCTGGTTCTCCTGGTTTCCTGGCCAGTGGAGGTCATGACCATAGTTTACTTTGTTTGATAAACTACTCTGATAGTTGTGGTGCTGTCTTGTAAAACAGCTCCAAACCAATAAGAGTGGCTAATTTTTCAACTGTGACAGCCTCACTTCCTCTAATTCCCCTGTGTAAAACTTGATGTAGTGTTTGTGCAAACTGAGAATGTTTCATCTAGTCTTTTTTCATCTGTCTGAACTAAGAATAGATGACAGAAGATCTCATATAACTAAAAAGACCTCAAAGTGCGTTCCAATCTTTCTAAATCACTGTAATTAACAATTTATTGGTACATAGTAAGTGTAACAGAAGTCTTGCTACTAACTTTTAAAATGTTGGGGGGGGGGGTTGATGGCACATACCCAACGTCGGGCCTAGTCTGGCCTAGAGCTCCTAAAGGAAAATACTGATCACAGGCAGAGACAGAGGAAATGTGATCAACTAAATTTGTTTAACTGCCTACCACCCTCAGCACAGTATACTAAGCAAGAAGAACAAAAGATCATCATCCAAGGAGCCTATAAAAATGAAAAGGGATGGTGGACATACTGTACTAGTAAAATCTTACTTCCCCATGCTATGCTGTGAAAGCTCTTATGGGACTATCATCAATCAACTCATAACAGAGGCCAAAAGATGGTGGAAGCACTTATTTGCTATATCACTGCTATTGGGCTCCACCGAACAACTGAACAAATAGTGCAGAGGCTTGTCCGACTTGTCAGAGAATGAAAGCTAAGACCTGGAGCTCCAAGGTTACTACGAGCTGGAGCACGCACATGGGTGAATTGTACATTCCAGTCAATACATGTAGAGTTTATCAAATTGCCTCATTAAGGGAGACACTGTTACTTCTTAGTGTTGGTAGACAAACTCACCAGATGGCCAGAAGCATTTCCATGTGCCTTCCCAAAAGCGAAACAGGTTGCTAAGGTCCTCATCCACCACATAATTCCTCATCCACCACATAATTTCCCTTCTCCCTCTCTCATCAGGGGAAAAAAGCGGCGCGGCAAATGCAAACATTCAGAAAAGTGCTGTGGGCTGCTCTCACTGGACCTGAAGCTTTCCAAAGCAATCCAAATTGTTTCAGAAAGCTTTTATTTGGATCAAAGCTGGATTGGGCCAGCAATGCTGGGCTCAATTTGGGAATCCCAAATCTTTCTGAATCAGATCCGATTCAGGTATTTTTTCCTAATTGGAATCCCAAATTGCACACCCCTACTAAGTATCTCTCACACTAGGAATCTCATGGGACCTACACACAGCTTGGGGACCGCAAGGTTAAGTAGAAAGAATAAATAGAAGTTTGAAGACCTGTCTAACTTAAGATTTATATGGACACAAAACTGCACTGGCCAGAAGCACCACCTATTGCCCTGACACGATTGTGGGCCACACCTAGGGGAAAGTTAGGACTGATTCCCTTTGAGCTATTATATGGAATGCCCCATCCTATATTCCCAAAGGGGAGAGCATTAGAATTTAAGATAGGTGACATACAAATGAAAGAACATGTTATTGCTTTGCAGTCTGTCTTGCATTCTCTCCACAGGGCTGCCCTCGTTGAACAGCTCTGCCCTATGACTCTCCAGTCCATTCCTTCTTGCCAGGAGACTGGGTGTATGTTAAATAATGGAAGCATAGTTCCCTGTGGATTTGGAAGGACCCAAGCAAGTGCTCCTCACCTCAATGGATGGGGAAAATTACTCATTAGATCCTCTACAGGTGCTAGCTGGTCACTACTGGGTGTGGGGGAGGAGGGCTTACTCTGCATTACCAACAAATGGAAAGGTTATATGTTATTTAGCCCTTGTATTGCCACCCTTGTTTGTTACTTCATCTTTGGGTACCAGGCTACACATCCAGAATTATAGAGATGTAGAAACAGCTCAGCAGTATGTGAAGCAGTATTTGCCTCTTACACAGTTTGGGCTATTTCAAGGACTTAATGAGGCTGTTTGGCATTAACAAGCAGTGGTCGAATTAGTAGCCAATGAAACAACTAGTGCTCTAAGAGACCTTGCCACCAAACAGGGGCTCATCCAACAGATGGCCCTGGACCTAATTTTAGCATCAAAAGGGGGCACTTGTGCCTTACAATACCACATGCTATGCCTGGATTCCATATAATCACCAGGCAATCTTTGATAGAGCTGCTCACATATTGCAGATAGTTTATGTACCTCCTTATGAGTCATGATGGCAGACCCTCTTTGGATCATGGTGCCAAATCTTGGGAACTCCCTTAAGTCAGCCTTGGTACTTAGGGTTTCCATACTTTTCCTTGTTATGTGTTTATGAGTTTGTGGCCATTGGTTATTGCAGGTTGTATTAAGTACTTTAAATTAAAAAACTGTAGAACAAAGATATGTAATGCTTCAACGACGTTATTGAAATCAAGGTGGCCCAAGTGGCCCACTGTAGGTTAGGCCTTGGGCCAAAGGAGGGACTGATGGCACATACCTGACGTCAGGCCTAGTCTGGTCTCGTGCTCCTAAAGGAAAATACTGATCACAGGCAGAGCCAGTGGACATGTGATAATCTTAATTTGTTTAACCCTTTAGACATACTTGTGCCTTGAATTTCATACTGCACCATTGAAATAGGCCAATTAGCTTGGATTACTATATATAGAATAGACTGCCTTCGGTATAAAGGGGCAATAGCTTTGTTTTCTGTGAGGAACCTGAGGTAACTTCTTTGCATTAAGAACCTGTTCCTCTCTTTACTGCAATAAAGACTTTCTGTACTCCTTCTGCTCTGCCTGCCTTCTCTTTAATTGGGCCAGGAGTGAATGGAGCCCTTTTGGGCTAACATGGTGAACACAATCGGTGAAGAAATACAGGAAAAGCATTCTGTACATGCTTGGAGGTGTGTTTGCCTTACATACTGCTGTCATGTCTGTGTACTTCCATGCCATAGTTCTTTGTTTGTTTGTTGTATTGCTTGTGCCACAATATGCTGAAGCTATACTGATTGATTACTAATTACTAGTGCTGTATACTCTCTCTGCTCATTCATAACCATATTGCAGATGTTACTTCCTTAGGACCCAGAAAAGGCCTCCTCAGTTATCTTTGAGAAATATGCGAGTCTCAACTAGCCGTGACCTTGATGTGTCTAGATGCCAGCTTTCGCTTCTATTCCCAGATGCTGGGAACATTGTATTGTATACCTGAGATATAGTCATAACTAAATAGATTCTCACAAGACTCTTGTAGACTTGCGCACCAAAATTGTCATTTAGAGCGCGTGAAAATCAACTATAACAGAGACTGCTTGATTTGAATTGTCACTTCTGCCAAACTCCATGATGGAGTACAGACCTGAACTGCTCAGACTCTAATAAAGCTATTTCTGCTGAAACTAACGTGTGTTCACTGTGGATGGGCTTGAGGGGTCTACCTGCCAGGGACTGTCACAGGGCTAAGAGCTGGCATTCAAGGCAAGCCTCATGGCCAAGATGTCCTCATTATCACATTAAGATTTGTTATAATATCATATTAAGACTTTTCCATACCTAGAACTCCTTCATTTAGTCTGTGATATTTCAAGTATGCAATTTCCCTCTCTCTCTGCACTTTATTATAAAGATATGAAAAGATTTTTATCTTCCCTGAAGTTCTACTAAAAATGCATTCTATTCATTTAAAATGGGTCCATTCTACCTTTCCTATTCAGCCTGAGTCAGTACTATACTGTTGTGGTTGTTTACCTTACATACTGAACCCCAGAACACCACTAATACGTTCACTGCAGTTTAGACACATAATAGAAGACTGCCCTGTAGCTGAAGCTGGAAATGAATAGAAGGATATGGATAGCAACTGCCAGAAGAGACTGGGAGCAGGCAGTCCCTCAGCTGTCAGGGGGAGACTTGCTCTGCTGCACAGAACTACGGAAGCCTGTGAGTCACTTCCTCTTCCTTTCCAAAACAGACAGTCCTTCTTCCCCAAAGGCAACAAGCCCCACGGCCTTTTCTTAACACAATAACTGCCTACTTCCTTAGTGCTTTCTCTGTCACACCACAAAACTCATTTCGTATCCTCATAATAAAAATCCATCTTCAAAACAGACCCATGTCAAATTAGGCACATTTGGCATTATTTCAATACTTTTATGATATACTGTATTACACATGGAGCCAGCTCAAAGACAGAGGCAACCACCTGTGGTGCCAAAATTCTGGGGGCACTGGCCTCAGCTATGTAAATATCTTGGCATTATAGCCATGGCTTGCACTTTTGAGGGGGATGCACAAGGTGAGTTCAGCATCACTAGGGCTCTTTGATATCTTCGAGTCTATCCCTAGAATGCATTCTGCTTGCTATTAGACTCCTAGGGTGTAGATGCAGACGTTGTTAAAGGGGGAAAATATGGGACAGGCTTTTAAAAGTGATCTTGAACATTGACTGTTTTATTGTTATGATGCTCAGTATGCATTAAGACCTGGGGATGTATAGCAAACATTTATTTTGTCTAAAAAGATCTTTAAAAGGAAAAAGAAAATCGATGGTTGTTGTGGGTTTTCTGGGCTGTATTGCCGTGGTCTTGGCATTGTAGTTCCTGACGTTTCGCCAGCAGCTGTGGCTGGCATCTTCAGAGGTGTAGCACCAAAAGACAGAGATCTCTCAGTGTCACAGTCAGATCTCTGTCTTTCGGTGCTACACCTCTGAAGATGCCAGTCACAGCTGCTGGCGAAACGTCAGGAACTACAATGCCAAGACCACAGCGAGACAGCCCGGAAAACCCACAACAACCATCGTTCTCCGGCCGTGAAAGCCTTCGACAATACATCAAAAAGAAAATCCCTTGAGCTAGCCCTGGGGCTACACTGCACCACTAATGGCATGGGGGGTTTTTGCTTTGCTTTACTTTCCTTATTCACAGTGATCCCTGTGAATACTGCAGAAGCCCTTACAACAGCCCCATAAGGCCAGTAGGATTCCTATTTGAGGGAACTGAAGCTAAAAGAAAGTGGCTTCAGCACCTGTTGAATTTGTGGCTGGGATTTGAACAAGCAACCTCCCAGATCGCAACTCAGTGTCTTAGCTATTATGCTTCATCACATCCCTGCTTAGATATTTGTCTATAAATTAGGAATGATTGCTGTCTATTTCACTAAATTTATCTGCAAGTAAGCTTGTTGCACCCACTTCTTGTCAGAAGTATTGAAGACCCTGGCCCCAGACTAGCAGAAAGAGAAGAAAAATAAATGTCAGGAAGACAGCATCAGTTCTTTTTGTTTTGGGCCTTTGTACAGAATCTAATATACCCAACTGACATGAACAGAATTCTAATAATGGTATGTAGTTAACTAAAAATGTTCCCAAGTATTTATCTAGCAACATGAGACACCTAGGGAATAAGACAGGGGTATTTGAGTATGTGGTTATGAACTAGTAGAATAGAGATAAAGAGATTTTTTCTAAATAAACAAACAACAACATAGCATAGGCTTACCAAAGTACAGGTTGTAGAAGACATACAACCAAAACAGACAACGCACTGGGAGATGTCCAAACAGATCTCCAGCACATTTTTAATTCATAAAAAGCAGCCATCAAGGGGGCAAATTACTGCAACCCAAGCATGGGGCAGTTGTATGGCTAATTCTCCCCCCTTCATTTTCTTGATCTCAAATCCCACCTCCAGAGTTGCTATTTGCCCCATTCTGGAAACATACAGAAAATGCCAAAAAGAGCAACTTGGCAGGGGGGGAGGGGGGAGATGTTTTGGCTCCAGGAAAATCAGTATAGCTAATTCTCAATGTGTCCAAATCTATGGACACTTAAATCCAGAAAATGGAACCGTGATTAGACAAGACAGATCTTTCTACAAACCTGAAAAATGTCCAAGGTAGTTTTAAAAACCCGAATAATGAAGCAGCTTTAAGAAATGAATGCCCTCAGTGGCCACTGCTAGGCAAACATGCATACAGTATCGCCTACATTTATGGCTTGGTTTCTGTTAGTAAAGGGTAAGTGGAGGGGGTAGTGCCCTTTTGGCTCGTGAGGAAGGGCTCATGGGGCTGGGGTCAGAAGCAGCCAAAGGGCAACTTGCTACCACGTGTAGGGTTGCCGGTCTCACAGAGGGAAACCAACACAAACAAAAGAGGCTCCCCAGTACAAGACCCAAGACACTCGGTGGAGATGCCACACCTAGGGGACTGAATAATTATTACAAAGTGTATACACAGCTGAATTAATTTATATGGCTATTTATAATTCATTCAAAGGTGCAAAGTGTCTTGTGCTCTAATAAATAGTAATAAATATTTAAAAGTCAATACAAAGTCATTACAAAAGTCAATCCACATTGCATAGTTGAAAGACATATATCAATCAACAATTTAAACATGCATTTTAAACTCTCAGGAACTGCCATATCTGTGTGATAGGACACTATGCAAAAGGTTGTAAATGCTTCAGTCCAACAAGATTATTTCTCTCTATTTGTATTTCCAGGTAGCTATGAGGAAGAGAGATGCTCCAATGAAGACTTCAGTTCAACAGGTAAGTAATCCACACGTATTGCTTCACATTGTAAATAACTATTCTCTTTGTATGTTCTAGGTGGAGCTGTGAAAATGGGGAAAGGACCCAAAGCACCCACCCTGCCCAACAAATGGTCAGCTAATTAGTCAAGCTTGTTTCATGAAATCACTTCATCAGGGGCCAAAGAGTCGGTCCACCATGGAAACAAAAAATTCTACAAATAAAAAATGTTGTGAACAATATGTGTCTATTTCTCTAGAAACCTCCCAGACTACAAAAAGATTCTCTAAACTTACCACAATGACAACAACCTCAACCTCTAGTGCATTCTCTCAGTGCACCACAGTAATTGGCCAAACATACTTGGCACTACATGGTGGACCGATTCTTTGGCCCTTGATGAAGTGATTTCATGATATCAACCTGACATGAAGCCCAGGAGTACTCCTAGGGCCTGCATGATGACTTCACTCCCAGAAGTGACATCATTGCACCGTGCCAGGAGTGTGCATGCTTTGTGCATGCACGAGGAGCTCCGGGAGGTGAGCGCCAGATTCCCCCGCCCCCGCTAGGATGATAAGGGGACCTGGCAACCCTAATTACATGAACTGCATGACGCACCCGGGACTGACTGGTTGCTAGGGTTCAACAGCAGACACTCCACAAAAGCTAGTGCGGTACAGTGGTTATAGTTTCAGACTAGGATCTAGGAGACCCAGGTTCCCCACTCTGTCATGGAAACTGAGTGACCTTGTGCCAGTTACACATCTTTGTGTTATATCTTGTAATCCTCTTATTGATTGACTAATTTTTTTGTCAAATTTAATCTGCCTTGAGTCCCAGTGAACTATAAATGAAGTCGGTGGTGGTGATGATGATGATGATGATGAGACACTTCTGAGTGATCTTGGATAAGTCACCATCTCTCAGCCTAACCTATACTGCACAGGGTTGTTGTGAAGATAATATGGGGAAGGTGAGAACTGTATGCCTTCCTGAGCTCTTGAAGGAAGAAAAACGCACAAGATCAATTTGTAGTACTTTGTACTAATTAACTTCGTTAAGATTTCAAGGAGCAAATTTGCATGTTCAAAGAGAACAAACATGAAACTGAATTTTACCAAATCAAAGAAAAATATGCTTGTTTCAGTTCTTTCAGATATACATAACTGCGTTCACTTATTCAGTTATCTAAATACTGTGGAAAATTCCAGAGCTTGTTCCAAGAAGTGGCTGTCTGGGGGAAGGGTAGGAGGAGAAGCAGAGATCATTGCCTGATGAGAAGTCTTGAAAAAGTAGAATAAAATACTTAAGGAGAAGAATATTTGCTAGAGATTATGCCTAACAGGAACCCATATTTCGCAATAGCCACAGATCAGCCCAACATGGGGATTTCCAATAAATGTTGTGCTGTATAATATTTAGTAACTTAATAACTCACAACAGTTAGTGTTATTAAGATGTTAACTATAAGATCCTATTCCTAGCCTACCTTACAGAGTCACAGTGGGGGAAATGAAAAAGACAGCTGTAAAACACATGTATAATGGCATGGAGAAAAATATCTTTCTTGACCCTTTAACAGAAGCTTACTGTATACAAATGGACATGTGAAGCTTTTCATGGCATGGAGTTAAATAATATCACTTCATAAATAAATCCCATTCAGACTTTAAGGACATTTTTTTTCAGGCAGTTGCCAAACCTATTGTATAATGAAAGATGTACTACAGAAATGACTAATATCCACATTTATCACACTGCTGTGCGATGTGTTCCAGGGCATGTAAAATTATCAACATATCTCCTTAGAACTGATTGGGTGCCCCTCTCCCCTTCCCCCACAACACACAGTACTGGGATCTTTCAGGGCCACTATGAAAGCCTTATCCAAGCTGTGTAAATATTAATTTTAATGGTATTTGAATAAAGTCTAATGAGCTTTCAATAGTTTATTATGGGGAAATAGTTTATTTATAAATAAAATAGTTTATTATGGGGAAATGGGGAAG
Organism: Eublepharis macularius; assembly: GCF_028583425.1. Classification (NCBI taxonomy): domain Eukaryota; kingdom Metazoa; phylum Chordata; class Lepidosauria; order Squamata; family Eublepharidae; genus Eublepharis; species Eublepharis macularius. Next base: position 94,682,995 of record NC_072794.1, on the reverse strand, counting down.
TGGGGGGGGGGACTCAAACATCAATTGAAAGAGAAAAATACATTTCTGGGCCTAAAGTTCACCAATTTAGTTACCAGGCAAAGTGACTCAGAACCTGCTGTTCAGTCAGAAAGTCAAAATACATCCTGGTCCTGGCAACAACTATTAGAGAACCATGCAGATCTATCAACAGTTTCTTAATGGGTCTGTTCAGCGCTATTAAATGTTTCACCTATCAGCTTATATCTGCTCCACAGCCTGTATTAACTTCTGGGCACATCTGTATAGGGATTTATACATCACAGACCAAACTCAATATTTAATTTCTATAAACAGTCTGACTAGAAGACATATTTGGCCTAGAAGCTCAGAACCTTACCAGGAAGTGTGTGAGGAAAAAAGCCTATGAATCCCTTTTAAGTACTCTGCAGATAGTCAGAGGCACTTCCGTGTATCATAATAATCATAGCAAAGGGGTGGCTGCAATAGTATATCACAGTAAAATAACACTGAAGTCTAGTCAGCCTGAGTACCAGAAAACAAGGCCACAATTAATGCCTGGCACAAATTAACAACAGTTCAAGCAGAGTGAGTTGCCCATATAAGTAACTGTTAAGAGCCATGAGAACTTCATGCCAATCTCTCTTTTGAGATAAGGCAGACTTATGGCCTCTCCCGGCCACAGAGTATTATTTTCACTAAGCTATTTTCTCAAACACACTAGAACCAGTTTTCAGTACATACAATTATGTGATGATTCAGTCAGTCTACAAGGGATTATTGGGCACTGTACTTGTCGTTTCCTTGGTGTTGTTGCCAAGTGGCAACTGGCAGCCATCCAACAACACTGACAATCCCGAACAGTGCTTATACACTTGAGCTGCGGGCATTTTCTGCTCCGGAAAACAGCTCTGCTTGCATTTGTTTCCATCCCTAATAACTGGCTCCGGGCAGCTTTGGCCATCGCACAACGTTAGCAGAACCCAACCAGCTTCCTAAAATCCCCCCCCCCCTCTCCGTAATTGTGTGGTTTCCAGTTCTGTTGCTGGCAGCATATTGGGTTGAAAAGTTCAGAAATGCCGAGTCCAAGATGGCCTTAACGCCGAGTGGTTTTAAGGGGAACACATGGCTGCAAATGCATCGCAACCTACCTGCAAAGAACGCCAGAAAGACCGAGTAATGGAACCTTGGCTGGAGTTTTGTCTTGCCCTGAATCAAAACTTCTATATGAAAGAAAATTACTCACCCGTCACGCCACAGCCGATCTGAATAAAACTTGTTACCTCTGCGATGTCAGAGATGGCCAAAGACAAAGAGCCATTCAGTTCCCCTAAAACAGCCAGTGAATTAACAGAGTTCTCAACAATAACGAAATATTTCGAAGAAAAAGCCCCTGCTGAAATTTTCATTAAAAAACTTTTCTTTTTTGTCTCCCGGTCAATGATGTCACATCCTGATTGTGTCTAGAGGTCTGCAGCTGTCCTTGCAGTGACGAGCCAAATCTTTCTTTCACCCTCCCCCGGCTACGCCTCCTCCCTGTTAACACTCATGAGGGGGAGAGCCGAAGCTTTCTCACGCACACACACACGCGCACACACCAACCTCAAGTTTTTTGTTTTGTTTTTTTCTTAGCTGTTTTTTCTTAGCTGTCTTAGCTGTTAAAAGGGACGTTTAGACACATTAAAAGTTCCATTTAAAAAAAAATCAGTGGAAAAATTAAATTCAGATCACTATGAAGGTTTTCACGATTTTCTAGAGGATGAATTTAACTTTCCATGTCAAGAATTATTTTCTTCGGTCAACCAATCTAAAGAAGCAGATGAAAGACACCTACCTCCCCTCTACCAGTTTTCAGCTGCCTCAGGAGATAAGGGGACTGATTGCAGTACAGAACCATGGGGCACAAAAAGGCAGTACAGCGGACAGTGAGGTGGAAAATATCGCACCACTCATAACACCCTAATAATCTGGGTTAGAGATATGTGAATTATTTTACGATAGATTCACACAACACTAAAAGTGATTTTGAACGTTTCTCACACTAATTGTCTATATTGTTAATGTGGTGCAAAAAGTTAAAAAAGTGATCTTAAAATTAAAGTACCTTTTAGCTAACATGCAACTTTGCATTCATATAAGCGAGAAATCCCAAGACTGGCATGTATCTAGCCATGTTGTTCCTCTAATGGAACAATATTTCCGGGGTTCTTTTTCTTTTTTTCTTTTCTTAAAAAGTGCATGTATTCATATATGGTTGCACTGATTTTCTCCAATTCTCCTCTCAGGAAATGGGACAGGCCCCCCCCCCAAGGTGCCAGTACTCAGTATTGATTACCACCGCAAAACAAAATCTTGATATTTCCATTTGCAGAACAGGAACCTGAGATTTCTGCCAATTCTGTCCTCCCAGCACAGATCCCACTTTGGCCCCTATGCTGGGACTGTGCGACATCGCGTCTTCCTGGTGCAATTTCGCACGAGAAGACGCTATCTTCCGCATGTTTTGTGCAATGCTCCGGAGGCTGGTAAGTCGTGTGGAAACGGCCATTGCCCACTTGTTACTGTCACTGGAGCCCTTCCAAAGGCTGCTGCATTTAAGTCACCTGTTACAGCTGTGGGTTACCAAAGGGGGAGCTGATGTTTCCTGACCCCCTTCCTCCACTGCCTCAGCCAACCCTCATTCTGTCTGTGGGTGAGTGTGGCAGGCTGGAGAGTGCTGGCATGCCGGGCCCAGGCCCTTCCCTCTGCATCGCTCCCATGATGTCTGGAGTTGTGAATGTGCTGGGAAGCATCCCTGTGCCTGGAGGAGAGGGTCTGCTGAGTACCAGGCACAGAATTTGGGGGAGCTTAGTGAGCTTCAATAGGAGGAAGAAGTGGGAACGTTCCATTTCTTGAAGTCTGCAGATGCTTGGGTGTGCAATATTAAATACAGCTGTTTTATAAATACATTTCAAGTGGCAATTTGCATGTGTGTATGAGGACAGAGCTAGGCCTTATAAACTATATACAGCCACCACTGGTCTATGTCTTTGTCTTCTCTTCTTGCATATCACCATATGCCTTGCATATCACCAGGACCTGCCAGTCAAATATCAGAAGCAGATGATATGGAGAGAGCATCACATTATCCACTCTTTGTCCATGTAATACTACATGTAACAAGACAAGGAAAAGAAATACAGAGCAGCAAAAGTTACGTGCCTGTTATAATGACCGATTCCAGATGGGCAGAAATTGCGTCTTTTTCTCGATTATATTCGCTTACCGGCCATCCGTTTTGTTTCGCGCTGCAGTGTGTGGTCCCGTAGTGTCCCGTAGTGTACCGTGCCGTCCTGCTCCCGGCTGTTCGCACGGACAACTGTAATCGCCGGGCATTGGTTGTTTTTTTTCCGTCACAGTTGACGTCGGGGGCCATCGTTGGCCCGTGTTTGGGGTTTTTTTTTGTTTTTTTTAACGTATTTTGCGCAGCTGCACAAATGCGCGGCTTTGCCACTACGCAACGCCGACTAGGCGGCTGGCGATTGGTCAACGAAGTCGACCCACAAAATTCTCCGAAAGAATATTGGTTGCCGATTCTCTTCTGGATTCTCTATTGTTATCTTAGTGCGTCGTGGGCTGTGGAAGCTGACATGGCGCCCGAGAGAGAACTTTTTCTCATGATGGCTCAGCTGGTGATTCTCCTGCTGCAGAGCTCGATGGCGCTATGCCAAGCGCATCTGTGGCACATTGTGTGGAGGAGAAGGGCGCCCTCCCCAACGCTAAAATGGAGATTCCTGACCCGTTTCCCTGAGAGTTTTCTCGCCGGTTCTGTGCATTTTCGCAGTTTGACCTCCGCCTTTCCGTTCTTGGGCAAATTGCGCCCATTTTTTTTTTAAAGGCTCTCCGTAGTAGGCCGGCGGAGGGGAAGGGGCAGGCCTCTGAGCAGCGACGGGGCATTGAGAACAGTGCAAACCCGTACTCGGATGTTCACACCGGCAGCCTATAGCGCGCAACAGAGCGCCATGAAGCGCAGGTAAGATGGGATGGGAAATGACGGATGTTTTCGGGTAGGAACGGAGAAAAAGCGAAATCACTCGCTTTGTTAGTGCCCATCTGGAATTGGCCAATGACTAGTTCTGCCTATACACATCACAACTCAGAACACTACAGACAGAACTATCATACCACCTCCTATACTGTGCTTTGAATGGAGCCAGGCACGCATCCAAAGGTGAGTCACTAAGAGCTGAATAATGAAAAGTGATGTACCTGCTTGCGTATATCACTTTTGTTCTAAAAAGTCTGTGAGAGGAAATAATAGAAATAGGTTTACAGTGTTATTAAAATTAAAAACTGTTGCTTTCACAAAGAGTCATTCTGATATTATAATTTTGCACAGAAAACATAGAAAGCATCTTTCTGGATCAGATCAAAGCCCATCTAGTCCACTATCTGTTTGTACTATCCATTTGCAAAATATCCTAAGGAGCTCAGGGGCAGAATATGAAAGCAAAGACTTTCCTTTGGGTATTTAAGTATAATAGATTTCCTGTCCATTTAAGTATAATAGATATTAATCCAACTGTGGGGAGGGGAGGGTAAGGTAGTATTGTATAACCCAGTCTCATCAGAACTCGGAAGCTAAGCATGATCAGTACTTGGAGGGGAGGCCGTCAAGGAAGACTCTGCAGAAGAAGGCAATTGTGAACCACCTTTGCTTCTCATTTGCCTTGAAAGCCTCTTGCAAGGGGTCATCACAAGCTGTAATTTGACAGCTCATACATATATATTGATCCATCTCTCCCATGTATTTGGTTAATGCATTTTAAAATACTTAGATGGCTTTATAAAGGATTAGGCAAATTATGAGATGCCGTTCAGTCAACAGCCATGGCAGTGTGTACAACAACATTTCCTCTTCTGCAGCTCTGGAATATTTGGATTTAAGGATTGCCATTGGCATTAACAAAACATAAGACACATACGCTGATGGCAGAAATTATTATTATTATTTATGCCATTTATAGTCTGCCTTTCTCACTGAGACTCAAGGTGGATTACACAGCGTGAGAGTAGTACAGTCAGTTTCAAGGACAATTTCATAAACAATGCTGTAGGGTAAATAAACACAAGTTCACAAAGACATAACATCAGCAAGAATCCAACACAGAGTTGAAGAAATGCTGAAACATTCTAGGACTGACATAAGATAGTATGTAAAGCAACATAGTGGTGAAGTCTGTGGGTGAAGTCTATGGTTCCTAACTCATTAGCGGAGCACCTGAGATGCCTCCCTACAGTACAAAAGTCTTTTTGAATAATTCGGTTTTGCATCGTTTGTGGAAAGCTAGGAGAGTGGGGGCTCTCTTGATCTCCTCAGGCAGGCCGTTCCACAGGGTAGGGGCCTCCACAGTGAAAGCCTGCCTACGGGCTGCTGTTGATTTCACCCATGTGCAGAGTGGCACCTGCAGGAGACCCTGTTCAGATAAGCGAAGTTGCCATGGAGGAGCATAGGAAGGGAGGCAGTCCTGTAGGTATGCTGTGAAAAGCTTTGTATGTGATAACCAGTACATCGAACTGAGCACAGTAACTGATAGGTAGCCAATAGAGTGACTGCAGAATGGAGGTGATGTTCATGCTCCTGCTCGCTCCTGATAATGTTATCCTATTTACCTTATTATGTAAGGGGTTAGTATATTTTCTCTCAAAGGTGCCCCCCTTGCATGCAATTTAAAGTTGGACCTTTAGAAGAAAATGCCAAATTTCACCTTGATTCTGTTAAATTGCCAGCTTTGACTGCCTGACGTTGCCTCACATTCTTAGCGAAATTTCCTAGTAAAACAGTTGACAAACTGGCCTTACAGTTTGCAATGCCTCAAGAAATGTCCCTGTGGAAGGACACCCTTCTCCCAAGAATTCACTCCAATGATTCAGTTATTGTGAGAAGAACCCTGCTGCATGATAGCTTGCAGAAGGGACAGAGGTTGGAGATAGTAGCTGCCAAGTTCCCACCACAGAGCATTCAATTTCTTAGTTATGCTAATGATTTTCTACCCTGTCCCCAAGTAGTAAGTCACACCATTAAGCTGGGAAGACAAGTGAAAGAAGGATAACTCTTCCTTTGGGACAGGAAGACCATCCCAAGAGGGTGGGGGTGGGGAGAAGGGAGGTTATAAAAAGTCTGGTCACAAGCAAGAGAGCCACCACTTACCTAGCTGGCAGTGGTGGGGGGGAGGTGCAGAAATGGGTCTCTCAGGTGCGCTCTTAGGGTGGTGTGACGATGTCATTTCCTGGGAGTGATATCATTGCACCACCCTGAGAGTGCTTCCATGCTTCACAGTGGGTCAATTTGGGCCCAGATGGGCTGAATCAAGCCTGTTTGGGGCCAAAATTGGCCTGCAGCGAAGCGCGCACATGCCCCTGCACCTGCACAATGATGTCATTTCCCAGAAGTGCTGTCATTGAGTGTGCACAAGAAGCACCCAGGAAGCTGCAAAAGGTAAGCATTGGGTCCCCCCCCACACACACACACTGCCAGAAGGTTAACGGAACTTGGCATCCCTATTGCTAACGCTTGTGAGCCTTCTTCCATGTTGGTGTGTTTTATGTGTTTATATTTTTATGTTTATATTATGTTTTGCTCTGACCTGGTAAGCAAGCCTGATATTGTCAGATCTCAGAAGCTAAACAGGGTTGGCCTTCATTAGTAATTGGATGGGAGATTTCCAATATAGAGCAGGGTTGCTATACGGAAGCAGGCAATGGCAAACTACCTCTGTTAGTTTCTTGCCTTGAAAACCCCAGCATAAACATATAATTCTAAGACTAACATATTAAACAACATAGGAACTACCCAGTAGGATCATAGCTGAAAATGAAATCCTACCCTCAAGTCATAGTTGACTTATGGCGACCTCTTACCATTGCCTGTCTCTGCAACCCTGGTCTTCATTGGAAGTCTTCCATCCAATTTAAAGCAATAGTAATAAAGTCTATAATCTATCATACTTACAACAATAGTAGTAAATTTTATAGTCAGTCCCTATCCCTTTACAGATGCATATCCTTGAGACCACATCCTTACAGTATAGCCCTCCTATCTGAGTAAAAACCCCTCTCGCTTAATTCAGTTTTGCATAGTTTGCAGAAAGCCAGGAGAGTGGGAGTTTTTCTAACCTCTCTAGGTAGGCTGTTCCATAAAGTGGGGGCCACCACAAAGAATGCACATGTATGGGCAGCTGTTGATTTTGCCCGTAAGCAAGGTGGCACCTACAGAAGGCCCTGTTCAGATGAGTGGAGCTGCTATGGTTGAACTTAGGGAGAGAGACAGTCCCAAAGATATGAGGGACCACAGCCATAAAGAGCTTTGTATGTGATAGTTAATACCTTGAATTGAGCCTGATTTGATTGATTCATTGATTGATTAAACTTCCTTATATTTTGAACTAAATCTCATCTCTGGAAACTCCACGTTCCTATTCAGTCTAGCTATCTAAAGTGTGGTATTGAGGAAGCACAGCAGAGAAGCTCTACAACTTTGAAGCATGATAGCTCTAAAGTGCACAGTTACGATAGATTGCCCCCATACTTGCTTGTAGAAGGGTAGTGAGAGGCACAGCAACTAGACAAGAGACTCTAAATGGCAATGAGGTATGGAGTGTAAGATGTATGACTGTCTGGCAGGACATACTCGTACTCCTAAGACTCATTGATGGCAAACAGTGATTATCTGGGTTGTAAATGGCACCCCAGGAGAGGGAGGGGAATGGACCCATTGTCAGACTTGGGGTGACTGCAGGGTTCTCCTAACCTCCTAGTGTCCAATCAGAAGGAACAGGAAACAGTTTGCAAGCCTGTTCCCTCACAGTGCCTCACACGTGAATTTAGAGTAAAGAAGCAATCAGAAACAGAAGTGCAAACTGTGTACAAGAACTTCCCAGCAAGGATTCTTTCTTCTTGTTTGCATTCTCAGCTAATCCTGTCTCAGGTCAGACAAGGAGAAAGAACCTCAGGCACACCTTTGTTTAGTAGTGGTGTCAAAATCCAGATGCACTGTGTGAATACAATACTTTGTATTTGGACTGTAAACAGTGCCAGGTACACAAGCAGTTTTTATTGTTGCTAAGAGAAAAGGAGGAAACCTAGCAACAGTTCTTAAGATTGTGTTCTTTTTTAAAAAAAAACCTGAAAAGATATGCTAAGAATGACCTGATGTTACTCTTTTTAAGTTTGGGGGACTTTAAAAAAAAAAAAAACATTTGAAAGCTCCCAATAATCACCTTGAAGAGGCAATAGGAAGATTATTTCTTTTTTTCCTATTTAAAGTATGTCTTAATGACTTCTTCATAAAATATACCTGAGGAAGCTTGCTACTATATAAACACATCAAAATACAAGAAGAACAAATAAAATCAGGTAGTAATTTGTCTGGCTTTAAACTGGACCAAGATTGGTTGACTGTTTCTATAATTTCAGAATTTTCCTCAAAAGCTTTAGTGCTATTTAGAGCAATATTTTAGATCTGAATAAATTTAATGTAGTAATAATCAGTGGTTGGGGAGAGATGGAACTATGCATATTACTGAGGGCCAAGCTACAAGTGACGAATGACACTTGAACAGCAAGTGTATTTCTCCCTGTTCACTTGCCCTCCACTCAATCCACTTGCCGTTCAAGTGTCATTCATCATGTGTAGCTTGGCCCTCAGAAGTCTGATTAATGAGGCTGCAAGTGCTCTTACTTGGGAGTTAGTGTCATAACAGTTATGTTATCTTGTGTTGTTGTTGTGTTGTGTTACATTACCGTTACTGTTATATTTATCATTTGCCTTTGTTACTAGACTCAAGCCAAATTACACAGTGTAAGTCAATACAATAAAAGGCTGGGATATTCAATAAACAATACAATAGGTTAGAGATAACAGAAATTTGAAAAGCAAGCAATAATCCACATCCAGAGCTGAAAATCATGCTGAAACAAAACATAAGTAATTTGACATGACATATTATATGACAGAGTAAATATGTAAAAGAGTGGACTACAGCAATCACTTCACACCGAATAAGTTCCCTGAATAAATGCAGAAGAATCTGTACCTAAAACTCTTTGCTCTGCCATGTATGAAAATTATGTGAATATCTATTGCATGAAAAGAGAGGCTTCCAAACTCATCATTTAGGACAATCCTATGCAGAATTGCTAAATCCGATGGGCTTACAGCGCAGTGACTTTCCAGTTCACTGTGTAGGAGAGAGGCTAGAACTTTGAGCCTCTCTCATCATCTGTTCTGTGTAACAACCTGAGCTGTTCAGGTAGACCATCACACCATATTTATAATGCCAGGCGTCTCTTTGTTCAACGCCTTCTCTTCCCCCTCCTCTTCTGTAATTTTCTGCATAGAGGAACATTGGGGTTCCCCCCCCACTTTTTATTGCATCTGAAGAAATGAGCTCTGTCTTGTGGAAACTCATAGTGGAATAAATGATGTTAAATTTTAAGGTACCACCGGCCTTCTGTTTTATTTTGAGTATTGTAAATATCCAGACATTTGACTCGTTCTCATATGATGATGTGCATTTTTTAACCTCGTTTTCATTACACCCAGGAAGAAAAAACCATGAAAGAGCCCATTGGATCTCAAAAGCAAGTTTTTAAAAATGCAAGTTTTCTATATCATTGCCTATTATTTTCTCACTAAAGCCAGAAATATTACATGCCTCTTTTTCTAACTTTTTCTTGAAAATAATGTATTAGAACCAATAAGGTTTTGCCACTTACTGACACCAGCAGTGCAATGTGTATAAGGAAGAATACTATGTTATAATTTTGCTTCCTTTTGCTCATTACAATCAAGCTGAACTTTGGTTGTTTATCTTGAGTTACCTCACAAACAAACTATAAAGAGATATATACCAGAAGCTATATACCTACCAGTCAAAGGTCCCCACACTTCCTTCCCCCTTGCATTCCTGCACAGAAAGCTGCAGCTGACCAAGCCATTTTAGAGATGGCTGAAAGAGGAAGAAGGGGAAAGAAGGAAGGTCTGTGATTGCAAACTGCATTTAGACTCTTATTAACAATGAGCTCGCAGGGGCGGGAGCGTTGAACAACTCACTTGGCTAGTTTGCAGTTCTCCCAAGACCTGTTCCCATGGATGTGCCCTTACTTCTTGGGGACAGGTCCTCAGCGAGCTGTAAACCAGCACAGCTTCACTGAAGATTCTTAACTCTATCAAAGAATCTGTGCATTTATTCTGAATCCATTTGGAGTTAACAAATTAAGCAGTAATATTTCTTTCTAACCTCTGTCAGAATATGTCAATTGCCACTTATTTGATCCTGATAGTTTTAGGTAGGTAGCCATGTTGGTTTGTAGCAGAAGAGCAAGATTCAGGCCCAGTAGCACCTTGAAGTCCAACTAAATTTCCAGGTATGAGCTTTTGGGTGTCAGAGCTCCCTTTGTCAGATATGAGGGGAAAAGAAGGGTATTTATAATCCAGGCAGAGGGTAGAAAGGGTATTGTTAAACCCATCCAATGGATTGGCAGTGTACAAACTCACAATGAAATAAACACATAGTCAGAAGACTAGCTGGCCATTTCCTGAGTCAATATAAATTTTGTCTTGAAGATGCCTATTGAAAGAGAATGGGCATTGCTCTGTCATCCAAGTGGCCTTAGGCAATACTATTTGCCCTGGAGGCCCCTGAAAAAGTTTCTGCTTCCCATGTAAACTGACGGGAAGTCACTCAATCTCAGTTAACTACTAATGTTCCTCTCTCAGCAAAGATTGAGCAAACTTTGTGAATTATTACTCACAGGTTCCTGCAAATAAGATACTAATCACAAGTTACAGGAAGTACTGCAGGAGACAGTAATAAATCATAAAGTAAGCCAGAGAGTCCAACAGGTTTACTTGAACTGAAGAGATAATGCTAAGCTATGGAAGCCCTGAACAGGTGCCTGAAGGTAATGGAACGGTTTTGGGCAAATAAACTTGAAGCTCAATCCAGACAAGGCTGAGTACCTGTTAGTCAATGACAAAAAATGTGCTAAAAATGGGTAGGAAAACAAAAAAAAGTGGTGCATACAGATGACCTTGGGTCAGTCACAGCTCTCTTTGAGGTCTCTTAGCCCCACCCACCTCACAAAGTGATTGTTGTGAGGATAATAATAACACACTTTGTAAACTGCTATGAGTATGGCATTAAGTTGTCCTGAAGGGCGGTATATAAATCAATTTATTTTTAAAAAGAATTTACTGGAAATGGGCAAGAAAACAAAAAAGTGGTGCACACAGATGCACCGCAGACATTTCAGACAGTACTCTAGTGAATCAGAAATGCACAGAACACTTAAGAACAGAAGAAAAGATTTTTCATAAAAACTGGCTGAATTCTTTATTGCAAATGACACACAAACAGCATCGTGTGAAATAGTAAAAAAAGTGCTGGTGCCCTACAGCCAAAATGATTTACATAGGTAGTATGAACGTACCACAAAAAGCCACTCAAGGATGCAGGAGTCAGCCTGTCTTGAAGGGGGTGCCAAACCTGAAGATGCAGGTTTGAAGTGCTGCTTGGTCCTTGCTTATACTTAGAGGTTCATGGTTAGAATCATAGAATCATAGAATCATAGAGTTGGAAGGGGTCATACAGACCATCTAGTCCAACCCCCTGCCCAGTGCAGGATCAGCCTAAAGCATCTCTGACAATGTATTGTCGAAGGCTTTCACGGCCGGAGAACGATGGTTGTTGGGGGTTTTCCGGGCTGTATTGCCGTGGTCTTGGCATTGTAGTTCCTGACGTTTCGCCAGCAGCTGTGGCTGGCATCTTCAGAGGTGTAGCACCAAAAGACAGAGATCTCTCAGTGTCACAGTCAGATCTCTGTCTTTTGGTGCTACACCTCTGAAGATGCCAGCCACAGCTGCTGGCGAAACGTCAGGAACTACAATGCCAAGACCACGGCAATACAGCCCGGAAAACCCCCAACAACCATCATCTCTGACAAGTTCCTCCATAGCACATGGTGCCATTTATTGGTTTTGACTGGTACACCAGCTACAGCCTCTGACTAAAATTATCCATGCTCTGATCATATCTAGGTTAGATTACCATAATGTGTTTTATGTAGAGATAACTTCAAAAACAGTCCAGAACATTTAATTACCCAGAATGCAGCAGGTAGGCTGTAGTTGTGAGCTGAATACAGGGTTTCTATCTCCTCTGTGCTGAAAGATTTGTATTGATTGCCTATCTGTTTCCAGGCATAATCCAAAGTACTGGTTCTTATCTTTAAGGCTCTGCTTGGCTTGAGGCTGGGATACTTAAAGGACTGCCTCCTTCCATATTGTCTAGCCTCTTCCTAAGGCCTCTTCTCCATACTCCTGCCTGCAAAGATGAAACAGGAGGAAACTAGAGAGACAGCTTTTTCAGTGGTGGTACTTCACCTTTGGAATGCTCTTCCCCTTGAGGCTTGCCTGGCACCTGCCTTACTCTCCTTTAGGCACCAGTCCAAAACATTTCCTTTCATCCAGGCTTTTTACTGAGGACTTCCATCTTTTAAAGCTGTTTCTATGGTTCACTTCTAACCTGGGGACAGTTTGATTAATATCACACATCTTTAAAACCACACAAGAAAAACCAGCTGTTGTTTAGCCTGCAAGACTAGTAAGCGAGTAAGCTTGTGCAACTCCAAGAGCCTTTAGCTTCTGCTAAGATCAAATGCGGGGGAGGGTATCCTCAAAATCCTGTGGCCTTAAAATGTCATGTGTGGGAAATACATTCCAAGAACTCTTGGCTTATGATTTCAGGAGGGAGGGGAAAGGTACCTGTTTACACATTAAAGAAAGGCCATTTAATCAAAGCAAGAACATATTTATATATTTACTTCACTTGTACACTTCCTTTCTCCACAATGAGGACTCAAATCTGCTTACATCATTCTCCTCCCTTCCATTTTATCCTCACAACAGCCCTGTGAGATAGGTTAGGCTGAAAGTATGTGACTGGCCCTAGGTCACCCAGTAAACTTTCATGGCAGAGTGGGGAATCAAATCTGAGTCTCCCACATCCTTGTCTGACACACTGGAGTGAAGAGAGTCCTCAAGTCAGAACTGACTTATAGTGACCCCTAATGGGGTTTTCATGGCAAGAGACTAACAGAGGTGATTTGCCATTGCTTGCCTCAGCAACCGGGGTGTTCATTGGAAGTCTCCCATCCAATTACTAACCAAGGCTGACTCTGCTTAACTTCTGAGACCTAGGGCAAAACTCAGGGAGACAACCCGGTTAGTAGGAACAAACAGAAACAAAGCCGGGAATGTAACAATACGTATTTCTATTCTATTAAAGTGCATTTAAGTGCAAATAGCAAAAGTGTTGTAAACAGTGTACAAAAAGCAATAAATATATCAATCACAATCCATCAATGTCCATATATATATTCCACAATGGGAGATCCCAGGAAGGGGAGGTGGAGTTCCAGTTGGAAACAAATTTCCAGGAAAGTTCATAAATAATTTAAAAGTCATAATCCATGCACGGTGAAACCATTATTGCCGACGGTCCGATGTGTGCACTGATGTTTCAAATCCCGTTTCGTGGCAAAAAGGCACTTCTTCATGGGCATGTATCTTCTGGACTATGAATAAATTAACAATACACATGATACAGATGCTCTCACTCCCTTACTGCCATACCATGAAATTTCATAAATTTACTTACAAGTAATAAAAGTACATCAATTTACTTACAAGTAATAACTCCCGGTCCAACACACTCCCGGATCCAATACACAATCAAAAATTACAACGGACATAAACACAAAGGGGGAGGAAACCAGTTATATTCAGATGGTAATTAATGACATAATTAATTGTTTCCCCAAATCCCCCTTAAAGGAGCCAACCCCATGAATCTCTATTACTGACTAAACTAAAATCAAAAATTGGGGAACACACATTTGGAATCAATAACCTAAATTGTCCAAAGCGGTCTGGTGCAAAGATTGATGTACAAAACCTATTGTACCGAAAGGAACGTGCAAAACCCATCATTCAGTAAAACGCTGAATCAGCGTTTATTGGGTACCGGAGGACAAATAATTTGAAGGACATATTAACAAGATCAGAGTTCAAGACCCAGGGAATGGCGTTTGATCGCCCCACGGGGCATCATCCCTGTGGTGATTGTAATGTGTGTACACACATGGTCAGACTAGAGAATCTGAGTATAGGTAAGCGTAGGAGTAGGAGCTTCTCCACCTGCCGTACATCCAATTTGGTGTATGTCATTTGCTGTGAATGCAATTTGTATTATGTTGGCAGCACCACAAGATCATTGAAGGTGAGAGTTCAGGAACATCTCTCTAGAATTAGGAACAGGGTTCTTGAGGCCCCGTTAGTAGCCCACTACCTGAAAGAAAACCACGACATTAGGAACCTGTGTGTCTCAGTGCTGGAATTAGCACAGGCATCCTCACTGCAGGAAGACTTGAAGAAGAAGCTGTGCAGGATGGAGAGTAGATGGATTTTTGACTTGCAATGTCTGGCCCCCTTGGGTTTAAACCAAGAGATCGATTATTCCTGCTTCTTAGGGGAGGGATGATTCAGCGATTTACTGAATGATGGGTTTTGCACGTTCCTTTCGGTACAATAGGTTTTGTACATCAATCTTCGCACCAGACCACTTTGGACAATTTAGGTTATTGATTCCAAACGTGTGTTCACCAATTTTTGATTTTAGTTTAGTCAGTAATAGAGATTCATGGGGTTGGCTCCTTTAAGGGGGATTTGGGGAAACAATTAATTATGTCATTAATTACCATCTGAATATAACTGGTTTCCTCCCCCTTTGTGTTTATGTCCGTCGTAATTTTTGATTGTGTATTGGATCCGGGAGTGTGTTGGACCGGGAGTTATTACTTGTAAGTAAATTGATGTACTTTTATTACTTGTAAGTAAATTCATGAAATTTCATGGTATGGCAGTAAGGGAGTGAGAGCATCTGTATCATGTGTATTGTTAATTTATTCATAGTCCAGAAGATATATGCCCATGAAGAAGTGCCTTTTTGCCACGAAACGGGATTTGAAACATCAGTGCACACGTTGGACCGTCGGCAATAATGGTTTCATCGTGCATGGATTATGACTTTTAAATTATTTATGAACTTTCCTGGAAATTTGTTTCCAACTGGAACTCCACCTCCCCTTCCTGGGATCTCCCATTGTGGAATATATATATGGACATTGACGGTTTGTGATTGATATATTTATTGCTTTTTGTACACTGTTTACAACACTTTTGCTATTTGCACTTAAATGCACTTTAATAGAATAGAAATACATATTGTTATATTCCCTGCTTTGTTTCTGTAACTTCTGAGACCTGACAAGATCAGGCTCACCCGGGCTATCCAGGTCAGGACAGTCTGACACACTAACCAGTGTATGAACAGGGCTGGTGCAAGAGTTTCTGGCGCCTGCGGCCACTCATGCACGTGCGCGCAGAGCGCGTGCACGCCACGGACTGCGTGATGATGTCATCGTGCGATGACATCATCACGCAGCGCAGGATAGCTGGGGCGGCACGTGGAGGCTGCTCCGTGCTCCGCACACTGCCCCAGCAGCAGCCTGACGGCTTCTGCGCCCGGCTGGGATGTGTGGGGGTGGAGGAGCGCGCAGCAGAGCTGGCGTGGCTGGCTGCAGCCAGCCAGCCCTGTGCTGCCGCCGCCACATGCCCCAGCCAGGCTCAGAAGCCGTCAGGCTGCTGCTGGGGTGGTGTGTGGAGCACGGAGCAGCCTCCGCGCGCCACCCCAGCAGCGGCTCGCGGCTTCTGCGCCTGGCTGGGGCGTGTGGCGGCAGCGGCAGCACGGGGCTGGCTGGCTGCAGCAGCAGCTGCAGCCCAGTCACACCAGCTCCGCTGCGCACGCCTCCGCCCCCCGACACCCCCTCTGGCGCCTCTCCAGTGCCCTCGTGCCCGAGGTCACCGCCTACCTGGCCTCAATGGGCGCGCCGGCCCTGTGTATGAAGCTGACTGTCAGTCAAGAACCAATATGTGATCCCAGCAGGGAGTAGCTTGAATTCCTGAATATACCAAGAATACATTGATTGTCTCCCTCAAAATCCAAAGTTCTATGCATAAACCAGCTAAATAATCAAAGCTACTGAAATTTCAGGTGCAGTTATTGGACTATTAATACTCCACCTTTTTCAGTGAGACTCAAGGTGGATTACGCAAACCTCAGGAAAATTTGATAGCCATACTTTTGACAGCGGCTAAAACAACTATTTCAGCCCTGCTGGAGAGACAAAAAAGTCCCACAGATCACAATTTGGTATTTGAAAATCTGGATTTATTTAATAATGGAAAAAATTGCAGACCAAATAAAAATGACAGAAAGCACTAATTATGACTCCACCTTTCTCAAAACTTGGCAGCCCGTACTGGAATATATAGAGAAACAACATTCATCTACAGATAGTCAGATACATACCTCATTCTATGAGTGGTTTGGATACCAAGAGAGTGTAATTCTTTTTTTTTTGTTGATCTAATGTCTAGTCACTTATACAATTCTCCATATGATTATTTGGCATAACTTCTAGTTGTTGTTTAGTCTGAAAGCTGACTGTTCATGTACAAATAGTTATTGTTTACTTGTAGTTACATATGGCAACTGATTAAATAATTTTTTTTTAAAAAAAAGGTGGATTACGCAATGTAAATTAGTGCAATCATAAGCAAGGTAATAACATAAATTTGAAAACAAAGCATTAAGTATTATACATGACAAACAGGGAACCCACAAGTACTTGTGGGGAGTGACTTCATTTCCCCTTGTATCCCTTTCTTCACACTGTTTTTAATTTCTTTTCTCCTGGCAGACCCCATGTCCTCTCCCCTTTCCTTACTTCCTTCTTTTCCTCCAATTCACCACTCTGTCCCCAGTCTTCAGATTTATTTTTTATTTAATTCATCTGCGAGGAGACTGGGAGGCATCAATTCTGGGTGATTTTTAACACTTTTTTACTTTTTAGCATTTTTATGTCATCGTGTTCCTTGCTGCTCCAAGCAACTCCATTTATACCTCCCCTTTCTCCTCAGTGGGAATCCCAAGTTGCTTACATCATTCTCATCTCATTCTCACAACTCAATGAGGTACAATTAGGGTTGCCAGGTCCCTTTACCCTCCCAGTGAGAGGGGGGACCCTGTGCTTACCTTCTTGGTGCTCTGGGATGCCCCTTGCGCACGCGTGGCCCCACACTAGCATGATGACATCACTTCCGGTAAGTGACAATATTGCGCTAGGCTGGGGAGTATGTGTGCGCTTCACTGTGGGCCGATTTGGGTCTTAAATGGGCCTGATTCAGCCCATTTGGGGCCCACATCAGCCCACTGTGAAGCATGGGAGTGCTCTCGGGGTGATGTGATGACATCAGTGACATCGTCATGCTGGCCCCTGGGAGCACGCCTGGGAGACCCATTCCCCCTTTCCTCCTGCCGGCAACTTAAGCAATGGCGGAGGCTGAAGTGTGAGAGTGGGGGATTCTCCGCCCCCACTGGAGTAATGGGATCCCTAGGTACAATAGGCTGACAGACAGTGACCAGCCCAGCAAGCTTCCATGGCAAAGAAAGGATTTGGAATTGGGTCTCCCAAATTCTAGCACGACACTCAATCTTTTAGAGAACACTGCCTCCTCCTTCTCTCCCACAGCATCCTCTCCCTGGGAAAAGCCTGGCCAAGTTGCAAAAGTCATGAAGAAGCAAGGTGCTCAGGTGAGTTGTGTGCTGGCCACTACTGGGCCCAGCCAAGTTGTGCAAGATTTCTGGAGACTGTCACTGGGCCCAGGAGAGTCGTATGGCACCAAGTCATCTGATAGCTGCTGCTGCATTTGGCTGAGCCACACAGATTACATGGTAGCAAGTTGCCCAGTGGTTGCTGCTGGGCCTGGCCCCAACAAATCCTTGCCTCTAAAGCAGGAGGGAAAGAGGGTGGACTGGGAGGCCAAAACAGCCCTTGAAAGGGCCCTTCCCCAGCTGTTACTGACAGAAACCAAGGTTTGAGAGCTGGCTGCTTAGATGCTTAGCCATCTCCACTGAGATCTCCTTTCTGAAAGTTACAAGCAGTGCCTGAAAGTTACAAGCAGTGGAGGTTAACCTAGGGTTGCTAACCTCAAGGCAGGGTGAATGGAAGATTGGAAACAAAAACAAACTCAAAGGAGAAACATCTTGAGGAGGAGGAGGACATATATTAAATGTCGAGCAATCATGCCCTCTGGTGTTTGTCTTGGGCTGTGTATTCTGCAATGGAGAATACATGTTCTTCACTTTGTAATTAATACCTCTGCTTTGAGAAGCATTGAACCAGACTTTACGCAAGTCATGACATCAGTTTAAATGTTATAGACTGGATCCAGTTACAGAGCCACGTCTGCTTCTCCCAACAGCCCCCTGCACTGCCACTGCTGTAAGTCAGGAGACCCTCTGAAATAACAGGGCATGCTATATGGAGGCCTGTTGCAATTAGAAGGAAAGTCAGCTGAACTTGTTCTCCGTCCCATTTAAGCAAGATTACGGGAACATTGATAGTTATTCAGCCTCTGTGTAAAGCCTTTAGGAGAACTCATTCATAGCTATGAAATTGGATGTCATCAATATACAGATGACACCCAGACCTATATTTCGTTATCTAATACTCTGGTGATGCTGTAGAAGTACAGAGTCGTTGCTTGACAGTTTTATTAACTGGCTGAAAGCAAACAAACTGAAATTGAACAAAACGGAAGTGATCCTGGAGGAAAAAGCAGAGAACTTGAAGGATATTGTGCTTCTGACCTTTGATAGAGTTCAGCTAATCCTGGCTGACAATTAAAATCCTAGAGGTTATATATACTAGATCCAGCACTGCTGCTAGAGAAGCAAGTAAATGCAGTTGTAAACAAGGCCTTCTCACAACTGAGATAAGCGTGGTCCCCTGCCTTGACATGGCCAATCTAGTCACCTGGATTCATGGCACAGTAGCATCAAGACTTGACTACTGTAATGCTCTCTACATAGGTCTCCCCTCAAAGCTGACTTGGAGACTCCAGCTGATACAGAACACTGCAGCTTGTTTACTCTGAGGAGCTAGACAGAGGATGCATATCACTCCCATTCTGCAGTCTCTCCCTTGACTTCCCATCAGCTACCAGGCTCAGTTCCAGGTCATGACTGTCATATTCAAAGCCCTTCATGGCCTAGGCCTCTCCTATCTGCAAAACTGCCTCTCCCCCTATCCTCTCCATCACAGCAGCTTTGACCATCTGGTCAGGGCCTTCTGCAGATACTTCTCTGCAGCTGAGCAAAATCAGCACCTACCTGAACACATTCTTTCTCTTTGGTAGTCCACACCTTATGGAATGGTCTGCTTGAGGTCAGGAAAGCGCCCACTTTCTTGGCTTTCCACAAACTATGCAAAACTGAATTATTTAGGACTTTCTATCAGATTATAGAGTTGTGTTGTAAGAAGTAGCTCAGAGAGATTCCTTGGGATGGACAGGGATTATCCGCTATCCTATTGGAAAATGTCTGCTGATATAGACATGCATCTACTGGGGAGTTTCCACATTGCTAAACAAGACATGTAAATTAGTTATGCTTTGTTTCAGAACGAGTTTATCTCTGTGCTTGGCTCTATGCTTATTTTTCAAATTCGTGCCACCATACCTATTGTGTAAATAGGTATTGAAAGTTGTTGTTCATTATTGAATTTTGCTCAGAGAATCTCCTGTTAATCATATTGTATTTTTATTTGCAGTGTAATCTGCCTTGGATCTCAGTAATAAAGGCAGACTATAAATAAATAATAACAACAATAATTCCCTTTGTGCTGCAGCTCCCCCAATGCCACATTGTTATATAGAGTGCAGAGGGCTACTGGAAGAAGGGGATAGCACTGAACATTACTTGCACAAGCCTGTTTATTCACAAAAGCCTTGGATTCAGTGCTACATTAATAGAAAAGAGACAGGGATTCTTGTTTCTTGCTGTTTTATCATTGAATATGCATTTTCAAGTTAAAGTACACAGAACAATGCACACACTGGTGTATCACATAGTGACTAAGTGGGTCTCATTACAGACTTCATCTCTCAGCCTGCTCTATGGGGATAAAAATATAGACCTATATTACAGGGCTGTTGTAAGGGCTATGGAGATTACCCATGGGGAGTAATTTGTACACTGAAAATGCTATACAATACTACCACCAAACATCACATTTTAATGTTCATAGATTTCCTTTCTTAGCTCTAACACTATTCTCCAAATACAAATAATTGTCCATATTCCAGACATTTGGAGGTGGTAAGACACAAAACAGTAGTTTGTAATTTTGAATTAAATATTTAAGATATTATTTTAAGTGTAAAATGGTAGCTCTTCCACAGTTTAAAAGATCCAGAGGCGTTAGCCATGTTAGTCTGTAGTCACAAAATAGTAAAGAGTCCAGTAGCACGTTCAAGACTAACCACCTTTATAGTAGCATAAGCTTTCGAGAACCACAGTTCCTTCATCTGACGAAGAGAACTATAGTTTAAAATAAAAATGTTTGATATTTAAATATTCTCTACCAAATCATAGCACTTACATTTCCCAAAAGTCATACATTACAATTCTGTAGCAGGAAAAAGGAAGCCACAGCTAACCTTTAGCACGCTGTTCACTGGTGGTTTCCACTTTGCTTTGCAGGCAGTCTCTCGGACATTGGGATTCAGTTTCCAGCATGTTCCACTACAATAACTGTGGCAGTAGGAGTCAGGGACAAGGAAAATCTGTTCCTCATGTGTGTCTCCATTTAGCTAAATTCAGGAAAGCTGGTGAGAAATTCAGGGCTAACTACAGTTTGTAGCAAATTTTGGTTCATGGAATAAAACTATTCGAATTTCTTATTTCTGTGCACATAGGGCATAGAATCAGGCTTTGAAAAAGGAGATTAAATTCAAACCTTCTTATCTTCAGAAGCATATACTGGAGCCCAACTTGCTGAAATGCGTATATAGAGCTGTCTTTTGGGACTGCTTTGGGACTGCTAACATACATGTAAGGTTGCAAGGGTATTTCATCTTTTGTATCTCTGTACATGCATGTAGATATCAGCAGTAGAACACAGAGGCAAGACTACTCGATGGATTTTTTAGCATAGGCAGATCCCAACACTCTGGCTTCTCCTATTCTCACATGACTCATGTCATATGACTTTCTGCCATATGCTTGCAGCTCAGTGAGTCCCATGCTGCTGCTTGAGATTAAAAGGAGTGTCCTCCCTCAACATGGTGGCTGACTGAGTGACTCATTTTTGTGAGCTCTCATGCTAGTTTCTGCTTTAAGGGCTATTATAGCCAGGGAGGACTGGAGAAACCAGTCTGAAACCTGTCTCTCACTGAGAGGCACCCAGCGTGCAATATTGGACCGATCGGGGAACTGTTTGGCTCTCTTTAATTAGAGAGTTAGATACTCCCCAGCTCCCAAAGATGCAGACCATCTGCAAAGCAAAACTGAAGTGGTTGAAAGCCAGATAAGCCAGCCTGGGACTTCTGTAAATATAACTTAACTATCTTAACAGTGCTAGGACCTCCTCTCTTTTTTCTGTCATATTTCAAGAGGAAGGAAATTGTCAACTGTGCTTTATTTTTCATGCCTTATTTCTGATCTCCGGACGCAAGATGAAAGACGTACAAGCCCAGCACTGATTCAACCAACTAAGAGGTAATTGATCTTAAGTTTTTGAGACTTGAAAATAACCGGGACATTCTTCCATCTTGGCATGTTTACAGATAAATATAGACCTTTCTTAATTCCATCTGTGAATTCAGCCAGTTTGGGACATTATCTTTGCTTTCATTTTCTGTGGCTGCTTTATTTTACTCTTAAGAAGAAATGAAACAACTGATTCCAAACAGATTTGATTATTGGGTCAGTTTTGGATTATAAACTACCTACAAGGCAAGACCTAAAGAATTATTGTTATTCTAAATCATTATGTTATGGAATTCTCAACGTCATTATTTGTTTAACTTCTGTTGAACAACAAAAGGTTGTTTGGCCGATTCCGCACGGCTTACCTGAAGCCAGAACGTTGCGGACCATGCTGGCAAAAACGTGAAAGATCACATTTTCTCGCGCGAGTTTTGCACATCGTGCAAAACTCGCGCGAGAAAACGCAATCTTCCGCGGTTTTGCCGGCATGTTCCACAACGTCCCGGCTTCAGGTAAGCCGTGCGGAATCGGCCTTTAACTTTTTTGGGTGTAGTGGTTAAGACTGTGGGACTATAATCTGGAGAGCCGGGATTGATTCCCCACTCCTCCACTTGAAGCCAGCTGGGTGACACAGCTCTCTGGAGCTCTCTCATCCCCACCCACATCACAGGGTGTTTTGTTGTGGGGATAATAATGGCATACTTTGTAAACTGCTCTGAGTGGGTGTTAAGTCATCCTAAAGGGCGGTATATAAATCGAATGTTATTATTATTGAGAAAACTGAGAGATCAAGATCCAAAGGGATTTTTCGAAGATTAGAAGAAAATGAGAAAGTACTTAGAAAGAAAATGGGATGTCAAGGGACAATTGTCATCTTTTGAAGTATATTAAATAAGATAAGATATATTTTAGAACTTTACCAATAGTAACAGACTAATAGCGTAGAAATATGATCAGAAAATGGGGGGTTGGAGTGCTGTTGGAAGTCAACACTGAAAAGGGGGAGGGGAGGGGGTAGGGAACATATACTTATGGGAACTGAAAAGAAATGTAGTTGCTTTTAACTTGATTGTACGTTAACTCATCCAATAAAATTTCATCAAAAAATATTATTATTATGTTATTATTTTCTGTGTTGGAAGAACTATATAGTAGGTAATCCATAAGATTTTGTATATACAACTAATATTAAAATAGATTAAAAGGTAAACAAAATAATTAAATTAACAATTTAAGATACTAAATTTTATCAGGCTGAGTAAAATCTTGAAAGCAAAATATTTGGAATCTTACCTTCGGACAAACCTCAGAGATACCTTTCAATATCTTATTTAGATGTAACTCTCTGATGGAGAGGAAAACTCTTTATGAAGCTCATATATATTCTCTTATTCATAATTAATATGATTTATATATCCAGGTTGTAGAAATTGTCAAACTTTTTTCTAAATATTATTTTTCATATTATGTTCCTATTATCTCTGTGCTTTCTCTCTGATTGAATTAATTCAGTATACATTAACAGGTTAATCTATCAAATTTAGAATGGACAACTAACACTAAAATAGACTAACAGTTAAGCTAAATAGTGAAACTAAGAACTAACTGCGCAATCCTATGGCCGGCCCCAACGCCGGCGTGGCTGCACAGGCGGAGCAGCGGCGGTGCCAGGCTGGATCCAGCAAAGTGTGGCTGCGGCAGTGGCGGCAGCGGCGCAGAGATGCAAATTGGGAGAACCAGAAAGTGTTGTGGGCAGGTGTGATGCACGGCCGCTGCCAGGCGCAGCCAAAGGGCGCTGTTCCTGACAAGCGGCAGGGGGAGGGGCCAGGAAAGGCGCAGCCTATGGGCAGCACACGATCCCGGCCAGGCCCCAGAGCAGCAGGCAAACTGCACCCATGCCGGCAGACTGCCTCGGCTTGTGCGTTGGGCGGGGCTCGCAGTCGGGAAGGAGAGGGGTGGGCGTGGTCTGAGGAGCCTCTCCCCCGTTTGCCCAATGCAGCACCAAGTCCGTGGCAGCCGCGTCCAGAGAGGTTGGCATGCGACTGGCAGGCGCCCTGCCGTGAGGAATCCAGGGCAGCAGCCAGTCTCTGGCAGCAGGGAACAGCCACCAAGTAGCGCCGAAGGGGAGGGTTGGCCTGAGGCCGCCACCAAGAGGCAGACACAGCAGGCCCGCCCCCATCCCCATCCCAAGGCAAAGACCACAGACACCCGTTGCACAGAAATCAGCCTTTATTATTATACCATCCCACCTCCCCCAGAAGATGTGAGGAAGGGGAGGCATGTAGGAGAGGTAGGGTGTCGAGGGACCATGGGGAGGCATGGCTGGGGAGAGCCTATTTGGAAGGACAGGCAGCCAGGAGCCTGTCAATGGCCTGGGTGCTGCCTCGCCAGCCCCCTCCCCGCTCGCCCCCTGCGCCGTCCGGAGCCTGTGCGAGTGCATGGTCAGAAGCAGCTGCCCCTCCACCCAGCCTTCCCAGCTGCAGCGACCAGGTCACGTGGCCAAAACCCGCTCCGCTGCCCCTGCCCCCCCTGGCCCTGGCCCCATTGCCTCCAGCAGCTGTATAACACCCTGGGCCGTGGCCCCGCCTGTCCAGCAGAAGACCCCACCCCCCCGCAAGGCGGCAGCGGGGCTCACCGGCGAGGCCGGCGGCCGGACCCCCTTGGCCGTCCACGGGCCCGGCCTCTCGCACGCAACTGGGCCCGAGGGAGGGGTGCCTCTGGGGTGGGTGGAGCTGCTGCAGCAGGTGGGGCCGATGGGTCGAGGATGGCGACGAGCCGCCTGAGCAGGGCTTCGGCACAGGCTTGAGCGGCATGGATCCCCTCTCCCACCTCCAGTACCGCGGCCGTGAACTCCCAGCCGCGGTTGTTCGCCTCCTCCCATGCAGCGTGCACCTCTAGCCGCTCCCTCTCGATCACCGCCCACATTGCGGCCAGTGTCGGGGGAAGCCGCTGGGCAGGGCGGAGCCACGCGCAGCCTCGGACACACCCCACCCCTCCCAACAACCACGCCATGGTGGCGCGGGAGCCTCGCAACTGCCCCGCAGGATTGGATGCAAGGCGGGACGCCGCGGGGTGGAGGGTGTTGGAATGACCAATGGGGCTGCCGCAGACACCCGAGGGGCTGGACCCACTCTGGGAGGCGGCCGCTCATGGGACTTTGTTGCTGCGGCTGCAGCTGCAACGGGAGCGACCCTCCCCAGGCGCGCAAGACCTCCTGCCCGGGATACGGCATCCACCTGCCGCTACCCTAGTTTCTTCACTGATGGGGCTAGGGTTCCAGTGAGCGGACCGTTTCCACTGCCATCTCCTGCCCCCTTGCAGCAGCACCCCCGGCCACCCTCTCCCTGGCTTATTGGGTGCCAGCTGCTCGCCCTACCAGGGATCGAGCACCCTCAGTGGCTCCTCCCTCCCCGCTGACATGCCCTTCCCCAACCCTCTACCTGACGTTACTGTGGGGGAGGGAGGGGGCGGGGAGGCAGAACGGGGTCTGTCAGATACATTTGTGGCAATGTGCAGGTGGAGATATGTGACGGGAGTGTTGGGGGAGGGGCAGAGGACGAAGTCAGGCTCGCAGACACAGAAGGTAGTTGTTTTACAACTCGTTTTATTGCACTGGAAAAAGCGGGCTTGTGTTTAGGCTAGCAAGGGAGCTGGAGCATTCCACACAGCCCTCCTTCCCGCTCGGAGGGGCGGGGCTGGGATGCAGGCCGCGGCGCGAAAGTGCTTCCTGGGCTGCAGCCAACCGTCCATCAGAGATGTTTGGGGAGGGCGGGGCGCGGGAAAGCATCCATGCCCTGGACGTGCCTGCGGGAGAAAAAGACACATGTGGGCTTTGCCTCGTTCCACTGGCGAGGCAAGCCCCACACTCCGCCATCTGGGAGGATGCACATAGTCGAGGGCAGCAGCGACCAGCTGATGCACAGCAGTCTGGCGAGGATGCACTCAGCCGTGGCAAGCCTTTACCTTTACGGGAGGGAATGAGCTGGTCGTTACAAACATCTGGTCACATATGGTTTTCGGGGCACCTGCCTCTGAGGCGGCCAGGGGCGGCCATGATCACCCCCCACCCTTGCTTGGCCTCACCCGAAGTGGCAAGTGAGCGGGTGGGGTCAGGTGAATGGGCGGTTTGCACTAATCTGCGGAACGGGTCCCCCCTCCCCTACCTCCTCCTCACCTGTCAGTGCTCCGTCAGTCATCACCAGGCGGGAACTCCAGAGTCAGGGTACCTGCAAGGAAACGGGAGAGGCTGCTGTAAGTTCGCCAAGTGTCATTCCCTTCTCTCACGGAAGGGTTAATTTGTTTGTGCTTAGTTAGAAGCAACTAGCTTGCATGAGTCCAGTTAGATGTTGAGTTGTTCTTCCTGTCAGGGTAAAAAGGGGGTTAGCCAGACATTTGCACTTCTTCCCTTTTACGGGAAGTCCCCCCACTTTTTCACAAAGTCCCCCGAGTGCATTCCGTGCCTGCCACCGTGAATGCCCTCACCCCCGTTCGGTGTTCAAAGGGGCAACGCCACACAGCACACGGACAGAGGGACAGAGCCTCCGGCGACGTGCTCACTTACCTGAGGGGTTTGGCCAGCGCTGGCCGGATGTTTTGTAGGGCGCGGTCGCAGGTGATTGGGTGCGGAGAGGGGGGCTCGTCCACGCCGGGCGTGCACGCTGATTGGTCCCCGGGATAGTTCTCATCCTATGCTCCTTCGGGCCATGGAGGCGGGGCTGGGCGCTCGGAGAGGGGGCCGGTTTTTCACTGTTCCATGGGCGCCTATGGGCTACGCCTTCTTTTTCCGTGGCGTAGCTTTTTTGCGCCGCTGTGGGCGTTCCCGCTTCTGGAGGGGCTTAGGGAGCAGACTAACTCTGACCCCGCCCTGTTCTCCACCCCCCCCCTGCGCCGGCGTGGGGCTCTACGCCACTCCTCCACCGCCGCCCGGGTGCCTGTGGCTTGTGCCGGTGCCGGCCCGCCGACAGGCCAGCGCCGTGTCCCAGCGCGGGCGGACAGCCACTTACGCGGGCGTAAGGCCCAGATGCGCCGTCGCAAGCCTTAGTTCGGTTCCTATTCACTTTCCCCTCCCCTCTTAGGATTGGGCTGCCAATATATTAAGTATTGTGTGATAGAATATAATGTAGAATGCAAAATGTTTAAAGTTTTACCTATGCTGAATTTCCCTAAAAATAGGTTATCAAATATATTTAGAAAACTTTACAGCTTATTCCTTTTCTCCATTTCTTTTTTTTAAAATATATAATGGATGTGAGGGAGAAGAATAAAACTATTTTATATATTTTGATTATATCTTTCATGTAGTCCAGATTTATTATATATTATACATACTCTCTGTGAAGTAGTTTAATGTACTTTGTATAAAGTTCTATGCACTTTCAACTGTTTTGTTGCTTTTTAAAATAAAATTTTTAAAAGAGATTAAAAAGGAGTGTTTTGAGTCTAGAAACATTGAAGATTTTTGGTCAAGGAATGCTCTGAGAACTTGAGCTGTATACAATTCTTCCCCTACAATAGTGGTGTACAAAGGAGAAGATCCACATTTTCAGGAGGTTCTTCCAACATGCAGCCCCTTGCACGGCATTCTACATTTCTCCTGAAGACCTCTTGCGAGGACAGGGGAAGACGCACTCCAACAGGACAAAGGAGGCAGAAAAGATACAGTTCATGAGCAAAGAGTGTTCATAGTTCTTAAGATCCAACCCCCTTTTTTGTATGGCTACAACATTTAGTCAATGAATGATTAGAAACCTTTTGATCAACTATAAAGAAACACCACCCCCAACTGTTTTTTAATACAAATACTTAAAAACTGCAGATGACAGGTGGCATCTTAAAAAGACTTATTTCTCTTCCATACTCCCACAACAAGGAATGCCTCGTTTAAGACAGTGTCTGCTGGACCTACATATATGTATCATCAAAAAACAAACCATTTTTTCCACCATTACGTATTTATTCATACACAAATACATGCAGATTTAAATCAAACATAAATGATTAATTAAGTTGATTTCTTTAAAAAGGGTCTTCTCTTTTCACCACTAGTTTTCATCGAGGTATTGTGATACTTTGGTTTTCCAAGGGAAAAAAATCCAAGAATTTAAGCAAGTTATTTCAAAGTATAGGATAGGATTATGTTTTGAATAAAGTATCTTAGACACAGAATTAATATTTCCTTGGCAGAATGAGTAACAAACCATGGACTAAAAACACTTGGACACAGAATGTATGATTCAAATTCACAATTTGATTTTAGAAAATATATTCCCCAAATCAAACATTTTCCTCCTTACTCTCTTCACTTGGCCAAAGTAATCTTATTAGATGCCACTGGCCCTTTAACTATATATCTAAGGGATGGAACAGGAATCAATTTCTTAACTGAGCTTGAGAAAGGAGCCAACTTTTGGCTTTTCCGGATTCTCCCCTCTTCCCATTCAGTCTTCCATAGATAGGAAGTAATATCTGACCTACAGAATACCAGAATGAACTGTAACTATAACTTCCTAAACCTAATGCGTGTCCCTCTCTCATTCCAGGTTCCCAAATGCAAATCTGAGCCTCAAGTGAAATGGGGCAGGGCTTTTTTTCTGGGAAAAGGGGTGGCGGAACAAAGGGTGCGCGCACTCCCAGGACTGCACTATGATGTCACTTCTGGGAAATGATGTCATCACGTAGGCCGTGGCTGCCCCAGTAGCGCTCCCACACTCCACAGGGGGCCCAATTCAGACACATATACCTTGGAATGCACCACTGCTGCATGGGAGAGCATGCTGCTGCCCGGCAGCAGACTGATCTTGGATGTTTCAGGCTCAAATTGGACTGAATTGGGTCAGAAACAGCTGGGACTGGGCCCAAGTCAGCATGGAATGGGCCACTGTCGCATGAGGGATCCCTCCCCTGCCCGTCAGCGGCCCGATCCTGGCCATTTCAGGCCTGAATTTGGCTGAAACAGGCCCAAAATGGCCCAGATCGGACCCGAATAGACCAGGGCTGTTTCCAGATGGCTTACCTGAAGCCACTCCATGCCGCAATGTTGTGGATCGTGCCACGGAAAATGCAAAATATCGCGTTTTCTCGCACGAGTTTTGCGCGATGTCACGTGACGTTGCTGCCAGCGGCCGGATCCTGGCCATTTCTGGCTCGAATTGGGACAAAATGGGCCTAAAATGGCCAAAACAGGCATTTTAAAAATTCTTAAAAATACCCAGTCATGTGGGTATTTTTAAGAGGTGCCAGAACACTGTTCCGGCTGAAAAAAAGCCCTGGGGACAGGGAAGAAAGAGGTCTAGCCAATTTCACAAATTAACAATGAGCAAAGTTCTAATGATCACAAAGCTGAGAATAGGCTACAAGGGGTTTTTTTTTGTTTCAATGGCAATTTGATAGTATCTCATAAAGGCACTTTAATGGCTGAAAGCAATAGATCACAGCTATTAATAAAGTTATCTGATTACAACAATACTGTAGGAACTCAAAGCTCTTTCGTGAAGAACAGCCTTAACTAAACTCTAATTGAAAAACAAAAGACCACTCAATGTTTTCAGTTCCACATGATGCAAGATGGTTGGTATTTTTGGTGATGCTTTACTGATTTCCAAAGACACGCATTTTGCATTTCTT
Organism: Eublepharis macularius; assembly: GCF_028583425.1. Lineage (NCBI taxonomy): Eukaryota > Metazoa > Chordata > Lepidosauria > Squamata > Eublepharidae > Eublepharis > Eublepharis macularius. The sequence goes on along the minus strand of NC_072794.1, from coordinate 94,653,677 downwards.
CTCCCTTCCTTTTTTAAAAAAAACTAATTTTACCTTTCTTCAAAGGGTAGAGACCAGTCCTTTTTCTTGTGTTGTAAAATATCACATACGTTATTGATGCTGCACAAATAAGAATAATGAAATACAGCATGTGTAAGAACTCATCACCACATTAAATTGACAAGAGTCCCTTTCAGCTCACCTTCTCCTTCTCTTGTCTTTCCTGAATTAACAGGAGATACTTAGAATCTTCACAAAAGTGGAAATTCACTGATTTGTGTAGTGGTGAGGGCAATGTCAAACACAACATGGTGAACATTGATATATGTTAATGGCTGAAGGTAATTTCCTTCATTTCTTCTGCCGATCAGAATTATGTTATGGAGGAAGTACTTAATTTAGCCAGGTGAGACTGCCAAAGTGCCTCCATAGGGCTCACAGCCTGAATGGCTCCACTTTGTAAAATGACATTCTGTTTCCCATCAGATGCAAGCATGGCTCCTTTCACAACAGAGCAATGCCAGTGCCAAGACACTATCAACTCATCAATATCTCTTGTGTGGGCTCAAGGCTACTGAATTCCTCAAGCAGTAGGCATTGGTGGGTCCTGCTCAGGTTTCAGTTCTTGCCCAAGCCTGCTCTGCTCAAGTTCAGTGATTACAGACATGTATTTAAATTGATCAGGCTGATGGTTGAATGCTTCCACTAAACCGTAGGTCTCCTGTCGGTCTGTTGCATAAAAGAGTTGCACCTGGCTGGCTAGGCACTGAGCTTCTGGCACATTCTGTGAATTTAAAAACAATGCAAGTTGTTAGAATAATTACCATTCCTCTTCTGTTCAACCCCCCCCATAACATCAGTTATCTTCCAACTTTCTTTATTATGCCGGCGCTTGGGGTTGAGCCATTGGTCCACTTCTACTCTCCTATCTGTGTTTATGTTGAAGCTGGATTAGATGTCTGCAAAGGTGACCACTTGCCATGGGAAGGTAATCAGATTCCTGACCTAAATGCCAAGGTCATAAAACTGAATTACGTGCATATATAGTCTGGGCTTTTTTTCTGGTAAAAGAGGTGGTGGAACTCAGTGGGTTGCCCTCGGAGAAAATGGTCACATGGCTGGTGGCCCCGCCCCCTGATCTCCAGACAGAGGGGAGTTTAGATTGCTCTCTGCGCCAAGGGCAATCAAAACTCCCCTCTGTCTGGAGATCAGGGGGCGGGGCCACCAACCATGTGACCATTTTCAAGAGGTTCCGGAACTCCGTTCCACCGTGTTCCAGCTGAAAAAAAGCCCTGTATATAGTACTGCAGTCCCAAGACTGATCTGCTCTTCAGACTGTAGACAGGAAAATTTTAAGACTGAAACCTCCCTCATGTACAAAATAACTCTAAGATAATAAAAAAGCTATCAAGGAGAATGATTTTGTATGATTAGTATTAAACTGGAGTATTATTATTACCACATATAGGACAAAAATTAAAGAGCATGGGGGTGAGTAGGAAAATATAATTTCAGTCATTTACCTTTGCACTAAATCTTGCATTTATACTAGCAATCCATTTTCTTACTATAATGTCATACTTATGGCAATGCTAGTAACAACTACTGTTACCCAGAAAATGGATATAGCAATAATGCACAAGTAAAATGCATGCTGTGAATTCCTATATTATTGATCAATTTACCTCTGGAAGTGTGATGGTGTTAAATCTGAGCACATGGGAAAACTAACACAGCTCCTTTTTGTGAGAATTCAACCATCATAATGCTAAAGAGTTGTATTAATCAGCCCAAGGGCCTTAAAAATAAAACAACAGAACCAATGGCAAAATTTTGTCTTCCTAATTTTTACTAATATTTGGAACATGAAATTGCTAAACTTGCACAACACATTTGAAACTTTTTCCATTTGGATGACTTATTGAAAAACAAAGCCATTTAAGCCTTAGTTTCCTTTACCAAAAAACTAGAATCCATTTCTGCTGTCATCAGTACAATTCCCTTGTCCTCCTGAAACTCAGGATAATGGTACAGGATCAGTTGACTAGTTGCAGCTTCACCTTGGCTCTGCAGAAAATAAAATAAAGATGTCAAGCACAAGGACCATAGGAAGAACCCTGATGTATTGAGTAGTTCATGCTAGACCAATAGAAGACCATTTATTATTAAATAGTGTACATAATGCGGCCCTCTGGTAAAGATCCAGAGGATTTTAAATTAAGAAGCCGACCATATCAAGACTGCAGATGATGCATCAAAAAACTCCCAAACACAAAGAGGCACTTATAGGAGATAAAATGGAGAAAATCCTCATGCATGTTCTATGCATGGATGCAAAATACTATACAGGTATTAAGAATATAAACACAGCTACAGAGCAATAACTTCAGGCAATCTAGCACCAAGGGAAGAACCATTTTGAACTGTTTCACTTTGCCATGTGAAATGTGCAGGATAGTCAGTTAACAATTTCTTTTCTCTAGATAGGTAACATTAAAATGTTTTATTACTTAGGGGAACACAAGTGTTCCCATAAGCTCCCAAATCCATCCTTCAGTGGAGAAGAACACAAGCCTCTCAACCACTAGCCTCACAAAATTAAAAACATTTAAAATTACTTATTAGATCCCTTATGCATTGTTTCAAATGTTGTTATCCACCTTGAGTCTCAGTAAGAATGGTGGGCTATAAATGAAGTTAACAATAAAATTAAAAAACTGGAACATGGATGATATGTAGGTAAAGAGAACTCAAGAATGCCCATCAACAAAACATAATAAAAATACAAAAATGTAAGCAAAGAAGGCAACTTGGGAATATACTGAAGGAGGGTGCAATTTCTCCAGTTTACATAACTGAGAGCCGAACTAAACGAGACGAGTAACTCAAGTTCAACACGTGTCTGCTTACCTCAAGGTTTGATGGGAAGTGTAGGCATCCTTGCAGCTTTAAGTTTAACATTTACCGAGAGGCAGGGAGGAGAGTGCAGGCGTTGGGCTCTTGCTGGGTGCCCCCCTTCCCCTCTGCTGGGTGTGTGTGTGTGGGGGGGGGTTCGGAGCCCCTCTTGCCCCCCTTACCCACACAGCAGACAGGGGCGCCTGGCCGCTGCTAGCTGCTAGTGCGGCTTTGGGTGGGGGCTGGGCGAAGAGGTCAGCAGAAGGGCGCCTGGAATGTCACTGCATCTCCCCCCCTGCTCGCCCAGCCCCTGCAGAGCGACGTGGCATGTGTGCCCGGGCCGGTGCGGTATCAGGCCATAGCGTTGCTGCCTTTCACACCACTTGCCCAGCCCCCGCTCAAAGCCGTGCTGTGTAGGCCAGAGCTACATAGCCTGGCATCGCTCTGCGGAGGCCGGGTGAGTGGGGGGGGGGAGATGCAGCGACACTCCGTGTGACCTGTCTGCTGACCTCTTCACCCAGCCCCTGCCCGAAGCTGTGCTAGCAGCTAGCACAGGCCAGGCACCCTGTCTGCTGTGCAGGGAAGGGGGGGCAGGAGAGGGGACCTGAAACCCCCACATACATCCAGCGGAGGGGAAGGGGGGGGTGCCCGGCAAGAGCCCAACGCATGCACTCCCTTCCCTGCCACTCTGTAAATGTTAAACTTAAAGCTGCAAGGACGCCTACACTTCCCATCAAACCTTGAGTTAAGCAGACATGTGTTGAACTCGAGTAACTCATCTTGTTTAGTTCGGCTCTGAGTGAACATTGTAGTAACTCAGAGAACACCGTTCATTCTCCAACTCAAACCCCTATAGGTCTCCATATTATTAAGGCATCCAGATTAGGTTCCATTTCTGGAAAAAATAACATAGTGGCTAACCAACTAAAACAAACATGATCAAGGGTGAATAAGCAGACATTTTGGAGAGTTGGGCTCTCTAACTAGCATGAAGGACTGATAGTTTTATGAGTCTGATGGTAAAGATGAGAGATGATTGGCCTGATATATTCTTCAGTGAATAAAATACTAAGGCACAACAAAAGATGCAAACATATAGAGGATGATAATGGCTAGAGGGAAAAAATATCTCCTTAAGACCCACTGTAAAAGAAATGTTGCATTAATTATGCCCACATCCTACTATAAAAAAGGCTAATCGTGTTTCTGTCAACTCACTTCCTACCCTGGTGCGCCTCCAGAGGGTGCTGCTGTGGAGGGAAGTCCAGACAAGGCAGCCCGTCCCTCCAGAGCGCACCGTGGTGGGAAGCCCAGGCCGGGATCAGGAGAAGAGCAGGAGCAATGCCCGCCCCCCCCCCCGCCTTCACCCAGCTGGGATCAGAAGCAGAGCAGGTGGCAATGCCCACCTCCCGTCTTCACCTGGCCGGGATCAGGCATGGAGCAGGAAGCAATGTCCAGCCCCTCCTCACCTGGCTGGGATCAGGAGTAGAACAGGCCGCAATGCACACACCCCACCTTCACTCACCCAGGATCGGAGTGGAGCAAGTGGCATTGCCCACCCCCCTTCACCCAGCTGGAACCAGGTGTGGAACAGGAGTCAATGCCCTTCACTCGGCTGGGATCAGTAGCGGAGCAGGTGGCAATGACTGCCCCCCTTTCACCTGACCAGGATCAGTCATGGAGAAAGAGGCAACGCCCGACTGCCCGCCCGCCCCTTTCTAGAGCCCATTGTATTTTTTCCCACAACAGGCTTTGTTACTAGTGAAATAATAAATGTTCATGTTTTATGGAATTTTTTAAAGGGCCACAAAAATAGCAACTGCAGTATGAAACCTTAAGCCCACCACTGGCAATTTCCAAAGAAGTCACCTACCTGAATGTTTATGAGAGAAGTGAAATGGAGTTCTGTTCCTGACCACTGACCAACAAAAAACTCATAGCCTTCCTTCCTTGGCAATGCAAAAAGAAACTGGTGAAAATTGGGGGGGGGGCAGGGGGAGAGAAGCAGATTTATTTATTAACCAAATTCAGTATGGAATTAAATCAGAAATTACAGATCTCATTAATGAACCTTTGTCATCATAAAACCAAAGTGAGATTGAACAGATTACAGAGACTGATTCCTTTTGTACCTTTCAAAACACATCCCCAGGTTTTAAAGGAGAAAGGTTTTAACAGAGACTTTCAGATTTCTTTTGCCTGTGGGCTTTTATGTAAGGGAACTGATGTTAGGGCAGGCAAATCCATAGTGCCAGAATTCCTGGGTTTGAAAAGCAGTCATTTGACCTTAGATGTCAATGTCCCTTCTGAACTGCATCTCATGCAGTATGTTTTGACAATCATAAGCAGTTTGAGATTGGATGTAATCAGATTTATTTACTGAATTTGTATTCTGATTTTCCTCCTAAAGCTCAGAATGGCTTACTGTCATGGCTCTCTGGAGCTCTCTCAGCCCCACCCACCTCACAGGGTGTTTTGTTGTGGGGATAATAATGACATACTTTGTAAACTGCTCTGAGTGGGCATTAAGTTGTCCTGAAGGGAGGTATATAAATCGAATGTTGTTGTTATTATTATTACTAGTTTGAAATAGACCATGTTATCCTCAAAACTACCCTGTGAAGATCAGGCTAAGAGTGAGAATGCCTGGCCTACTATCACCAGGTGAGCCTCTGGGCCAAGCGGGATTTGAATTAAGGGCTGCCTGGTCTAACTCCAACATGCTATTCAATACACCTTATTAGCTCATAGGCAAAATGACTGGCTGCATAATTAGCTTCAAAAATTACACATCTTTACTTCAGACACCCTCATGGGGGTTTTCAATGGCAGTACAGAAAAATGAATATATGTTTAATTAACATCACAACATTGGTCTCTGAAATGTCTAAGAGTTATTTTTAGCTAGAGATCAGGCAAGGTTTTTGGTATCGTGCTACTCCTATAAAATAAAGATGAGTATGTTAGGGGCTGGGAAGACATCAATAAGTAGATTATTTTCATTAGGCTAGATATCCAGAAAATCCCTGGGTTTTGCCTACATTTCCAGAGTGAAAAAGAGTAAACCATCTAAATAATTAGATGGACTGCACTAAACAAAGCTGCACTAAACAAGTGGTAATTTGGCCAACATGGCAGCTGGAAAATGAAGGAGCAAGTTATCACACTAGATTTGAGAGCAATTATCTTTACCCATCCATCAGTACGACTAATCTTATACAATGACTCATCTAGGACATAATCTAGGACATAATCATCCGCACCTCTTAACAGGTGCAGAAAGAGAAATGTATTTATTTACAAAATGCATACCCCTGCATTGTCAGCGCCACCAACACAGATAATTTTAAAACATATGTAATAAAATCACACACTAAAAACATTACCACCCCAAATCACATCATTGAAACAATTAAAACCCAATCTAAAATACACATACAAAAGTATAAAAATAATAATTAAAACATAGGGCAGAAAGGAGGGATCAATGAGGGAATGCCAAACAAAACAAAAAAGTTTTTGCCTGCTGGTAGAAAATAGTAAAACAAGGGAATAGATAAATCTTCCTGAAGAGAAATTTCTATAGTTTTGGTGCTACGACCAAGAAGACCCTCTCCTGAGTTGCTACCCACCTAATCTTCGAAAGTGAGGGGCACCCAAAGCAGGACCTCAGAAGATGACTACAGTGATCAAGTAGGTTCATAAAGGTGTCGGTAATCCTTCAGATACGCTGATCTTAAATCTTATAGGGCTTTAAAGGTCAATACTAAAGGTCAATAAAGGTCATCTTGAATTGTGCCTGGAAACAGACTGGAAGTTAATGTAGCCAAGACTTGTAGTGATACAGTCCCTTACATCCCTCTCTAGTCATCATGGCTAGATGACTAGATGCACCAACTGAAGTTTCCAAACATTTTTCAAGGGCAGCCCCACAAAGAGGTATGTTGCAAATGAAGCATATCCTAGTACAGGGTTGCAATGAACAGAGGGATTCATTTGCTTCTATACAACTACTATTAAATGTCTAGATGGGATCATTCTATTGTTCCTTAGAGTACCCTATGTGCTAGGCTGAAGACATGTTATGGTTGGAATGTAGAGACTCTTGGTCTGTGAGTACAGTGGCTTTATTTTAATCCTAGAATACCCAGGTCAAAATATTTTCTGAAAAATTTCCCAAACCAACTAGATTTGAACTTCAGACCAGTAATAATCAGGTTACTACATTGGCAAGAGTGCAAGAAAGAAAACAAGTACAACATGAACTAGACAGAAGACATGTATCAAGACACATATGTCACAAACTTACAGATGGGCAATTCTGGGCTCGCTTCCACATCAAATCAAAAGTCTTCCCCTTCAGAAAGAAAAGGAAAATAACCAAGTAGTTATAACTACAGCAAAATAATAGGTGGAGTTATAGTTTGCATAAAATATTTACATCCTGGCTTTCCTATTCCTTGATACTGCATTTAACTTCAATAAGATACTTACAAACTGTAACAAGTTTAAAAATCAGTATGCACTCAAACACACAATAATTCCATACACATACTTCAATTCCACCAAATGGAAAACACCATCCATAAGCAACTGACAGTTCCTGTAGACTACTGTCACTAAATTCAATACTAGAAAAACAAAGAACGAGAAGCTTAAGTTTCACTGTGTATGCAAAGTGACTAGTTTTAAAAACACCCTCAATTTACTCAATTTAACAACAGCATTTGTTAGCTAGAGCCAAAGTAAGCCTACTCAGCAGATCTTTGAACCCTAATCTCAAACATTCTCACACTGTAGAGTATGAGCTATACTTACAGGAATAACGGCATAAACAGTATCTTCTGCAGAAAAATATTGCCTCCATATCTGTATGAAGAAAGGACTACATTAACTTCATAGGCCATCATGGAACACAGAGGTAACCCTAAGTAAACGCAATACTCATCATATGGTAATGGTCCCCACACTAAATATATGTCTGGAAAGCAATGAATGATCCCTATATTTAGTAAATTTATAAGCCACCTCTTGGCTTACAAGTAAAAACAGTATCAAAAAATCATAAAACATCACAAATTATTAATATAAAGACAAAACAAGGCAGGGGCATAAAATCAATACAAACCAACTACTGAACACTCTAAAATATCTATAAAATAAACCTCAGACCATAAACTCCTAAAAACATAAAACTCCTTTGTTAAAAGCCAGGTTAAAAAAATGTTTTGATCTGGTGCCTAAGACTAGGCATCAGGTAAACCTCAACAGGGAAGGCATTCGAAACTTAGGCATGAGCTCGACCAAAGCATCAGTCTGTTTGATGACTGCTATGTCAGTCACTCAGAAAAGCAGAGCACCAATTCACATATTACTGTTGCTCACACGGTGACAATCTGTGCCTAAAAATATGATTTTACTTTGCTATGTGAAGTATTGTACAAATACTTTCTCAGACTGCAAGTATGTTGACTGGACAAGCCAATTGTTGCAGCAACTGCCTCAACTTGTAGCAAGAGAAAACAGTTGCACCACACTTCACACCTAATGGTCACCATACTGACATGCACAGAGAATCTTGGGGAAAGAAAATCTTAGGAAAAGAAAACAGTAATAGATGAAGCAGCTCTGAGTACTGAGCTGTTAATGATAAGGCTGTCTGCTTATATTGGCTTTCACAAGGTTACACCTTGTGCAATAAAGGATTTACAAAAACATCCAATCAAAATGCACTTCTACCATTTGTTGTTTTTTTACCTGTTTTATTTCTTCAGGCTTCTTCTGTTTCACCATCTCAACATTAAGTATAGAATCAAGTGTCTGCAACAATAATCACAACAATAAAGCTCATTGCTAGGCAAGAGAGAAGGTTGTATTCTTCCCACACCCTTATAACTGTGACTTACAACCTGTGAGAGTCACAAACACAGGTACAATAGTATCAATTCATCATGCATGAGACATGCATGATGCTCACAATTACAAAGCCAGCATCATGGTGACAGTGTGTCAGACTAGGATACAGAAGACCCAAAATCAAATCTCCACTCTGAGTGGAAGCTTGCTGGGTGACCTTAGGTCAGTCACACACTGTCAGCCTAATTTACCTCACAGGGCTGTTGTGAGGATAAAAAGGCAAAGAGGAGAATAATGTAGGCTGCTTTGGGTCTCTATTGGGGAGAAAAGAGGGGTTGCCAGGATGAGTGGGTCTGAGGTTGGGTGCCATGGGCTCAGGCCCAGAAGACATGGGAGGCACAGCTGGAGCTGCAGTGGAGGGAGGCCACAAGTACATGGCTGTCCTGGCTTCACTGGTGGCGGCTGCCATGGACCACCTCTGCTGGTTGTCAATAGCATGAGGTTCAGGCATACACTGAGGGGCTGCTTGGGCAGGTCATGGCTGTGACTCATACCTCCCCCACCAATTCCCCTCCCATCTCTTTGCTTGCGGAGGTAGCCTGGGGCAGACCACAGAATCTCTTGGCGAGGCAGCCGAATGGCTGGTAGGTGTTCCCCTTGGGAGGGGCATCACTGCATGCTGCTGCCATCCCTCCTTGCACAGTGGCACAAAAGAATGGGCCTGGACATGATATCTTGCCCATGTGCGAGGGGGCAGTCTCATTCCTCTGTGCTGCTGGGGCCTGGGATGCTAGGCAGATGGCTGTTGCTTCCAAAGAACGCGTGTGACCGGAGGGAGGTATCTAATCCAGTGCTGTGTGGATGCACACAATGGGGGATGAACCCCCCTGTCCCTGGGGGATCCTCCGTGGGAGGTGGCTATCACAGGGTTTTCTTCTTCACCCGTGAGAATGGGTTCCAGACAGGTGGCTGTCTGTCATTCCTCCATTCTGACTGGGACCGTTAACCCAGGGACTACGGATGAGAAGGAAGTGAGCAGGCGTGCACCTCCTGGATCGACGTTTCCATGCAGAAGGTCGGCTTGGGGAGGACAGAGCACGCTTGTCATACTGCAGGCAGGTGCCAGCTTCCTAGCGGTACTTTCAGGGTTAACAGTTCCAATTGGACTGGACCGGGTAGTCTGAAGGATGCCCAAGCATGATGAGCACCCCGCTTGCAACCTCCCCACCCATGATCTCGGGGGGGGGGGGCTTCAGGATCACAGCCCATGCAACTGTCGGGGGGTGGTGTGGCAACTGGGGGATGCTGGCAGTCTTGCCAGGGGAATGGCACAGCAGGTGCTCTTGCCAGCAGCCTTGCCATGTCCAGCTGCTGGCACAGATCTCCCGCCAAAGTCCTTAAATAGCACAGTTATGTAGGCAACAGCAGACTGGCAGGCCTCAAGATTGCACTGTAAAGCAAGTTGCTATAACAGGAGGAGGAAGAGAGATGCAATGAAGTCAAATACAATCTCTGTTGAGATGGGGGAATGGGTCAAGCAGAAAGTAGAGTTCAAACTGTGACAGATCATGGGATACAGTAGACTATGCCATAGTCACATGATATTCCATAGCCAATCCTAGCCTGTGTGCAATTCAAGACTACTCAAAACACACAGAAGAATACCTGAACTGAAACTTGGGAGTTTTACTATACAAAGATCTATATTATAGCAGGAGTAAATGGCATAAAAAGACCAAGGTTAAAACCACAGCTGTTTAATCGAAAATATTAACCTTACCTTATTTTTTGAGAATCCTCTTTTTGACATTTTATTGCCCAAGGCATCTGCCTAAAATTGAACATTAATAGTGGCTTTAAAATTAGTACTTCATGCCATTATAACCTACTTTATGATAAAAATGTTCAGCGGTCATTGCACATATATGCTGTGCAATGGCTTTTATTCTTGTTTATGTTATGTCAAATTGCGAATTTTTTTCAACATTGTTTCAGCTCTGTATCAGATTTCAACTTGTTTTCAAATTTCTGCAGTCTACATCCTATTGTTTACTGAGTATCTCAGCTGTTGGTGGCATTAAATTACTCTGTGTAATCCACCTTGAGTCTCAGTGAGAATGGTGGATTATAAACAACATAAATTTATATTTTTGCTTGGGCAAAAACACCATGCAGGGCTTGAAAAAAGGGTGATAAGGACATAGTAAAATGTAACTGTCCAAGACCGTGAGGGACTGCACATTTTTTTAAAAGCCCGGAAATGCTGTACACACAGCTGCAGGACTGTTAAGAGTTAATCGCTTATAGAATCCGAGAGCTTTGAGTGGCAGGCTACTCCATGGGATCCAATTGGATAGCATGAGCTCAAAAGAGGAGGCGTCTTTTTTCAGTCCTAGCAGAGAGGAATTGAATGTGAAGAGTTGGGAAATGGATTCCTAAATTAAAGCAGTTTAACACCAACAGGAGAACTGAGGAAAAGCTGGCAAGGAAGTTTGGGAAGTAGGTGCAGAGTACCAATGGGGCCAAAGAAAGGGGATAGATCTAAGGAGATGAGGCTTTTCCTACCCATTCAAACAGAGAGATAGCTCTGGAGAGGGAAGAGATCCCTGGTCAGGTGTGGTTGGAAACTGCCTGTGGAGACCTTCAGATTCAGTTAACAACTGAAGGAAAGCACTAGTGTTTGGAGAGAAGGGGATTGGGGTACTAGAAAGTGGGTACTAGCATTCCTTACTCCGAAAGAGAGTATGAAAAGAAAGTATACTAGTTTTTTTTTGGGGGGGGGGGAACAAGAGAACAAAATCCTAAAAACATAAGCCTTTAAGTATCTGTAAAGAGCATAAGAACTAAAAGCTGCGCATGTTCTGATTTTACCTCAGAGATATATATATGTTGAATTACCACAGAAATTTTCAACCCCTGATTTCACCTGACCTTTCCCCTCTAAAATAAATAAACTAATTAGCTATTTTTGAATTTTAAAAATGCCTCTGGTGGCAGTTCTGCAGTTTAAGGATGAGGGAATGTCATATAGTGCTTTTCGTAAAGGCAACAAGTCTCTAATTTCAATTCTGTCTGAAAATTTCAGTTTTCCTTTTTCATTCTCCTGCTTACTGCATTGTTTACTGGATATATTACAGTTTATTTCATTATTCTATAATTACCTAAACCAGTTTTATTGCATTGTTTGTTGGATGTATTACACTTGGAGGTATTATTCTCATCTTTACTGTAGTTCTTGTAGTTTTGTAATATGCCTAGAATCTCAAATGGAAAGATAGACAATAAATGAAATAAATGAATAAAACAGCAATAGTTGTAGAGTATTCACCTGTAATTGGATTTTTAATGAAAACCTCAACATTTAACTATCCATAGGCATCAGTAATATTAATGGCATCTGCCAGGAGAGAAGGAATATGCAGAATTAACCCTACAGCTCTAGTCAGTATTTTAGCAATCTGAATTATATTTGCTTTATAAAGCAAATGCATGCCTAAGACTTCTAGCCTCCTTGCTATGAACAGCCTCCTGCTTGTTGATAGATGAAGATGCTGTACTTGTCCTTGTAGCTGCAAGAGACCAGCTGATATGCAGGGTTTTAGACAGAACAAGCTAACTTCTGTGCCTTGGTCTTCTACTACATGGTATAAGCAAGTGTGTGGTATGATTATTGTGTGAATGCAGAGAAAGGAAATGTCTTCTGTGACTTAAGTCTTCTACTCCATGGTACAAAGTACACTACATGGTATAAGCAAGTGTGCAGTATGATTATTGTGTGAATGCAGAGAAAGGAAATGTCCTTTATAGTGCTAAAATTAAGGCTTATTCATACAACCATTAACTTCATAACACTATTCCAAACCACTTTAGATTTTTAAATACGATCAAATAATAAAAATAAAATTAAGAATGCAAGAAACGATTCCATGGATATCCTTTACTATAGTCACTATAGGAGTAACAACACTGATTGCCTCACGAAGCTGAACGGAGAGTACTGCCAGTTCATGTGAAAGTCACAGAGAGATAGATGCACAAAGAGCTGAAAATGGAAGGGTGTCTGTGTGAAATAGAGCATTCCTTATGATATAAAAACAGAGATGAAAATACCACTTTAGTAAGAGGGAAACCCCCTCTGACAGCTACTTTACATTATGGTTCACAATCTATTTAGGACACATACATATTCTTACATATTATCCATTCTGCTGCTGACTTTTAACAAAAATGCCAACACAGGAAAACACACACTGCAAGCAGTGTGCACAAGTAATCCTTGACCAGTTTTTCCAAGCCTTGGAAAATGGGTAAATGTTTACAGTGATACATAAAGAGCAAATACAGCAATCAGTCAGAAGTTTTTGAACATAGTAGACATTTTCTAATCCAAATTCAGATGGTTAATAAAAATCAGATGAGTTAGATTTGGATATCAGCCTTGCCTTTTCCTCCATGAATCTGACAAACTCTGCTTGCTTTGAGTATCCCACTGGCTGCTTTTTCTCATCTCTTCTTGCCTCCATTTGAGTTGCAAAAATATCAGGATTAGATCTGAATCAAAGTTAGAACTGTGTATTACTACTGCAACAATCACTGTTATTCATTTACATTTTATTCCCATGATCTCAGCTCAGAGTGAGCTACTTATCACAATTTATCTTCAAAATTAATCCTGGAAAGGTAATTAAGACAAGAAGGTGCAAATAAAACTGCAATAAATACAATTTTTATTCAAGCCAAGCTTCCAAATCAGTGGAACCAACGATCAGCAAACATAATGCATTTTTTACGTATAAATTATACCCTCTTTTCCAAAATACGATTCAATCACAGTAGTTAACAAAAATGCAATGGAAGTAGCTGTTCAGAAATAATTAAAAACTGATGTCCAATACAAAACAATACAGCCTGTCGAAGACAACCTTTACATCCGTGATAAAACAGAAAAGTTGTGGCAATGGGCAGTTTTAAAATATGCTGTAATTCCCTGAAAGGAATCTCGAGGCGCTTTATGGCATAAGCTTTCGAAGGCTTCCTCATCCGATCGCACTGATTATCTGCAATTATTGAAGATGCCACAAAACTCCTGCTTGTTTCCACTGCAAAAGAGGAGCAGTGCAATCAAAAAAACAGTCACAGCCTTCCAAGCCCGCTGGATTAAACGGGGTTAGAAGGATGTGGAACAGCGACAACGCGGGAATAATACCCGGTGACAGCCCAGAGCAAGCGGAGGGCGCAGCCTGAAGAAGAGGGCAGGGCCAGGCTTCTGCCTCTCAGAACCGGCTAGCGGGTAGAGGAGGCGTCAGGCTCGCCGCTGCCCTCAAGAACGAGCTCCAGCCCACGCAAGCCCCTACCTGCGGAGCTCCTGGATTTTGTGTTGGTATTTGGTGTAGAAAGGATTCTCCTCCAGGGTTCCGTCGCCTCCCGCCCCGCGGACTGTCATCGCCAGCGGCTGAGGCTGCGGGGGGAGCAGCAGGCCGAGAGGCCGAAGGGCGGCGAAGCGGCTCCCCCAGACGCCTCGGGAAAGGCCGAGCGCGCCCGCTCCCCCGCAAAGCTGCTGCACGTACCCTGCGGCCATCCCGTCCCCGTCAGCCCACATCCACCCAGAGCAACACGTAACAACAACCGGCCCTTCCGCACAGCCCCACACAAAGGTTCCGGGCAACAAGACATAGCCGGAACTTTCCGAGGAGGAGGGATTCGCTTTACGCTGTTGACAGGGGAGAGAGAGCAGCCGACGGTGATCGGAAGTTGCGCGTGGATTTTAAGCAAAGGAGCTCTTTAGAAAAGAAAAGGAGCGCAGCAAAAGCACGAGAGCCCTGTTTTCAAAAAGGACGTGATTGCAGCCTCGCACATGGCTCACTCTGTGAAACCTACTTGTTCATATTAAAATAGGTAGAACAATATCCGGAATAAATTAGGGTTGAAATGAATGAAATCCTGCTCTCAAATCATAGTTGGTAGGGTTCTGATAGCAAGAAACTAACAGAGCTGGTTTGCCAATGCGGTTAGCATTGATTAAATTAGCGCGATTTATGGAAGGGGGCAAAGGGAGACCCTCATGAATTTTTTTTTATTTTGTATATAATCCTAACCTTTTTTCAAAACAGATCAAGATGGGTAGCCATAGGTCTAAGGCAGTAGAAAAGAGCTTTTTTCAAAACACATTATTGCAGCATTAGATCAAGAAATCAACATCAATTGGTCTCTCAAATTACACAACTGTTTTCAATACTCTGTCTTGTTATACATATTTGTGTAGACAGGTCTGCCTGAGAGAACAGCAGGATTTGAGTCCAGTGGTACCTTAAAGACCAACAAGATTTTTAAGATACAAGCTTTTGAGAATCAAAGCTCCCTTCATATATCTGGCATCAAAATCTGATACCTGACTAACCTGAAAATCTTGTTGGTCTCCATTTTTTCTGTGCTACTGTAGACCAACTCTGCTATCCACCTGAGAGAAGCTTTCCATCAGGCATTAAGGCAACGAGTTTTCCTTAGAAAAGAGATGGTAATGTATATTAGTGTCTAAATAGGCAAAAAAGCCCTTTGTGGAATACCTTGGGTTGTCATATTTCTGAATGGCCAAGTTTTACTGGAAATCTAGACATGTTGGCTAGAACCCATTTGTTAGCTGACCAAATTCCCAGCTTTAATTTTTATTTAAAGTATGCCTCTAGGCCTTCTAGATAGACAATGTGAATACTGTTTTCTGCTTGATTTATGTAATGAAAAAAAACCCATTCTACCTTACCTTCTATGAGGGAAGTATAGTTGGGCCTTACAGAATCAGTTGATGGTTCTTTTTGTATTTTATGATTCTTAGACTTTAATTGGCTTCCAAAGAAAGAAAAGGTTCTTATTCTTTCTTGGGAATTTCCAGTGATACAACCCCCCTCCCCTTTCAGTACTGTAATAAAAAAAGACTGTCTCTCCTTAAAAATAAAAGGACAGTGTTTATGAATCCCTCCCACAGCTCTGTAAGAACAGAAAAACAAACAAATCTTAACATTTCCAAAACTGAGAAATGATATATTGTACACTAACAAGTGAAAAGGAACCAAATGGGGTGGCATTAAATGGATAGAGGATATGCGGAGGAGCCATGGCTCAGTGGTAGAGCATCTGCTGTGCACACAGAAGGTCTCACATTCAGTCCCCAACACTTCTAGATAAAAGGATCCCCAGCCCGAGATCACGATGAACTGCTGCCAGAGCAGTCATTACAGACCTTGACAGAAAAATTGTTACCCAAATAGGCAGTCTCCTAATTAGTTGGGGAAAATTAGCTTAAAGGAGACACAGCGAGGGGGGTGGGGCGTAACTGGAATTCTCCACCAGTGTTTATGGAGATTGTTCCCTAGAGACAACTCTCAAAATGAACTAGCCAGAAGTTCAACTAGAAAGGTTTTTATTAAAAGAGAAATAAAAGGGCAAATATATAATCACACACAGAACACATATGAGGAAATCGGGGAGGAAAGGGGACAAAGCAGTTTCAGGGAGGAGTATAATTAGCAGCAGTGCTTTTTTCTAAAAAAATGTTTAGGGATACTCTCAGTTTGACTCAAGAAAATCACCATTTTATAGTTCAAACCGGAAAAAATAAATGCAGTTAATGGACAAAATTACCAAGAACATGCATTAGCTCATATTACACAGCTCACAATAACTTCCAGATTGGCATGAGGTTGTGTTCACTAACATCTTCCCGATTCCTCTGCTTGCTTTTGGTGTCCGTCGCCAGATGTCCTTTCAAAAACCATGAATTTACATACACTGAAGGCTTAAACAAACTTAAAGGAGGGCCTACCAATTTTATAAACATTAAGTTTGCTACAGTGCTTAAATGCAATGAAGCTCTTGTTGGAGTCACTATTAAATTAATCTGTGAGAAGCCACATTCACACTCGTTGAAATTGGGATGTTCTTGATTGCATTTAAAAGAAGCATAAGAGATGATGGAACCTTCTTTTCTGAAAGATACTCTTGAAAACCCCCTTAGGATTTGTCTATTGGGAAGTCCAAATGACGTCAGAAGACTGTCGGTGATGAGAATTATGGGTATCAATATTGTCACCCAAGCCTCTATAGTGACATGTGCGCACAACCAAAGAGGTTCAATATAGACAAACTCTTTGCACTCTTTGCGCAAAATGTACACAAATACACAAATTGGTCGCCGCCATTGGGGGTAGCAACAAGACTGACCAATCACTGTGCTAGATTCCAACTACCAGAGCTCCAAGTGGCTTAGAGTAGACTTGTTTGTATTTGTCTGCACCCTAACGATCACCGATTAGGCCAGCGATCTTGGTGGTGTGTTCGATGCTCAAAGACGTTCCATTTTTTGTAAGATGAACAGCGCTCCTAGTGAGTTTAAATATAACTAAACATCTTTGTTGCCAACATACACTACATAAAACTTAACAAATCACATAAATATCCATAATAATACATTTGGAGTTGGCTTAGTGGGAATTCCAACATTTAAAAAATTTTTACTTTCTCCCGTTAGATTCACAAAACGTTTAGGGGTACACGTACCCCCAGAAAAAAAGCACTGGTTAGCAGTCTCAAACATGGAGATCCACAGAGGCAACAGCAAAATGACCAGTGTTTCATGGAGAAAAGAAGACCCACACAGATGTGGGTCCCACATATGTATATGTATATATGGGTCCCAAAATGAGAACTCTCACTGTCTCAAAATGCTTCCTGTGGCAAGCTGACATATTTGTCACCAAAACAATGACTTAATGAGTTTTCCAGAGGTGGATAATGAGTTGGGAGAGGATTAATGGATCTACCTATGTAAATCGTGCTTGATGATCCTGTAAATACCGGATGGGAAAAGCTACCAAGTTTGCTGAATAGTCTTAAGTGTTGCTAGATTAGGGTAGATGGGTGAGGGGAAATGAGGCTGGGTGTTGATGAAATGAATCCTGGGAGTTTCCTGGGATCCTCATTGTCCTAAGTTATGCAGCTCTAGGGAAAGGAGGGAATCTTTAGTCAGCCAGCTGCTCTTACTCTCCTTTTAAAATATTTTCCCAGCCACTTACCTGGCTGACATCCATTTTGTTTCATGTCAGACCAGGCAGTGACTTGTTCTTATGATATATGAGGAAGGGTTTTTTATATCTGTAAACTGCCCCTCAGTGAGAAGAGGGGACTAACTGCTAACAGAATGGTGTGATTCACTATAAGGCAGCTTCATGTATGTGTGTGTGTGATAGGGTTGCCAGCTTCCAGGTAGTGGCTGGAGATCTCCCAGAATTAAAACTGGTCTCCAGGCCACAGAGATCAGTTCACCTGGAGAAAACGGCTACTTCGAGGGGTGGACTCTATGGAATTATGCCATGCCAATGTCTTTTCTCTCCCCAAACCCCACTTTCTCCAGGTTTCTCCAGGTTTCAACCCCCAGATCTCCAGGAATTTCCCAACTTGGAGCTGGCGATCCTAGTGTGTGATATGTAATTAGGGGCAACTTGCAGAATCCACTTCCTTTAATAAGAAATCACATACTACAAGTCTGCTTTTTATTTATTTTTGGAAGCTGTGGAGATAGGGTGGCAGTGGAGGGGTATAGGCTTATTTAAAAATCTAAATAAAAGAGACCTGGCTCGTTTTCACACATCTTTACATTGCACAAAACTCACAGAACGAGGGCACCTTCATGGCACAATTTCTGATGTCACCCTATCATGATTCCATTTTTGTGGCGCAATGATGTCAGAAATTGCTCCATGAAGATGCCCTCATTCCATGAGTTTTGAGCAATGCAAAGATGTGTGAAAATGGCCCTTGTTTGTAATTTTTTTTTTACCCAGCCCAGTTATAATTTTTTTTAAAACCAGGGTACAGCATCATTGAGAATGCTCACAAAAACTTTGAACCACAGTAGGACTTCCTTCCTTTTACTCTGAAGTAAAAGGAAGGAAAAGTATTATTAAAATACTCTGAAAGAGTATTATTCTATTGCTTTATTATCTGCCTCAGCATATCCTGAAAAGCATATCCTGAACAGAAAGCATATTTGGGTTTTGTAAACTTGGGCTGAAGGTGGAGCAGCAATTTAGCCAGCTCTTGAGAAGGAATTTGTGACAGCAGTTATTGGGGTTCAAGAATAGCTAAAGTTATAGACTGATATATTAATCCTGAATTTTGTGGACAAACAAACATTTTGTGGAACAAGCTGTTAAGATTCAGTATTACTGCATGTTCTTGGAAGACATTTGAAATGTTTAAACTTACAGTACTGTTAGGGTGGTGAGCCTCCAGGTATGGCTTGAAGTTCTGGAATTGAAACTGATCTCCAGACTGCAGTAGGTGTGTAGAGAACAGTAGCACAAATCTTACATTAGTTGACTGTGAGGGCTTTCTAATTCTGCAATGGCTAAACACGAAAAGTTAAGGCTGTGTGTGAGCTTAGTATTTTATTGTCTGTGATTCAAGACTTGAACATCCTAACTTTTGAATTTCTCTTTGCATAGTAACTGAACAGATGTACAGCAATGTAGAGGCAGAGCTAGAAAGACAGGGATCATAGGGCCTGGTGCCTTGTGCCAATTTTCTGTATTTCAGAAAAGCCTTGCTGTTGTGTCAGATAAGATCCTGAGCAAGTCTTGGCATGAACAAAGGATCAGATAAACTTATTTTTCCTAATGCATTTTTATGGTAGTTAACAGGAGAAGATGCAAGTCAACTGGTAGATAACACAACAATTAAAGTGCTTGATTTGCAAAATTAACAAAAGAGTTGCATAATATACAGATTAGGTTACCCAGGCCTGAGAAACTTTTACTTTACTTATTTATTAACATTATTTAATCTTCCATTACGTCCCCTGCAGGGTGTTGTGCTCTGCAGACAAGCAACTCCTGGTGGTCCCCGGCCTGAAGGACATTCGTCTGGCCTCAACCAGGGCCAGGGCTTTTTCTGCCCTGGCCCCGGCCTGGTGGAATGCTCTCCCACTGGAGATCCTGTTACAGTTTCACAGGGCCTGTAAAACAGAGATGTTCTGCCGGGGCTTTGGCTGAGTGCCAGTGGATGTGCTCCTTCTTCCATCTAAGACCACTACTTCTTCTGGGGCTGCCCTCGGCCATCTGCTATGCCTGTATACAGACTCCCAATATTTGTTTAAATAGCCTGCTCCTGGACTATTTTAATGACTTTTAAAAAATTATTATTGATTTTATGTTTTTGTGACTGTTAATGTATTTTTTTAATGTTGTTAGCTGCCCTGAGCCCATCTGTGGGGAGGGCAGGGTATAAATCAAATTAGTAAATAAATAAATAATTTATAGCCTGCCTTTCTCACTGAGACTCAAGGCAGATAACACAGTATAAGACAAATATGATGAATGGCTGGGATATCCAACAATACAATAGGGTTTGGATATTAGAAATTTGAAAACAAGCAGAAATCTGAAAAGAGAGCTAAAAACCAAGCATATTTAAACATGACACATGGCTCCTTCTTAGAGCCATCTGGGCTCTGAGGAGGAGCAGGAAAGTGAGCTGCTAGAGCAGTGAGTCTTTTTCTCTTGCTTTCCTTAACTGCTGGGGGAATTTGCTGGGGTTACTGTGTGGGAGGACAAAATAGAAAAGAGTCCAGTAGCACCTTTAAAACTAACCAACTTTACTGTAGCATAAACTTTCGAGAATCACAGTTCTCTTCGTCAGATGCATAGAGGGTAAGAAGAAACTGGTCAGATATATAGGTGGAGAGGGGAGGGGGGAGTAGATGCAATCAGTAGCTTCAGATAATGGGATCAGTTTGCTTCTGATAATGAAATCAGTTACTTCTGATAATGAGATAACGATTCATAGTCCCTATTCAATCCAAGCCTGACTGAGTCAAATTTACATATGAATTCCAATTCAGCAGCTCCCCCTTGGATTCTGTTTTTGAAAGGTTTCTGTTGAACTACGGTGACCTTCAAATCCTTGATGAAATGTCCTGGTAGATTGAAGTGTTCTCCCACTGGTTTCTGGATGTTGCCATTTTTTAATGTCAGATTTGTGTCCATTTATTCTTTTGTGCAGAGGTTGGCTGGTTTGTCCAATGTACAGAGCAGATGGACATTGTTGGCACAGGAGGGCATATATCATGTTGGAGGATGAGCCGGTGTAAGAGCCAGAGATAGTGTAGTTGATGCCATTGGGTCCTGTAATTGTATTTCCTGAGTAGATATGAGGGCAGAGCTGGCATCTGGGTCTGTTGCAGGGTCTGGTACCTGTGTTGGTGACTCTGCTAGCTGATTCATGGTTGTAGGTGAGAAGTCGTTTAAGGTTGGGGGGCTGTCTGTGTGGGAGGATAGTGTTTGGGGCTGTGTGAGTGTGCAGAGACAGCTGTAAAGTAGTGCCAGTTGGAGTGTTTCTGTTTGTCTTTTTTGCCTGAGTTGGAGCTGATTGCAGAGCGGGATTCTTACTAATTGGAGAGTGTCTGTTTTGCCTGGGGCTAACTGCTGGCTCCATCCTCTACTGACTGAGCCTTGAATTGAATTTTTGCATAGCCTTCATCAAGCCAGGACAGTGGGAAGCCTCCTAACCTCATCAGGCAAGCCGTTCCATAAGGTGGGGTCCACAACAGAGAATGCATGTGTACAGACAACAGATCATTTTGCCTATTTGTAGGGTGGGACCTGCAGAAGGCCCTGTTCAGATGAGTGAAGCTGCCATGGAAGAACATAGGGAGAAAGGCATTCCTGCAGATATGAGAGACCAAGGGCTTTGTATGTGATAGGCAACATCTTAATCTGAGCCCTGTAACTGATGGGTAGCCAATGGAGTGGCTGCAGAATAGGAGCAATATGCATGTTCCACCTAGGTCCTAATAACCCAGCTGCAGTATTCTGCACTAACTGGAGCCTCCAGGTTGACCCTGAGGGGAAACCACTGCAGTAATCTAATCTTGATGTTACTGTGGCATGGATCCAGGTGGCTGGATTGGCTGTGTGAAGCTATGGGGCCATCTTCTGAGCTGGACTGAGTTGATATAAAGTGTTTTTTGCAACTGCATTAACTTCCTTTTCTAACAATGATGCTGGATCCAGTATAAGCCCTGGGCAGAGTCAACAAGGGTCAAGTGAACCCCATTGAAAGTGGGAAGCACAATGTCCTTCAAGACTTCTGCCTTCCCAACCATCATCACTTCTGTCTTGTCTAGGTTCAGTTCAATTTGTTCGCTTTCAGCTGTTTGACCACAGCAGTCAGGCAAGACCCTCTACGGCATCATCAGGGGATTTGGATGGCAAGATATAGAACTGGTTATCATCTGCATATGACTCTATGATTCCCATTGTTTCACTGCCAGCTTTAGAATTTTCATCTCTTGGTCATTCTGTTCCAATGACTGGTCATCCAGTTTTCAGTTGCCTTTCTTTCCCTAGAACAGGAAACATAAGAAGCCTAATCCCAAGAACACAGAAATCAGGCACCTTCTAAAGGCTATGTGGGTGTAAATGATGATTGTATCAGATGGCAAGTACCATAAACACACTTTCTAAATTATTGAGAAGGTATTCTAAGAGTAATTTTAAATATTGCGGCAGAACAGCTACATTACCCAGCAGAGCTCTGCTCCATCTTGCCCTACAAGGCACCTAGGCACCAGTGGCTGCCCCAAGTCTCTATCTGGTGATGAGCCACTCTCCCGGCAAGGCCAACCCTCAGAGGGGTTTTCCTCTCCTCCTTTTGATACTCCACTGTCACCACTTAGCTTTGTAGAAATTACCAATGGAGAGGGCCAAGGCTCCTCCCCACCAGTGTAGGCTTGCCTTTTAAGAATCTGCCTCATGCCCGAGTCTCCTGCTAGTAGGGTTGTCAGGTCTTTCTGGCAATCAGCGGGAGAGGGAGGTCTCACCTGGCCTTCCCTTGTGCATGCGCTTCTGATCCTAAGCACGATTATGTTACTTTTGGAAGTGACATTGCATGGACCCTGGGAGGGCATGCACACTTTGCACCAAAGCTAATTCTTTTAGAATCAGCCCAAGACATAATGTTCTGGAAGTTACATCATTGTGCATGGAACTGTGAGAGTACCACAACAGAGAATGCATGTGTAAAGACAATAGTTGGTTTTGCCCATTTGCCTGAGCTACCTGCAGCTACCTTACCAGCTACGCTGCATATGGTTACTGCAGAGACTGCTTACTGCACTCACATACCATTGGAGGGCTGGCAGTTTGCTGCCAGACCCCCCCCCCCTTTCCTGTGATACTTGTTTTAAGATATCATGTCTGATCGATGGAAGTCTGTGTCGTACAGAGAACAGCTATCACCATTTAAGAATTTTAAAAGTATCCGTCTGCAGGAGCTGGGTGTGTGAGCTCCTTCAGCCTGCAGATGAAATCAGCAAAAGAGAGTTTCCTCTCTGTGCCAGGGGATTTTATTACCTCTGTTTGCCCATCCCCTGGATAGGTCAAATAAGTCTTTCACAAAATCTTCAGGAAGAGATTGTCTAGCATTCTCCCTCTCCCAAATATCTGTGGCACCTCCTTAGAGTCAGCTTTTAGCAGGTCTGAGTTGACCATTTCATTATCTGTAGTCAGACAGGCCATCTGCATGTCTATAGCCCTGGCTAAGTTAGCCTTTGAGAGCAATCAACTTGACCCTTCCCTCTCCTGCCTGTTCTTAGTTGAGAGGAAAACTTTTTAAAACAACAGGTTGAAGGTTTTGGAATAGTCCAAACCCCCAAAGTAAAACATATTTCTCCACAGATATTCTCTAAAAATTATACAAAGTGGATGTGTGAATGACATAGATGAGTGTGTGAGGGTGGGTAGATGCATGGCCTGTGCCTGCATCTGAGGCACAAATCTTCCCACAGGGATTCTTGAGTTTCTATTTTGTGCATTGTACCTGAGCACAAAAAACAGAGGCTTAAAGTCTTAGATCCATCTGCTTATCTTACGCATCTGCAAGGAATTCAAGGGGGTATAGAGGGGCAACTGGGAAATCTAACAGGCCCCCAGCCCCCCTCCAGTTTTTCTAAACTCTCTAGGTTAGACAACAGTTGATTTTTTCTCCCCCCCCCCACTCCCCACAACTCTTTTTTCCCTTAACTCTCTCAATACTTTTCCATACTTTCTCAGAAATGTTTCCCCTTTTCCCTTAACTCTTGGTGGAGGCCCTATACTGTTTTGGTGTTCTAGCTGTCCGCTTGAGTTGCTTGGGAAGTAAATTAGCCCTGCCTGGTGTGACAATTATTTTAAGTACAGGGAGTTTTTACAGAGGAGGATTTAAAATGACTCTTCCAACTTGCAGTCTGTAGTGGTACAACCAATTTGACTATCTTATTCTGCTTTATGTGTAGACTAGCCCTTCCATCTTTATGGAATTTTATTATAAAAAGACCTGAGTGGGGAAATCTAATCCTTAAAAAATATACACACCTGTCTTTTATATGTTACAAAGCAGGCACATTTTTTAAAAAAACCAGGATTACAGTGGTGCTATAAAAAAAGGTAGTTAATATCAGACCTGTACTACAAGTGTAGTCAACAAAATTATCCGAATCCTCTACAGCTCACATTCCTAGATTGAATGAATGCTCTTATAATCTGGTCTTATTTACAGATATGATGCAATATCTTGCAGTCCTAGGACTTAGTTATATCCTGACGTTCAGCTGTATGTTAGTCCTTCAGTGCTGGAAAGGAATCCAGAAAAAACGACGTGCAAAAGCATGGGTGGAGCGGATGAAAACAGAACAGTTTTCCCACAGCACATTGGCTCATTCAGCTGATAAAGAAGCTCACCTTGAAATTAAAACAGAAGTGCCCATTCCAGAATCTGAAAGCATCACAAAGCAAGGAGCAAGCAACTTGTCAAGTGAGGCTACCCAAGATGCTATGAGTGACTCCTTCCTCTCCTTTCCAGATGCAGATCCATGCAAACCAGTGTTCCACGAAGTATTTTGTGCCTGTGCTCTTGCTCACTTCCCACCACTGCTTGAGCATTCAGCCTCCTACCCTTGCTCTAATATTCGAGCCACAAGCACTCCATTCAAGTCACCTCTGAAATCTGCTGTGCTGAAAAATGAGTCACACCATGCTGGTAGCAACATCTCTGCTTAAGAGCCAATTTAGCAGACAGCTGTGCAATACAGGGCATGTCTATATAGTTAATAGCGTCCCAATTAAAGATCATTTTCAGAATGCTTTTGAATTCAGGGTTGTGGTTTGTTTGTTTACTGGGAGGACAGCAAGGATCTACACCAGATGTGAGTAATCTTTAGACATCAAATGGAAATCTCAGTTCTAAAATTTAACTTAACACATTAACTGGAGAAGATATGCTTTCTCGAGCCAAAACAGATGAGACGCCTGACAGGTGGAGGACACGCGTCAGTTTCCTGCAAGATTCCACGGGAAGTGTGGTGAGAAAGAACCTCTGCCAGGGAGAAGAGGGATTCTCTTCTCTAGGCATCTCATGTAGTCCACACGGCTCCCTCTCGCCACTGCCAGCTCCCCTTGCTCCCCTAAAAGCACTCCACGGCCAGAGGGAGCTGAGCATGCAGTTGGTTGTGAGAGGGAGCCAACTGCTTGGGCGGCGGTGAGGAGGAGCTGACAGCAGTGATAGGCTCCTTGTCCCTCTTGCCGCTGCCAGTGCTCTCGGCTCCCTCTGGCTGCCAAGTGCATTTAGAGGAGCAAGAACATGCTGCCCAGGGGCGCTGGTTGGGACAAGAGGGACAAGGAACCGATTGCCACTGCCAGCTCCCTCTCACTGCCGCCCGCATGCTTGGCTCTCTCTGGCTGCAGAGTTCTTTTAAAGGAATAAGGAGAGCTAGTGGTGGTGAAAGGGAGCTGAGCGGACTAGACGAGATGCCTAGAGAAAGAACCTCTGCCAGGGAGAAGAGGGCTTCTCTTCCTCTTCTCCTTGGCAGAGGTTCTTTCTCAGGCATCTCATCTGTTTTGGCTCTGTGACTTACAGTTACTTCATTTGACTTGTATTTCATTCTAATTGGCAGGTCTAAAACCAGATGATAAAATATGCAGAATACTAGAAACTTGTATTTTAACAAATGCAGTATTCACGGTTGCAAAGTAACACGTAATTGTTCTATGAGCAAGACTGAAAAGCTACATAGAGTATAGTTAAGCATCCAGGCTTGGGCAGTCCTGGAATTAGGCACTGTATCTCTGTCTCCACCTACACCAACACAGTCTTCACAATGAAGTGCAAATTTTGCAAAAAAAGGCTTGATTGCAAAATCAAGTTGTGTAGATATGTACTATTTCCTCCATTCAGTTGAGTTTGAAGTCAGAGTAGAAATAAATATTAATGTGACAGAATGATTAAAATGCCAGAATAAGTCTGGTGAGATCAAGGTACAAGTATCCCTGGTGCCTGAAGAAACTGGGCAAACCTGAGCCAATCAAGTCTGGTCTAAGGACCGCAATAATAAAATATCATCAATCACTCTATCAACCTAAAGATTTGTGGGGGGGAAATGGAGAGGGTAGAATAATTTATACTGAGCTCCTTTGAGGAAGGGTGAGATAAACATAGGATAGCAAATAAGCAAGGAAGAATAGCCACTTACATGAATTAAGTCCCCAGTTAATATAGTATGAACAAACAAGACAGATCTTTCTAGAAACCTGAGAAATCCCCCAGATTTGCAGGGGGGATGGGGAGGGGTTTAACCTCCCCCACAATAATAGAACCAGCACCTGTAACTTTAAGAAATATTCTCAATGGTCATTACTAGGAAACCACAACAGTATTGCCCACGTTCAAGTGTTGGGTTCTGTCAGTAAATGGCAAAGGAGGGGGCAGGACTCTTTCCAGGCCTTTTTTTACTTTTGAGGGAGTACTCATTGCAGGCAACCATCAGGTGACTTGATACCCTCTGACTCTTATGAATCAGGAAACCTGGCCACTTTCTACTGTTCAACCACCTAATTGAAAACCAGTATAGTGTAATGGTTAGAATTTCAGATAAGGATCTGGGAAATTCAGGTTCAAATCCCTGCTCTGCCATGGAAGCTGACTGAGTGACCTTGGGCCAGTCTCTTTCACTCTCACACTCTCACACACACTCACAGCCTAACATACCTTATAGGTTTGTTTAGAATAAAATGGACAAGTGAAGAATGATGTAAGCTGCTCTGGGTCCCCATTGTGGAAAAGGCAGGGTATGAATGTAGTAAATAAATATAATTGAAGTGGTTGGGGGAAATAAAAGGTAGGTTGGTGGGTGAAAGGGAAGGAGAGAAGACAGCAGTTAGGGAAAGGTCTGGATCTGGAGATTGCCAGGAGGAGGAAAGCAGGAAATAGTGTGGAGATGGGTTACAGGGGAAACTGATATGCTCCTTTTAAGTCATTGCAGGTTCCCTGCATTGGCACTGTGCAACTTGACTAGATTTTTCCCAGGTACAGGCTGCCAAGTGTAATGAAAGAGAAAAAACTGAAGTCGGGGTAGAGGGAAATCAATGAAGGTTGGCTAGTGGGAGGAGGAAGGAAAAGGCGAGAAACCATGAAGGTTCCAGGGAAGGGAAAAGAAATAATGGGAGAGAGGGAAAAGATTACCCCACCTCCCACGAGTCCTTGCGGAGCTCCTGCTTGTTAAATACTGATCACTATCCCATACAGAAGTCCCCCCTTTTGCTGAAGGACAATTAATTGAGACACTGGCCTTAAATGTCCCCTTACAAAGCACATCTCTAGGGAAGAAAGAAGCAATTGATAAATGTCTACAGGGCCTTGCATATCCCATTTTTTTTAATCCATCCATTATTACCAAGGATCTGCACTCATAGCACATTATTTGAAGTAGTATGAGCAATACTTAAGTGACATGCCTGCAATACTGCAATTTTGAGGATCTGCAGTTAAAGAAGACACTTCTGCAGTTGTTTAAAATAATCTCATTTTTATTTACATCGTTTGGTCTTGCATGCTGTACTATCTTTGAGTACAAATCTGTACGTTACATATGCAATCATAGCCTGGCAATTAAGTTGTTTAAGTGTCACTAGTTATACCAAGGTATCCACAATGTTTAATTAATGTTAATTAGCAGAGTATATTTACAAGTACAAAATACACAGTTCAATCTTATGCATATTTACTGAGAAGCAAAACATATTGGCTTCACGGAATTTTTAAACTTAACTTATACCCTGTCTTTCTCCCCAATGGAGACCTAAAGCAGCTTATATCATTTTCCTCTCCTCCATTTTATTCTATCAACAACCATGTAAGTTAGGCTGAGTGTGTGTGACTGGTCCAAGTTCACCCAACAAGCTTCCATGGCAGTGGGGATGTAAACCTGGGTACAGTTTTGGAGATTCAGATCCTGGTCCAATATTCTAACTACTATAGCACACTGACTAATGTACATGATCACTATTGCTTGTTTTGGGTGGTGAGGCAAAGGATCATGGGAGACACATTGGTTCAGGAATACACAAGTACAATGGGTAGATCTTCAACTGCAAGCTGTCCAAACGTTCTTTCTTCAACCATTCTCCTCTAGGAGGGTACTTTGAAATAGAGACTGGAAGCAGGGGAAAGTTATGGTAATTTAAACATTTGGGCCTTGTATCACACACAATGTAGCCAAGCATGATCAATAGCACTATGAACAAATTGCAGGCAAAAGCACTCAAGATTCAGCCTGCCCTCAAATTACCTAGAATATGGCTTCAAAAGAACTAGATTTGATCACCACTGATTATGTTTTTTCTTTGGAATCTACTCCAGTTCAGGAAGTGGCTTTCATAGCCTTGCCTTTCTAGTCCTCAAAAACAGTATATACCTTCAAAGAAATGCCTATCTGCTAAAAAGAACAGAAATTCACTAGACACAAACTAACATTTATTAATCCATGAAACTAAGCATTTTAAATAAACTACTTTCAGCCTATTTCTTATCACGGCCAGATTCTACAAATCCACTTCCTACCATAAAAAGATTTTTTGGGGCATACAAGCATGATTATCATGTGCAAGACAATATTATATTTAAGATTTATTATTATCTAGTCCACTACTAATAGTATAAAGAGAATAAGCATGTTTTGCAGCATAAGCTAAACAGTGGTTTGGCTGTGAATCAGCACTCTATTGGTTTGAACCCCACTACTGCCATGAGCTCAGTAGGTGGCCTTGGGTAAGCCACTCCTCTCAGCCCCAGCTCCCCAGTTGTATTGTGGGGATAATAACAAGACTAACTTGTTCACCGCTCTGGGTGGGGCACTAAT
This sequence comes from Eublepharis macularius, assembly GCF_028583425.1. Taxonomy (NCBI): domain Eukaryota; kingdom Metazoa; phylum Chordata; class Lepidosauria; order Squamata; family Eublepharidae; genus Eublepharis; species Eublepharis macularius. Next base: position 94,624,729 of record NC_072794.1, on the reverse strand, counting down.
CTGTCTAGAAGAGCGGTATATAAGCACAGTTAGTATTATTACTACATCTGCTCGTCATATTATTACTACATCTCATCATAAATTTGCCATAAAATAAATGGCAAATATACCTAAAACAAGATATATTTAAATTTGACATTCACATTGCATGACAGGTGCAAAACTCAGTAGCCAAAACCATTTCATATATAGACAATAGAAAAGTTTGTATATTTCTAGGAGTATTTTTTTTAAACCTAGTATTTTTGTTATGATATATGGAAGATGACCATTAATCATCTTGACCATTAATCAAAGAAATTATACAATATAAAACTAAGGAAATCCCTGTGCAGCAGATTTTAAAACAAGTTAAACAGATCAAAACTAGGATTAACATGCAGAGCAAGCTGAAATTCTTAAAAGCTTGATGAACTCAGTTCTTTGGATCAAATCCTACAAAATTAATCCTCCACTTTTTCTTTCAAAGGTTGTTCAGTAGTTCTGCATTTTATTTTTCTAAAGACGTTGCTACAAGGGAAAGCATCCACACAGATGCCCCTAAAAGAAAACAGGTTTAAATGCTTCAAAGCATAGACCTTTTGCTCTCATAGCTTCTAGGGGCTCTTCCTACCGAAAATTAAACTTACTAGATCTCAGTTCTGTCCCAAATCTAGTAACTCCATCTGTATAACACATTCACAATACAGGTCGACTTTTCAAGACATTCCTGCTTTGCAGCTATGTTTTGGCCCTAGGCCACCACCAGATTAAATCTACTTGTAGTATACTGTTGCATATTAGTTTCTTATCAACTTTGAACTAATTCATCCTTAGATCTGAAGTTGAGCAATGTAATGCATACCCACACCATTCTATTTTGCAAACTGATAAAGCCAATTAACCATGTGCCCTAAAAACTAGCTTCCAGAGTTCATTATTTCAGTCACCTTCACATTAGTGGTAGTGAGGCAATATTTGGTTGCTCCTGACAACATATGCAACCTTTGCCCAAATGACATAGGTGCAACATGTAGCTCCATGTGTACCAAGTAGTGTCACCCACAGTTGGGAAGGCATTGACAGAATGGTACAGAACGGCACAGGAAGAAATTGCATAAAGTGAACTAGAAGCAATAATGTGATAGTAGCCGCCACACTATTACCAGTAACAAACTTGTCTTTAGCACAATGTTATACAAATATTACACATCTAAAGTTCAGCCTGCAAGTCAAATGAAATGCTGCACAATCGCAATGCTACAACACTCAGCAATTCAACATCTATTAGGTATCTCTGCATGACTGTACTTCCGCTTTTTACATGGGATTCACATTTTTTGCAAATTAATTCCATGTCAAAATCATGTGCCACATTGAAGCTGACTACTTCAAACCAAAGAAATAAAGACTTAATTCAGTGTTTCCCAACCTATTTTCTATGCAGGAACCCCTACCCACGAAAATGTTAATAGGCCAGAAAAAGTTGATGGTGGGAAGTGAAACTCAATTTCTGCTGAATTATTGTCAATATTTATTTGTAAAGAGTTGAATTTATAAACCTGGTCAGCAACTTAAAACTCACAATATTTCAAGGATTTGTAATTTTTTGTGGTATTTCAAATTGTTTATTTATTCCACGGTTTCTCATGACAATGTTCTACAAAACCCTTTTTGGGAAACACTGACTTAATGCATGCAGCAAAACTGGCACTTCCTTTTTATAGTGTGTGCATATTCTAAGGGGCTAACTTCTCACAGAGGTTACCAGACCTCACTTGTTTCCTTGTCCATAATACAAATTGGACTTAGGGCACTGTTATTTTGTGAGATGCCTCAAGCAGATGTCTGTAGAGGCAGCACATCACGTTCCTAAATGAATAGACCTTCTCTGTAGATTGTATGCATGTTTTGATGGAGGATTATATTAGCCACTGAGGATTTTAATCAACAGTGAATCTGGCATAATTTTTGAGTGCGATTTTCAATCATTGCAACAGCACACTCCCAAACCAAAAGTGCACTGAACTATTAACTGAATACTAAGATTAGTTTCCTTTCATATTATCTGACCTATATATATATATATATCTTCAGTATTCTAGAATAACTACTATATGAGGACAAATACAAATACTAATATAGTTATTTTTATTGCTTTATTTAAATTGGTCAGTGTTTTATACAGAAAATGTGATTGTTTTTCAGTCTTCGTGCAATATATTGCATTTTGGAACTTCACCAGGCAAACTATGTCTGGAAAGCAGGTGGGGAAACACTTGAACGCTGATGAAGGGAATTTAGTTTTTCCAATTCCTTTCATAGTAATATCTTTGGAGGTCTTTTCTACCTACTCTGGAATCACACACACCATTTATCAAGCCTCCCAGAATACAGTATTTGACCATTACCATTGCTATTGTCTATGATCTCCGTATTTCAAACACTGAAAAGATTAATTTTCTTGTATGTAAATTACATTGTTGATAATCTGTTTTATTAAATGTAAAATGGCTAAAGACATAATAAAATGCTCTAGAAAGTTTTGGATGTCTTTTCAAATTTAGATTCACAAAATTAATAGCATATTAGGAGACCTTGCTGTGATTTATTTTCTGATTGGTATACAGACTGTTTAATGTGATGTGTATTTTAACAGGTTAGCCTTGCCATGAAACTTCTCCTGTTAGCATTTCCCTCATTAGCAGCACTGGTTAAAAAGACAAAACCTTCCAAGTTTCCAAAAAAAGGAAGCTGTGTAAAATCTCCCTATCCTGTTTCTGATAACAACTGAGACACTAAAAGTATTTATGACAACCATCAGTGCTACTCATGTTCCTGTGAGATGTACATTGAAAGCGAGGAAGAAAAACTCCAACTAAGCATCAGTCAAAATAAGGAAAACAAATTACAATGCACAGTGAGGACAGTATACACTGATGTTACAGTAATGCCTGATATATACTTGTTTTTCTTCCTAAAGTTACTATGCCAAACCATTTGAACTAAAATTAAAAGAATAAAGGAAACAGTATTCCTACATCATTTCAGGAATATAAAATGAAAGTGAACTTCTTTCATCTGAGTTTTAAGAAGGGAAAAGTCTTCCTAAGGTGGCACTGGACTTTTGTTTTAACCGTCTTTAGGGTCCAGCATAAACCTTGGATCTAAAATATGCCAAAACTGTATACAAATCTACAAGCAACAATGGGATGAGTGTGTTGTGAAGTAAAAGCTCTAGAATAAGTATCTTTCAACCTCTTGCTTAAATATTGTGTAGACAGCTATTACCACTTTAGTACCTTAAGTGCCAAATCCCAGATATGCATAATTTATTCTGTTTTAAATACGTATACAGGGAAAGTTTCATCCTGCAAAGACAGATTGTTTTTTGTTCATATTTTAAAGTGCAGCTAATTTAAGGCAAATTTATTAGAAATATAAAATACAGGTTTATCAGTATATACATACACATTCTAATTTGAAGATAAGAGTTTCCCTTATAAGGGAAATAAAAACTCTTTGAGTTAAATTCTTAGCATTTCTTAAGGTGCAATTATCCTACAGCATCCAGTCATTCAACACAATGACAGGATGTTATCCTGGGGCCCTAATCAAAACAAAAATTAGTTGTGCTTATATCCTATTGAAAAGCATATGACTTAATTTACTTGCATTGAATGTGGTCCACTAGTTTCCATAGGTTTTGAGCAGAACTAATTTTCTCTGGAACAGGGCCTCAGAACTATCAGCAATCAACATTTTCAGTGCAATCCTATGGAGAGTTACTCAAGTCTAAGGCCATTGACTTCAATGGGCTTCGACTGGAGTAACTCTGCATAGGATCACACTGTTTATGTTACAAATACAACTTTAAAAAATCATTCAATATTTTTAAAAAAATACAAATTAAGAGGTGTTAACATATACACCAAGTTAGCTCCAAATGTTAATATACCATTGGGAAAAGTGCCAGGTGTAGCTTTTAATTATCAGGGATTTTTTAGTAGCTACTTTAGTCCTTCAATACTGAATTTCTAAACAGAGATACTATACACCTAAAGCAACTTTCAGTCCTGGTAATGAATATTTCCCATCTCCATCTGCATCAAATTCCTTAAAGCTCTGTGAATCATGCAGTGTAGCTCCAACCAGATTTTGCAGATTCTCATATGTGAACATGCCATCAGTGCCTTGGTTGGTGATTTTGAATAATTCCTGAAGAATAAATCAAACACATAATGAAATTAGCAAAACATCCAAATCATAACGGAGGAAGAAAAAACTAATATACTCCAATTGGTCATACTGATGCAACAGAAAGATTCTGTGTACATTTAAAGAACAGAAGCAGAATTATAAATTTAGGGATGAATGAAATACCTCAAAAGGCAGTCTGTGACTATGGACTATTATTTGCCCAGGAAAATAAACGCATCCGTGTTCTTTTGCCAAATAAAAACCTGCTCAAGATTTCTCTCTCTAATGCTTTTACATATCTCTAGCTGTACTGAGATTCTTAGCTCTCCTGTTTCTGAAATTAAAGTACACATTCTTATTCAATCACTTTGTCCCTCCAAGTTTCTCCTCCAGGAGTCCCACATAAATCCAACTTTTTACATAATTACTAACAGTTAACGGCTATATCACAGGTAACTCTAGAATGGTCATTTCTGTTACATTAGAAAAAAAACATCCCCCCCGCCAACAAAAGTAAACAGACTTGCCATCTATGCTGGATATTTCTGGTAAAAACAAGCTTCATGGATATCTACTTTGCTCAAAACTGTTGTCAACTGATCTTGACGAAAGTCTTGGAAGTTTTGTAGGCTTTGATGTGGTATTCTGGAGTTTTCCTATTGGCAAGTAATTTTAGAGTAATTAGAACTTTATCAAGAGAGAAGTAACAAAAGCTGTAAAGTATGGTTGCACAAGACTGCGTTCAGATGGCATATAGCTGAAAAGTATACCTTCAACACAGTAACAAACAAATATTACTACAGTGACACACAAATAGAATCTTCATGCAGTTTTTTGGCTGTTCTCTTTTGAGTAAGAATGAGCAATGGTAGGATCGCATCTTATAAATATAAATTTAAATATGAGAAGCTCAGTGCATGTATGTTTAAGTTCCATGTAAAAACATGTGCCCACTGCAGAGTAGGGGTGTGAAGGAGGGGGTTGATTTGGGTTTACTGTTTCGGGTTTACCTGAAGTGGGGGGAAATTTCGGAAATACCACTTTGGAAATTTTGGAAAATTTCGGCAAGCCGCTTTGGAATTAAGATACTTTGCTTGCTTCGGTATGCTCCATAAATATTTGGTGCAATGCAAAGCAAATATTTGGAGCATACTGAAGTGAGGGGGGCAACTCCTCCCTACCCCCTGGGGCAACCCTTCCATGCCCCACCCCCCTGGGGAACCCGTCCACCCCCCATCCATGTACCTTACCTGGCAGGAGGGTCAACTGTGCTGCAGGCTGCTGTCGCCGCAGTGGCAGCGGCACGAGGCTGCGACAGCCTGGAGGCTCCAGGCTGTCGCAACAGCCTCCCGGAGCTGCCTCCTCCAGCTCTTCCTGCCCCTCAAATGGCCGTGGCGCGCCAGCGCGGCCATTTGACCGGCAGGAGGGGCTTTCTCTGCCTCCTCTGGCCCTTCCTGCCCCTCAAATGGCTGCTGTGGTGCTGGCATGCTGCGGCCATTTGAGGGGCAGGAAGGGCTGGAGGAGGCAGCTCCGGTGTTCTGCAATGCCCCGCAGGCTCAGGAGGTGGTGGCTGCCGCCAACAAGGTAGGTGGGGGTGGGATGATGTTTAAAGGGCCCCGCCACTGCTTGCAAGCAGCTGCAAGGCCCTTTAAACTCAGCCCCGAAGCTTTCCAAAAGCTTTGGAATCTTTGATTCAGGATTTCCGAATCGATGGCCCCGATTCGGATATCCAGAATCTTTCCGGATTGGGTCCGATTTGGGTAAATTACCCGAATCACTGTACAATGCCAAGCAATATCAAGCCTACTTAAAAACAGTGTTTTGATTGGTGGCTTAAAGAGTACTTGGCAAAGAACAAATATGCATCTTTTTCAAATGTTTGAAAAGATGCATGCATATTATCTCAGTAAACTTTACAATAAGCCTGAAAGTTATCTCACTTTATAGCACAAGGGAAGCTGAGAGTTGAGACTTGTGGGTTTTAGTGATGCAGTCCAACCCCTCTGATTTTTATGGGCTTAGATGGGAGCAACTCTGCATAGGTCTACTTGATCACTGATTTCATTGCAAAACTGAGATTTCCTGGTTCAAAGCCTTCACTTGCTTCCATCTGCATCCCTCTTCATCTGTTGTGGAAATGTTCCTCTAGACACTGGTCTTGCATGAGTGGAGCATCCTAGCACTGGAAGAATATGCTGTGCAGCAGAGGAATACCCACACAACAGAAAAAGGTACGGAGCAAAACAAGGCCCAGGATCCAAGCCAATGTCCCTTAGCTACGATGATAACTAGGCATTTCCAAGACACATTCTGATACATTTCTTATAGTAGTTAAGTTACATGTAAATTAATATCTACAAGCAGATACTAGGTTGCAATTGAAAAGACTTTATAAAAGGTAGAAAATCTCAGCAAAATGGCTAGCTACAGAAACACAACCAGGGCTGACAAATCCACTGTTTCCCCCAGCTGCCAACCAGATACCCCTGGAAGATGGCAACATCATGAAGGAATCAATTGCCCCTGTAATAATTTTAAGTGTGTGTTTCTTTAAATGCTTGATGTGTTACTGAAGAAGAATGGGGGGTGAAAGAGAAGATGAGTGAGTGAGATGATTGGTTGATGAGTGAGAGTATAGGCAGGGTTGAGTGGAGTGAAATCTGGAGTGAAATCTGATTGGACAGCAGCTGTACTCTAGGGGCAGAGTGAACTACAGTTTTTTTTAGTTACTGAGGGGAGAAAAAATATGGAGTCTGGACAAAGCAGGCAATCTGTGAGGAAGCCCAAACTGTGTGAGTCTGAGAAAAAACATTAAATCTGTCTAAAAGAGGCAAACTGTGTGTGTGCCTGAGAGAGAAATTCTATGTATATTTGAGTGAGAGATTGGTCTATCTAAATTAGGCAAGCTGTGTGGAGAGGCCTGAGTGAAGTCTGTGTAGAGTTTATTCTCTTAAGGAAGACCTGTGTGGAAAATTACTTTGTTTGACTGAGCCCATGTAAAGAAACTATCTTTGAAACCATCAAGCATAAGAAATAGTGTGAAACCAATATGCTTCATGTAATAATAAATTTTTTTGTTTTTTTGTTCACCCCCAGAATGAGATTTCTATAAATTCCATTCTTATCCTCAGGGCCACATTGTCCCACGAAGGAGCCTAATGCTTGGGCCCATTATTCAAGGGAAAAATTAAATTTTGGAATTTAATTCCAGGTGGCAGCCTTATCTACCCAGAAGGTGTAAGAACAAGAAGGTTTAAGGCACAAACTAACTACATGAGCAAAAAGGAGTCATGACAGCCCCTTAGCAACATGTATCAGCAGTATAGTACCTATGTACATGAACTTTCCCGAGTTTCATACCTGTTGATATCTAACCTTCATTATGCATTGAATTCTTTTTTAAAGCCAATACATTTCATCTGTTGGATGTAAATTTCATAAACTGTGCTTGGTTTGAAGAATGTTTTTCTGAATTTATCATCAATTTCATGGAGTATCCCCAAGTTCAAGTATTATAGAAAACAGGAATCTTTTTTCTACTTTCTCTCCATTGTATGTAATGTTATAAAGCTCTATCATGTCCCTGCCTTTTACTTATAATAATGAGCACTTACATACCATAATTCTATGGTAGATTAGTGCCCCACTCACAGCGGTGAACACAGTCAGTGTTATCAGTATCCCCACAATACAACTGGGGCTGAGAGGAGTGGCTTACCCAAGGCCACCTGCAAAACTCATGGCAGTAGTGGGATCTAAACCAGTGGAGTGCTGATTTGCAGTCCAACCACTTAACCATTTGCTTCTTCAAAAACTGAAAGGCTACAAACGTTTAAGCAATTTCTCCATAGGGAATTGACTTTCTTATCATTCTGACTTCTCTTTTCCTGTACCTCTTCCAGTTTTACAATGCTCTATTTTAGACTGCAAGAACTATACACAATAATGCAGTCACACTACAGATTTATATAAAGATACTGGCAGTTTTGTTTTCAGATCCTTTCCTGGTAACTTCTAGCACAGAATGTGCCTCTTATGAAATCACACTGAGTCAATATTTTCATTGAGCTATCCACCATAACCCTATGATCTGGACTATGCAAGTATACTCACAGGATTCTTGTGCGGCTCTGTTTCAATGAAGACTGAACCCTAAAAGGCTTGGGTCATTAGCCTGCAGCTTTAAAGGAAACTATCAAATGTATTCCTACTATTTTCAATACTGCCTTGGTCCAAAAGTCTAAAATTACTATTCTGGGTTAAAGGTAGTAGGTATCAAGTAATATGTCAGAACTGAATACACAGTACATGGAACGTTACCTTTTTTAGTTGCTTCAGATTTGTCATTCTCTGGCTTGCTTGTCAGAGCATTGATCAGCTGCAGTTTCTCTCTCAGTCTGGACACCTGAGACTCACCATTTTCTATCTTCTGTACAACACCAACAGTAAAAAATCATTATCAACCCCTAATTCTTTCACTATAAATGAATTGCACAACCTCTTTAGAGCAATATTTCTAAGTACTTTATGTACATAGAGATTATACTGCCCACTAGGGATGGGTATGAAACGAACCACGGAACAAAATTCCGTATGGAATGGCTGGTCCGTTTGCACCAAAACACACGTTCCATGGGAACACGTGTTTACAGAACAAACAAATTTTTCCAGCCATTCCATGGCCGGTTTGGAGTTTCACAGGCTGTCAGTTTCATAGACCCTGCACTGGAACAGTGCGAGTTCTGTAAAACTGACAGCCCGGGCAGCAGGAAAAGAGGCTATCAGTTTCACAGACCCCGCACCGGTTCCAGCATGGGGGTCTGTGAAATGACATCCTCTTTCTCCTGCCGCTCTGGCAGCAGGAGAAAGAGGCTGTCATTTCACAGACCCCACCCTGGAACTAGTGCTGCGTCTGTGAAACTGACAGCCTCTTTCTCCTAAAACTGACAGCCTGGGCAGCAGGAAAAGAGGATGTCAGTTTTACAGACCCCATGCGGGTTCCAACAGCCTCACGAGCCACGAACCAGGAAAAAGTTGGAAGTTTGTGGTTCGTGGAATGCTACAAACCACGAATCATGTGGTTCGGGGTTTTTTGGTTTGTGCCCATGTCTACTGCCCACATATTATCATACAAAGTGTTTGTTTTATAGTATTTAGGTATTTAAAACACTTTCAGTTTACTATTCTACTGAATTAGCTATATAAAAAGGGGACCCAACAGCAGAAGAAGGAACATGTCAAAGCTCATCCCAAAGTCCACCATGGAAAAGCATTTCACTGTTTTAGGAATCCATATACAATAGTATTGTATAAGTACTGGATAAATTACACAGAAATTATGAGAAGCAGTAGTCATATTATGTACTAAGAGCCAAGAGGCCCTGATCTGAGAATGTTTAAATCTGATGACTGAAGCCATGAATGAACAAGGCAGCTTATTCCTACACACCTAAAAAATGCTCCAGGCTAGCAGAAAAATCTGAAATCTAAAACAAATACATTTTTTAAAAAACCTCAAATGATAAAAGGAACAACTGAAGCTTTAACTGGATGGCCTCAGTGGCTCTGTTGCTAGACAACCATAATAATTTAGCCAGTATTCTAGGTTTGGCTTTCATCAGAAAAAAGCAGAGGGACTTGTCCTCTGGTCTTTAGGGGAAAATATGGTATACTGTAGTACAAAATTTTCAGAACGTTTCTTAATATGTGGGAACTTATTTTAGAAACTCATTTTGGCTTTTTTAGAGTTACCGCCATATTTTGTACCTTTTCAGTAGTAGTTTTGTTTCTTGGTTCATTTTCTACATTCACAGAGGTTAAGTCATCCACCTGCAAGAGACATAAAAGTTCTAGTGTTTAAAATATTAACAGTTAAATTCTTCACAGATGACAGACAGAAACCGTAGTAAGAGAGGAAGCTGATTTCAGGAATAAAGTATTTTTTGTAAGGGACGTATATTGAACAAGCAATTTTTTTTCTAAAAACGTACATTGAAGGAACCAGTTGCTAATACAGAGGATTTTTTCTGCATCCTAACATTAGTGGCAGCCCAATCTCCAGTAGCAGACAAAAGCAGTTTAGAGATTTCATTGATAGTAGGAAAGCAAGATAGGCTGGAGATCAATGGCAGATCAACATGTAGGCTATGTTGTGCCAGTATATAAACATAATGGTATAGTGTCTGAATTATTGCAACAGTACTAATAAAAATAACAGAAGCATCCTCAGGGAGAGGTATCTTGTATGCCAAATTTTGGCAAGAACCTAATGCACCCTTGCCAATAAAGCCACAAAGGGATCCTAATAGTAAAACTGCTGCTGCTGCTACTACTACTACTACACATTAATGCATATGAATGCTTTACAATGTGCAAAAAAGCAGGCACTGTCTCATAGAGCTTGCAATCTAGAACAGGAGATAAACAAGACTAGAAGGGCAGGGGAAGAAAAGGTAGAAAACAATAAATAAGAGGAATACAGAAAAGAGGCATAATGAAAACATTAGTGGATCGTGCAAGACGGATATGTGAGCCGCATTTTCTCAATGAGGAAATTAATCATCTAAACCACGCACTTCAGGCAAATGGCTACTCCAGAAATGAAATCCGAAGAGCAATCAAACCCAGGATGAATCAAACAACCAAGGAAAAACAGTCTCCTACAGGAAAAGTGTTTTTGCCATATATCAAAGGAATTACTGATCAGATGGGAAAGCTTATGAAAAAGCATAACCTTCAAGCAGTATTCAGACCCACCCGAAAAATACAACAGATGCTACGATCAGCAAAAGTCAGTAGAGACCCCCTCACCTCTGCAGGAGTATACCGTATACCCTGCAGCTGTGGACAAGTTTACATCGGGACCACAAAGCGTAGCATCCAGACAAGAATAAAAGAACATGAAAGACACTGCAGACTTGGACAACCTGAAAAATCAGCAGTGGCTGAACATAGCCTAACTCAAACAGGGCACAGTATCTTATTCCAGGACACCAAAATACTGGACAACGCTTCCAACTTCTTTGTCAGACTGCACAGGGAAGCCATTGAAATTCACAAACATAAGCAAAACTTCAACAGGAAAGAAGAAACCTTAAGAATGAACAGAGCATGGTTTCCAGTTCTGAAAAACACCAGGCTAACAAAACATTCTATCCCCGACAATAGCCCTGCAGAGAAGATTAGCACATCAAGTACCAATCCATATGCAAAAGAACCTCCTCAGGATACAGTGAAGCCTCCCGCCATTAGCATTCCACACCCTGGGAAACTCTTACAGGATGACTCAGCTCAACCCCACCCCTCCTGAGTAGATACAAATGACCTACATCTTTTCCACACTGTGACACTGAGAGATCTCTGTCTTTTGGTGCTACACCTCTGAAGATGCCAGCCACAGCTGCTGGCGAAACGTCAGGAACTACAATGCCAAGACCACGGCAATACAGCCCGGAAAACCCACAACAACCATCGTTCTCCGGCCGTGAAAGCCTTCGACAATACAAGAGGAATGTTTATTCCAGTTGCATATTTTTAAACTGTTTCTAAAGGAGTTCAAAACTAAAGGGGTTGTGCCAAAGGTTTCATGGAAAAAGTGCATTTCAAGGACAGATTTGAAGGCATAACTGTGGAATCATGCAGACGTTCTGAGAAGTAGTTCCAGAGGGCAGCAAGGCTATATTCATTTGAGGAAACAGAAGACCTTTGAACAGCTGAGGAGAAGTTAGGGAAGGAATATACCTGAACTGGAAAGAAGACGGGAAGACAAGGCCCTGGAGGGTTTTGAAGGCAAGGACAGGAGTTTGTGTTCGATCCAGTAGTGGTGAAGAAGTCAATGTAAGGATTTAGGGAGCAACCTCACATGGTTAATAAGACAAAGTGGATATTTTGATGGCAGAGTTTTGAACAGACACAAGGGGTTCAATATGTGATAATGAAAAGACCTGAAGGGAGGTTACAGTAGTGAAGGCGACAGATGACGAGTCATACAGGTAAAAAGGAAGGAGCCAACTTTTACAATGTTGCGAAGGTAAAAGCAAAACTGAACATGGGGAACAAAGACTAAACAAATAAAGCCTTGATGCCTGTTCTACAGGGTGGATGGTGGTGGTGGTCAGTAGATATGGAAAGAGAAACTTGGACGATAGATGAGAAATTCAGTCTTAGATATACAGAATTTGAGAAATGAAGAGACATCAAAAAGAATATTAAAGGTCTGCAATCCAGGTCAAGGAGAAAAGCTGAATTTTTGCCAATCTGGCTTTCCCAAATCAAAACAGAATTCCAGGTCCCATCCAGGAACCTGGATCCAGACCCCCAGATAAATCCAGGTTAATACAGAAAACATTGCTTCAGCCTCAGGCTGGCTCTTTCCTGTTCTTCTCTTGCCATTTTTTTCCAAGAGGGGAGGGATTGAGGCAGGAGGGACTGAGTGCTCAATCTGTGCAGGAGCTCTCCTGTCTGCCTAGCTTCTGTGAGTGACACTGGTTCAATTGGGCTAAGTTGCAACAGTGTCCCTTGCTTCAATATGGTTTGGCTGGAATTAACAGTTTTGATATGATTATCTGGTTTGACACTGGTCCACTTGCTTTGCTTTGGTTCGGAGGGATTCCATCTCTTTGCTTCCATTTGGTTTGGGGAGAATTTGGTGCTTTGACATGATTATTTTGTTTGATGTTGGTCATTTCATATTGCTTCTGGGGGGGATTCTATTCCCTTGCTTCAGTTTTGTCTTTTGGGGTTTCCTCTGGGTTGTGATTGGGTAGGAAACAATAAATAAAGAGTGCCTGGGAGCACCTTGTTCAGAGGACCATGGAATTGCTTCTGCCTTGAAAACTTTCCCATCAAAAAAAACAGTGGAAAGTGGCTGGGCAGCTTGTGCAGGGGGCACTTGGGTTTGTGGGGGGGGGGGCATCAGTGTGGTTCTGTTGGGCTTGTCCTGGGCTCAGCTTGCATTAGGCAGTGTGCCTTGACCATGGCAGCCTTGTCCCAGTGTATTTCCGCAGTAGGAGTCAGCTTTGACTTTTTTCCCCATAGGAAAAAATAAAGAGTGGCTGGGGGAACCTTGTTCAGAGGCCCACAGAATTGGACCCTGAGGTCCAATCTTCCTGAAATGAGGGTCTTTTGAGAACAGTTAGGAGTAGGTTCCCTGCAAATATAGTGGAGTTTGCTTGAAAAATGACACCCCCCCAGCCCTCCAGATAGGTTTCCCCTAGAAAATAACTATCAAATAAACCCAGGATTCTCTAATCTTGTCAAACTGGATTAGAGAATCTTACATGTTCATGGAACCCAGATTTTTTCTTTCCCTGAATATCTCTCAGATTTTTTTTGTGCATACTCCTAAAGAATATGCATGTTTTTGTACTGTACTGTACTATTTTTGCATTTGGTGTAGTGGTTAAGAGCACGGGACTCTAATCTGGAGAGCCAGGTTTGATTCCCCACTTCTCCACTTGAAGCCAGCTGGGTGACCTTGGGCTAGTCATGGCTCTCCGGAGCTCTCTCAGCCCCACCCACCTCACAGGGTGATTGTTGTGGGGTAATAACAACATACTTTGTAAACTGCTCTGAGTGGGCATTAAGTTGTCCTGAAGGGCGGTATATAAATTGAATATTATTATTATTATTGTAGCATTTTGAATGAACTAAAAAGAAAATATTAAACAGGTAATTAGTATTGTAGGATCTGATAGAGGAAAATCAAGTGCCACACTGGTAGTTTGGAAATTGAATCTTGAACAAAATCTTCTATGCATGGTCATTTGGAGGCTGGCACCATGGTGATTTTTTTTTTTTTGCTTTTAAGAAGGCACAAGAGGCCTATGTAGCATTTTATACAAAGTAACATGTAATGATTTTAAGTAAATGCATGTATGTGTCTTTAAATGCTTGGTGTGGTACAGATGAGGTGTGGGGGTGAAAGAGAGGGATGAGTGAGTGATATGATTGATGACTGAGAGTGTGGGTGGAGTGAATGCAGTTTTGGACTGTGTGTGGAGAAAAAAAGATTCAGTCAGAGTAAGAAAGGCAAGCTATGTGCAGCCTTAGCATGTTTAAGTATTTATGAGAAAAATATTTAGAAGAAAGCAGGCAAGCTGTGTGCAGCCTGAGCTTGTTTATGTTGTCTGAGAGAAATATATCCTATGTGGAAACCTGAACTGTGTGTTTGTGAAAGAACGTTCCGTCAGGAGAAAGCAGGCAAACTGTGTGTGTGCACCTGAGAAAAGGTCTTACTTGCAATTGAGAGAGAAATTAATATCAAAAGCATGCAATCTGTGTGTGAAGCCTGAGAGAAGGTCTGTGTGACCGGGTAACTTTAAGAATTGAGAACTACTCTTTTGAAACCATCAAGCTTAAGAAATAATATGAAACCGATACGCTTCTTACAAAAACAAAAGTTTATTTTGCTTTTTTTAATATCCCAGGGACAGCAACATGGAGCCCAGATAAGCTCTGCAACTTTGGGGTGTGAGGCTAGCAGAGTGGGGAAGGAGGTAGCTGCAGCAAGTTAGGGGCAGCAGCATGAAGCCCAGTCAAGCTCCACAACACTGCAAGACAGCAATATGAGGATGGCACGGTGGGGGATGAGGCAGCAGCATCCCATTCTGCTCCTTCCCCTGGTGCAGTTCTAAAAGAGGCCCCTCAAGCCATTGCTGGCTACCTTCTAAACTTCATGGCTCTGCAAGCCTCATCCCTCCTTGCTTTAGAGATTCCCGATGGGATTCTCTGGGTTGACACTGGGATTTTTTAAGCTCACAAGAGGGCACTGTCAAACCAGAGAATCCCAAGCAAGCAAGAATCCCAAGCAACGTGTGTGTGGGGAGGCTAGCCACAGAATTACAAGCCACTCTACACAGGAAGCAATAGACAGCGGTTGGGGACAACTTATTCAGGGGTCCATTCAGGAGATAATCTGGAGTAGGCATATTTGGTGGAGTTAGCTCAAAAATGCCCCCTCACTCCTTTAGACATTCTTCCCCATGGGGGGGGGGGAGGTGGATCACACCCCTATGCACAAATTCTTCAAACATCAATGAATCAGACAGAAGTTTCCTTCCAACACGATCAGTACTTTGTCCTCATATGTTATTCCCCATAGGGAATAATGGCCAGTTAAATCCTGGCCATTCTATTAAATCCTACTACCATTAAATTCTGTTACCCAGATCAAAGAATCAGGAATTCCAGATTTTTTTCTTTAACGAAACCCAGATTCAGATCACCCAGATTTATGGGGTGGGGGGTGGGAGGTGGATCACACCCCTATGCACAAATTCTTTAAACATCAATGAATCAGACAGAAGTTTCCTTCCAACACGATCAGTACTTTGTCCTCATGTTATTCCCCATAGGGAATAATGGCCAGTTAAATCCTGGCCATTCTATTAAATCCTACTACCATTAAATTCTGTTACCCAGATCAAAGAATCAGGAATTCCAGATTTTTTTCTTTAACGAAACCCAGATTCAGATCACCCAGATTTATGGGGTGGGGGGTGGGAGGTGGATCACACCCCTATGCACAAATTCTTTAAACATCAATGAATCAGACAGAAGTTTCCTTCTAACATGATCAGTACTTTGTCCTCATACATTATTGCAACGTAGCTACTTGTTAAATGGCAGCACAGATCTCAGGAATGTTCAAAGTACATCTGCTTATACTTATCATAATCCATAGAAGATAAGCAAATGAGATGTCTGAGATCACAGCATGATCAATGGTGTGGCAACAGCTATCTGTTTAGTGACAGATCTAGTTGCTGCACAAGTTCATTAATTCAAAGTGCAAATGTTGCTAGAAGGGTGATATCCAGGTAAAGAACAAAAATTCTGTTTCATTATTTTTAGAATTTCACATGCCAAGAAAGATGCACCTTTCAGTATCTTTTAGAAAGTGCCTTTTTAAATGTTAGTTCATTCTTTGTGTAGCAAAAATGGGTTAAAGCCTATGACAGAAGTTACTGCGTTGAAAAATTCATTTCTAAAGCATTCAATTACTGGACACTTACTATAGCAAGGGTCAGGTTCTCTTTTTTCTCCAGTTTACTCAAAACCTCCATATGATTTTCTAACAAGGAAACTCTCCAACTTAAATTGTTGACTGTTGAATCCATACTGAAAAGTTTTAAATCATTCTGTTTCTGGTATAATATTAAAGTTGAGTTTACCTCCTCTAGAGAGGTATGCAGATAGTGGTTATCCTGTTTAAAACACAAGAACAATTTTCATTACTCAACTATTGAAGCAGTGAAAAAGAAAGTATAAGCAGCACTTAGAGCAAGTGTCTTCACTAGGTACATCTCACTGCATTGATTTCTGATCCTATGTATGTTTACTCAGAAGTAAGTTTATTGAGACCAATGGGGCTTATTTTCAAGCAGCATGAGATAAAAATCTCATGGGTAAAATTGCCCAACAACTTCTTAATCTAAGGTTAATTTGAACTGAATGATCTAAGACAACTATAGTCTGCCCAGAGTTAATGTAAAGAAAAATTATATTAAAACAACTATTAATGCAGACTACCTTCAGAGAATACTTGGCCTTTGCAGTTAATACAGAATAATTTACTAGCTTACATGCACATACCTAAGAGTCTTACTACAGTGACAAGTTATTATCCCAGAATGAATAATTATTCACTCTCAGTGACTAGCAATAAAGTTGAGGAGCTAATTTGGGTACTGCCATACATTTTACCGTTGTAATATTCAAGACTTCTATTACAATTCAGTATACAGTTAACATTTTTCTTCGTGTTCAAATTTAACTGTTCTCTTTTTCTTGCTGCTATGTCCACTTTTCCAAAACTGATGCTTACTGGTTTGAATATATTCAAAATTAACTCTTTAATTGCTGAACACCTCTTTAATTACTGAACACCAAATTGGTGTAGTGGTTAAGAGCAGTGGGACTCTAATCTGGAGAACCGGGTTTGACTCCCCACTCCTCCACTTGAAGCCAGCTGAGTGATCCTGGGTCAGTCACAGCTTCTAGGAGCTCTCTCAGCCCCACCCACCTCACAGGGTGTTTTGTTGTGGGAATAATAATAATATTCTTTGTAAACCACTCTGAGTGGGCCTTAAGTTGTTCTGAAGGGTGATATATAAATCAAATGTTGTTGTTGTTGTTGTTGTTGTTATTATTAGGTTCAAAACCTTCATAGTTGTTTAAAAAAATAATACCTCTTAGATGCATTTCAAATTGGTAAGCAAGAAATACCTGTTTACAGCTGTCTGTCAGATTCTTTTCACTTATTTGAGAAATAAAAGTGGAAACTGAAGATATCTGCTTTCCTCTAACATCTTTTGTGTTTTCACTCTGAAAATATTAATAGGTATTTTTCATGCAAATTATTCACCTTGGAGCAGTGGGATTAATCATTCAAAGACACATCTAGGAAGATAACTAAAGCCAAAAAGAATTTGACACAAACATATTAGCTCTCTGGGTGAATGGCACAAAAATGTAGCAGTCCCTGTATTCCAATATCAGATACTATGATGTTTATGAAAGAATGAACTAGTTTATCCTTCGACTGAAAGCTTTTCTCCTGTTCCTCAAATAAATGGATTGAGAGCTCCTTCCCCTTACTCTCAAACAGAGCTGAAATTGGCAGTTGGTTGTAACATCTGAACTGGGGCGTTTTAACAAACTGTGGTTTCTTTCTTGTCTATAGACCAGGATTCTGAAGCACGTTGCACTTAGACATCAAAATAAACTAACATTGATCAAACTCAATTTAGTTGTGATGTCTGAAAGTTAATCAATAAACCATACAAAAATTTTAATCTATGGTTAATAATAATAATAACAACATTCGATTTATATACTGCCCTTCAGGACAACTTAAGGCCCACTCAGAACGGTTTACAAAGAATATTATTATTATCCCCACAACAAACACCCTGTGAGGTGGGTGGAACTGAGAGAGCTCCTAGAAGCTATGACTCATCCAAGGTCATCCAGCTGGCTTCAAGTGGAGGAATTGGGAATCAAACCCGGTTCTCCAGATTAGAGTTAGATTAGGTTATAGGCTAGCTGGTTTATTAACCAATCTATACTCCTTATGGTTTGTTGCAAAGTATGAATTCACAAACTAAAGTTTGGTGTGTTGCGGTGGCCCTTATTGGCATATGGTCATAGAAAGAGCAGTATGAGGAGATGTCTACAAGATTCTGTTCAGGTGTAAACAAGCATAAGATGAGGCACATCGGTGAACCTCTGAATACCAGTGTCAGGAGGCAACTTCAGGGGAAAGCCTCAGCCTCTATGCAGTGTTGCTGGCACTCCATAACAACTGGTTGGCCATTGTGTGAAACAGGATGCTGAACTAGATGGTCCACTGGTCTGATTCAGCAGGACTATTCTTATGTTGTTGCTTTTATCTGATAGACTGGTAAGAGTTTGTATAAACAAAACACAGCTTAAGATGCCTGAATGCATTCAGAAGTGAACTATTGTTTAAAGCTGCAGTTTATAGACAAAGAAACAAAGTCCTATTTGTTTAACTGCTCCAATTTAGGCATTACAATGAACTGCAATTTCTTTTAAACCAGGAACTCTTCAATCTCAGCTGCATGCATTAAGAAAGGAAGGAGTGTACAAGCCCAAGGATAAACTATGTATGTTTGTGATACAAAACCTGGGGTTTGTTCATGATATCTGAATGCAGCCAATATGCCTTTCTGAAGAAAGTACTGCTGCAATGTACTCACACAGTATGTAGTTACATACTATGTACCAGTGTTCCCTCAAAGTACCACATTAAAGAAATATATATTTCAGCAAAAGTCATATTTAATTGCCTTTCTTGATTTTTATTACTAATGTTAGTCTTTCCTTAACACGGCACAGTGGGTATTAATTCTATATAAAGTGAGTTAGAAAAATCCCAAATGTCTGGACACTCATCTGCCTAAGAGAAAAATCCTGACTTTGTCTAATTTTTTTTGGTACTATTACAGGTTATTCTCTTTTTGAACTTTTGATTACAGTCTTGGAATCTGAAATATTTTCCCAGTTCTAATGACTTTTTATCATTACATTAATGGAAACTTTCAGAACTCCTTATTATAAAACTGATTACACAGTAAGCATGCATGAAGTTTGCTGCTCAATATATATTCTCTCTGGTGCGCGGCGCCTCGAGTGCCGCCGGGCAACGAGAAACGGCAAGTAAAAGAAACAGGCGGAAGCCTGTAAACAAGCGAATCCCTTCTGTTCTACAAGCGTTTGTGAAGGAGAGGTTGATCTGAAGAAGACTCGCTCTTCCCCTTCGTGGAGTTCCAGAATTTTGTTGGCGCCCCCCCCCCCAAATGGCAGCAAAGAAGCAAAGTCCCGCTCTCGGTAAGTCAATCTCGGCCACCTTGCAGAAAGGGGAGTCGCTCGAAGAATTGGTGCGCAGGGCGGTGGTGGAAGCCATAAAACCCTTTGTTGACAAGCTGAACGAAACTGATCAAAGGGTGGGCTTAATTGAAAGCGAGGTGAAAACCATTAAGGCAGCAGCGGGGGGGGGCAGAAAAGTCTGCTCTGGAAAGTGCGTCACTTGTGAAGGCTACAAAAAAGGAGCTGAAGTTGGTGGAGAACCAACTGATCGGGCTACAAGTGGAACGAACGCAGACAATTTTGCGTCTCCAAAACGTGAAAGAGGAGGAAAATGAGGATCTGTGGGATTTGGTCTCGGAACTACTGGCGACACCCGCGAGGACGACTAAAGAAGAGGTTAAAAGCGCCATTTTGGAGGTCCGTCGGGCTTCTTCAAAATATGCAACAAAGCGACAGTTGCCTCGTGAGATCATTATTGACTTTTCAACTAAAAAGATTCGGGACACCATCCTATATAACTCATACAATGCGGATTTGGACTTTATGGGTTTGAAAGTCAAGATTTTGAAGGACGTTCCATTTCTAGTCCGGAAACGGCGTTTTAAATATAAAAAGTTTGCAGCTCTTCTGAGGGACCATGGAATAAAGTACAAATGGTTATTCCCGGAAGGAATATGGTTCAGATATAAAGATCAGGCCTATAAGATATTATCAGAAGATCAACTAAAGGATTTTGAGAATAAAAACCCAGAACTCTGCTGCACCAAGAACGAAGAAAAGGAGGAGCCGGAGGGGGGGGGGGGAGGAGGAGAGCATTGCAACAGCAGTTGCACAGAGAGAATTGCGTCCGGGACCCAGAAGGGGGAGGAAAGTTTAATCAGAATTTGAAATGTTTATTCTCTGTATGATTAACCACTCCATCATTATTCTATGGAGCTATTTTTGTATTATGACAGTATGAAGGGAAACATTGAAGTGTAGTGTTTAGTGTTTGTAGTTCATTCCCCCCCCCCTTTTTCTTTTTCCACTCCCCTTTGTCCCTTCCCTCTTCCCTTTCCTTGTGATAGTCTGGTGTAGTGTTTTGTAGTTATGAAAAATAAAAAAATAATAAAAAAAAAAAAAATATATATTCTCTCTGTACATGTCCTTACCATATCACTTTGCAGTGTTTCTATGGTTTTCTTATGCTCTTCAATTGCTGCTTGCAGAGTCTCAACATCGTGATGAACACTGGTTACGGTGCTACCTATAGTAGCAACACTCTAGGAAAAATCATCAAAGAGTAATTTGTAGACCCAGCCACACAATGGAAAAATTCTTAAGAATGTGAGACAAAAATATTGTATTAATTCTAGAACAGCTATGTTAACGCACTGTGGCAACTGAAACTACTTTTTTTGTGAGAGCTTTTGTCAGCAAGGGCCCATTTCATCAGACGTAACTGCTATTATCAATACTAGGTACTAATAAATGTGTAATGTACCAAGACCATCATATTTTCAGCATATGAGACCCATAATCCACTCTGGAGTACTTCATGTGCTACTCTTAACTCGGATAATTTCAGTATAGCATGTGAACTGCATTTACATAATGCATATATGCATTTTTGTTACACAAGTCAGAAAATTAAGAACAATTACATTCTTCCTCTACACATAAGAGACATGTGCTGGCATATACAATTTTCCACATAAAAGTATTCCAGTCACTGCATATGAAGTAGCCCTTAGAGATGCATACTTGGATCCAATCAGGTAATCCACTGATGAAAGCAGGAAGGGAGGGGGGTGCCCTTTGACCACCAAAAAACCTATGCAGGGGATTGTGGATATGCATGGACAAAAGCCATGTGGGATGGGAGCTACAGTAAGGAGAGGTGAGACTCAGTGAAAAAGCTGGCTGGATCCAGCCAATCATTTACTCCATTGTGACAGCAGGCAGACTGGTTTGCCAGCTAGATTACAAATCCCCATGTCATGGCTATAGCTAGAACTATAGGAGAACAGATCCTGGATATGATCACAAAAGTAATTCAAGATGCCTTTGTACACAGAAACAGGGCTAGCCTAATCTTACAACTATTTATTTATTTATTTCGATTTATATATCACCCCCGCCCCCTCCTCAGAAGGCTCAGGGCGGATGTTAACACAGTTGCCCTCGTGAAACGGGCCCTTGCCAACAAAAGCTCTCACGAAAAAAGTAGTTTCAGTTGCCACAGTGCGTTAACATAGCTGTTAATGCACTAGCTAGACCACAAAGGGAGTCTAGAGGCCTAGAATAACCTTGGAGATGCACTTGAAACAATAGGGTAACAACTGTATGACCATGTGTAAATTACAAGAGCCATCTAACTCATATCGATACATACAATGTACTAAGGCCCAGGTACAGAAGGTATCGGAGAATGGCAGAAGTCAGAAATAGAACCCAAGGATGGATGTATTAGTTGAGAGCCCAAAGATATGCATATGTATGAGAAACTTGTAATCACTAATTTTATATAACTTTTGTTAAGACAAGAGGTAGCAAGAATGAACTATTTTTATACATTTTAAGAAGTTTCAAATATGGATAACCTAGTCTGGTGTTTGAAGTTATAAGATGGTATGTTAGCCAAAAATGTGACCCCTTTAATACAGGACAGACATAGCTATTGTTAAGAGGTGGTTCTGAAACCCTATAAATATGACAAGCTAAATTGATGGGAAGCTTCCTCCTAGAAGGGACTCCTTGCCTGTGACCTTCTTATCTTTGAGCAATACTTTTTGGACTGATGTAATTGCACTTAATGGTCTTTGTAGTTGTTATAATGGATGGTATGATTTTCTGTTGACTGAGTGGATATAAAGAATGCTAAATAACCACTTTGTAAAGGCTTAGAATGGAAACAGAGATTCTGTCATAGTGTTACATGTGTACTATACCCAGTAATGAACTTAAAACATTATCTGTGGTGCGCCTCTTGCCAGGAGTTAACAGTTTCATATAAGAATGCTAACTAGGCACTTGAGGCTTAAGTGCATGCCTGAGGCTTCTTAAGTGCATGCCTGTATCTAAACCAGGCCTGACCACAGTCATCCAGAACACCCATCTTCTGATTTTGTCCCATTTCATTTGATTTGAATTAGACATTCCTTTCCAAGTATAGCAGATTAAAGGCTGAAAATATTAACAGTAATCTTCTCAAAGTAATAGTAAAGGATGCAGCTTTTAAACTAAGAGCAGACTACATACCTAAACTTTTAATACAATATTACAAATAAAAATTCAAGTGGTTACTAAATTCATGAAAATATCACATCAGTATCAAGTTTTCCCCCCCTTCGTGTTGCATTACAAAGAATGGGAATTTTCAGCCACATGGTCCTGATGCCATGTTGGCTGTAATACAATTTGCATCATCATGCAAACTCACAGTATCTATCACAGGGGTGGAAGGAAATGTATCAATTTAGACACACTTTTGCTAACTAGTCCTACACACTGTGAAGCAGGACTGAGCTCTGCACTCCACCACCATACATACTTCCCTACAAGTGACTTATGCTACTGACATGCATGTTTACAAACTTCTCACTACACTGTGTTACAGACACCTGAAACCAAAATTATGTAACAACGTCTCAGCCATATGTGTCCCTGGTTTCTTAATACTTATTAACTGTAGCTTTAAGAGTTATAACTTTAGATTAACAAGGTAAATATAGTACATACTTTCTGGAGCTCTTCCACTGTGAGAGGAAGACTTATCAAATCAGAAGCAGACTTAATATTTGCTTTGAGATGATTTACTGCTGAAACCAACAAAGATATCTGAAACCACAAAGAAACACACACGTTAATGAACAATAAGGATGCTTTTCATTCTCCACCTCTCAGTGGATACTTCTATTAATTACACATATTTAAACATAAATAAGATAGCATGCAGCTAGCTTCTGGAAGGTACACTTATCCCCAGCCAAGGCTCACTTATTTTTTTTTCATATTTTTGTATTTTTCATATTTATGTTTTAAAATAACTAACCTTTACTAATATGGTTTTATGCAGAGATTTTTAGACAGTACCAATTTATACAAATTATATAGCTACCACTTATTAAGAAACCCCTTCCCAATCACTGCATATCAAAACACCATTTTAAGTAGCAGCACATTACTTTAGCTACAGAATACATTAAGTCCTTGATTATGGTGATTGCTCAGAAAGTCTGCGCACTTATGATCACAAAGTCTGCACTGTTTTATACTGGAGAATGAGAGCAATGATTACTTTATACACTGTTAGTAGAATGAATTGGTCCAAGAAGAATAGAAATAGGCTATTAATGTAATCTATAGAGCTGTCCATTTCAATCCAAAATTTCCTAGCATGATCCACTGTGGTGGGCTTTGTTGGGCTCAATGACAACTACAGGTTCTTACATATTTATCTAACCTAACAAAAACCCAACAGATGTGATGTAGATTTACTCCTGGCCTTATGTGTTCATATTAATATAACTCAGGGTTGCATAAAGGCAAGTACCCAGCATCCTTGAGGAAGATAAAGCTGTTGTAGAGACACCTGTGACACTAGGCTTACATACACGCATTTATCTAGTACTTTTTTTTCCCGCAAGCCCAGTTCTGAAGTAAAAGAATTACAGAAGAAACACAGCAGCTATTTTGTGGGGACATATGCATCCTGGCCTCTGTGGCACAATGGTTTAGTGTCTTGGATTCAAGTGGGCAAGATTTACATTTAAATCTTGCTTTGTCATGGAGCTCACTGAGTAAAGTTGTGCCAGCTGTTGTATCTCATCCTAGTATACTTCACAGGAGTTGCCAAGGATAAAATGGGGGGGGGGGAGATGCAGGAAATACGATGTAGACCTTCCTAGTTATGACAGAAATATGATTATTTTAAAAAAACACACAGCTGACTAAGGGGGAATAAAGCCCTGTCTCTGGTTGCCATCTGATCTCTGAAGGTGGAAGCACCACCACTTCTACTGATGCTCTTAACTGCCAGGCAGGTGAACACAGGAACATATGGTCCTAAACCACTTAAAGATAATAATCAGTTCTTTAAATTGTACTTGGAAACAAATAAGTAGCTGGTGGAATACCTTTGGAACACTCTTTAGATGTTCCCCAAATTTTATCCCAGTCACTTTGCTCCTGCACTTTGCAATAGTTGAAAGTTCTTTAATAGAAATCCCAAGTACTGTAATATTCAAATGTGGATGCAACCACTGCATGAATAACTATGGCCAAATCATGCTATTCCAGGAAAGGCTGAGACAAAGTGAGACAAAGGAAGTATATGCTAAAAAAGGAAACTCAAGCCTTTATCTTTTAGACATGGTCTTATCAGCTACCTCAACTGCTTATCTGCTTCCTCAAGGTGATTACAACTTCAACAGAACAGGCTGAATCCCTGATATCAACCAATGGCACTTCAGCCATGTCCAGATCAAGTTTCAATTTATTGGCCCTCATCCAGCTTGTTACTGCCTCCAAACAATAGTTCAGAACATTCAGTGCCACACTTGAAGCAGCTGAAAAAAGGAAAGCCAGTATTATGAGCATATTATCTTACTTCAGTTCCTTGAACAACTCCTTCTAGCAGTTTCATATAGATGTTAAGCAGCACAGAGGGCAAGTTTTATATTACAAGTGCCAGGGATCCAAACAGATGTCTCCCCAGGAATTGTTATCTGATACTCATCAGCCAGACAGGAATGAAACCAGTAGAGCAAAGTGCTCACAATATCCATCTCATCAGCTCAGACCAGAGGGCCACCAATGTATCAATAGCCATAAGAGAAGTATTAATATCAGAGATGCACATCTGAAATCCACCCCTCAACACTAGTCAGCCAGTGCAACCAAAACAATTTCCATTAAAAAACAGGGCCAGAAACTTCATAGAAATGAGACTACAAAACTGACCTCATCCAGAAAAAGCCCCATGTTGTGATGTCATTATATGTTCCAGTACCTTATCTAAGAGGATATCAAGTCATTTGAGGCCAGCAAGAGAGTTTTCAGGAACAGTTTGACAACTACTTCCTTAAAGGATGTCATAAATATGAGATGGAAGAGAGCTCTAGAAGTGCTTGTGTTAACAGCCAGAATCACCTCTATCTTCCAAAGATAGACCACAGCCAGCCATGCCAGCAGGAAGCTCCACAAAGGCCATCAGGAATGATTCTGGACCCAACATCAGAGGATGGACCAAACTGATTCCTCAAACCTGCACAGTACCCATAAGCCTAAAACTAATCAGATAATGATAATTTTGTGACAGAAAGACAACTGATAATCCTACTACTGAACCACCTAACCCTGAGTGAGAGCAAAGAATTAAAACAATTGTATGTTTTGCTACATTAGTGGGGGAAATGATGGAGACAGCCTGATGACTGTTACGGAAATCATAAAATCTTTCAATAGAAAACCTCAGCATAAAGGTTAAAGTCCTTAAAGATTAAAGACTTTTTGGTCCATAACATCACTTTTTAGACTATCCTGAGAAACAGAAACTAGCAGTGGAGGGTACATTAAGAGGAGTTCCAATTTGTCCCAAATTCCCAACACCAGGTATGTATGCTCAAAGTTTGGGTTCTGCTTAGGAAACTAGTGAGAAAAGGGAATGTCATAAGGTAGAGTCCTAACCCGGGTGGCCTAGGCTAGCCCGATCTCATCAAATCTCAGAAACTAAGAAGTTAAAGAGTGTTACACAGAGACAAGCCAAGGCAAACAATCTTGGACATCTCTTGGTGTGAAAACCACAACCTCCAAGAACAGACTAATGCTGCACTAAGAAACATGATGGACACAGCTGACAGAGATCCAGATCCCCAGCATCATCCAACCATGAAGAAGTGATACAATCTAGTTCAGCTCTCTCATCTGGGATTAAATTCAGGATACAAAATATTGTTATGGATTAAACAGCAAAATAAACTGGAATGTAACAGTTTTTCTTAAGACAAATTGTTTTTGGAAGCAGCACCATGTACCTTCCTAGCCAAAACATATCCAATACACAAATTAAACTGAGTATGAATGTCAGCTTACAAATACCTATCGTATTCCACCCCACATACTCATGCTAAGTGGTAGTTGTGCAACAATTTTATGGAACTGTACAAAATAACACTTTGTTAAAATCCACAGCTATCTATTACATATTAAAAGGAAGATAGATCAAGATGGGTAGCCGTGTTAGTCTGTCTGTAGCAGTGGAAAAGAACAAGAGTCTATTAGCACCTATAAGACTAACAAAATTAGTGGTAGGGTATGAGCTTTTGTGAGCCACAGTTCACTTCTTCAGCTCATTTCTTCAGATATCTGAAGAAGTGAGCTGTGGCTCATGAAAGCTCATACCCTACCACTAATATTGAAAGGGAAAAAAAAGGGATACTAGTATAAATACCAAAGGAGAGATAAAGGAAAATCCAAACCACAAAACTAAGTCATAAGAACGTTCAGAAGAACAGAATATGGTGATTAATAAAACTAACTGCAGGGTTCCACCATACATGAGCGGAAGGAGTTTGTACAAGTACATATTTCCTGGCCTCCTCTTCTTCCAGCAGCCCCCGCCATGTCACAAAAAGCTTATATGGACAAATAAACCATGCATCAAGACAGGCTGCAATGAGGTGGAATTGGACAACATCACCTAGCTCTATTGCTCCACTGGTTCAATAAGAAGGGAAAATTAGCAAATTTGTATTTCACTGGGGTACACTTAGCCCTGAGCAGAAGCTTTTCAGGGAATGCAAAGCTAGGGAAATTCTGTTTGAGCAAATTTGTTTCACTTGTGCATGGTAAGATTCAACCTTATGTTTGTAAATAGTTAAGAGTATGAAAAGAAAATTCTATGAATCTCTCAATTTACTTCAAGAACTTTATTAAACATAACCTTCCCTTCTACTATACTACAGAGCCCTATTCTGATAGCATGAATACATATGATTTTACTATTAATAGTAGCTAGCTATATGAAACAATCATAGTTCACTTTTACAACAGTTTAACACAATTTTCCTTGAACAGATGCTCACTCACTTTACCTGTTTGCTTATTTCAGTGATGTTTACCCATATTTTGTTTAACCCCTTATCTCCACTTTCAATCTTCTCTAGGTGCTTTTGTTTACTGAGCAGATCTTCAGACAATCTAGGGATTTCTTGGATTGAAGACTTTTGATTAGACTCCACTAGAATATAAAGGCAATAGTTAGTCAACACTAACATCTGGAAACACAGAGTGTCAGTTTCTTGCAAGTGTATGTAATATTACTTTCATACCTGGAGCTCAATTTTACATTTGATTGAATACATCACAACGTAATTTAAACTTTGCTCCCACATGTACCTGAATGTCAGTTCAAATCTTTAGCACAACCCTGCACTGTGTGCCAATATCTTTAGAAGTTAAATTGGTTAGCCAGAGTCAGGGTTATCTCTGTGGTGGTCTTTGTAACTTATGTCACTGTTCTCCAAGCACACAGATTTGATAATCCCAGATGAAAAAAAAATATCTTTGGTTCAGTTGAGGGTTCTTTTTTCCATTTTTTGCAATGTTTGAATGTTTATTGCTGTTCTTATTGAAATTTATCAGCTACTTCAGAAACTTTTGAGCCAAGAATTTGTTTCACCAAAAATCACAGTGTGTGTTGGATCCTATGATTACGTTCTGCTAAAGGTGTCATGTTGTGCTAGCAGAAGGGGATGTAATTAATGAAACAGAATCATAAGTTCCTAAATATAGGGACTTAGATCCAAGTATTAGACAGGTGAACGACACACAATAGATGCAGAAGATATTATAAAATATTCTGTAGAGAGTAACTTCCTACATTTCTAATTTTGGGATAATTATATTAGGCATCTCATTCCTTTTAAGGAAAAAGTCTGAAGACAGCATAAACATCAGGATTACTTTACTGAACTAATATGGCCAGTGGTAGTGAGGCATTTCATCGTTGTTCAATCACTGTTATTCCATGTCATGAAGTGTACATTGATCAATCTCGCACACAATAAGGAAACACAAATATGACTAAGAATATGGAAGCTCTTGTGGCTATAGCAGAATAAACATTCGCACCACTTACCTTCTCAATATAACTCACTTCTAAAATTATTAATTATACTTTAGAAAGTTCTGTAAATGAAAGTACATCTGCAAAAGCCAGCTACTGACTAAAATCCATTGTTGAGTTTTCAAAAATCCCTAGCTATAAATTTAATTCAGTGAAATGAAAGTTAGCAGAGAGATTGTAAAGTGCTACACACATTGTATATACTTTTCCTAGACCAGCAGTGCCATTAAACTTCTCTAAAAAGTATAGGTTTGTATAGTGTTATCCTACTGTATACTAAAACTAGTATGATTTTAAATTTTTGTGGTGGACTATTAAAATCATCAAGATATAAATACACTTTTAAATCTAGTTCTAATTTCCTTTGTTTTACAAAAATCAATTTCTAGTGACATAGTTTCTCTTCCCCAATGCAGACAAAAGTATTCTCTGGATCCAGCTATGGTTCAGACTATGCAAAACTATATCACAACAATCAGTAAGTATTAAAACAACTTATTTACAGAATTAACATTTGAAGATTCACGTAACCTATCAGCGAGCAATGATGGTTGATTTTAAAGTGCAGTACGGAAATCAAAATATTTCAAGCGATTAAATGTTACCATCTCTCTTAACACAGTACTAGTTCAACAAAACAGTTTCACTACATTTGGGTTTAGAATTCTAACAAAAACCCTCCAGGATCAGTTAAAGCAAAAATCACGTAACATTGTGATGTAAAAAAACAACAACCATAACTGCAGCGATCAAAGAATCTACTCTACAACATACAACAAAAAATGTTCAGAAGTGTAGTGCTGAGGTGCTCAAGATAAACTTACTTTGATCTTGTCCTGCCTTAAAATTCTGTTATATAATGCAGGGATGTGGGGGGGGGGGGGTGAAAAAGTCCTGCTTTGTTTTTCCATGGATGCTACTACCAATATATTATTAGGTAAGCATGGAAGTTTCTGAGTTGCAATAAATGTTTTTCATGTGTTTATTCCTAGGAATTGTGTTCATGTTTTGTTGATATGTGGGTGGGTGGGAATAAAACCAAATATTCATACAGTAATTCAACTTTTTAAAATCAAGGTATGAATTTACCTGATTGTCTCTGCAGGTTACAATCAAAGCTAAAATTCTTATGTATTTGCCTGTTCTCACACGGCAGAAGGATATTGTAATTATAGCAACATGATATGAACTAGAAAGTAAAACTACAGATCACCACTGACCTCTGTGGAACTGAATAAATGAGTGTATAACCCAGCCCATAGCAAATGATGTCAGTTTTTTGAATGTGTTAAAATTAGTATGTCAATTTTCAGCATTTTAGGTTTTTAAAATTCAAACCATGTAAGGGAAGTATATGCTATATTGTCTTTAAATAGTTAGAAGTACTAATCCAATAAAGATTCCAATTTGAAGTTTTTTTTAACATTTAAACCACAATTCCCTCTCCTGGACCAAACGTTTCAGTTCAAGTATTTGTTATGTAAAAGGTAAAGATAGCACTGAGTCATTACTGACCCATGGGGGGACGTCGCATCACGACGTTTTCTTGGCAGACTTTTTGTTACGGGGTGGTTTGCCATTGCCTTCCCCAGTCATCTGCACTTTACCCCCAGGAAACTGGGTACTCATTTTACTGACCTCAGAAGGATGGAAGGCCAAGTCAACCTTGAGCCAGCTACCTGAACCTGGTTTCCACCAGAATCGAACTCAGGTCGTGAGTAGAGCTTGGACTGCAGTACTGCAGCTTAACACTCTGTGCTACGGGGCTCTTATTTGTTATGATGGGGACATAACATGCCATACCTCTAAAATTCTCTTTACTGAATACAAGCCTCACCTCAGAAAACTCACTTTAGAAGGCTGGATTTAGACAAAATCTAATTTCTACCAATTGCCCTTTCCCACTGCAGACACCCCTCAGCCCGTCATTCCTCAGGGCAACATCCTGTGCTGTTCAGTGGGCTACTGAGGGACTGGAGAGGCAGGAAAGTTTTTCTGCCACGAGAAAGTTTAGCCTGATCCAACACATTGTTACGCACTTTGCTTCCACCTTTCATGGACATACAACTGAAAAAGCATTTGAGGGAAGAGGTGCTCTTCCTAAGAATCTTCCTCCACTTTATGACATTGGTTTCCACAAGACTGTACAAGACAATCATTCTATCATCCAATATGGACCTTTTTTCATTAAACATGAGAGAGAACTGAAAAATATTCCACTGATTATGTACATGAATCAGCTCAACATTGCAGTCCATATTATGATGGCAGATAATGCTTCAGAAAACAGACTTTCAAATACTGTATGTTTGGAAAATCCAAAAATTTGGGACTACATATTCCATAAATCAAAGCATATGCAATTGGATTCCTGCAAGCAAATGGAACGTCCACCTTCAAAAACATACAAGATAATTTCAGCTGTGTTGATTTTCCAGATATAAGCTTTCAAGAGTCAGGGAGCCTGAAAAGCTTGTTGGTTTCTAAGGAGCCACTGGACTCAAAGATATCCAAGCATTTGTTTTCCTTAGAGCCATATACTTCCAGGTATTTTCAGCTTAAAAATCTAGGTGAATTAACAGTTTGGATAGGTAATAAGACTGAATAGAAAAGTATGTAGGGTTTTTTTGCTTAAAGAGAAGAATAATTTTTCTTTTAAAAGGCTGACATCTTGAGACTGAACTCTTGATCTTGCTAGTTCATACTAGCTAGAAACAAATATGCCAATTTTCTTCTAGAATATATTTTATTCAAACTTGTGTTTCTGTTCTGTTTGTTGTTTGTGACTTGTAATGGCCTATGGCTGTATACAATAAACCTTCTATCTATCTATCTATCTATCTATCTATCTATCTATCTATCTATCTATCTATCTATCTATCTATCTATCTATCTATCTATCTATCTATCTATCTATCTATCTATCTATCTATCTATCTATCTATCTATCTATCTATCTATCTATCTATCTATCTATCTATCTATCTATCTATCTATCTATCTATCTATCTATCTATCTATCTATCTATCTATCTTCTAGAATATAAAGAAGGCAGGCATTTGAAGTTAGTACTTACTGGTTCGAAACCTTTCCTTTAATGCATCCAGGTCTTCCTTGAGAGCAACCTGCATCCATACCAAACCAACACAAGCTACCACACAAGCAGCCAGAATAACGAAAGCACATAATGGGTAGCAAAACTTGCAGCACCGCAGGTAGTCACTCCTAAATTAAAAAAAAAAGATTCTTCATTTGCTGAAATTCATTCTTAAGTACTGCACAAAACTGGCACAACTAGATTCAATACTGAATGCAATCAAGTATGCTGTTACTATAACCAAGGCTCATGCAAAATGACTTCTGAAAATAGTTCACAATTAATGAACAGCTAAATAAACTTTCGACATTCTTCTGGAACCCACGGTTTTATGAAGTATTAGTGTTAACAAACTCTTGGCCACTTGGCACCGAGAGGAGAAACAACATTCATGCATAGCACCCAAAAGTGTAAGAACGTGTTTTCCTTGATGTATCTTCATTTTCTTCAACCCCCCCAATCATATTATATCCTAAACATGCTCAGAATGTTATAAACAAAAAACTGATCTATTGCCCACTTCACTTTTCCTAGTGTCCAAATAATTTAGAAAACAGATTTCTAGGAAAAGCAAAGTTTTCACTATTAAACCATTCTTTTATCAGGATTTATATTAATGAACAGTAACACAGTGTCGGTCTTCTCTTATTCCATACAAAATTATATGTAATTTCTTCCTTGGCTTTATCCATAC
The DNA here is from genome assembly GCF_028583425.1 of Eublepharis macularius. NCBI lineage: Eukaryota > Metazoa > Chordata > Lepidosauria > Squamata > Eublepharidae > Eublepharis > Eublepharis macularius. The sequence continues at coordinate 94,592,316 of NC_072794.1, read as the reverse complement.
CATCCAGAAGACATTTAACACTCTGATTTCAGCTTAAATTTACTATAGCTACTTTCTCCAAAATCTTAATTCCTTAAAATTTAGACCCCTTTATTCAACCAAAATGACAGCAAACAAAAACTTTAAAACTATAAAAAACAAATGACAAGAAAATAGAGTAATAGAATTTCATCAGTAATACTTCATGATATTAAGTGTTTCAAATACTGATTCCAAAGTAGAAAGTTTTAGCACTATTTTTAATTCACTGCTAACCTGTTTTGGGTGCCATAAGACTACATTTCATGGCAATTTGTTATATCCTGTGCTATGGTATCAACATATTATTTCATATTATAATGACTTCCACGGGCTATTTTGTAAATTGCATATTATGTTAAACTGCTTCCTTATTTGGGATTGTTAGCCACAATTCACTGTATTAGCAGTCTTTTGAAAAGAAGGCTTCCTGAACAGGGTATGTGTATTTTAGTTTATTTTCTATTTTACATGATGTGTATTCTGCCTTTCTGCCCTCACAAAGTGCCATTAAAATGGCTAACAAATTAAAACATACATAATAAAAGCCACATTTAAAAACATTAAAACTAATTAAAACCCTCCAAATTTTTAAAACTAAAGCTAAAATACATACAAACACATAAATTGGACAGGAGAGAGGGATTATTGAGGGAACACCAAATAAAACAAACAAACAAAAAGCTTCACTCGCTGGATGGTAACAGAAAGGGACAGACAGACACTACCAAGAAGTCACTGTCCTGGGTTGCTGCCTGCCTAATCTCAGAAACCAGGAGCAAGTGAAGTAAGGTCTCTGAAGACGATTGTAGTGGCCAGGTATGTTTGTAAGGCGGTACGCAGTTCTTCAGGTATGTTAATCCCAACGACAGTACCAGCACCTTGAGTTGTGCCCAGAAACAGATTAGGTACCAATGGAGATTGGCCAGGAGAGGAGTAATAGAGTCCCTACAACCAGAAATACAGATTCACAGAGTTGGAAGGGGCCATATAGACCTTCTAGTCCAACCCCCTGCCCAACGCAGGATGAGCCTAAAGCATCCCTGACAAATATTCATCCAGCCTCTTCTTGAAAACTGCCAGTGAAGGGGAGCTCACCACCTCCCTAGGCAGCTGATTCCACCTTTGAACTACTCTGGCCGTGAAAAAGTTTTTCCTAATATCCATGCGGTACCTTTCTGCATGTCATTTAAGCCTGTTCCTTCGGGTCCTATCCTCTGCTGCCAACTGGAACAGATCCTTGCCCTCCTCCAAATGACAGCCTTTCAAATATTTAAAGAGATCAATCATGTCCCCCCTCAATCTCCTCTTCTCCAAACTAAACATTCCCAAGGCCCTCAGCCTTTCCTCGTAGGACTCAGTCTCCTGACTCCTGATCATTCTTGTCGCTCTCCTCTGCACCCTCTCGATTTTGTCCACATCCTTTTTGAAGTGAGGCCTCCAGAACTGCACACAATACTCCAGGTGTGGCCTGACCAAGGCAGTATAGAGAGGGACTATGACCTCCTGTGATTTCGATGCAATGGCCCTTTCAATACGACCCAAGACTGAGTTTGCCTTTTTTGCCACTGCATCACACTGACTGCTCATATTTAGTTTACAGTCCACTCTTACTCCAAGATCTCTTTCACATACACTACTACCCAGAAGTGTATCCCCCATCTAGTATTTGTGCTTCACATTTCTGTGGCCCAGATGTAATACTGGGCACTTACCTATGTTGAATTGCATCCTGTTCACAACCGCCCACTTCTCCAGAGTATTCAGGTCTTGTTGAATTTTAACTCTATCTTCTTGGGTGTTTGCCACTCTGCCCAATTTGGTGTCATCAGCAAATTTAATGAGTGGCCCATTTACCCGTTCATCCAGATCATTGATAAAAATACTGAAAAGTACCGGGCCCAAAACCGAGCCCTGTGGCACCCCACTGGACACCTCCCTCCAACTGGATGGAATGCCATTGCCCACCACTCTTTGGGTGCAGTCCTCTAACTAGTTCCCTATCCACAGAACAGTCTGCAGTCTTCCAGTTTACCCATTAGAATGTCATGGGGAACCTTATCAAAACTCCAGTCAACATTCTGGCTTCAGCATTCTGCACTAACTGAAATTCTGAACACTTCTCAAGGGCAGCCCCACATTGCAGCAGCCTAACATAAATGTAACCAGGGCACGTACCACAGTGGCCAGATTTTTTTTCTACCCAGGAAAGGCTGTAGCTGGCAAACCAGCCAAAGATGGTAAAAGACACTTCCAGCCACAGCTGCCACCTGCTCATCCAACAGCAGGTCCAGGTCCAAAAGCATATCCTGAATACAGATCCCACCCAGAACAGGTGACACTTTAAATTCCAGGTCTCCACCCACTCCAAAACAGCCTCTAGACACCAGTTCAGGGCTTCTATAGTCTCCCTGAGATTAGCCAAAAACACAAGATAGAGCTGAGTGTCATCTGAATATTGGTTGAAACCCAGCTCTGATTTCCAGATGACCTCACCCAGCTGGTTCATGCAGATGTTAAAGAGAATAGGATGGTATCTTGCAGGACCACATAGACTAAAGGGCCAAGGGGCTCGGCAGCAGTCCCCTAGCAATACCTTCTGAAATCTACCCACTAGGTAGAACAGGAAACAATGCAGAGTGGTGCTGCTCAATCCAGCCCCAAAAGGTGGTCTCAAAAGAACTGACGGTATCAAAAGCCACTGAGGTCCAGGAGAATCAACAGAGATGCTTCCTCTGTTCATCTCCTGGAGCAGGTTATCAACCAGGGTGATCAAGGCTATTTCAGTCACACAACCAAGCATAAAGTAAACTGAAATGGAGCTAAACAAAGTCACCTCATCCAGGAAAGCTTGCATGAAGGTAGCCCTCATGTAAATATTGCAGTAATTAAATTAGTGTGTAGTCTAACATGATCTACTGTCAATAAAAAAGTATATGAAAGGAATTTATACTACAAACATCTTCTGAAACCTTAATCCAAATTAACTGTAAAGGTGTGGCTCCCATTTAAACCAGGACAAATATTTTTATGTGGCTGCACATAACTCACCTAAAAAGTTAACATTAAGAAAACATTAAATGTTTAGCAAATTTCTATAGTCTTTGCAAAACAACAATATTCTCACCTACAAAAAGCCCAAGTAGCTGTATATGCTATAGCAAGACAAGTTATACCAGAAACACACCCATCAGCCCAATTATCAAATAAGATTTACCCAGAATAACGACTCCTCTTCAGGCTGAGAATGTATATCCATTCCTCAGTACCGTCGGTTCACCTACACCCAGAACCCCCCCTCTCAGATACAACAGATTCCAAAATCCTTCTCAGACATAACATCCCGCCGCAGGCCCGACCACCTCGCACTACTGTATACCAATCTAAACCCTGACCTTGTTCTCACCCCGCCGCCCACTATGTCGTCGATCCGTATAATTGACCGAGCAAGTATTCCCCGGACCAGACGCACACCTTCAAGCCCAACCGCTTCAGTCAACCCCGTCGCGCAAAGCGCCTTCACAAAGCGAACGAGGAGTCCCGCAGCCGCACCCCCCCCCCCCGCTCCCAAGGGCGCCCGCCTGTGTCCCGTGGCTGCTCCCCACCCGCCCTTCCTGGGCCTCACTTTGCGAAGCGTGAGCGGGTGCCTGGGAGCCCGAACCGGTCGCCGTAATCCGGGTCCGAAAAGCTGCTGCTGCTGCTCTCGGCGGACTCGGTGCGCAGGAGCCGGTGGCCCGAGGCAGAGCCTTTCCTTGGGTGCTTCTTCTTGCGGCCGCCGCCGCCGCCACTCCCACTGCCCCGCTCGCCACTCCCGCTGCTCAGCCCGATGAGAGCGTTGAGCTCCTTGCGCTTCTTCATCCTCTTGGGCTGGGCTGGGCTCGGGGCGGCCGAGCTCCGCAACCCGGGAGAAGCTCCCAGTGCCAGAGCCCGGATCGCCAGCTTCGGCGTCTCCGTCTACCCCGGCGTTTCAGAGCGGTCGGCGCGGCGTCCTCAGACGTCCAGGGTAGCGTCGCTCCTCCTTCCTACCGGCAGCTGCAGCAGCCTGAGCCATGGCAGCCAAAGGCGCCGCGCCTCAGCTTGCCCCTTGGCCCTCACCCGCCCATCCGTCAGCACGGGCCGCTCTCATTGGACCGAATTAGCCCGGAAGCCGGGCGGCATCGCTGAGCATCTTCAGGGCTCGCCTATCAGTGTCAGCTGCTCTCATTGGACAGAGGGACTTCCGCTTTACCACCAACAGCTCCTGCACTGACCGACGTTAATAATTTCTCATTGGAAGTAGAGCAATAATTCGTTTCCGGTTTAGGTGAATTGGGCATTTTAAACCCTAGAAATCGTAAAAGGCCATAGTGACCTGTAGCATAAACTTCCGCCAACAAATGAAAGCCGCCATTGGCTAGGATTCCTTATTAGGTCGCTCTATCCTTTGGCGCCTCTATTGTGAAAACTATGCGTTTTATAGGCTAGCATACTGGACAGGCTCAGAAGACTCGGGATGTTTCGGAGCTTTCAGTAAATGCAAGCAAGGCTAGCAGCAAGATGTGTATTACTATTCAACTCTGCGTATAATTAAATCTTAAATAAGTACTGGTCTTTCATGTAATGCTTGTCTGCCGTCAAAAATGGATATTTTGTGGGACTAGGGTTTCCAGCCTCCAGGTAGCAGCTGGAGATCTCCTGGTATTACAACTGGTCTCTAGGCCACAGAGATCAGCTCACCTGGAGAAAATGGCTACTTTTGAGGGCGGACTCTATGGAATTATGCCATGCCAAGGTCCTTTCCCTCCCCAAACCCCACTTTCTCTAGGTTTCTCCAGGTTTCACCCCTAAGATCTCCAGGAATTTCCCAACTTGGAGCTGGCAACCCTATATGGGACCAAGCAACACCATAGGTATAACGACCATCGTGTTTACTATAGCATATAAAAGCCCCCCATGGTCCCAAATGGTGTAATAAAAGTAGTAATGCTATATACTCAGCCACTTAGTATTATGTCACAATTTACTGGAATGACAATGAGTAGGGATTATAATGAAGGGATTATTTATTTATTTATATCCCACCTTTCTCCCAAATAAGGACCCGAAGTATCTCATACAATTTTCCTCTCCTCCATGTTGCCCTCTGACAAATGAGCTTGGACTCTTGAAAGCTTATGTCCTGGAAATCTTTAAGGTGCTACTGGGCTCAAATCCTCTTTTTCTCTTGCAGACCAACACAGCTACCCTTCTGAAGAAAAAAAAATCCTTTACAGCAATCTCAATGTGTGACATTTCATTTAACTGTTTTGCTAACTCCAGTTAATTAAATAAGTATGCATGTCTATTAGAGAGCTACCCTAACGAGTAAAATCCAAGAACGAAAACCACTTAATACATTTTATTAGGACTAACTAAAATGATAACAAACAAGCAGTTGAGCTCTCCAGAACTTTTCATCAGACTTTTTTCTTTTTTTTAAAGGCAGGTCATTTTAAACTCAAGAACCATGTAGGTTCAAATCCCAACCAGATCATGAAATCCAATATGTTGTAGCTTAAATCTATTATTTAATACCCTACATATGAGTAAAGATACAGGAGGGCTACCAGGGGGGGAAAAGATTACCTGTATAGAAGAAAATAAAGCAGTTGTGCACGTGCATATAGGGGATTTTCAGCGAGAAAACCTCCAGAGAATTAAGGATTAAAAAGTCCTTTCCCCGCCTCGGGTAGCACAAGGGCGGTTTAAAGAAACAAGAAACGGGCCGCCCCCCTCTGAACTTGCTCCCCTGACTGAAAAGTCCACTGATTCTTCCTTTGGCTCTCCGCAGCAAAAGCTCTGGCGAGCTGAGAGAGATGCCCAACCTCCCCTTTTTGCATCGCTTCGCCCGAGGGAGATGCGAGCGATGTGTGCAAAGCGCTGGCGCCTCTACGGGTCAGACGCAGTTTGCGCCGAAGCTTGCTTGCTTCTGTCTTTGCCATGGACCTCTCCCGGATTTTGTACCTGTTTATTATCTTTTGCCTGACCGGGATGCTGCTTAAGATCATCCAGCTATATCGGCAAAGACAGGAGCTTCTGAGGACGATGAGCAGTTTCCCAGGCCCCCCGGCACACTGGCTATACGGCCATATTCATGAGGTAGGCATCGGCTCGGTGTTTGTTCAACAGGGACAGAAACATCGCCCCAGTGGCGGGCTGCTAGTCTCAAGGCTCTGGAAGTTAGTGGACCATTTCCTCGTGCAATTTACCATACATATAGTTAATCCTTTAAGCGTTTCGAAAAGCAAATGGGATGGTCTGGCCGGTTTAGCAATGTATTGGACCACCAACTGATTTTCAAAATGCTGGGAACAGAATTCCACTTACATAAAACTATTTTTCAGGCTTAATGCTGTAGATACGTGATCAGGCCACGCTGCTACCCTAGTTTCAGCTTTGCGCAACAAAGACAGAATATGCTGGAACATAAACATTATCAATTTGCAGTTACAAACAGGAAAGTTAAATTATGTAGACGTTTCACAACCAAGCAACAGAGGACAAAGTAAAGTGGTTGTGCATTTCCATGTTATAATTTGTTACATTTGTAATTGGTGTCTACTTGTTTCTTTTAGAGAGGCTGACTGTAGCATCTTGCACATAGTTACATTTGTAAAATTTATAGGCTGCCTTGTCAGAGACCTGCTCAGGGTTGCTAGCTAAAACAAATTAAACATTTTATTTAAATATTTCATTTAAACTTAAATCGATAGGTTTTCTTCGCATACAACTAATCTATTTATTTATTTGACCAGGTTGCACCAAAAGTACAATTTCATTTTTGTTTGAGGTAATGTAACTTAAGAAGAATTCCATCTTTTAATGAGTCATTACTAAAGAGATTTGAAATTTTATAAGGAGACAGAAAATAGCTAATATATTTTGATATGTAAAACATCTTCAGGATGCTTTAGTATCATGAGTTATACTGACTGGGCAGGATATGATTGCTACTAAATCTGCCTTGTACCGTTGGGACACAACACATAATGAATCTATGCCATTGCTGCAACACTACTGTGCTGACAGTAAGACATTGCCACAAAAACTTTTGTGCTGATGAAACTTACATTTACTCAGTAAGGGCTCTGTGTGTGTGTGTCTCTTTCTAGCTAGACATTAAACACCTTTCCATTCTGCCGCCTCAAGTATTTGGAAATTTATAACTTCTTACATCAGCACAAGTTGATCCAGTTGAAGACGTCATATGCTTTGTTCTTCTAGATGTTCTTTGATTATTTTAATGCCGCAGTGAAGTCTGAAATATTGACAACTGCTGATTTAGCAACAGTGTTCAATCAAAAACAGGAGGATAGGCCACCAAATCAAACTGCATTTGTGCCATTCATCTTATATCGGTTTGATGAGTAAGTGGTAAATATACTCTGCTAAAACATAATAGGATGCAAAAAGTTTCTGTAGAAAGAAACTCTGCAAATAAATCCTGCTACTGAGCAATAGGATCAACACTCACTGCCATGTGTGAACTGAGCTGCTCTGGTCTTGGGCTCTCCATTACCTTCCTCCTTTATGATAGTTCACCCTGTTAGGCACAAACCATGAGCACATTATCAATCTGGTTTACTTATTTTTTGGTTTGTGCTGCTTGTGCAGTCACACAGTCAGCAGTACAGATTGCATGATGACCCAAACCTCATAAGAATAGAATAGCAGCCCACGATGCAATGTCTGAGTTCTAGATATATTTTTTATATATCTTAATGAGTAATTTTTAAAGAAGGCTAAATTTATGTGGCAAGTGGGAACCCTCAAAGACTTGTAGGGGGCATTTCATTCTTCCCTTTCCCACTGTTTCCTCTTTCATTTCCCTGAAAGCTCTCATGGGTTCTTCTCTTTTCCTTCCTCCTTCTCTCCTTTCCACCTACCAGCTAACCTATCTTTATCTCTCCCCCATCAATCTTCAGTCTCTCCTTATCTATCCATGGCACTCTCTTCTTGGGAAAACTATGGCCTAGTTACACTGTGAGGAATCTGCAAGGACTCATTTTCTCCTATATCACCTTCCTCACACTATTTACTTTTCCCATCTTCATGGCAAGCCACACATATTTACCTTCCCTTGCTTCCTTCTCTTCTTCCCAACCCCCCCCCCCCCATGATTATCTGCCTCCATTTTTCATTGAAAGTTTTATATCGTTAAAGAGCAGACCTAAGAAGACTGCAATTACACATGTACTAATAAAATAAACAAAAATGACTAATCAACAAACAAGAGTAGTAAAACATACAGAGAAAACAGAATAAAAGGAAAACAAACTATCTAAACTAAAAAGTTTCTGATTTTCTTCAAAACAATTATCCATATCATGTCAAATTTACACTTTCTCTAGATAATAATTAGAAGCTCTCTTTTTTCTAACATCAAAATCCCTTAGTCCATAAATCCTCAAATCCTCATTATTCTCTATTTAATGTAAATAATCTAAGAAGGGTTTCCATTAATTTTTTTTAATTTTTAGAATTTTATTTAAAGGGAAAAAGAAATAACAATAGAAAATATGTAGACGTTGTATAAAATACAGAATACTAAATTTAAGCTACAGCAGAAAAGAATATTTAGAATATATGGCACCACAGCTAACTTATGAAATGTTTCTCCTCTCCCTCATCTTAATTACTTATACCTAAAATTTCATATTAATAATCTTTAACCAATCATCTATTTCATATTTTATACTCAACTTTTTAAAAAGTCTCTATTTTGTAATTAATCTATTTCCATATTAACTGCTCTTAATTTTTCTTAATTTCAAGCTATGTAATCAAAGAAATATTTCCATTTTTTTCTGGAATTCCAATATTGGTCTGCTGAGTACATAAGATGTAAATTTAGCCATTGATGCATATTCATACACTTTATCTATCCACTCAGATATATCTGGGCAAGAGTCTGTCTTCCATTTTGTTGCATATAGTACTCTCGCAGCTGTCACCATATACTTGAAAAATTTGCCATGGTTTTTTTTTTGTAATATTGCTCGATAGAATATTTAATAGCATATTTTGGGGATTTACCTCAAACTGAAATTTAAAAATCTTATGCATCTCTCCCATGTGTTTTTATCCTAAAGAATCTTGAACAGAGTACAAAATAATAGATTTAAGCTACAACAGAAAATATAAGATATATAACACAGCTGAATTTCAGTTTGGTGTAGTGGTTAAGAGCACGGGACTCTAATCTGGAGAGCCAGGTTTGATTCCCCACTCCTCCACGAAGCCAGCTGGGTGACCTTGGGCGAGTCACAGTTCTCTGGAACTTTCTCAGCCCCACCCACCTCACAGGGTGATTGTTGTGGGGTAATGATAACACTTTGTAAACCGCTCTGAGTGGGCATTAAGTTGTCCTGAAGGGTGGTATATAAATCGAATGTTGTTGTTGTTGTTGTTGTTATATTACTCCTCTCCCTCAATTGGTCTGTTATACAGAAAAAAACCCTATAATACTTATAGATAGAATATCTAATAACTTATTTTAGGGTTCAGCACAAGGTAAGACTTTAAACATTTCATATTAAACATTATATTCAGCCTCGTAATATTTACAGCCCAATCCTAACCCTCCAGGCAGTGTCGGCACTCATGCGCTGGTGTAAATGGGGTGGTGCTGCACGGCTCCCTATGGACTTTTGCAGGATAGTCACACCGGCACCTGAGCGTGGCAAGGCGAGATGCAGGGCCCACCCACTGTTCCTCTGACCACCCCGCTCACACCAGCCAATGGCCATACCCCTCCCCTGACATTCAGGCGAGGGGCAACCAGTGGCGCAGCCAATGGGGAGGGCCAGGCTGGTGGCTGCAGCTTGGTGCACCTACACATACCCGCCACCACTGCTACCACCAAAAGAAAAAGGTTCCCCCTCCCTGAAAAGTAGGGACAGATAGTAGGGAGCTGATCTCTGTTGCCTGGAGATCAGTTGTAATTCTGGGAGACCTCCAGCTACCACTTGGAGACTGCTAACAGAAGAATTCAGGACTACCTAACGACACCCACTTCAAAAGTGAACACTCATATATTCAATACAATTACAATTTGCCAGATTACATGCAGTTCATACAATATTCAAAATCCATTCACAATGCAAAGTTATATTAATACATACAGTCTTCGTGACAAGACCCATAAAGTGCTCAGTGCTGGTATAGTACTGGTATAGCAAAGGCTGCCTTTGCTCGACTCAGGACCTGACGTTATGTTACTGAGGGCTTAAGTGCAAGTCAAAAGTGGATGAAGGATACATTGGAGTGCACATATACCATCTTTGAGAAAGGGATTTCAGAAATGGGACTCTGCACCGGTTTCCCGTCAGATGGATATTTCTATATGATTTATGACCTGTAGTGCTTTCCTGGCCATCTATATTGTTGCATTGAATTGCATTGGACTGAGTTATTCTGTTTATGGATTTATGTATATAGCAATATAGCTGTGGTTATGGACTATTTGCTATACCAGCACTGAGCACTTTATTGGTCTTGTCACGAAGACTGTATGTATTAATATAACTTTGCATTGTGAATGGATTTTGAATATTGTATGAACTGCATGTAATCTGGCAAATTGTAATTGTATTGAATATATGAGTGTTCACTTTTGAAGTGGGTGTCGTTAGGTGGTCCTGAATTCTTCTGTTAGCTTACCCTGTCAGGACTCTCCAGTTTCTGTTACCACCTGGAGACTGGCAACCCTAAGTAGTCCCCAGGTTCTGGAGAAGCAGGTGGGGTGGGGGGAGCCAGGGCCGTCAATGAGTGACAGGAACGCCCATTGGGAACCACGTGGGAGGCCGGGAGGCCATTTGGAAACGAGGGGAATGAAAAGCGCACTCAGACTTGCTGCTGTGCAACTTGAACACATCACTGCATCTCTACAAAGCGAGAACGGGGTGTGTGTGTGTGGACCTTGACAGCCATGTCCCAGTACTCGTGAGATGCCCTCCCTCCCGAGTGAACTGACAGACTATCCCCACACCAAATCCACCCCTGCTTCCGCAAACACATCCCCCACCCCCTGGCAGCAGCTTTCCACTGCAGCGACCATCTTCCTGGCTTATCAGATGCCAGCAGCTCAGACTATCAGAGAATGAAAGTCCTCAGTGCCTCCCCTGCCCCACAGACATTCATGGGCCTCAGTTCAATTCCCACCCCTCTGCCTGAAGTTACATTGAGGGGACAAAGGGTACAGGGAGGCTGGACGGGGTGCCACTTGATAAATTTGTGGGGATGAGTGAGTGGGCATGTGTGACAGGGTGTTGAGAGAGGGGCTAATGACAATGTCAGTCAGGCATGGAAACACAGAAGTTTGTTGTTTTTCAACATGTTTTATTAAACTGGAAAAAGTGCCACTGTCCCTCGGCAGCCAACGCATTTTGAGCAGCTCTCATTCTGCGCTCCCAGGGGTGGGGTGGAGATGCTGACTGCCTTGAGATATTGCTTCCTGGGCTGGATCTGAATGACACTTGCAGAGGATGGGGGGGGGGCTGAAGCAGACATGCTTGGTTGTCTCCCAGATGGGTCACGACGTGTCTGCAAGGGAAAGACACACATGTGCAGCAAGTAATTCAGCCGAACCAAAGCCCTCACTCCAACATCTGAGAAGATGCACATAGTAGAGAGCAGCAGCGGGAGCTCCACAGGTGCAGCTAGCAACCAGCTGATGCAAGACCCTCTGGCAAGGAAGCGCTCTGCCTTGGGGTGATTTCACCTTTAAGGGAGAAGGTGAGCAGGTAGTTACAAACACTTGGTCAAGAGTAGTTTTCTGGGCATCTGCCTCTGGGGCAGGCAGGGGCTGCTGCCACCGTCCTCTCCCCTGCCAAGGCTAGCGGTCAGGCAAGTTCAGGTGATGGGGCAGCCAGCACAAATCAGCAAGCTGGGTTAGCTCCTTCTTACTTGTAAATGCTACCTTGCTTCTTACTGAGATGGAACTTCAGGGTCCGATAACCTGCAAGGAAACTTGAGTGGTTATTGGTAGCCAGACATTCCGGACTTTGCCCTTCTTCCCTTGAATGAGTGCAAAGTTCTCCCAGTTTTCTCGCAAAGTCCCTAAAGTGCCTGCCACTGTGGGTACCCTCTCTCCCACCTCGTGTTCAAAGTACCCACGGCAGAAGGCAAACTGGCAGAGCTTTCAGCCATGTGCTCACTTACCTGAGGTCATGGGTATTGCGGATGGATATTTTGTAGGGTGCATCTGCAGGTGATTGGGTGTGAGGAGGGGGGCTCATCCACGCCGGAAGCGCATGTGGATTGGCCCCCATGGTAGCTCCCATCCTATGCTCCTTCAGGCCATGGGGGTGGGGTTGGGTGCTTGGAGAGGGGGCCGAGGTTTCTCCATTCAATGGGCAGCTATGGGCTATGCCTTATTTTTTTCATAGCGTAGCTCTTTTGCGCTGCTGTGGGTGTTCCTGCTTCTGGAAGGGCTTAGGGAGCAAACTAACTCTGGCCCCGCCCTCTGCCCCACCCCCTCCTGCCCTGATGTGGGGCCCTACACCAGTTCTCCGCCTCCATCCACCCGCCAGGTATTTCCGCCATCAGCGGCATGACAGCGGTAGCATGCTTCGTGCCACCGCCGGCGGAAGGGCATTTGCACCCACATAGGAGCCACTTACGCCCACATAAGCCTTGGTTCTCTCCCTATGCACTCCTTCCCCTTAGGATTGGGCTGTTCGTGTATTAATTTATTAGTTTAACTATTTTTACTATTAGTCTATTTTAATATTAATTATACATTCTAAATTTAATGAATTGACCTGTTGTGTATATAGATAATTCATCCAATCATACAAAAAAGGCTTAGCAATAAGAATGATATTGAAGAAGACAGAAAGCAAATTCTATAATATAGTTTTGTAAATCAACAATAATTGTAAGTAACAGAATATATAAGCTTTGATTTCCATTTATCAACAGACATACTAATTGACTTTTATCTAACCAATGAACTAAGTTTTGCCATCTTTGCCAGTTCGAGCATCATATACCATCGATACAACATCTTATAAAATTCTTCTTAAGACTGGAACTTACTGTAAATTTCAACACTTTTGACTACATATTTTCCTATTGTTCCATTAAAATATTATAACCGAAGATTTTGGCCTATCATTCATTTTTTGACTTGCTCTTCTTCTGTGTCAAAGTTCAGCACAAGTTTATACGTTTAGTTCATCATTTGTACATAATTCTGTCTCAAATTCAGTCTTCAATTTATCAGAGTCATATTGCCTCTTATCTGCTTTAAACCTTTCTACCATTTGCGTATAAGTAAACCATTGCCGAAGAACAGGACCACGTACAAAAGAGTTTAATTTTCTTGCTATCAAAACTCAAATATAAGGCACAACGAAAAACCAAAATCAATTTTCTTGCTTTCAAAACACAATTGTAAGGCACATAATAAGCCAAAATCAACCGAGGAGTTATGAAGAATTCCCAAACTCCCGGCTGGAGGTGGCAACGGGTTTGCCGGCTTGGAAATTAGGCCCCGTTTCGCACAATGTGCTTTGTCATAAGCCACATGTAAACCTAAAATGAACAAAAGAATACATCATTTGAAATAGCCAGTGTGCCAAACAGTCTTACATAGTTACAAGGTTACAAGGTCTCTCAGTGAGAGAGACCTTGTAACCTTGTAACTATGTAAGACTGTTTGTAACTATGTAAGACTGTTTGTAACTATGGAAGTCTGTTTGGCACACTGGCTATTTCAAATGATGTATTCTTTTGTTCATTTTAGATTTACATGTGGCTTATGACAAAGCACATTGTGCGAAACGGGGCCTAATTTCCAAGCTGGCAAACCCGTTGCCACCTCCAGCCGGGAGTTTGGGAATTCTTCATAACTCCTTGGTTGATTTTGGCTTATTATGTGCCTTACAATTGTGTTCTGAAAGCAAGAAAATTGATTTTGGTTTTTCGTTGTGCCTTATATTTGAGTTTTGATAGCAAAAAAATTAAACTCTTTTGTACGTGGTCCTGTTCTTCGGCTTCGTTTAATTTTGTTTGGGACCACCCCCTCTTGGATTTGCTATAAGTATACCATTGGCAAGTGTATCCCTCTGATAAAAAGTCCTCTCTTGATTTTATTTTAACATCACCCTGAGAGAATATTAATATGTCTTGATAAGTTAACCAATTCAAGGGGTTTATCATCTCCCTCCTGAAATGCGCTTCCTGTGGTGATAACCACATACGTATTTTTGGACAAAATCTAGGTTTATATTTGTTCCAAATTCTCAACAAAGCACATGGTTTCAATAATGGTTATTGAATTCTGCATTAACCTTGGCTACCACAGGTAGCCACACCATCCAAATCTTAAATTGTGCCCTTCTCAATACAGGTAATCTTCTGTTTTTCAACAAAATCCATTATCTCACCCAAACAAAGCAACTTGCAGCAAAATATGATTCCTAGATCAGGCAAGTTCAACCCTCCTCTTAGCATCCTTCAAAACCTTAAATTTAACCCTTGTTTTTTTCTCTCGCCATATAAATTGAGATATATTTTTCTGCCATTATTTAAATGGTGCCTCCATTGTTAGAATCAGAATTGTCTGAAACAGAAATAACATTCTGGGTAAAACATTTCTTTTACTCGTAGCTATTCTTCCCAAGAGTGACAATTGGATTTTCTCCCATTTTGCTAAATCTCTTTTAATTTTGTTCCAGATCTTAATATAATTAACTTGATATAACCAGGGCTTTTTTTCTGGGAAAAGAGGTGGTGGAACTCAGTGGTGGAACTCAGGACCGCATAATGACGTCATTTTGGGTTAGCTGGAACAAGGGGGGAGTTTTTTAAAGTTTAAATCGCCCTGGGCGAAAATGTTCACATGGCCGGTGGCCCCGCCCCCTGATCTCCAGACAGAGGGGAGTTTAGATTGCCCTCCGCGCCGCTGGTGGGCAATCTAAACTCCCCTCTGTCTGGAGATCAGGGGGTGGGGCCACCGGCCATGTGACCATAGTCAAGAGGTGCCGGAACTGCGTTCCACTGCATTCCTGCTGGAAAAAAGCCCTGGATATAACATACAATTCAGATTTGTCAAGGGAGTAGCTGGAGCAAAGCTAACCCCCATGAAGATAACCTCAACTGATGGGCAGATTCACAGATTCACAGAGAAGTGAGCAATCTTTCAAGTACTCTGGTCCCAAGCAATTTAAGGCTTTAAAGATAATAACAAGGACTTTGTTTAATCACATAATATATCACAATTTAGATAAGACTAACTTTAAAACAGGAAAACTAGAAAGAAAGAAAAAACATAACAATAAAGTAGTGCAGATACTGAGTAACTATCACTTGGTAGATATATGGAGGCTGAAACACAATACAGAAAAAAATTATACTTATTATTCCTCAAGGCATCAAGTCTATATAAGAATTAATTTTATCTTAGTCTCATCCCAAATTACTGAAAAAATAATAGATGCAGAAATGGAAATATAACATATTCAAATCATGCATGGACAGAATGTACAATTTCATTGGATATAGAAATAGATAGTGAAAAAGATGGACTTTTAACGAAACTTTACTAAATAAGGAAAGCAATTTAAACACAATAAGGAATTATATTTCTCTTTATTTTAATGAAAATCTAACAGACGATGTCTCACCCCAAACTACTTGGGATGGACTAAAAACAGTCCTGAGAGGACAAATCATATCACTAACATCGCATTTAAATAAGACTAAAATCTCACTTAAACATGAAATAAGATCCAAAATCTTGAACAATTACATAAAGAGAGAGGAGGGGGAAAAATTTACCAACAACTTCTCAATGAATGTAAAATACTGGAAATGATGGAAACAGAAAAGATACAAAAAATCTTTTATTGTTGAAACAAAAACATTGGTTTAGGACTCCAAGAACACTTCATAATATTTCTTGGAAAATAAAAGACAAATTGGCAACAAGAACTGTTCATTCGATACAAAATTTTAAAGGCCAAATTTTTACAAAATCGAAAGAAATAGCGCAAACATTTAAAGAATTTTACTTAAAGTTATATGCAACCAACTCACCAAATGTAAAAGAAATTGAAAGATTTTTACAAATGAAAGTAACCACAAAAATATCTGAAGAGCATAGGCAGATAATGGAAAATCCTATTACCATACAATAAGTTAAGGACGCAATACAGAAATTAAAGAGTAACAAAGCAGCTGGACCAGACAGGTTCCCAGTTTTATAAAAAATACTTAGACATCTTAGTTAAACCTATTGCAGACGCATGTAATTGCATTCTAGAGACAGGCAAATTACCAAGTTCATGGTCAGCAGCTGCAATAATAGTAATCCCAAAACAGAGCAAAGATTTAACAAAACCAGGCTCATATAGACCGATTTCACTTTTAAATGTAGATTACAAAATATTTACATCAATTTTAGCTAAGCGACTTAACTTATTTATAGAAAATTATATAAAAAAAGATCAAGTAGGATTTATACCCAAACGAGACCTTACAGATAATCTTTATAAAACACTGAATATAATATCCCATTCTAAATGAAATCAAATTGAAGCTCTTTGTAATGATTTCAAGTAAATGTGTGCATGTGTCTTTAAATGCTTGGTGAGATAGGTGAAGAGTGGGGGTGAAAGAGAGGGATGAGTGAGTGATATGATTGGTTGATGACTGAGAGTGTGGGCGGAGTGAATGCAGTTTGAGACTGACAGTGCAGAGAGCAAAGTTTCAGTCAGAAGAAAGCAGGCTAGCTGTGTGGGAAAGTAGGAAAATTAATGAATCACTATATATGAAATGGCAGCAAGATTGCAATACAACAATATCAACAGAAGAACGGGAGAAAATTTGGACATCAAGACTAATTAATACTCCAGTTGTCAATGCAAATTTACAAACATATAAAATAATCCATCGCTGGTATCTCACTCCTCAAAAATTATCCAGAATCACTTCAAAGATCTCACCACTATGCTGGAAAAAATGTGGTGACACAGGTACATTTGCACACTGTTTTTTTTTTTTTTGAAAATTTTTTATTGGGTTAGAATCCATTATTTCCACATTTACATTCAATTTTCCCCAATTTTTTCATCTCTAACCCCCCCCTTCCCCCCCCTTTTTGTTGACTTCCAACAGCTTTCCAACCCTTTATCCCCTTTCCCTTACTTTTATTAGCTTCCTCTATCTAAAACAAATATATATTCTCCATTATTCTAAGCAGTACATCCTTAACTATTTTTAACATTATATGCCCAAACTGTAAGCCTTTGTTTCCATCTTAGATAAACAATTTATCCCAATTTTTCAATTTCAGGTATTTCTATATATCATAAACCATATAGATCATACATTCGTTTATATCAAACAATTTGACTTATTCTCTATATATATTACTCATTCTATCTTTTTATAATAGTTCTATATATCTCTCCTCACGTAGTCAATCAATTTGACCCATCTATATCTTCAGACATTCAGTTTGGTACAAAACTTGTCAGAAAAAAAAGAAAATATTGTTAGTTAATCGCTCCTTATATTTAGTCCTTATAATTAATTATTTTCTCTATGTTCTGTTTGTTAACCTATATATATCTATATATATGTCAATCTATTAATCTGACTGCTTATTAATTCACATTTATCTCTTCTCCCCCCGGTAAAGTCTCCCCCCTCTACTTCAATACTTCAGTAGTTCTCAAACTGCCACAGTTTTCCTCCCACCTCCCATTTCTTCTCCAGGTATTGTTTCAGCTTCTCCCAGTCTGTGTTGAACTGCCCTGAGTCCAGATCTCTCAATTTTCTTGTCATCTTGTCCATTTCAGCCATATACAGCAATTTGTAAGTCCAATCTTCAATAGTTGGCACTTCTTGTACTTTCCATTTTTGCGCATACAAAAGTCTAGCTGCTGCTGTCATATAAAATATCAACGTCCTGTGTTGGGCTGGAATTCCCTCCATTCCCAAGTTCAGTAGCAGGAGTTCTGGGTTCTTATTAATTTGAAATTGTAAAATTTCACTCATTTCTCTTATTATTTCCCCCCAGTACTGCCTGGCTACCTCACACGACCACCACATATGATAGAGGGAGCCCTCATGCTTCTTACATTTCCAGCATTTATTAGAAGTATTCAAATTCCCTAGCGCAATCTTCTTTGGTGTCATGTACCAACGATAGATCATTTTATAAATGTTCTCTTTGATATTAATACATGTCGTTGTCTTCATTGTAGTTTTCCACAAGTATTCCCATGCCTCCATTGTTATTTCTTTATTAAAGTTTATAGCCCATTTCACCATTTGTGTTTTAACTATCTCATCCTCGGTATACCACTTCAACAGTACTTGGTATACCTTGGATATTCTTTTCTTATCTTCTTTAAGAAGGGTCTGCTCTAGTTCCGAATTCTCTATTCGTATACCTCCCTTTACAGAGTCCGAATTATATAAGTCTCTGATCTGTCTATACTGGAACCAATCGTAGTTAGGTGATAGTTCCTCTTGTGTCTTTATTCTAAGTTTGGATGCTTCAGTTTTAGTTATTTCTTTATACGTTAAACATTGTTGTTCATTATCAACAGCTCTCGGGTCTATCACCTCATATGGAACCACCCACAAAGGGGTTCCTTCTTGTAGATAAATTCTGTACTTCTTCCAGATTATGTATAGACTTCTCCGAACAAAGTGATGCAGGAACATCGAGTTGACCTTTACTTTGTCATGCCATAAATATGCATGCCATCCAAATATTTTTTTATATCCCTCTAGGGCTAATAGTTTCTTGTTCTTTAATGTCATCCATTCTTTCAACCAAACTAGGCAGATTGCATCATGGTAAAGTCTCAGATTGGGCAGTTGCATTCCGCCTCTTTCCTTTGCATCTTGTAAAACTTTCACTTTCACTCGAGGCTTCTTGCCTGCCCAAACAAAATCTGATATTTTCCTCTGCCATTTTTCAAATTGTTTGGAGTCTCTGATGATTGGTATTGTCTGTAGCAAAAACATTACTCTTGGTATCACATTCATCTTAACTGCTGCAATCCTGCCCAACCATGACAAATTCAATCTATTCCATTTAATCAGGTCTCTCTCTATCTGAGTCCATAGTTTTTCATAATTGTTTTTGAATAGATCTATGTTCTTTGCAGTTAATTCGACTCCCAAATATTTCACTTTACTTGTTACTTCACAATCCGTTGTTTCCATTAACAATTGTTGTTTCTGCTTAGTCATATTTTTGCATAATATCTTTGACTTCTTTTTGTTAATGAAGAAACCTGCCAAGTCTCCAAACTCCTTGATCTTATCTATCACTCTTGGCATGTTCTCCAATGGGTCCTCTACAATTAACATTATGTCATCCGCAAATGCTCTGACCTTATATGAATAGTCCTTTATTTTTATTCCACGAATTTCATCATCTTGACGTATTTGTATCATCAGAATCTCCAATACTAAAATGAACAACAATGGAGATAACGGGCAACCTTGTCTTGTTCCTTTACTTATCGTCAATTTCTTGGTCAATTCATCGTTCACCGCAATTGCTGCAGTCTGGTCTCTATAAATTTCCTTAATTGCTCTGATGAATCTTTCTCCCAATTGTAGCTTTTCCATAGTGGCAAACATAAAGTCCCAGTTTAAATTGTCAAACGCTTTTTCAGCGTCAACAAAGAAGAAACCAACCTCTTTGTCACAACGCTTGTCATAATATTCAATAGCATTGATCACTGTCCTTAAGTTGTCTCTTATTTGTCTGTCTGGCAAAAAGCCTGCTTGTTCCTCCTCTATGACTTCCGAGAGCCACCCCTTCAATCTCTCCGCCAATATCTTCGCAAAAATTTTATAGTCATTGTTGAGTAGCGATATAGGTCTATAATTTTTCACGTTAGTCAGGTCTTGGCCCTCTTTTGGGATCAATGATATATTCGCTTCACTCCAAGTTTCTGGAATCCTTTGATCCCTTAAAACCCCATTCATCACCTCTTTTAGGAATGGTGCCAGTTCATTAGCCATTGTCTTATAGAATTTAGCCGTAAGTCCATCTGGCCCTGGCGCCTTTCCTAGATTTGCAGATTGTATTGCCTTACTTATTTCCTCGTCAGTTACTTCACTATTCAACTTATTTCTCCAAGCTTCCGAGATTTCTGGAAGTTTGGTTTTCTCCAAATATGACGCTATTGATTCTTTGTTTACTTCTTTTTTATTATACAGCTTAGCGTAAAATTTATAAAAGGCTCTACTAATGGTAGCCTGCTCCAAATACGTTTTGTTATCTTCGCAAATTTTATTTATTATCTTCTTTTCCCTTTTCTTCTTCAATTGCCATGCCAGGTACTTCCCAGGTTTATTAGCACCCTCAAACGCTTTTTGATTCAGTCTTTTGAGATTCCACTCCAATTCTTTATTGCTCATTGCTGTTAGCTGTTCTTGAAGTATTTTAATTTCCTGGTATACCTTCTTTTTCCCTGGTCTCTTTTTTAGCTGTATTTCTTTGGCTTTTATTTTCTCCTCAATCTCTTGTCTTTTCTCCTCTTTCTTCTTTCTTGCTCTACCATTTAAGTCCATTAGTATGCCCCTTACAACCGCCTTGTAGGCATCCCAAACTTTATTGGTTGGTACTTCTTTATTCACGTTGTATTGTATAAAAAACTTTGTCTCTCTTCTCAGTATTTCCATATTCTCTCTTTCCTGTAACAAGTCCTCATTTATTCTCCATGCTTTCCTTTTTCTCTTTTTTCCAAATTTCCACATAATTGGGTTGTGATCTGAGCCTACCATAGGCATTATTTCTACCTCCTTAGTCCATAATACTAAGTCTTTTGAGGCCCAGATCATATCAATTCTTGATAATGTAGAATGCCTTGCAGAATAAAAAGTAAACTGTCTGCTTTTAGGATATTCTCTCCTCCATACATCTTCAAGAGTCTCTTGTTGAATCAACTCAAAAAAAAGCTTTGGTAGTAGTCCTCTTTTCTTTTGTGCCGTTGTAGTCTTTTTGTCTAGTTCCAAGTCTGTCACTCCATTGAAGTCTCCAGCAAGAATTATCTGGTCGTATGCAAGATCGTCTAAATGCTTCCTTAAATCCTCAAAGAAGCTTTCTTTTGCACCGTTAGGTGCATAAAGTCCGACTACCAACACTCTCTTTAAATTCCAAATACATTCCACTGCTACAAATCTAGCTTCCACATCTCTCATAACAAATTTTGGCTGTAGCTCCTCTTTTATGTACAACACCACTCCTCTTTTTTTCTTGTTGGAGGCCGCTACATATTCTTTGCCCAATTTTCCAGATTTTAAATATTTTACGTCCTGCTTTCTGATATGGGTCTCTTGCAAACAAACAATGTCACATTTTTGTTTTAGTAGCCAGTGAAAAGTATTTTTCCTCTTATTCGGTGAGTTTAGTCCATTTACATTCCAAGATAATACTTTACACTCCATACTCATGATCTTGTTGGTAAGTCTTTTTCATTGTCCTTAATAAATCGCTCCATCTCTCGCTCAGATCTGATGCGTTTTTTGGCCCCTCCAAACTCAAAGGACACTCCTTCCGGTAACTCCCATCTGTACCTGATTTTCATGTCCTTCAAAATCTGAATTAGCACTTTATATTTTTTCCGGTCCAGTAACACTGATCTGGGCAGTTCCTTCATTATAATAATCGTCTTGCCATCAATCTCCAATGGATCTTGAAACTGTTTTGTCACAATCCTCTCTTTCATATTTCGTGTTGTAAACTGCACAATCACATCTCTTGGTAGTTTCCTCTGGGTTGCTATTCTCGAATTCACACGGTATGCCACATCTAGGATAGCCACAACTTCCTCCTCCTCCTTCCCCAGGTACTCAGCCAACACCTCAGTCATCTGTTCTTGCGCTGACTTTCCTTCCACTTCTGGCAAGCCACGAAAACGTAGCTGCTTCTCCATATGTTTAGTTTCTGCAACTGACATTCTCCCCTTCACCAATCTCATCTCTGTTTGTTGCGTGTCTGCTAAATTCTCCATCGCGTCTTCTACTGTTTTAACTCTCTGCTGCGTTCCTTGTAATTCACTTCGTATTGTTTCCATACCTTTTTTCACTTCTGACAGCTCCGATTTTACTGTCTGTGTAACCTCTTTAACCTCTTTTATCAGCTCCAATTTCGTGTCCTTAAGTTCTTTAATCATATCTAAAAGTTTTTTGTCCAGGTTTTTATCCAGGTTTTCTATTGCCGATTGCCACTCTTTTTTTGACATCGTGGGGCTTGCTTTAGCTCGCTCCCACGAATCCGCTCTCTTCCTTAACTCCGTGGCGTAAAATTTAACGTTTTTCTATTTTAAATGTCCCGGTCTTCTTATAGAAATTAAATTTTAAAGAGTCCAAAATGTCGGGCGTCTTTTCTCTATGGTTTCTCTATGATTTTGTAATCCAAGATGGCCTACTTCCTCTTCCGCTGAAGCCGCGACCCTTCCCCTTTCAAAAATGGCGATTCCCTACTTCCTGCCCTCCAGCAAGGGCCGCTTCTCTCCAGCCACTCTATTGTTATTACGCACTTCCTGTCTCCCGTCTTCCCACAGCAGATCTCGCGATGGTGTCTTTTTCTCACAGCTCCAAAGCCACAGGTATTCAAAACAATAGTCCCATTTCTTTAATAACTTCTTTAAACTTAGTCTCTTTTTAAATTCAATTCCTGCCGAGTCTTCCCCTCCTTTTCACTAGTCTGTTGCAGTTTAAAAATCTACTTTTTTTCCTCTCTGTTTTTATCAATCTGTCCCGTCTCAGAAGATAATGATCTTTACCTTCTCTTCACTTTTCTCGGGTTGTAATCGCTGTTTCGATTTTAAGTTCTCCTCTCAGCTTCTTCCCCCAATCGATGCTTGGGTATGTAGGTCTTATGCCAGCCGAATTGGCCCCAAAACTGCCGCAGAGATTATAGCCGACCCGTCGCAAGGTGGGACCTCAAGGATCGGGGGGAGACTCGTTGTGTAGAGCCCCCCCTCGTCCGAGATCTAGCTCACCCTAGGGTCTTGAGCGTTCTTTGCCTGCTCCCCGCCTGAGAGCAGTCGGCCGCGGGCTATTTTCACCCCGCCGGCCGGTTAAAACGGCAGTCCGGTCAGCTCCGCAAGTGGAGCTGCGTTAGACCTCCATGGATCCCAAACAGGAAGTCCCACATTTGCACACTGTTGGTGGCAATGTAAATATATAGAATCTTTTTGGAAACAGGTACTACGCCATATTGCATTAATAACAAGTTACACAATACCGTTCAAACCAGAACTCATCATTTTGGATTTATGGCGAGAACATTCTGTACCGCAAATACGACAGGATATGATTTCATCACTTTTAATAGCAGCTAAAACATCTATTGCTTCTTGTTGGAAATCTCCTCACCCACCTGATATAACCACATGATATAATAAAGTATGGGAATATATAGCAATGGAAAAAATAACAAATATCATACAGCATCCAACAGATTATGCTAGAGTAATAAATTTTACAGAAAAATGGCAGCCATTTATAGATTACCTTGTTATTAAAGACTCGCAGGGTGCAATAACGTCATACCAGAAATTTTTGAAACTAGAACTCTGAAACATTAAAATTTATACCAAGTGAATGTATACCACTATTTAAGCTTCGATTACTTTGACCTCACAATGCTAAAGAAACATATATATTTAAGGAAAAGTAAAACAATACAATGATGTAACACATATGCTATTAATGTATAAATATATTAACCACATAGATTGTTAAAATTGTACTTTATTATTACATGTATGTTTAATAGATTGTTAAAATTTGACTTGAATAAAATGGAAAAAAATAACAAGGACTTTGAACTAGGCATGAAAATGAATAGGCAGCCAGTGCAGTTCTCTGAAAGCTAGTGAGATAAATTCCAGTTAGTAATCTGTGTGCCTCATTTAGTACCAATTAAAGCTTCTAGACGGTTTTCACTGGTTCCTCTACATAACATTACTGTAATCTAACATGGATGT
The DNA here is from genome assembly GCF_028583425.1 of Eublepharis macularius. Lineage (NCBI taxonomy): Eukaryota > Metazoa > Chordata > Lepidosauria > Squamata > Eublepharidae > Eublepharis > Eublepharis macularius. The sequence goes on along the minus strand of NC_072794.1, from coordinate 94,568,302 downwards.
GAATGGAGTACAGATAATCTTGGCAAAATCCCATCTCTCAAAAAAGTTGGTAAACCAACTAAATTGAACAGCAATTTACAGTGTCATCCTAAGAGGAGTTTTTCACACGGGTTTTTCCCATCAGTTCTGGTGCCATATTACTTTGATTTATTTCTTGATTTCTGCATGCATTTTTTTGCCTTTAGTTTTTGCTTTAGTTCCCCCCTACCCCGGTTTCTTCCCCCCCCCCCCAGTTCTTTTGAGACTACTTTTATTCCAGTCTTTTCCTGGAAGCTGATTTTGCATCAATTTTTTTCTTCAGTTTTGTTTCAGTTTTGTTTGTCGCCTCTCTCACCCACATCCAACCCACTTTTTGATGATGGGACATTTGTCATCATTGAAGCATTCCTCCCTCTCTTCCTTTCCACTCTCCTGGTTTTGTTTTCTTTTTATTGTCAATTTCCTCGATAAGTTGACCTACCATTGTAATAATAGGTGCAGCAGGTTCCCTGAATGCCCAGCTTTCATATTAAAAAATAGTACATCTCTAGCCCCTTCCATTGAGGAGATATGCCTTTTACCTTATATCTATGTAAGGGAGGGGGCTAGAGATTTGCCTTTTTAAAATGATAGCTGGGAATTCAGAGAACCTGCTGCACCTATTACTGCAATGATAGGTCAATATAGTGATATGAAATTGAAGTTTTTTTAAAAAATGGCAAAAGCCCTGGTGAACCAGTTTGAAAAGCACGTAGCTGCTGATGCTTTGGGCTCCATCCCAACAGAGGTTAGTTTGCCCTGCCAGTGCCATCCTCCACCTCTTGGCTCTGGTTCAGCATAGGCAGGGTTCTCTGTTATGGTTCAGAGGGGCTTAGTTATGGGTGATAGAGCTGCTCCCCTTTTAAGTTTAAGTTACAAAGACTGGCAGTGTGTTCATTTTCTACCTTTAAAAAAAAACAGCCCTTATTATCAATATAATGCTATAAGTGTGCACAAAAAAGGGGTATGTATCACCAATGATGCCATCAATGACACCTACCTTGCTTGAAAAATCCTGATTATTTGGGGTACATGAGGGAGAAATTAAAACAGCTCCACAACTATAAAAATGTAAATGGAGAGCAGATGTGTGAAAGAACTGTACTCAATCCTATTTCAATGCTTGTGGACTGACTGCTAAGAAAATCAAGAATAAGTGTTCATAAAAGCCCAGAATTACAACCCTAAATCAGCTGAAATCAATACGTCTATAAGGGTGTAACTCTGTTTAGGATTGCACTGGTAGATAATTACTTGCAGTGTTAGGACTGGGGTGTTTCTTATTTGTAATCCAGTTGCCTATCTGTTAACTGTAGAATATACATTACTTTGTGAAATATAAATTATGTTTGAATGATGAATTAAATGAATATTGGTAATATTTGGGGAAAATGTACTTGTTAGGAATAAAAAAAGAATGATAAGCTTTTTCTGTATTGCTAAGTATTAGGGTTCTGTTTATTCTATGCCAGTGTATAGTCATTTTGTAATAATCAGTTTGAGCCAGTGTAGGTACTGAATGCTTTTAGACAATCAGTCATCAGCGGATGTTAGATTCTGTTGTTATCGATCATTAGCAGCAAAGCACAAGAAAGTATGTTATTGATTGCCTACTTCACCTCCACTTTCTCTTGTACTGTTGCAGCTTTTACCCATGTCTAGCATTTTGAAGAAAGTAGAGTCCTGGAGCTGTGTTTATCCATATGCCTTTCCTTTGTGGTTTGGAAGCTTTTCTGCATGTTTAATAATCACACACCCTGATTATGCTAAAACATTGCTTGCTAGAGCAGGTAAGGGCAATTTAGTTGTTCTCTTAACAGTTGGTAGGTTAGAAATTTGCTTGTAACCATACCTTCATGCTGTGGCACCATTACAAACTAAAAACAGTAAGAATAATTTCTAGTTATACATGCACCTCTAGCACAGAAAATGTCAGAAATCTGACATTACCCAGAGGTTTTTGTGGTGTCTCATGCATGCAGTTAGAGAACATTGTGTATCTCCATGGATTGTTGCCCTGTTTGAGACACTGCTGTTCTAATGCTATGTAGTAAAATGTTCTAGGAGCATTACTTTCTTGATGAAGCTTAAAGGCCTTGAATAGTTCCAGAGAGGACCAATTCAGGTTGTCTAAATTACTAGTTTCCTCTGATCAGGAACTTTTTAGGATTCTTTATTATTACACAGGCAGAATGGGAGCAAATTCCATGGAGCTCCTTCCCACACTGACTTGGTCATCTGAGAAGCTTTGAGGCCAACTGGGACTTGGAAGAAGCCTCCCCATATCAGTGATGCTGCAGTTTCAAGAAGGGGGACATTGGTCTGAGGAGAGGCTGCAGCATATCTTGCTTTCCCAGGAACTGGAGATTCTTTGGTTACCCTCGTTATGTGAGGAGGAGCCATTCTCTGACACCACTAGCATATTGTAAGGTGGGGAGGAGGGTTAAAACATTTTTATAAATATTCTGTAATATACCTTTGTGAAGAATGGAGAATTTTGCTAAATAAGACTGACAGGAAATTAGTATAATCCACCCCCCGAATGAGAATGCAGTAGGGAATGGAAGAGATGGAATGAAAGGGGATTGAGAAAAGAGCAAGGTGCTGAATGCTGCTTCAGTTGGCTTCTAGTTCAATATATAGAGGGCAGGGATATCCATAGTAGCCCCCTGAGTATCCCAAAAAGGAAGCAGGAGTAGGCTAGGAGGATTGGCTATATTAATCCAGGCAGCATAATAAAAGTGATTCTTTGGCAACCATTCAAGCCCATCGTGTGCTATGTAGGAATTTAAGTCCTTAAAGTACCTGACAATATATGACAATATAATAAATAACAATGACCTCATGATACATGGCAATATTTAGCTACCAACACATCCATTTAGAATTTCACATATGGAAGTGTGCTGCTGTCTGGTTTTTGTGTTGCAATAGCCTGTGTAATTCCTTCATGTGTAACTCTCATGATCTGTACATTGCTTCACTGCTTTAAACAAATATATAACTCACAGTTTTATGTTCTATTTTTTTTGCATACGTCTGAGTACTGTGAGTTAATACTAAGGATCCCCCCTCTCCTTTTGCCTGCTTATTTTTCTCTTACAGAGCCAAAGGATGCTGCTGCATATCAGAGTATAATTCCATGGATTGGTATGTATATTCAAGGGTTTCTTGATAAGAAATTTAGTTAAAAACAGGCCACAGATCAGGAAGGTAGTTTTTCTATTTCTCTGGATTACAAATGTCTACATCATATTGGTCTAGAAACTCCATATCAAAAGAGCACTACTATCAATTAGGACAGAAAACCTGACACAGGTACTATGCCTTTTCAGCACAGGCTTTTTTTGCTGATTCTGGCTCTATATAGCTCCAAGTTTTCTTCTGAATTCCACATGCTTAACTCCCCCTTCAGATTTCAATGTGGCATTTCCAAGGGTTCTATTTGATTTTTTTCTTCCTGGGGTTACTCACCAATGTTTTTATTGGTGTGGTTTTGGTATGGTTTGTTGGTGTGGCTTTTTATTCTAGTCTTATAGGGAACTAATATGTGAAAAAGTTGGGAAAGAGCTAAATTAACATGATTTAGAAATGTTAATAACAAAGAGAGGTGGTAAATTCGTAGGACTTGGAAATGTGTGAATGAATGGTATTTTTCTTGCCCAGCCTTTTGAACTGAGGCAACTCTTACCACTGATCACTGCACACAAAGCATTATGTAAGTGCACACTAAGATGTTTTAAATGTAGACCCCCAGATGTGAAGTGTGAATGCAATGAGCACATGTGTCATGTTGGTGAACTCACACAGGAAGCTCAACAGCTCCCTGTTGAGCAAGCCTGAGTTTGCGATTAGGTAGTGAATAGAGTTGCCAGGCCCCTTACCCTCTGGGCAGGAGGTAGGAGACCTGGCACTTTCCTCAGTGCACCTGTTGCACGCGTGCACTCCTGGTCTATGCAATGATGTCACTTACAGGAAGTGATGTCATCACACAGGCCACATGCTGCCCCTGGGAGTGCTCCCACACTCTACAGTGGTCTGAATTGGACCCGATGCAAGTCTGAATTGGGCTGCTGCAGAGCGTGGGAGCGCTGCCGTGGGGGACTGGCAACCCTAGTAGTGTATGAAATAACCATTAGTTTATGTCAGTGTTTCCCAACCAGGGTTCTGTGGAACCTTGGGGTTCCACAGGACATCATCACGTGTTCTGTAGAACTTGTGGTTTCTAAACCAGCTCTTTATATACATACAACCAGCTCTTTAGAGATGAGCTCTCAGATGCTTCACTAATGAGTTAAGGACCATAGACTTCACCACTATGTTGCTTTATGTACTGCCTGTTGTCTTAAATATGTGCTTTTATGAGCTACTTGTACTTCATGTGGTCTAATATCAGCCCCAGAACTGCTTATGTTCTGTTTCAACATTTCTTCAACTCTGTATTGGATCCTTGCTAATGCTATGTCTTTGTAAAATTGTGTTTATTTACCCTATGGCATTGTTTATGGAATTGTCCTTGAAATTGAGTCTCAGTGAGAAAGGCGGACTATAAATGACATAAATAAATAAAATAAGTAAATTTACAAATAAATATTCTTGACAATAATTTAGCAACAATTGAATTGTGCTTCCTACCACCAACTTTTTCTGGCCTGTTAACATTCTCATAAGTTCCTCAGGATTTGAAAAATTGATTTGGGGGCTCCTCCATGGAAAAAAGGTTGTGAAACACATGTTTATGTCATTCAAGATGTTTGCTTGCTATATAGGTATAGCAAGATGGTAAGATGCACCATATCAGATAGGTTGATGGAGCATATGTAGATTGCACTACAACTGCACAAAATTACATTGGACCAGTAGGCCTTCTTTTAATCTTGTCTGAGATTTTTGATTCACTGTTAGTTGTTGTATCTGAATCTGTACTTATAGTCTACATAAGAACTCTCACATTGATTTTTGAGTTTAGCAACTGTGATAGAGTCCCAGGTCTTACTTGAGAGCCAGATCGCAAACAAGATTGCTCAGAAGGAATTCCTATTTTGTTCTATGGGCTGCATAGGTTCTTCTAAAAAATTCACTACTATCCCATGTTTGTGTTGTATTGTTTATCAGTCCAAGTGTAATGCCAGGTTTGTGTAGCATCTGACCAGTTTTATGAGCTTGTTTGACTGAAACCTGGATGGATGAATCTAATGTCAGCTTGGCACAAGTCATACCAGTTAGGTACAAGGTATCTATCCAAACTGAAACTGGAAGATGGGAGAGGTTGGATGTGATCGTGATTATTTGCTGTGAGTCTTTCTCCTTCAGTGCAGACAGAAGCCAGTTTTAATTGTGTGTACCTTGTATTGGTCAGCAAGGATAACTTAGGTGTCCTGCTGGTTTACTATCTGCAAAGAGGGGTCCCTGTTAGAAGTGATTTCAGATTTAGTGTTGAGAAACCTAAGTATGATTGTCCTTGGGGATTTCAGTATACATGTCAAAGTGTCTTGTCAGGTCAAGCTCAGGACTTCATGACCACCATGACAATCATGAGTCTGTCAATGGTTGTGATGGGTCCAGTGCATGAAAAAATGAATACATGAGACCTTCTTTTCTGTACAGAATGGTTTGCTAGTGGTCTGATTGGAAGATGGAGGTTTGGGTCTTCTTGTGGTAAAGCATGGTTAAATTTGCTTACTCCCTGTTGAAAGGGTGGTGCACAGATTTGAATGGTCTACCCTTGGAGATTAATGGATCCTGTCAATTTCCAAGCCACTCTGGTGGATTTTGTGAGCCTCTATGATGACGTTGTGGAGGGCCTAGTAGCTACATGGAATGTAGGGCTGGCTGGAGCCATAATCACTACATGTGGTCCTCTCCCACATTCTGGTAGGCCCACATTTCTGTAATTTTCCAGGGAGCTGGAGGATGTGAAGCAGACTGAGAAAAGATTAGAACATCATTGGTGGAAGACTCAGGATGAATCAGGCAGAGCATGTCATAGAACACAATTCAGATTTATGAGGTGGCAGTGATGATGGAGAAGAACTTTTCCCTGTACCACCATTGCATCAACTGAATGTTACCCAGCTTCATTATTTAAAGTGGTTCATGACTTAGTAACACCTAAGTCTGTTAACGATATTAATTCATACACTAGCTGTGATGTTTTTGTGATGTAATTTGTTGATAAAATCTTTCTTATCTGTTCCAACTTCAGCTGCAAGTTGAGAGTAGATCTAGTATCTGAGAACTGAGAAGCCACTACTTGTCCTTACGGATAGATTCAGATTGATTTTGCCAGTGGATACTGACAGGATCCTTGGGAGTGTGAGAGCCACTTTTGACCTGTACCCATCCTGGCTTGTAAAGTCAAGCTGGTAGTAGTGATTAGAGCTGATGGTTGAAACCATTAATGTGTTGCTGAGGAGGCTTTCCCTAGACATTTGAGGGAAACAGTTATTATACCTTCTGTCATCTGTATTTGGTTTGCCAGCCCTTTCCTTTCTTAGACTCAGCTGAACTGGCCTTGATGATCTGCACTTCTGTAACTTTTCAGTTTGGTTATTGTAATGCATTCTGTGTTGGGTTGCTGTCAGGAGCTACACAGGCTGACCCATGAGTTCCCCAGGGTATGAGCACACAAGTAACCAAACAGATACATTAAAAATATATTTTATATAATTTATTAAACAAATATATTTTATTTGTTTATTTTAAACAAAGTAATAAGTCTACACCCAACAAATATCAAAAGTCACACCGAAAGCAAAACAATAAAGCTAGCTTTTATTACTTAACAGATTTTCCAATAGCTACCAAATGGTGCCAATTTACATACTCAATCAGGCCTCAGTATAAAATGGGGTATAGCTGCAAAATCTCTCCAGATTCAGGCCTGCCTATAAAATTGCAGACACCTCCTTCCTCTGGGACAATACTACAATTATAATTCCTAATCCTCCAAGTCAGGTGATGGCAACTGCCAATCAAGACATGCCTTCCAGAGAATATTGCAGGTGTTCCCCCTCCCAACTCGAACAAGATGTTCTTATGAGAAACCAACTGATAAGAAGCTAGCTAAGCTAGAACCCTTAATTGATGACATCTGCAACCCCCTCCAACCTACTTTGCACATTAATCCTTCAAGGACAAGGAGCAAGATGTTAACTCATCTCACAGTTGCCCTTGGATGCATACCAGAAAGTGCAGGTAGTTCAAAATATTGCAGCCTGATTATTGTCAAGGGCTAGCTGAGGGGAACATATCTTGCCTATCTTAAAATAGATACATTGGCTGCTAGTTTCTTTCCAAGCAACTCAAGGTAGTGTTATGACCTTTAAAGCTCTTTACTGCCTACCTAGTATCTACATATCTAAAGGACTGTCTCCTCTCATGTGTCCCAGTACACAGCTACTGTCCTCAAGCTGCCACCTACTGGCTGTTCCCCACTCAAGGTAGCCTGCCTGGCATCTACTAGAGGCTGTGACTTTTCCACTGTAGCTCCCAATTTTTAGAATGGGCTCCCTCATTAGGTGGGGGGAGGGTATGCCATTTCAAGAAATGTTTAAGAGGCTGTGCTAGGCCACTTTACTTGCTAGGGCTTTTAATGGGGTATAGACTGCAGGCATCTTTTCAGGGGAGAGGGCTCTTTGGGGTTTTATTTTGTGTGTTTTAAGTTGTGATATTTTAAATTGTGATTCACATGCCACCTTAAGGAAAGATGTTTAAATAAATAGACAAGTGCTAGAAGAAATGTACTGTCCCAGTTATTGAGGGAATTATACTAGAAATAGTAGAGACATTCTTTTACTGCAGAAAATTCTTAGAACTCCAATAAATGATTTAGTGATTTATCAGAACTATATGTTTGTATAGTCTAAAATAGCAATTCATGTGCTTCTCAGGGAAAGGCTTGTTGGTGCTTCATGGGCCAAAGTGGGTGCAGCATCGAAAACTATTGACTCCAGGTTTTCATTATAATGTTTTGAAACCCTACATGGCGCTGATGGCAGATTCCACAAAAATAATGCTGGTAAGTGCTGTCACAGGAATTGTGAAATTAAAAAGAGCTGAGTGCTGGAATATACTTAAGAGGTAACATAATTCATACTATCGATGCAGAAATGTTCTGTGAGAAGAGAAGAATCCAAATAAACATGGAATACCATAGAATAACTGGCTATCGTACGTTACAGAGAAAGGTAGACTTGATGGGACTACCAATGCAGCACTGAGCTTCACTCCCAATGGCCCTGTCAAAACACCCTGATCTAGTGTTGTAATAAATATTGTCCTGTATTCTTGTTAGTTTGTCCAGAAGTGCACTTATAGGAGATACTGGATTTGTATCTAAGGATTTTTTGTTCAATGAAAGAGGGAAAACAGTGACTGATACAAGCCACATGTTGGCTAACAAACAGATACAGGGATAACCTACAAGAAGGTGGCAGACAGTGTTGCTGTGTGCTACAGCCCTAAAGTATAAGGGGAGTCCCCATGGTTATTTTTTTCATATTTCATAGGTGAAAATGTGATATTATGACAGGTGTTCTACATGTTAAAATGAAGCTGGTAGACTTCCAAGTGGAAGTTGTAAGTTTAGCTCTGAAACTTATTTTTACCCTTAGGGTTTATAGTGCAGTCCTAAACAAATTGACACCTTTCTATGCCAATGAATGTAACTCTGTTTAGGATTGTCTAGTTAGGTTTTTTTAAAAACCTGAGAATGTCTTTGAACATATGCAAAGTTCCCTGTAACTGAATAATCATCAATCTTACATGTTAAGGGTTATAAGAAAGAGCTTCCAGATAAAAGGGGATTCCCAACAACCTTTAAAATATGTGTTACTAATTTTTGTTCTGTCCTAGAAACAGAACATGGACTATGAAGAACACTAGAAAGGAAGTTGTCATCTAAGCATCACAGAGAAAAAACCCTATGAAATAAAAGCTTTTAAAGTAAAAAAAATTAGAACAGAATTTTTTTATACACACAACCCTTGCTGCTGCCTGAGTCTTCTAGGGCAGGGACAGGGCTTAGGGCAGACTTTATATTTCAGGAGCTACTTAATTTTTCCAAGTGCTTTGGGAACTACTAGTCACAAAATGGCATCTTGTTCAAAAATTGCAGTGCTTCAGAGCAGTTTTGTAGTGCTTAGGTGAAAACTTTTATTTGCTCTTTTTCCAAAGCAACCTCTTAGTAGCTCTCAGGCAGCTTCTCTCCTTTTTCTCTTTTGTTTGAACTGGAGGCAGGGCATTGTGCAATGTTTTTTTCATAGTGTAATGAAATCACATAATTTACTTGTTTTGCCCTCTTTGAGAGGGGCTAATGGAGGATATGAGCTCTGAATCATTTCTGTCCCAATGACTTAGGATAAATGGGAACAACTGATCACACAGGAGACATCAGTGGATCTCTTCAAACATGTGAGCTTGATGACACTTGATATCATCATGAAGTGTGCCTTCAGTTGCAACAACAGCTGTCAAATGGACAGGTTAGTATTTATAACCTTTGAATTATGAGTGAAGGTTCTTCTGGTTGGCTTGAAATATATTATGTGGTGGTTTAAATTGACCAAACTGGTTATCCCAGATACTGAATTTCCATTCCACATTACGGTTCACCATTGTGGAACTTACAACATATCCATCTGGTGCTCATAACCTCTGCTGCATATGGGAGGGGTTTGCAACCTTTTGGAACTAAACTATATCAAAATTCAGAGCAAGAAATTCACGAAAAGCCCATTGCATAACTGAAATCCCATTGCATGACTGAAACAATAGCATTTAACATTATTGATAATTGACATTAATAATCCATTATGTTTCTGTAGCCCAAACTCTGGTTTTTGCAAGTATTTTATTTGAAAGGGGAACACACAAGGTATCACAATAAGTAATACATATACATGCAAGCCCTTGTTTTCGCACACTGGCATAAATCTGTTTGTAGTTTGCAGCACTTGGATTACTGGCAGTTATTCAATTCTATCATTTCCCTTTCTGTAAAGCATCTTTAAGAAGCCCCTTACAGTACCCTCCTAAGCAGAGTTACACCCTTCAAAGTTCATTGAAGTCAGTGGTCTTAGAATGGTCTAACTGTGCCATAGTACGGTAGACTACCAGTTGCTGATTTGAGACTCAAGATTTCACTTACAGTGGTCAACAGGTAGAACATGTGATGTGGCTGCCCCTGAGCCCATGACCTCTCCAAGCAGGGTGGGTGTGAGCATGCTAGCCCCGCCCCCTACCCCCACATAATATGTGTCTTATCAGCATTATGCCTCTATGCATACAGGAAATGGAGGACATGCATTTCAAACACGTTTGTAATAATTCCCAATCCAGATTTCATGTAGGTCACTGTTTTCATTATTCAGATTTTTGGAAGTATTGTTACTGGCTCAGATTTGGGGGTGGGGTTTTGTTGCCCTTATTTTGGTCATCCCCCCCCCTTCTACACACACTCATATCTGAGGCAGCAGGAGTGGGGAGGGAAAGAGAAGAAGCCTGCCCTGGTCTTAGCATTTCCGGCATTGTCCCCTCCGGAGGCTTCTTTCTGCCATTAGCAGCAGAGGCAGCAGAGCCCCATTTCCCCAAAGCTGGAAATGGCAGGCAACTAGGCTGCTGTCACAATGAAGAAGAAGGGAGGCCATACAAAGGCAAAATGAGGAGGGAACAGCACTTGGTGCAAAGGTTCAAAGGGAAGAATAAAGTAACCCCTACGCATTTCAGATCAGCTTCGTCAGGGTGGTCTTCAAAATTCATTTTAGAGGCTATCCCGTATGTGCACTCATTGCAGAGTGCAAGAAGTAGGGGTTACTTTATAATTGAGCATTCTTCTCCTTTGCACCAACTGCTGTTCCTTCTTCGTGCTGTCACAGTGGCCATTTCTACCCCACCACTGAAGTCTTTTTTTTTTTTAACGGCAATTGAATAGTGTTTTATTCCATTATTCCATAATGGTAATAGTGGAATAATAAGTTTTTAATTTTTTTAAAAATAAAGAATAGAAATAGATTTGAATTCTGCACGTGTTGTTTATTTGAAAAAAATATACACCAAACAGGTTTAATTATTATTCCAACACCTTAAAGGTTATGATTTTTTTACTCTATACTTTAATAATCCTTGTAGCACACAGCTTTATATTTGTTTTTCTTGTCCCCTTCCTTTATCCCTCTTTTTTCTGTATTCCCTTTTTGTTTTAATAAAATAAAACATTTATCCAAAAAAGAAAAGAGGGTTTTATTGATATAAAAGCACAGCAATATGTGTACCAGCTTCTTTAAATTCCCAGCTTTTACTTTTTGTAAAAGTAAGTCTCTAGCCTCTTTGGTTGTGGAGAAATAAAGGAACTGAAGGAGTTAGTCTCTCTTTCCATCAAGGAAAGAATCTGGACTGGAATCTGAACAAATTGTTCTGGCTCCATTCTCTGAGAATACAGCCTCCCTGAGTGTTAAGTAAGGTATCCTGCACCTCTGTACCAGAACAGACACCACATATGACTCACCTGTCCAGGCCTTCTTCCACCAGAGGGGTGTTGTGGGGGGAGAGAGCAGGACCTTTACAGAGTTGCTTAGCCTCCCTGCCAAGAATGTTGCCATTCTTGATGATCTGAGGAATGGAACCCTCATGGATATAAAGGGTCTACTGTATAATACAGTATAACATGTGCACACCAGCATTTTTAAAGCAATTTAGTTCTGAAAAATGCTTGAAATGCAACTAAAGGCTTAGAGCCAGTGTGGCACAGTATTTGGAGTGCTAGGGAGACTCAGTTTCAAATCCTTTTGTCAAGTTGCTATTCCTTTGCCTAACATACTTCATTGGAAGCGGGCGGCAGGGGCATATATGCCTCTCTGTGCTGTTTAGACGAAAGGCAAGATAACAACATGTAAATAAATAAATACATGCACTTATAGTTGTAGTATAGTGTATAGTACACTTTTAGTGTAGTCATAGCTTCACTTGTGATCACACATTTCCCATATTATATTACGCCACTTAAATATAGAATGCTTTGAAGGCACACTGTGGTCTGAATGCTGCTTCAGGACTAGGTGTAGTAGCAAAGCTCATTGTAGTATTCTGTGTTTGTTGCCTCCTCAGAGAAAACTCCTATGTCCAAGCTGTCTTTGACCTCTGCTTCTTAGTAAATGAAAAACTCTACCATATCTTGTATCAGAATGATCATATTTACTGGTTCAGCCCACAAGGATATCGGTTCCGGAAGGCCTGCCAAGTTGCCCACCACCATACTGGTACTTTTCCTGATCCCTTTGTCTGTCAGATTCAGATTTTGGATTGTAGGAATGAATTACAACCATGTTAGGTTTTCCAAGCCAAAGGCTAAAAGAGTAGCAACGCCTGTTTTAGGGAAAAGGAAAGAAATCCAGTGCCCAGTAAGTCCATAACAGTAAAGAGAGGCAAACCCTTAACTATGCTGAAATAGAATTAATTAGTTCAAATAGAATAAATTAGTTCAACCCAACGACTTTAAACCAAATGTCTTTAGAAGTGATAGTTACAAGTCTTCCTACTTCAAAAGATGATTTCTTGTAGCTTTAGTTCACACAGGATATTTGTGCAAATTTTGCAAATACATATAATTATTAATGTATTCAGATCTAAAATTGGGAAACAGCTTGTGGAAGCAAATTACTATTAGTGTGGGTGTGTGAGTAGATGTTATATCCTAAGTAGCCATTAGGTGGTGGTGGTGTATCATCTTTGTGGTTTTGTGGTTTGTAGTGTACCTAATGGGCCCTTTGTTTTTTATAGCCTGCCTTTGTCACTGAGACTCAAGACAGATTACACAGCATAAGTCAAAGACAATCAACAGGATGGGGTATCCAATAAACAAAGCAATAACATCTGGACTGCATAAATCTGAAAGCAAGCAGTCATCTGAAAATGGAGATGAAAGAGTTAAAACAAATCATAAGCATGAAAATGACATGTTAATGATGCAGAATGTGTATGTACGGGCAATTGTTGATTTTGCCCATTTTGGAGGGTGGCACGTGCAGAAGGCCCTGCTCAGATGAGCGAAACTGCCATGGTGAAGCATAGGAGAGAGGTGATCCCACAGATACAAAGGACTTCAGCCATGAAGGGCTTTGTATGTGATAGCCCATACCTTGAATTGATCCTGGTTACTGACGGGTAGCCAGTGGAATGGCCGCAAAATGGGAATGATATGCATATTCCACCTAGCTCCTGATAATAACCGAGCTGTGATGTTTCTGAGTTGACTTCAAAGGGAGACCTATGTATAGGGCATTACAGTAGTCTAGTCTCAATGTTACCATGGCATGGATCCAGGTGGTCAGATTGGCTGAGTTCAGGTAGGGGGCATCTTCAGGGCTAAGTTTCAAAAAAGAATTTCTGCAGATCGTTTTTTCAGGTAGCAATGCTGGATCCAGCACAATCCCTAGGCTATTATCTGAGTCAACAATGATAGTCTGAATCCCATCAAAAGTGGGATGCAGAATTTTCTTCAAGATCTCTGCCTTTCCAACCAGCATCACTTCCACCTTGTCTGGGTTCGGTTTCAGTTTGTTCACTTTTAGCTATTTAACCACAGCAGTCAGGCATTACCTCTGTAACATCACCAGGGGATTTGTATAGAAAGATATAGAGCTGAGTGTCATCAGCATATTGATGACATTCAGTTCCAAAGCATTGAATGATTTCTCCTAAAGGCTTTAGATAGAAGTTGAATAACAAGGGGGATAGGATTTTGCCATGTGGAACACAACTACAGCTCTCACATTAAAGGTAGCTGATCTCCAATGGCAACCCTTTGTGTCTGATCCATGAAGAATGATTTAAACCAGTTGAAGGCACATCCACTGATGCCGCCTTCTGTTTGATGCAACAGTGTAGCAGGCACATCAGCTGAGGCAATAAAGCTGCTACAATGGACCTAATTCTATGCACCATTTCCAGACCTTAAAGCATTTCTTAAAGAGAACACACTATTATCATAGGATATAATAATAATAATAATAATAATAATAATAATAATAATAATATAACATTCTATTTATATACCGCTCTTCAGGACAACTTAATGCCCACTCAGAGCGGTTTACAAAGTATGCTATTATTATCCTCACAACAAAACACCCTGTGAAGTGGGTGGGGCTGAGAGAACTCCAGAGAGCTGTGACTAGCCTAAGGTCACCCAGCTGGCTTCAAGTGGAGGAGTGGGGAATCAAACCTGGCAATCCAGATTAGAGTCCCATGCTCTTAACCACTACACAAAATAATAACATATATGTGTTTTTTCCTCGGAATTCAAGAATTCAGGGCACAAAGGCTTGAAGAAGGCTATTAATTTTGGTTTACCACCCATTGCTTATAGTTCTTGTATTTCCCCATATAGATCTATGAAGGGTCTGGACCAGCACAGATCAACTTTGTTTTATGGGAATAGGGTTTGCAGCATAACAATAACCACCAAACTCTTCAAATTAGAAAATTATTTAGAATGATTGGGTGTGGGGAGCAGGTGTTCAATGGATAGTAAGTTTTGTTCGATCATACTCACACAGAAACATCCCTATTAATATGTATGAGCACTCAATGAACAAACAATAATACATATAAAACATTAAGAAATTGGCGTAGCTATCAAAGAAGTTTGATATACTTCTTGGATGTCTGTGGTCAGAAATTTCTATCAAGTTGTAATAATAATTTTATAATGCAGATAAGATAATTAATGAGAGAAAGGAATCTCTCAGAAATGAGGAGGAGCTACAAAAGATCCAGACAAAGAGACACTTGGATTTTCTTGACATCCTTCTCTGTGCCAAAGTGAGTATTAGAAAAATAATTAATTTCATGACTGAATCAGTCAGACCTATGGCAGTGTTTCTGTATGGCCTGGGACATCTGTGGCTCTTTTTAGTTAAATAAACACATGGCTGTTGTCATTCATACCTTAAGGCTGAACTACCATAATCCACTGCATTATATGTGAGGTTTCCTTCAAGGAGTTTTTTTGGAAGTGCCAGATAATGCTATCGAGAGAGAGAGAGAGAGAGAGAGAGAGAGAGAGAGAGAGAGAGAGAGAGAGAGAGAGAGAGAATTTTTATCTTTTGAGGGACATTCAAGGAATACTTGGTTTAAGGTGCTAGTTTTAACCTATAAAGTGGCCTAAGTTCTGCAGTGTCCAGCTTGTCCCATATGATTAACATTCAATTTATATACCACCCTTCAGAACAATTTAACACCCACTCAGTGGTTTACAAAGGATGTTATTATTGATGTATTGTCGAAGGCTTTCATGGCCGGAGAACGATGGTTGTTGTGGATTTTCTGGGCTGTATAGCCGTGGTCTTGGCATTGTAGTTCCTGACGTTTCACCAGCAGCTGTGACTGGCATCTTCAGAGGTGTAGCACCAAAAGACAGAGATCTCTCAGTGTCACAGTGTGGAAAAGAAGTTGGCAGGTAATTTATATCTACTCAGGAAGGTAGGGTTGGGCTGAGTCATCCTGTAAGAGTTTCCCAGGGTATGGAATGCTAATGGAGGGAGGCTTTACTGTATCCTGAGGAGGTTTTTTTTTGCATATGGATTGGTGCTTGATATGCTAATCTTATCTGCAGGGCTATTGTAAGATGTAGAGTATTTTGTTCGCCTGGTGTTTTTCAGGACTGGAAACCATGCTCTATTCATTCTTAAAGTATCTTCTTTCCTGTTGGAGTTGTGCTTATGCTTATGAATTTCAATGTTTTCCCTGTGCAATCTGACAAATCTGCTACGATCAGCAAAAGACAGTAGAGACCCCCTCACCTCTGCAGGAGTATACCACATACCCTGCAGCTGTGGACAAGCTTACATCAGGACCACACAGCGTAGCATCCAGACAAGAATAAAAGAACATGACTTTCAGGTTGGCAGACTTGGCCAACCTGAAAAATCAGCAGTGGCTGAACATAGCCTAACTCAAACAGGACACAGTATCTTATTCCAGGACACTAAAATACTGGACAACACTTCCAACTACTTTGTCAAAGAAGAGACTTTAAGAATGAATAGAGCATGGTTTCCAATCCTGAAAAACACCAGGCTGACAAAATACGCTACATCTTTCAATAGCCCTGCAGATACGATTAGCATATCAAGCACCAATCCATATGCAAAAGAACCTCCTCAGGATACAGTGAAGCCTCCCTCCATTTGCATTCCATACCCTGGGAAACTCTTACAGGATGACTCAGCCCAACCCTACCTTCCTGAGTAGATATAAATTACCTGCCAACTTCCTTTCCACACTGTGACACTGAGAGATCTCTTTCTTTTGGTGCTACACCTCTGAAGATGCCAGTCACAGCTGCTGGCGAAACGTCAGGAACTACAATGCCAAGACCATGGCTATACAGCCCGGAAAATCCACAACAACCATGTTATTATTATCCCCACAACAATCACCCTGTGAGGTGGATGGGGCTGAGAGAAGTCCGGAGACTGTGACTGACCCACCTGGCTTCAAGTGGAGGAGTGGGAAATCAAACTTGCTTCTCCAGATTAGAGTCCCATTGCTCTTAACCACTACACCAAACTGGCTCTTGCTGGGATCTTACCATTTAATAATGTTAGTAGCTCTCAGGCCATCTACTTTTCTACATAAATACATAAAGGCAGGAATAAGTAATGAGCTTTTTCTTCTTTTTTGAGGAGACACATTCACCACTTGAGCTTTTTCTTTGTTCTAGCTCCTGGTAAAGAAATAAAGTTCTTTTGATCTTCTGTCTTTCTTCCTCTCAGAAGTGCAGGTTCCCCAATGCCCAGTTGTAAGTAGCCTGAACAAGTTAGAAATAATATAGATAGGTTCCCTGTCTACCACTTCTGTGCCCCCTGACCTATGTCCCCATGCATCCTTTTACCTACTTCTGTGTACCAACAGCATACAGCTTGTCTTGTATGTTGGTTCTATGGATTTTGGTTGTATGCCTTTCTATAGCTCCCTCTTGGATCATCTTCTCAAATACCTACTTTTCACTATTTAGGATTGTTCTATCAAGTAATTCTATGCCAAGTAAACTCAAATTCTGTGAAAATGAATTCCACAAATCATGCATATACTTGCTTCTCCTAATACTAGTTGCAGCAAAGAAAAATAGAAACATCTCATTCCTGGATAAAATGCTACCTGTAGTGATGTTTATCAATTTTTAGGATGAAAACGGAGTTGGACTATCTGTTGAAGACCTCCGTGCTGAAGTAGACACTTTCATGTTTGAGGGACATGACACCACAGCCAGTGGGATCTCCTGGATGCTGTATTGCCTTGCCCAGAATCCAGAGCACCAGCAGAAATGTAGAGAAGAGATAAAGGCCATTCTGGATGACCATGACACAATGCAGTGGTGAGGTTTCATGTTTTATTGCATAGAGTTTTTGCAAATCCCAGAGTATTCACCCGGCATCATGACATCACTTCCAGTTTCTGCTGGAGGTGACATCAGCCCTCTAGCATGACATAACAGCATGGCGTTGATGCATCAGTCCCCACCCCCAGAATGCTCCTGGTGGTTGCAGGCTGTAGCTTGGCAAACTTAGACACCAGCGAAGGTTGTAACTTGAAATAAAAAGCTACTTGGAGCCCTGCTTAAGAATGAAATTTCAGGTGCGTACCTTGTTTACATTTGACTGTGTCAGAAGAGCTTTGGTAACAAGGGTCTGGAGCCTGTGAACTCATTACTTTACTGGCAAGCACATAAGATCTAGTTGAAGATTCATCCTTGGAACCCAATCACTTTCCTATTTATTTACCACATTAAAGTCATTGTTGTTATAACTGTGTCAGTGCAGCTGCTGCAGCCCACAAGGGTTGAGACAGAGGTGACTAGTCCAGAAGTGTCTTCATCAGTTGCCTCAAGTCTTGTGTACACAGGCACACTAGTAACTTGTGCTAACATTACTGCATCTTTGCTGATTCTGGGTATAATGACAGTGTGCCCAACCCATGTTGGGTCATGGGGGCATAACTAAATTTGCAGTCTGACATACGTTGCGGGGACTCACCTTAGAAAGTGCTCATTCAAAGGAAATGATATGAGGGTGGACAAGTAGCTTCTGGTTTCCTTCCCTCCCCTCTTGGTGATGGTGGGGGCTTTTTTCTCTGTTTCAGGCTAGATTTCAGGGAGTGGAGTGGCTCAGGCCCTCAGTATATTTTGAAATACTTTGGGCGGAGGGAGGCTCTGGGAAAAATGAACTGTTACCACTGAAATTTGACACAGGTGTTGAAATATATAGCCTTGTATTTTGGGAAGGAGCCAGGAAACCTAAAAGCTTGCAGCTCAGCAATTATTTGTCCTGGGAGATCCAGGCTTCCCATGGCAACTGTCCATATCTTCCTACACAGGCTTGGCTTGCACTTTGAGAATGTCTAAGCAGTCAAGCTGTCTTTGTAAGGGAGTCATTACAAAACAGAAGTGAATATGGGGGTGGAACTACATATTATGAACAACATAATGCTACTGCTGAAAACAGTACCCCTGTGTCAAATTATTTCCTTCCCCTCTATAATGTGTAGCCCAATTTACCTTGTGTCTCCATGGTGTCATTAAACTGAGCCAACACTGTAGCATAAGTTAAATGTTCTGTAGAATAATATGAGGATGTAAGTGGAAATCTAATACATGTTATGGTGAGAAGGGATTGTGACAGTTTTGGGCAGGAGCCACACCTTGTTTGTTTGCAAGGTGTAATTTTGCCTCCCAGGCCAAATGAGTTTTTTATTGGTAAGCCACACTGATATTCCACATAAGACACACTGATATTCCTCAGTAAGTTTGTTATTTTATGTAGCTATGTGTCTTTGGTGGGCTATAAAAGGACGTCACATCTTCATATTAGGGAAATAAGGGTGCTGTTGCTCATATCAGAGGTCTTTTCTGCATGACCTAATTACACCGATTCGGATTCCATTATGTTTCTGTTGATCTCCAGAGTTCTGCATATGAAAAGGAGGCATGACAGGCAGAATTAATTTTTTCCTGGCTTCCCCCCAACTTTTTTCCTTGCACATATACCCTGACTTATTTTTAAGAAACATTTTATTTGTGTGCAGAAACCTTTCTTTGGTAGGACTTCTCTTCCCCTCCCCCTGTCCTTTCACTGAGTGCTGATTGATTGACCACTAACTGAAAACCACTCCTACCATCTCCTTCTCTCCACACCCTTCCCCTTTTATTTTTTTTTAAACGAAAAAAGGGTAGTGATGCTGGGACATCATTTTTAATTGTAAATACAGCTGTATTGTAAATACTCCTGTCTTACTGCTGGGGAATTAACTAACCAGTAACTAGTGTCTGCAAAATTCATTTCATGTTCAACACATTAGAGTTTGGAAAATCCATCTACCTCCTTTTAAAAAGGGGGGAGGGTTTCAATGATGTAATATTAGTTCATTTGACCCATTAAATAAAATGTGAGTCCCTGTTGTGATGGCCCTTCACATTAATTCAGTGCTTTCATGGTATTCTTTTGAATCATATGTTTAGTTTTTTTCTTTATTTCCAGGGTTCAGGCTCAGGTCCCACTTTATGGTGAAGCAGAAAATGGCAGGCTGTGGCAGGCAAGGAGGATCACTTCCTCACACAAACCCATCCTCCCCAATCCAGAAAATGACCATGTGATGGGATGCACCCAATGAGAGTGCTGGGCAGCAAATTTTGAACATTTTGAACTGTCAGAGAAGTGCCATTTTCCGCTGCACCGTCAAACTAGTGAGATCCTTGTGAGATTGCTCCTCAAAAGGCTGCATTTGGCTGAGATTTCCTGGCATGAGGAGGAGACTTTCCTGGATCTCCTGTAACTAGGGGGGAGGGAGTGCAGGAGGCTCTGGCTGTCCCTAACAGGAACATCGATATATTCAAGAGAATAGCAGAGCAGATGGTGGCAAGAGGACATACTAGGACAGCCTTGGAGTACAGGATGAAAACAAAACCCATGCGGCAGAAATAGCCACTCTGGGAACTCTCCTGAATCTTGACCAATTTACCACAAGCTGCACAATATTCTGAGAGGAGATGGAGCATGAAAGAGCCTTTCCTCCCAACATGTCGATGTGCTGAATGCACAACTAGACAACATCATGGAGAGGTGCAAGGACCTCTTCAGTCACGGCCTCATCATCACCAACCTGCAGGACATCAGCTCCTCCACCCTGTCATATATAGGTGAGTAGACTGTATGTGCTTTTTGCACTTTTCTACATCTTCTCCCTTGATAAACTGAGTGCAAGTTTTGTGACAGCAGGTGCAGAGGAGGGGAAAGATAATGTAAAGGTATCCATTGTGAGCAAGGGCAGCTCTTTAGTCATTCTTTTTTCCCTTTCTTTCTACAGTTGTGGTTTTCCCCGCTCTGTTTTCCAGGCTCCTCCCCAGAGGAATACACTAGTGGATCACAGTGTGTTCACAGGTGCAGTGACAGTTCGCAGTGCCAAGGAGAGAATGTAGAAAATGGTAAGTTGGCATGCCTTGCATTAAGAACCTACACACCCCAAAGTGCCTATGATTCTAGGCCTCTCTTAAGATTGCATGATCCCACCTTGATCAAGTACCACTTCTTTGCCAGCTTTCCTGATGTCCAACAGTAATGATGATTCCTGTCAAGCACCATTTTTGCCTGATACAATAATTTCCCTCATATTGCCGCACAGAAACATTCTTCCCCTTTTCAGAATACAGTATGCTCTGGAGAAATATTGCTTAATTTGAGAAGCCAAGCATGCATGTAACAAGTTACCAAGTCATACCATCCATTAGAATACCTATACCTACTAACTCCGCCCCCCCCCCCCCCCCCGGTGCATATTGTTTTCCAGATATAAACTGCTACCAGCTGCCTTTTGAGAAGCAGCAGTAGGATTTTTTTTGCCTTATAATAAGGAGTTTCTGTTTGTCTACCTTTCCTTCAGATGCAGCATGAATCAAAAACAGGTTTGATGCCTGAAAGTGGCGTGGGAGCTCTCCACACACTTTCTGGCAGACGCTTTCCTCAAATAAGTGCAACAGGCATCAATTGAACATCTCAGAGTCAGCAGAATGATCTGGATCAAGGCCAACGTGGCAGCTTTCAGAACCCTCATGACTCCTGCAAAGCTCCAAGCAGACAATTCGAAACACGCCAGATCAATTGCTAACAACTACAATGGCTATTGGAAAAGTCTGCAAGTGAAGCAGTCGCATGAAAGTACTTTTTCGGCTTCTCTTCAGAAGTCTGCAGCTAATCACTTCTCTACAACTGAAAAACTAGATTGGCAGGCCTGGGAGTGTCCAATTGGTGACTAAAGGAATTAGGGAGAGGGAGGGGTGCTGGTAACACTAGGTTACAACATTGCAATGTTACAACACATGCTTGAAAACAAATTTTTTAAAGGTGACATAGACTACAATCCCCAGTAAACCTGACTCCACGCCAATGCATTTCAACATGTCTGAAAAAGCAGACATCACTGCAGAACGTGAGAAGCACAAGCCGAATCAACCCTGATCAGTGTTAATACTGAGAAGTGTCAGTTAAAGTTTGGTGTATGGAAAAAAAAGCAGAATCTGGGGTTTGAGATGTGTCTAACCAAGGAACATCCTATTCTTTAGAGATGTCTGCTGGGTAAAATAGGATCAGTTCTAAATCCTTTTGTGCCAGCAGGGAAAAATGATATGGCTAGTGTAGTCATTCTGCTACCACTGCTGTAAGCTACTGCTGGCAAAACCCAAGCTACTGGACTATGCCAGAACAATGGGGAGGGTCAGAAATGGGACAGGGGTGAACAGTTCAGTCAAATAATGTTGCTTTCACTCAGAGGTTCCCCTTCACCTTACCGCAGATTTCAGTATGCTACAATGTAGGTAAACTAAGAGTAAAAAATATTCCCATTGGAGTCACTAGAGAGTTCATGCAATTGTCTCCATTTCACACCTATTGCATTCTCAGCCACACTGTGGTCTTTTCTGCACAGGGCTTTTTCATCAGTTCATGACCCCACATTGCATCAGTTTTTCTTCAGAGTTCTGTATTCACAGTAAAAATACCCCAATTCCATTTCCAAATTGCTTCCCAGACATTTTTGCATTCCATAGAGAGAGAGGCTGCATCTGCTGCAGAACTGATCTTTCCCAGACATTGCTGCAGCTTTTCTCCTGGCGCACATATCCTGATCCCCACCCCCCAGCAGTCAAATTGGGACTTTTTAAAAGTACAGAATGCTTTCTTTGGTGTGAGGCCTCACCCCGGCTTTCACCCTTCTCTTTATTCCCCTAAATCAGGTTTTTTCCTGATTTTTTAAAAAAATTAAATAGCAATATTGTAACATAGGTGCCATGAAGAAAAAAAAAACCCTTGCAACTCTCTCTCTCTCTCTCTCTCTCTCTCTCTCTCTCTCTCTCTGTGTGTGTGTGTGTGTGTGTGTGTGTGTGTGTGTACGACACTGCAATATGGCTACCACAAAAACTGCAGAGAGCCCTCAGCAATCAACTGTGGAAACTGACCTGTCCTCAGCTAACTTAACTGACCTGATCTCAGCCTGTTCGCTAACAAAACTGATGTGTCCTCAAAGCCCACAGCAGAAAATGGGCATCTTTCTAGTGCAGAAATTAAAAAACAGACACACCACTTGGGTTCAACTTCCTCAAAATATAGAAATAAATAATCGAAGCAGTATGGGTCTATAACTGATGAATAAAGCAGATACAACTCTCATTGGATAAATACACAGAAAGCCAGATGTAGTGTTCACCACGAGGAAGAGTTTTAAGAGAATAATTTTAGTCTGCTAAATGTTTTATGCTGTTTCTGAGGTCTGGGGGTTTGACAGTTTGTTAATTTTTAGTTATTTGTATGCTGTGTTATGATTTTATCATGTGTTACTTTGTAAGCTGCCTCAGTTTCTCTGACACAGC
Organism: Eublepharis macularius; assembly: GCF_028583425.1. Lineage (NCBI taxonomy): Eukaryota > Metazoa > Chordata > Lepidosauria > Squamata > Eublepharidae > Eublepharis > Eublepharis macularius. The sequence goes on along the minus strand of NC_072794.1, from coordinate 94,545,369 downwards.
AGTTTTCTAAATAAATAATAAAAATGTAGTTAACTAAGCTGTCAATCATAGAACAGATTCAGGTGTATATAAACTCAACAAGGGAACAATGCACACATAATAGGACATGCGGCTTAGGGCTTCATTTCTTTGGACTGAGCCTAGAGACCTATGAGCACAGAAGTGAGAACCAATTTGATGAGATATTTAGTGAAAGGTACTTCACAAAAACAATCAAGAGCCAAGGATCAAACATGAGAAGAATACGCCTGATAAATAACACTCGCGTTCTTGGGAACCTTACAGATGCTTGGCTTGGACACAATTACCTTCCAGATATCTCAGTTCCATTCTTGAAACTGCAAAGAAGAGCCATGCCATGCAGGAAATCTTGGGGGGGGGGGAGGAGGGGGAAGTCCTATTCCTCAAAACAGGACATCTAATATCCTGAATCTACTTCTTAGGCACAGGGCCAGCCTTAGGGTTATTATTGACCTAGGGCAGCTATTAGCTGGTCACCTTCCCCCTCACACACATGGGGCACATGTGGAAGCACATAGAGTACAGATTCAGGCCCATGCAGAGCTGGTGAGGTAGGGCAGCACAGACCTGGTCACAAATGGAACTACCAGGGTGGGTAGGGATGGACCTGCTGTGCCCTGAGCTGCTATGAGTGAGCATGTCCTAAGATACCATTGTTGGTGTGTACAAATCCATTCCGGGGTGTGTCCCAAGCCACCATGGCTGGAACAGGTGCACAAAAATCCAGACACACCCTGAGCTGCCATGCCTGAACTGGGTGGGCAGGGGCAGAGTTGGTGGCCATGTGCTCTTCCTCCTTTAAGGGTGTGGGGGAAAGCAGGCTGGGCGAGCAATCCTTGACCAGCATGCACGCAGTGGAACAAGATAGCAGCACTGGGATCAGAGCACTGCTCAGGGTTGCCACTTGCCTCCTCTGGCAAACCCTGTTGCTCTAGGCAGTTGTCTAGGTTTGCTTAATGAGAAGGCTGGCCCTGCTCAAACATTCCAAGGAGTGCAGAGCACTCAAACATGCATGGAGATAGTGTCCCCTTTGCCCTGTAATATTGGAAAGGGGAGACACCCTTACTAAACAGGCTATGATACAGTTTCTAATGAACAGTAAAGAGATTTAAGAGGAAGGAAGGGGGGAGGTCTTATTCACTACAAACCATGTCAGCTTCCTCTATACACTGGGACAGGTTATGAGGAGTACAGCTGCTTCAGTTAGTGAACACCAAATATTCTACTCTGCTGCTGGTTAAACACAAATGATGCCATTTTCCTTGCAGGATGAGAACAAGGGTATGTAGCCCCAGAACAAAAACTAACTGCAATTAGAATTTCAGCACAATTCATTGTATTGGGTTGGTGAAAGTTATCATAAGGCCAACATCATCACCCTTCCTAAGAGATGTCTCTGCAAATGTAGACAGCAGTTCTCATTTGAGGAGCGGAGGACATCCTGAAGCTTGGGTAATCCTCCCATGATCCCTAGAGGCAGGATATTAGGTCATTACTTTCCCACCTCTGAGGGGAGGGAGGACCCCTCCTTTCTCCAGTTCTATTCCTGCCTTCTTGCACATGCAGGACTCTGCTGGAGCTCTGACTGCCTTTTGGCCTTTATTCTTCTCCAGAACCCCATAAGTCATCTTTTCTTTACTAGAGTGCCTTCAATGCATATTTTTTTCCTTTTCTCTGTCTTTGTTTGGAAGGGGAAAAAACCCTCTTGGTCTATGCCTGCTGCGCTTCACCTCTGTTGTAGTGACTCGCTGCCAGAATCTCTGCAGCTATGTCATCTACATTTCAATAAACTGAAATGGAGATAGCCACCATACTAGAAAGTGACCTTGGAGCCAATCTTGGAGTAGTTATGCCTAAAGACTTGTCTAAACAAAAGTGGAGGAACAAAACTGCAGGCTGGCTTCAGTTTTGGAGGGGAAAATGTAACACTCTGCTGCAGCTCGGGTCGCCAGTCCCCTGCTGGGGGCGGAGGATCCCACACTCCCACTCTACACCCCCGCCCCCCACTTACCTGACTGGCGGGCAGGAGGAATGTGCCTCCTGGGGTGTGCTCCTGGGCCATGCAGCACAGTCCTGTGCACTGCAGTGGCCTGATTGGGGCCTGAATCAGGGACACAGCAGCCCACATCAGGCCTGAATTAGGCCCAAATTGGCCCGGATCAGGCCCCTGTGGACTGCAACAGCACTTCTGTGCTCTGCAGCGGCCCAGTTTGGCCTGATCTGGGCCCCAGAGCACTCCTAGGCTGGCCCGCGGCCCACACAATGATACCACTTCCTGGAAGTGACATCATTGTGCAGGCCAGAAGTGCAATCAACCTGGTCCAAGCCAAAATCTTCTTTCAGGTCTAACCTTCAGGCCACCCAGAACCAAAGGGCAACAGGAGCAACAACAAACCTCGCCCACAGTGCCTCTGTCTCCATCAGTAGGGGGCAGACTTCAACTCTTTTGGCAGAGCTGGACTGCATCAACATGCAGCTCTTGGGAACAACACACCATTAAGCAGGCTTATGCATTGAGTTTGTCTACCCCCAACATGATCACTTCAAACAATCCCCTTGTTCCAGTTATCCAGCGAAACTAAATTACACTCAAGAGGTCATCTGTCACCTCCTAGAAAGCAGTGGCTCACCAACTTACTGGCAGGCTGGTTTGTGGAGTCATGGGGGGACAGCAAGTGGGCCTGGGCCGGCTTCTTCCAGCCCACATGATCTGGTGAGGGCCTATCACAGGGCTAGGGCCAGCCAATCAGTGCAGCAGGCCCAGCTGGGGATGGGGGTAGGTGGGAGTTGGGCCTTTATTGCTCAGCCACACACTGTCGCTGCGTACTTCTCCGTGAGTCTACGTTCCCACCTGTCCCTCCCTTCCTTCATGGTGTTCTTGCATGCATGCCTGTTGGGATGTCTTGTTTTGGTTGGGATGTCTTGTTTTGGTCCGAACTTTAATGGTGGTTTGGGATTGGACACAGAGCCTTTTGAGGTTAACATGGCCTGTGTGCTCTGTTTACCCATAGCAGAGATCCCCTTATGGGATCTGGGGAGTAGAGTAGGGCTGTGACAAACCCAGCTCGGCAGCTGTCTGGACATGCTTGCTCCCCGGTGACAGGGGAATCACACAGAGGCATACACCCATGTGCCTTCCCGTTGCTGTCATTCCATGGTGCCCCCCTCAGCTGGTGTCCTGAGGGGTTAGGGGGTGATTGGCTGACAAGTGGATCAGCTGATATGAGGATTCGCACCCTATCCAGTGCCAATGCTCTGCTGTAAGCAATAAAGTTGTGGCCTTTTTCATACCTCCACGCATGGGTCTATGTCTCCTTCCTTCACCTTAGCTCTCTCCTCTAATGCTAGCAATGCAATTGCCGCTATAAAGCCCATTCCCTTGCATCAAAGGCATTCAGGCATCTACTCCACATTTTTTACTGTTCCCAAAAAGAACAGGGAATGAAGGGCCATCTTGGACCTAAATTCCTCAACAAATTTGTTGCATACAAAATTCAAGATGGAGACACTAAAATCAATTGTAGATGTGATTGTATCAGGGGACTTCATGGCATCCATAGACCTCAAGGAGGCCTACATGCTTGTCTTGTTTTTTCCACACACAAGAAGTACTTTTGCTTCGCTTGGGGAAGGGATCGCTACCAGTTCAGGACCCTGCCCTTTGGACTGGCATCAGCCCCAAGGGTGTTCACAAAGGTGATGCTTGCCCTCATAGCAGGCCTCAGATTCCCGGATGTCCATGTACACTCCTACCTGGATGATCTACTTATCAGGCCTCCTTTGATGGAGAAGGCATCTCAGGACATACAGTCCGCAATCCAGTATCTGTCATTGCACAGCTTTCTCATCAATCTTGAAAAGAGCCAGTTGAATCCTTCACAGGTGGTAACTCATCTAGAAGCAATTGTGGATTCAGACCACATGAGACTCTTCCTCCCACTAGAAAAAGTAGCAAAGCTAAAGAGTATGGCAAATCTGGTAATTGCCTCCAGGTCAATGGACCTAATGTTCCTAGCCTAACTTCTGGGATCCATGATTGCAGCCATTTCCACAGTCCCATGAGCCCAAGCACACTCCAGGGACCTTCAATGGTTCTTGCTCCCTCACCAGCAGTCAATTGCCCTAAATTCCACTTGAGTCTAAGAAACAATATGCAGCTGCAGAGTTCTCTTCGTTGGTGGACCATCTCTTTGCATCTGATCAAAGGCAAAGAGGTCCATCCAGAGACAGATTTACTTATCACTATGAATGCAAGCCTCTTAGGCTGGGGAGCCTAAGGCTGGGGAGTCTTGCGCTAGATCCATTTTCAGAAAAGACCATGAGCATCAATTTCCTAGAACTCTTGGTGTTATATTCCTTCATGAAAAAATCTCAGAGCCTCTGTATTTGTGTCCAAACAGACAACACCATGGCCAAGGCTCATATCAATCGCCAGGGAGGCATACAATTCCAGACATTTCAATAGGAAGCAGCCTCTCAGAAAGACACCTGGCATCTCTCCAAGCAGAGTACATCAAGGGTGCCTCTAATATGCAAGTTAATTGGCTCAGTTGGACTTGACTGGATCCCTGTCCCAGATTCTTTTCAAACAAATGACTAATTGGTTCAGCCAGCCCTGTGTAGACCTCTTTGCCTCTTTCCTTACTACAAAGACAAAGCGCTTCTTCTCCTGTTACAACGGTCCAGAAGTGGAAAAGACAGATGCACTTCTATCCAGGTGGCCACTTGGACTGCTTTATACCTTTTGTCCAATCCTGTTGATCTCCAGCAAGAGAGGATAGAAGTGATCTTCCTGTCCCCTCATTGGCCAAGGAGACCCTGGTTTTAGGATCTGATCATGCTGTCAGTCCCTTTCCCTGGGCCCTTCCAGCCCTGCCAGACACTCTGTCACAGGGACCAATATGTTACCTGGACCCAGCCTGGCTGCACCTGACCACATGGAGCTTGAGCAGCAAGGCCTTCTAGATCTAGGGTCCTCTGAACAGGTTGTGAAGACTATGATGGCAAGCAGGCAGCTATCAATAGAAAAGATATATAGCTGCACCTGGAAGGCATTCATCAGTTGGTGCTGAAGGAAACACAAGACTCCGATAGAGATGGATGTCTCCACCATCCTTTCTTTCTTACAAGCTCGAGCAGGAGCTTAGAGCTAACACACTCAGAAGTCAGGTGGCTGCCCTGGCCTCTGTTTAGCCTCCAGTTGAAGGTAGTCCTTTTTCGTGTTACTAAGCTGTCAAGCATTTCCTCAGTGGAGCAGCACTTTCCAGCTCAGCAGTGGTTCACCTTTTTCCCTTCTGGAGACTTCATGTGGTTCTGCAAGCACTCACAAAATGTCCATTTGAGCCACTACAAGAGATATCTGTTAAGTTCCTCATGCTTACGGTGCTGTTCTTTCCAGCCATCACCTCTGCCAGATGCATATCAGAGTTGGGAGCTCTGTCTATAGCTAAAGGCTTCTGCACCTTCCAAAAGTATGTGGCAGTCCTCTGACTGGACTCTTTGTTCATCCCAAGATGAATTCAGTGTTCCATAGGTCTCAAGCGATGTACTTGCCATCTTTCTGTCTCAATCTGTCACATCCTAAGCAGAAGAACTGGCATACCTTAGATATCCGAAGAGTCTTGGATCTACATTCAGCATAAGGCTTCAGTCCAGAAATCAATTTTTAATTAATTTTTTATTTTTATTTTAGAAAACTTAAAAGATAGAACAAGAGAAGGAAAGTGGAACATAACAAGAAGACAACTACAAAGGGCTAAGAATGGCCTACAAATCAATCTACAAAGTAAAAACAGTAAGAAACATAATAGACATATTATTAATCCATTACAGTTTTTCACCTACAACACTTCCCTCTTTATTATCAGTCAGCTTGTGGTCTAATTAATATCTTTTTTCTGTGTCTCTTCTTGATATCTCAGAACCTTATTTTTTAAAATCAAAACTACAAATCATGAATTCGTTTTTCTTTGTCTCTTGCAGATAGTCCATAAAGGGTTTCTAATTTGCCATGAACATAGAGTGTGTTTTATCTCTAAATAACACTGTAAGTTTGGCCATCTCAGCTAAGTCTATCATCTTTCCAGTCCAGAAATCAGATGCTCTGTTTGTGGCATACCATTGAGTAGCCAAGGGTACAAAGGTGTCCAAAGCATCTCTCAGCAGGTGGCTTAAATAGTGCATCATCTTGGCTTACACTTCTCAAGGCCTTAAACCTCCAGAAAGCATTACAGCCCACTAAACTAGGAGTGCAGCCACCATGGTTACCTTTCATTATTACAAAATGGACTCTTATACATTGGTCAATATGGCCTTTGAACAGCGAGTCCTTCAACAGGTGGTATAAGAGGAACAGGGACAGAGAGCCGCCCACCCATCTTGAGGGGAAGCTGTATAACATCCCAAGCATCAGGATGTCCTTTTCTCGTTAAATGAGAAGGGAACTTTGGATTCACTGTGAAGGATCCTTCTATTTTAGAAGAGGAGGACATCCTGAACCCACACTTATCTCATGAGCCCTCTTGTCATATATCTTAACCATGTTTTCCTGCTGTTACAGTTTATAGTTAAATACTACTTTTATACTGAAAAAATGTTCTTTACCTTGCCCTTTACCTTTATTAATCTTCATATTAAGTTTTGTTTGAGGACAACAGGTAATGGTACACTTTGTGGTTTTCAGTAGAAAGCTCTGGAAGTCTCTGAACTGGAGAAAGGAGGAGTCTGCCCTCTCCTTAGAGGCAGGAAAGAAATGACCTAATATTCTGCCTCTAGAGAATCATAGGAGACAGAGTACCCAAGCATCAGGATGTCGTCCTCTACCTCAAATAGAAGGAACTGTTATGGTAAGTCCAATGTTCCTATTTGAATCCAGTGTCACCTTAGAGATAAACACAATTTTCAGGGTATAAGCTTTCAAGAGTCAAAGCTCCTTGAGGATATCTGAACTCTTTGACTCTTGAGAGCTTACACTCTGAAAATCTTGTTGATCTCTAAGATGATACTGGAATCAAATCCTGCTGTTCTACTGCAGACCAACATGGCTGCCCTCCTAAAACAAATGTAGACACGAATGGAACTGTTAGGTGAGTGCACAGCCAATGGGGGAGTAGCTGAGGAAAAGCTCTGAGGTAGAGGCATCCTTTCACAATCCTTTGTTGTCAACAAGGTGAGGGGTGCCTTTCTACCTAATTATCCTATGTTTCTATTGCTCCTGCTCCTGTTGCCCTGCTGTCTGTCATGCAGTTTTCAAGTCACAGTGGACTGTACGAAGTTTAAAAAGTTCACCACCATGTGTTTCTGCAACACAGTTAAACCACAACCGGGTTGGTCAGTTCAATCAAAGTGGTGTGATAAACCAAGCAGAGGAGTGAAAGGAAGTGAAGGGAAGATCAGTATCAAGATCTGCTGGGGAAATAATCAGCAAGCAACATGTAGGCAGCACATGCAGTTTTAGCTGAAAATGTTACCTATGTGAATATCTCTGGAGAAGTTTCACTGCTTTATTGGCTTATTTTGTCTTTAAATTTTCCAGGGATGACCTGAGTAAGATGACTTACTGCACTATGTGCATTAAAGAGAGCCTTCGCCTTTACCCTCCAGTACCAGGCGTGTCCCGACAGCTCAGCAAACCCATTACATTTTTTGATGGACGGACCTTACCTGAAGGTTTGTTTGGATCTATTCTACTTTTGTAACCAGAACTTGATTCAAGAAATCTAAATAAAAAGTCTGTCAACAAATACACTATGTGAAAGGGAGTCAGTTTTAAGTACCTTAAATAAAACTGAGGTCATATTCAGAGTGATAATTTTTATTTTATTTATTTATATTTCAATTTATATACTGCCCATCCCCAGGGGCTCTAATAGGGTTCCAATCCTAAATATACTTATTAAGATGTTGATACCCAAATGGGGAGGTCTCCTTTGGGACTGGGAGAATTAGCATAAAAGGAGACATAGCAAGAGGGGGTTACTAGTATGATCTCCACCAATGAATCATTCCCTTAGAGTACTCTCTAATAAATTGGTGAGTGTTCAACAGGAATGGTTTTTATTGAGGGGTAGTAAAAAGCAAACACACAGGAAAAACCCAGAGCATATGCACAGAGCTAACTAAGAAAATAGGAAGGAAGAGGGAGAGAGAGAGAGATTCATGATCAGGTGATATTTACCAGTCTAGGAGATAGAGGACTTCTGTAGAGAGTAGCAGCTCAAGCGACCAGTGCTTCGCAGCAAGAGGAAGAAGGCTTGCACACGTGTCTGAAGGTGTGAATAGGATCCAAGGACACCCACATGGCTATGGAGGAGGGCAGCTCAATTATACTGCGAAACATACCCTGGGGCAGAATTGCATCTTCTGCCCCAAGAACCATAGCTTAATGGTTGTCTTTGGAGGTGAAACAATAAATTGGGAAAAGCTTGATTGAACATATATGGGCAGAACTATAGGTAAAAAGATGGTTGATGATCTGCGATTAACAGAAGGGAAGAGTTATCAGATCCTTGAATAACTGATTAGGAAGGTGGGAAGGAGAAGATCAGAAGGGTGTGGCTGACATTAACTCAGGAACTCCTGGAAAACCTCTTTTATCTTAAGTCTCTGCACTTCTCCAGGGTGTAGGGCAGCTAGTCAGTCTTGCCTTATGACTCACATTCCAATAATTTTCTAACTCCAGCCGAGTTCAGAACTGTTGTGCCTAGCCAGGCAGCGTGTCTTAGGAGTTTATGATATTGCCGTATTCATAAACTGCCCTTTCAGTGTGAGTGAAGGTTTGACTGTCAACACTGTAAGCCCCAATGATCTCAGTAGACTCAGTTCTAAATAAACGTGCTTAAGACTGCACTGCCTGAACACCTTATCATTTCAAATGTATCCTTTGTAAATGTTGCTAATGCAGTAACCAGGGCTTTTTTTCAGCTGGAACACTGTGGAACGTCACCTCTCTGACAGAGATCAGTTCCCCTGGAGCAGGAATGGCCAAATGGTGGCTCGTGAGCCACATACGGCTCTTTGAGCCATATTTTGCGGCTCCCGGAGCCAGCCAGTGCTCCCTTGCCATGCTGGGCGCTCCTCTGTGGGCACCGCTCTCAGCCAGTCCCCTGCTCGCAGCAATGCTGCCTCAGTGCTTAGGAGGAAGAGGAAGGCGAAAGGAAGCATCAAGGAAGGAAGGCAGGAAGGCAGGAAGGAAGGAAGGAAGGAAGGAAGGAAGGAAGGAAGGAAGGAAGGAAGGAAGGAAGGAAGTGCCAAGATGAAGGTGGCCCTAAACTTCCTGCCCGCAGTGGCAGTGTTCATGTTTGCGTTGTTGCCTTCAAATCCCATGATTGGCACATGAGGAGGGTCCACGCATGTGCTGCCCCTCGCCTTGAGTGCACCAAAGTTCAGCGGGCTTACTGCCAGGGCACGTTAGCTTGGGAGGAAGCCCCGTTCGCTGCGTAGAGAACTGGTTTGCCTGTAAGTGCATGTGCGAGCAGGACTGCTGGAGCAGAGAGGCATGTACTTAAGATTGTGTGGCTCTGCTTTCTGATATCTCCAGCCTGAAATGTTGTGAGGGTTAGGGTTGTTGTTAGGGGCAGTTTTCAGGTCCTATACCAATACCCTAAATACAATTCAGTGTAGACTAGAAACTGGCACGCAGGCACAGTGTATTTAATAATTTCTCCCTCCCTCCCTCCCTCCCTCCCTCCCTCCCTCCCTCCCTCTTTCTTTCTTTCTTTCTTTCTTTCTTTCTTTCTTTCTTTCTTTCTTTCTTTCTTTCTTTCTTTCTTTCTTTCTTTCTTTCTTTCTTTCTTTCTTTCTTTCTTTCTTTCTTTCTTTCTTTCTTTCTTTCTTTCTTTCTTTCTTTCTTTCTTTCTTCCTTCCTTCCTTCCTTCCTTCCTTCCTTCCTTCCTTCCTTCCTTCCTTCCTTCCTTCCTTCCTTCCTTCCTTTCTAATTGAGAGTTCTACCACTTCTTTTCCCAGGAAAAAGCCCTGTCAGTTACAATAGCAAAGCAGTCATTTTTAAAAACAAACATGTGTTGTAAACACTGTAGAGCCTATTTTGATTAAAATATATAGGAAACTACTACAGCCAGGCCCAGCTGCCCTTGTAGAAAGCAGGCGTGATGGGGAAAATATTAAAACAAGCCTAGACTGAAACCATCACTTATGGCTGGATTGCCCTTTAATGGTGAGAGGGGAAGAATATCGTGAAGTCTCAGACACATCTAGTGGAAGATGCAACATGGTACCAAAGCTATACAAATATAGTATGCATACCTAATCTGCACAAGTCTTTGTATAACACATGCAATCTGTTTTGCTACTTTCTTCACTGGTACCTGCAAGGGAGTCAGAGCAAATCTTTTATAAATGAGCAATGTCTCCAATGATCTGCTTCCCACCGCCTGTCTTCAGATCTCACCTGCTGATTCATCTTTTATGATTGGTACACAGTCCCATCTCCAACAATGAATTCGGTATTCAGTTCAGGGATTCAGTGAGACATAGGTATTTAATGAACTATATACTTTGTAAGTTTGCTATTAATGGCAACAGGTCTTTTGCAGAATAAATAGCTCACATATCACATCAGAAGTCCTTTGTACAGGGCTGGCCCTCTTGCCCTCACACTCATCTGACTTGCAGGCAGGGCCGGCGCCACCCTTGAGGCTGTGAGGTGGGGGACGCAGGGCCGGAGGGGGTGCCGGAGGGCCCCCCGGGGGCGGAGGTGCACGTCCCGCGCCACCACCGGCCAGCCCCACGCTGCCATCGCTGCTGCCCACCCCCGGGCGGCCGCAGCAGACACAGGCCAGGAACGACAAGCGGCCGGGGTGGCGTGCAGCGTGCGGGCGGCCTCCTCACTCCGCCCCAGCCACCTGCCGGCGGCACTGCATGATGACATCATAACATGATGACATCATCACGTGATGACGTCATCACACCGTCCGGAGTGCGCACGTGAGGCTGTCCTCCAGCACCAGAAACCCTGGCGCCAGGACTGCTTGCAGGGCATCTCCAGGGGTCTCGGGTGGCAGTTCCAACACTGGCTCAGCCTGGGAAGCTGCCCCAGGAGGGGTTAGATGCCCCAGACTCTGACCCTAGCATGAGGGAACTGAATACATGCTTTAACAGTTGAAAATTTCTCCTAAAGCAATACAGGATGTAATCTAAATTCTCAGTAGAAGGAAACTAACTCAGATATCTTAAACTTATCTTTGTCCCAGTTTTCTCTACACGGACATAAAATATCCATATTTGGGTCTATAATAGCAGCTGCTGGTATTCCAATTCATGCCTAACTTGTCCCCTTTCCCACAATGATTGCTTCCTAGGCTCTTGGGTAGCAGTAAGCTTTCATCTGATGCACAAGAACCCCAGCATATGGAAAGATCCAGAGGTATGCTATTTCATCACTGTAACCATGTTCATACAATGCAATAATGCTTAACAGATCCTTTAAGAGATAGGTGGGAAGGAACAACCAGATAGAGACTAAGTGAGGGATGTGGCTACCAGGCAGAAGAGCTTCAGGAGAACACGCAGAAAGGTTGTTTACAAATGGAGTCCTTTCATTGATGTTAATAAAGTATTCTTAATTGCAGAATAAAGATTCCTGCATAATTTACCAGCCGGAGAGCACCACAATGCTGTTTCAATCTTCTAGAACAAAGTCATTGCTGGGCACCATTTCCTCTGCAAAAAGTAGGCTTTTATTGTAGACTGCTGAGAGATTGCCTACCTCAAACATTCTGCTTTCAAAAGCCTAGCTGGCACGTATGAATAGTGCAAATGCTATTTCATAAAAATAAGGCAGTAGTTTGAAATGCCCCATGGGTGAGACTTTATTTCTTTAGATCATTTATTTTCTACCTCTCTATATGAATATCTGAGGCAAGTTACAGCAAAAGCACTGAAGTCCAATAAAATACACAAACACAACTTAATACAATCTATGAAACAGCAAAAATTTGAAAAGCAAGATAATGTTATAACAGCAACACAAGTTCGTTGTTGGTCTTCAGTGCAGTCCCACATTGGGTCTGCACAGGTGCAGGGCCAGCCACTGGAAAGATTTTTCAAGCTCTCAAATGCTAGGGGGCACTCCCTCCCAGCAACATGCATGTGTGGAGCGTTCCCACTGAAGGTGACATTGCTGGGCGGAGCAATCCCTCTTCCCTCAGTTCCTTTCTTGCTGCCACTGGGAAAGGTTCTTTCTGTCTCTCTCTTCTCTTTTAGTCTTCCCTTTTTCTATCCCTTCACAACCAGATCGAACTTAGCTGCCTTCAGGATGTCTATGGCTTCTCAAAAAGCGCTGTTCAAAAAATGTGTCTGATGTGACACTAAAATGCTGTATTCAGATGAGCATGACCATTGCTTGCTCTGCCTTGGTGAGGGCCACAATGTTGGAGCCTGCCAACACAGTAAGCACTTCACCCCCAAGGCCAGACATGACTGGGCCACATGTTTGAAGGCAGCATTATGGGAAATGTCCCTAACGGGCTCTGACTGGCTGGCCATAACTTCAGGCGAGCAGTGATCCAAGCGAACCCCTTCATCCACAAAGGCACATACACTGGATCCAAAGGGGAACCAACCCTCGATTCCGACACCCATTCTGATGACCAACACTTCCATGCTGCCCACAGGTCCACTGAAACACATAAAGTTGAAGTTGGAATCAAAGAAGCGCTGCTCCCCAGATTGGGGAGAACGCACAGCCATGGAGCCACCAGCAAAGAAAGCCAAGGCTAAGATGAAGCACCTTCAAAAGTCAGCTTTGTCTCCTTCATTTCGGCATCATCATCACTCTTCTTCCATCTCTCACTTATCATTGATCATATGGCCACCAGCAACACTGTCACTTCTTCCTACTCCCTTTTTACAAAGGGACAAAGAAGGGATGAGCCCCATTGAAGAGTTCCAGCTGGCCTTCTCACTGGATCCAAGCTAGGTTCCATGCGTACCATCAACCTCGGGTGCTCTCCCTCCGGAACCAACAGCCCAGCCTTCAACAGGGATGCAGACTTCCCGCCCCCCCCCCACTACACCATGGGCACATAGCGTAATCTATCATCAGGTACAGATCTGGCAAGACGTTCTCTCTTGGCTTCAAGCCACCCCGCTCCTCCTGCCATCAATTCCATTTTGGGTTCTGACAGCAGGGGCTCCAGCACCATCAGTTCCAGTACCTCTGAATCTGATGTCTTCGTCTGTGAGATCTCACGAGTTCCATGATTGTTCACCCCTTCTCTCTGACTCTGATGACAGGGAAGAAGCAGGCTCCCATTGTTCCTAGGCAGTCTCAGACTTGGCCTCAAATCCATCCCCAGAAGAGATTGTGGGAGATACTACATCCTCTTTCCCAACACTTGACATCTCTGAAGTACACCAAAGCCTAAAAGCAAAGTGCTCCAGGTGCTGTACAGTAACTCACTAGCCTTGGTAGCCTTCCCTCCAGTGGAGGACCTCCTCAACATCACACATGGAGTTTGGGAAAAGCCTGCATCGTCACCTCTTACTTCATGCAAATTTGAGAACTCCTACAAACTCCAACAGAAGGATTGTGCATTTCTCTTCACACTCTTGCACCCATCCTCCCTCATCACAGAGGAAGTCCAATCCAAACATTGTTATGGATCCCATTCGTCCCCAGTGGACAGGGGGAGATTTAAATTGGATGCCTTAGGGTGCAAGATTTACTCCTGAGCAGTGCTCAGGTTTCACATTGAGAACTACCAGGCTATAATGGGGTTGTACAACCTGTTTCTTTGGGACCGTTTGTCCAATTACACTCAAGACTTACCTGAAGAGAGGAGGGCCCTCTTCCAAGCACTCCGAGATGAGGTCACAAGACTTGCCAAACAACAAATGGCGATGGGTAAACATGCCACAGATTGCTCAGTCAGAGCCATGGCTTCAGCCACAGTCCTCAGACACCATTCCTGGCTCCGCTCTACTGCCTTACCCCAGGAAAAGCCCAACAAGATTGAGGACTTTCCCTTCGAGGACTCCTTCTTGTTCTCTGAATGCACTGATGAGTCTCTACAACAAATGAAAAAGAACCAGCAGACTGCATGCTCCCTAGGGGTTATTGCCTCCCAACAGCAACAGCATCAATATTCGTTCAAACACTGCTACCAGATTCGCTCTTCCTACCAACAGCACTCTAGGTATACTTACCAGCCTTACCAGCAGAGGGGTTATTCCAACTACCCCCATATGGGAACAAAAAGGCCCAACAAACCTAGATCCAGGCAACCCCAGCCAACCTCTCCAAAATTGGGCCAAGGTTGCTTTCCTAGTAGCTGTCACCTTCCTGAAAAGGGTGGGTGAGTTAGGGGCTTTTTGCATAGATCCCCCTCCATTTCTCCAATTCTTTGATGAGAAGGTAATCCTGTATCCTAGTTTAGAATTCCTACCCAAAGTGGTTTCTAAATTCCACTTAAAACAAAAGGCTAATCTTCCAGTACTTTCCCCCAATCCATCCTCAAAGCTGGAAATTAGACGTATTATATCTGTATTATATCCATAGAAGGTCTAAGGCCTTATTTGTTTGCTACTCAGGCCCCTGTAAGGGCCTCTCAGTGGCCAACCAATCTCTTTCAAAATGGATCGTGGCAGCCATCAAATGGTGTTATTCTTCAGCCAAAACTCCTTGCCCAGTGACCATCAGGGCACACTCTACCAGAGCACAATCATTGTTAGTCACATTCCTATGAGGGAACCCCCCCCCCCCCGCCTTACAGGATATTTGCCAAGCCACTAGATGGCCATCAGCAGACACCTTTATCTGTCACTATTTCATGGATGTTAATGCTAGGAAGGATGCAGCAGTAGGAATGGCTATCCTACACTCTGTTCTCCTAGACATCTTTCACCCTCCTCCATTGGTGAGTAGCTTTCTATACTCCCAATGTGGGACTACACGGAAGACTGATGATGAAAACAGTGTTGCACTTACCTGTAACTGTTGTTCATCTAGGTCTTCATGCAGGCATACATTCCCTCCCTCCTACCCCACTGTGAGATAACCAAGCACTTGTGGTGGCATAGGAGGAACTGAGGGAAGAGGGATTGCTCCGCCCAGCAATGTCACCTTCAGTGGGAATGCTCCACACATGCATGTTGCTGGGAGGGAGTGCCCCCTAGCATTTGAGAGCTTGAAAAATCTTTCCAGTGGCTGGCCCTGCGCCTGTGCAGTCCCAATTTGTGCCTGCACGAAGACCTAGATGAACCACAGTTACAGGTAAGTGCAACACTGTTTAATCCTGAAATGCAAAGCACAAGTGCAATAAATAGTTAAGATCATGCTAAACCCTGTTCAGCACAAAAAACAACTAACATAGTTTTGAGTTTGGTTTTTGGAGAAAATTGGGATAGAAGTATCTAAAATAAATAAATTCAATTAAACAATCACAAATAAAACATTTATTTAATTGAGTAGCCTTAATCATAAAGCGGTTCTAGCAGTAAAAAAAAAAGTTATCCAGATAATCAATTAAAATTTTATTAAGCCTTGGCAAACCCAAAAAGTTTTCACAAGGCTCCTATATATTAACAATGTAGGCATGTGGCAAATTTCTTTGGAGAACATATTCTGTAATTGAGCCTTCACCAGAGAAAAAGTCCTGTCTTTGCTTACCATCCACCTGTGTTCAAAAGCTAGAGAGAGAGAGAGAGAGAGAGAGAGAGAGAGCAAGGGACAACACTAAACCCTGCAGGACTTCATAGCAAAGAAACTATGCAAATGCCTCCCCACCCCAAGTATCTCCTTCTGGAATTGTTACCATGATTGATGGTGCCAAAGGCTGCCAACAGGGTGGGTTGATGGTACCAAAAACTGCCACTGTTTTTTCCATATGAATGTCAGAGCAGCCAAGGCCATTTTAGTCCCCAGGACAGATCTGAAGCTAAATTGTAATGGGTCTAGAGAACCCGTTTCCTCCAAGAATGTCTACAGTTAAACAGCCACCCACATGTGAGTTACTAGTCAATAATAATTAAAACTAATTTTGGTCTAAGGATGGTTTCTTCAGAGGTTTCGTGATGACCGTCTCGTTCAATAGTTAGCACTACTTCCTTCTTTAAGGAAGCATTTGCTATGTCCCGGATCCAGCCCTACAATCTTCAGTGGCAAAATGCTACAAACCAAGCTGGTTGCTCACTTCCAAGCCACTTGTCCATATCCTCAGGCTGCACCAAATGAAATTTATCCAAGCAACTAAGATTTTGATGTACATTTGTTCAGATTTTAACAACTTTGCTAGCATTTACTTATAACATGCATTGGTCTAAAACTGCTTTAACAAACTCACTCAAATCTCAATTGGTTTTTGCAAGGAGGGATACTTGAGATGCATTTTCAAGAATAACAAATTATTGTCAGGATACATTAATTTTATGGAATCCAGGAAAAGACTGAAAAAGTATTATCTATTATCAGTAACAGTAGCAATAAACTTTTGAAAATTATAGCAAAACTAGTTTTTTTTTTTAATGGAATCACATTCTTTATTTTAGGTGTTTGATCCTTTAAGGTTTACTCCTGAGAACATTTCAAGCAGAAACTCCCATGCTTTCCTTCCTTTCTCTGCTGGACCAAGGTGAAGCTTATTTAATATAGACATAGTCTTTGAGATATTAAACCTAGTTGTGATCAAGGTTAATACCCGTTTATCTAGAATCACTAAATTAGCATAGGGAATCCTGAAAGCTCATTATACTGAGTATGAATTTAGAGGGTTATTTTTGGCTTGGTGGCTACCTATAAACTAACTGCCAGGCAGCATGCTGTGCTGACCCCTCCCCCCCATTCTGCCATAATAACTGGGAATTATGCTGGCATAACCCCCCCCCCCAATGCCAGCACAGCAGCCCAGTGCCACTCCGCTGGGACCTTCTCCTGGTGCCTGGTAGCAGCAGCTGGCTGCAGGCATAACCACAGCATAAGTCCCTGTGCCAACATGCCTGAGGGCATGATGAGGGGGGGGGGGACAGGGCACAATTTAGTCGGCTCCCTAAGCTGTTTTGGGCCCAGGAATGCCCCAGCAGTGGCAGAAAGTTACGCCACAGAAAACGATGGTGTAGCCCATAGGTGCCCATTGTGCAGGAAAAGTCAATGCCCCCCCTGTACTCGGCCCCACTCAAGTGGGGGAAATATCACAACAGAAGGGGACAGATGAATCTCCTTGGGGAGAGAGTTTCAGAGTTTTGGTGCCATGACCAAGAAGGCCCTCTCCCAGGTTGCTGCCTGCCTAAATCTAAAAAAGGGGGCATTTAGCCAAATCCTTTTCAATGTTGAAGAAATGCAGGACTATTTTCAATGTTGAAGAAATGCAGAATTATTTTAGTCATGTTACGGTTTCTGTATTATTATTAAGATTGTACAGTTATTCCTGTAGCAAACTAGTGTCCTTGGAGAGCAAATTTCTTTTGAAAATTTGATATAAATATGTCAAACAGTGGCTGTCCTATGCCACTGGCTGATCCTTCCAGAAGAGGTCAGGGGAGTGTCTACCTTCCAAGCTTTCTACTAAATCTGCAAAACAGAGCTGTCCCAGAGAGCATCCAGTGCAGTGCGATGGTCAGAATGTCAGACTAGAATCTGGGAAGCCATGGAAGCTTGCTGGGTGACTTTGGGCCAGTCACATACGGTCAACATAACTTTCCTTACAGATGATTCTCCATATTTTTTTGTTGTTGTTCTGGTAGAAACTACTTTACAGATATATCATTCTCCTACTTAAGAACATAAGAAAAGCCTTGCAGATCAATAGTACATTTATAATGCAATCCAAAAAAGAGTTATTCCAGTTTAAGCCCACGGATTTCAATGTGCTTAGATTGGAGTAACTCTTCTTAGGATTGCACTGCAAATCCTTTTTTCCATAGTGGCCAAACCAGATACCCCAGAATGCTCACAATAAGGACAGGGATGCCAAAATATTCTCCTTTTGCTTCCCCACAGTAACTGGCATTCATTGGTACACTATCTTCAAACATAAAAGTGCATTTAGCTATTCTGGCTAATTGCCATGGATGGACTTCTCCATGAATTGACTGACTCCCTTTTTAAGCCATCCAAGCTAGCAGCTATGACTGCATCCCATACAAGTGAGTTTCACAAGTTAATTAGGCATTATGTGCTACTGGAAATACATTTCTGAATAATTGCATGGATGATAGCAGTGCAGCCATATTTAAAAACATTGACAACTCCTAGCCTAACTAGGGTTGCCAGGTCCCCTAGGCATGAAACGAGGGGGATGAGTGGGTCATGGGAAGGGGCGTGATGGGAAGATTTATCTCGTGCACGTTCTGGAGCACTTCTGCATTACACCTGGAATGATGTCATTCCCAGCGTGACGCAAAAGTACTCCAGAGCATGCAGGCGCATATTGCAGGGCCTAGACCTGTTCTTGCACTTTTCCCCTCTGCCAGCTGGGTGAGATACAGGGTGGGGGAGGCTGGGAACAGGGGATCACTCATCCCCACTGGGGCCTAGTAATTCTAGGGCTAACTGCTCCTGTCTCATTATTTTGCATGTTACCTAAGCTAGCTGTTACATTATGCATTCACCTGATTTTGCACTTGGTTTGACAATTCCCTGGTGGGGGTGATGGTGTTGTGGGGAAAAGAACAATAAAAAACTTCCCAGTCTTCAATCTGACTCTTTTTCAAGATCTCTGCCTTAATATCATAGACATTTTTTTAAAGCTAGAAGATCAAAGTCCCTTGATTCTTAGCCTCAGCCACACCACTCCTGTGTTCTGTGTAATTTGACCCCTAGAGAGATAAAATAAAAGTTGCTGACAGATCTTGGAATATTCATTCTAAATTCTTCAAACTCCTCCTTGGGACTCAACCATCTATTCCAAAGCTGCATAGGCCTTCTGTGAAATCATAACAGAGCAGCCCAGGGTAATTAGATGAGCTGCAACACTTTAGCTTGCAAAAGCCTTTTGTGACATTGGAACAGATAAAGTGATGGAAAGGTAGAGTAAAATTATAACCAGTTTATCTCCTCAGCAGTCCCTAAAAGAGCTTTTAACCTCATTCTCCCCTCCTCCATTTTATCCTCACAACAATAATGCTAAGAGGTAGTTTAGACTGAGAGTTACTGTCGTAGTGAGCATCCATGGCAGAGTGGGGATTTGAACCTGGGTCTCACATATCCTCGTCAGACACTCTAACCAGTACATTGTGCTGGCCTGTTATACTTATAGACTCTTCAATAAATGATTGGGTAACATATTGCAAATTAAGGCAGAACTCATTTAGACATCTGCTAATTCTGTCAGAAGTATATTCTTACCATATTACCTTGTTTGGTTAAAACATGGGCCGTTTTCACACGGCCACATGCTCGGAAGATCGGGCAAAACTCACGGCATAAAAGCATCTTCCTAGCATGATTTCCCAGCACGATCCCGTTTAATGATCCTTTTTCTGACATCACTGGGCCATTAAAGGGGATCGTGCTGGGAGATCGTGCTAGGAAGACTCTTCATGCCGTGAGTTTGCGCCATCTCCCAGGGCATGTGTGTAAAATGGCCATGGAGGGAGTCTGAAACATCTATTTCAGAGTACTTAAGGATAACGTTTTATAATTCTTGAAGGGGGGAAGGTCATTTTTTCATTCATATGCTGTATTTTATTTTCCATTTTTGTATTTCATTGTATTTTTCAGTCATGTGATGTACTGTATTGTTAATGACAAATGATAAATCGTATCTTTTGATTAAATTGATGAATATTTATTATGAAAATGATGTCAGTAAATTTTCATGATCTCACTAGTATATAACTCTAAATAATACAATAATAGTTAGTTTTTGGAGGAATATGTGTAAGCAATCCTATTAAGTTCCCTCTAGTGCATATATCTAGAAAGAATAATCCCACGTTGTAGTTCGTTTTGATCTGAAGAGGTTTTTAAAAAGGCTAAAGGCTTGGAAAGAAATCTTGTAGCAGACTTTCCCTTTTGTAAACCTCTCACTTTGTCCTTTCAGAAATTGCATCGGTCAGCAGTTTGCCATGAATGAGATGAAAGTGGCCCTTGCTTTGACTTTGCTTCGTTTTGAACTCAGACCTGATCCTACTAAACCTCCTCCCATCCCCATCCCTCAGATTATCCTGCGCTCCCACAATGGCATACACCTTAACTTGAAGAAAGTGATATGATACTGAAACAGGAGAAGAAATAATTGTGATGTGGAAGGTCGGCGAATAGAGGCTGCAAAATTGTTTGTTCCTGTAAAATTATTTGACAGCATTTTGAAGCTTAGAACCATGACCTACAAATTATTTTTTACAGTGGTCTCCCTATTACCATTAAGAGCATTCATGGATGCTTGGGCAATATTACAGGGCAGCCATAATACTGCTTGATCAGGAATACCTTCACCTCGCCTCCTTTCTGAATAGCCAAGCCCCCCTGTAACTTTTTAAGGTATTTATTTTTGAGGTGGATGCTCTGATCTAAAAAGATCAAGTGTAGCTTTGGAGCAGAGTTTCACTAACAAACTGATGACATATGATGACATATCTAACATTGTCCTAAACAAGTGCCTTCACCTTGGTGTCATGGTCAAATGGATTAAAATGAAGAAGCTGAAACTAAATCTAGTCCAGATGGAGGTGATGCTAGTTGGGAAAATGTATGTCCTCAGGGGACTGACATGCTAACTTTCCATAGAGTTGCCTTTCTTATGTATAAAAGAGGTAGACTCAGCCTTTCTTTTAGAAAGTGGGTTGATAGAATGTGCTAGGAGTGGCTTTTATCATATTCTTTAGTCTTGAGATTGTCATCTTTATTGAATCTACTGAGTTGCCTATGTTGATCCATGACTCTGGAACCTCTGTCTGAAATACTGTAAGGTGCTTAAAGTGAGACTTTCCTTGGAGGCCTCCCAGAAACTTCAATTGGTACAGAATCTTGCTACTTGTCTTTTGGTATGTTATCATGAGTATGAGTACAGTACTGTAATGACTGTTGCTATTATCTTAGAGCCAAAACACACGTTAAGAAATACCTAGGTTCAGCACGTGTTCTCTTACCTCAAGGTTTGCCGGGATCTGTAGGCGTCCTGGAAGCTTAAAGATCTGTAGGCGTCCTGGAAGCTTAAAGTCCTGGAAGCTTAAAGGATCTGTAGGCGTCCTGGAAGCTTAAAGGCGTCCTGGAAGCTTAAAGCTTAAAATACAGGCGCCTGTATTTCCCTTCCCCTTTTTGCTGCTCTGTAAATGCTAAACTTTAAGCTTCCAGGACGCCTACAGATCCCGTCAAACCTTGAGGTAAGAGAACACGTGCTGAACCTAGGTATTTCTTAACGTGTGTTTTGGCTCTTGGTCACTATTTAGGTGCTTGTTCTTACCCAAAAATATTCCTGGTGGTAATTCCATCTGCTCATCAGCATGATCATGTTTATTTACTGTTATAGCCCCCATTTTGTAGAACAGCCTTCTTGAAGAGTTGAGTGCCGTCCTTCTTGGCATTCTGCAGAGTCTATTAAAAAAAACGCTTGGTTTCAGAGGTCTGACGGCTAGGGTGGTAGCTGAGTGCTGTATTAGATGGAATCTTTTTTTAAAAAATCTGTCCCAAGGTGGGAAATATTCAATGGCCATTGTAATTGTTTTCATTTGTATAACTGATAATTTATGTTAACATTATATAGTTGTATGCTACTCTGAACCTTGATGAGATAAAGTATACATTTAAAATAAATAAAAACAAAGATAAGCAGAAGGAATATTTTATTGTACTTATTTTCAGGCTATCTGGTTCTTTGTGGTAGTATTGTTCTATTTGTTTTATTTATTTTTATTTATTATATTTATTTTACTTCATTTATGCCCTGACTTTCCCCCCATGGGGATCCAAAGCAGCTTTTACTGATCTCCTCTCCTCCGTTTTATCCTTACAACCTGTGAGGCAGGTTAAGATGTGTGTGACTGGCCCAAGGTCACCCACTGACCTTCCATGGCAGAGCTGCAGAGTTTAGTGTGCTTTCCCCCTTGTTATTGGTCTTGAATCTCTGGAGAAAAGAGGGATATAAATATTTTAGCTAGGGTTGCCAGCTCCTAGTTAGGAAATTCCTGGAGATTTGGGGTATGAAACCTGGAGAAGGCAGGGTTTGGGGAGGAAAAGGACCTTGGCATGGCATAATTCCATAGAGTCCACCCTCCAAAGCAGCCATTTTCTCCAGGTGAACTGATCTCTGTGGCCTGGAGATCAGTTGTAATTCCAGGAGATCTCCAGCTACCACCTGGAGGCTTGCAACCCTAATTTTAGCAAATAGAAAAATCCATACTGTCAAGTCCAGTTTAGGGACAGTCATACTTTTCTAAGATTAGACAGGCCATTTTGTGGTTTGTTTATGTCATTTAAATTTTGCCATCTTACATTTTAAAAGCACACAAGCTGGCTTACAGCAATTATATAAAGAAAAGAGCTTTTAAAATTTCTCTTATAGAATCCTGTATTGGCAGTTGATGAACAGAGCTAGAATCTCAGCTAGAATCACTGGGAACTTGAAGGTAGGCAGCTTACTTGTTACAAGACAACTTCCATTTTTTCCCTGCCTTCCTACTCACCTCCCTCCTCCCCTCCAAGCAAGGAACAGTTTCTGCATTTCACAGCTGAAATGTTCAGCTCTGCTTTGGGAAATTCCTGGAGATCTGGGGGCGGGGTGCTTGTGGAGGATGAAATTTAGTGAGGAAAGTGAGGTGTGATCTCTATGGCATATCCACTCTCCAAAATTGTCATTTTCTGCAGAAGAACTGAGCTTTGTAGATTAGTTGTAATTCTAGGAAAATTCCAGGCTCTTCCTGGAGGCTGGTAAACCTAGCAGCAGACTACCAAGAAAGGTTTCAGCCACTTGGCTGAACAAAAGGCAAAAGGAGTGGGACAGCGCCTAATCACATCTAAAGTGAGCAGATAGGCTGTCCCAGGTAGATTCCTTATCTTGCCCAGCATAAGCTCATTAAATCAAGGTCTCCAGTAATTAAACAGTATGCCTTTCTCCACTAGCAGCACTCACCATATTAGCATTTCCCAAAGAAATATCCCCCTGAAACTTACTGTTCCAGTGATCTAATTTAAACTATTTGAATTCCCTGCTAAAGCTCTTTATTACAGATTAGGACAAAACTGCGTCCAAGCCCAAATATACCCTGGAGTTTTCCACATGGGTTTTTCCCATCGGTTCTGGCTACATACTACTTTAATTCACCCCCTGCTTTCCACACTTTTTTTTTTGCCTTTTGTTTTCACTTTGAGTTTTTTGGTTTTCCCCTAGGCCCCCCCCCCCCCGTTCTTTTGACACCACTTTTACCCCAATCTTTTTTTGGAAGCTGATTTTGAGTCATCTTTTTTCTCATGCATACTATTGCCTTTGGTTTTGTTTGTCCCACCCACTTCCACCCGCCTCCAACCCACTTATAGACAAATGGACATTCATTATCATTAAACCACTCCTCCTCCCCACTTCCTTTTCCTCCTTCTGGTTTTATTTTCTATCTCTTTTTAAATAATTGTTGTTTCCATAGCATGTTGTAACAATATATGCAGCAGATTCTCTGAATTCTCAGCTTTCATTTTTTTTTTTAAAAAAATGTCACTAGCCTGTTCCATTGTGGAGACATGCCTTTTTCTTTATATCTTTGCAAGGGAAGTAGCTAGAAACTAGGGGGCTACACTGAGAAAATTTTGTATTATACTTTCTGATCTAGACTTCAGGGGGGAATTTTCCCCATGATTGTTTATTTATGGGTAGGATATTACTGGGAGGCAAATCCATGTGGTTTTTTTGCCTCGGCATTATTAATTTTAATGGGAAATCCATTCAAGAGTCTGCGGCAGCTGTTTATAAAGACAATGGCACCAAATTTGCCCAGGACACAGATCTCCTTCTAATCTATAGAATTCCTATGTTTCAAGAAGATTGAACAAAGGGGGTTAATTTTATAGACCCACAAAGTAGGTCCGTTTCTGTGCAGCTGCACGTATCTCTCTGTGTGTGTTATGTTCCATTAAGTTCCTTCCAACTTATGGCAACTCTATGAATGAAAGACCTCCAAAACATACTATTATTAAGAGACTTGCTCAGATCTTTCAAACTGGAGGACGTAGCTCCATTTACTGAGTTAAGCCATCACATTTTGTGACTTCATCTTGTCCTGCCTTCAACTTTTCCTGGCATTACTGACTTTTCCGGAGAGTCTTCTCACAATGTAACCAAAATACAATAGCCTAAGTCTCATCATTTTAACTTCTAGGGCGAATTCAGGCTTGATGTGATGTAAAACCCACTATTTGGCTTTTTGGCCACCCATGGTATCTGCAAAACTCTCCTCCAGCACCACATTTCAAAAAAATCAATTTGATTCTTGTTAGTTTTCTTCAGTGTCTAACTTTCACATCCATACCTCGTAATAGGGAATATCGTAGTATGGATTATCTTGATCTTGGTTCCCAGAGAGACATCTTTATACTTAAGGATCTTTTCAAGTTCCTTAATGGCTGTTCTTCCAAGACTCAATTTTTTGATTTCTTGGTTGCAGTCTCCCTTTTAGTTGATGATTGAATCAAGGAATAGAAAATCTTGAACAATTTCAGTTTCTTTTAACACTATCCATAGCTTTTCATGATCTACACAGTCAAAGGTTTTGCTGTAATCTATAAAACATAGGCTGACATTTATCTCTACAGATTTCTAAAATGATGGCAGCCTAGCAGGAGAGCTCCAGACCGGGCATTGGCATAACCCCCCTTATGTATTCATTTCATTTTGCTACTCATACGGCAACTGACTTATAGTAACTGATGATAAAAAACTTTTACCCTTCTGCTGAATATTATGTTTGCTAGGGTTGCCAGGTCCCTATACCTTGCCAGCCGGAGAGGGGGGGACCTGGCAACCCTAGCCTTGTGCCTCCAGCATGATCCTCCTTGTGTGTGTGCTCCTGGCACATGCATGATGATGTCACTTCCAGAGGTAATGTTATTGCGCTGGTCATGTGCGAGCTCCTACACTTTGTGCCTGGCTAATTCTGGCCCATTTGTAGGCAAAATTGGTCCCAGTGAAGTGCAGGAGCACATTTGCAGCCAGTGCCATATCACTTCAGGGAGTAACATTGTTGCACCCTCAGGAGTGTGCATGCCATGCATGTTCCTGGGGTGCCTGCCTGTGGTGGGCAATTTCTGGGGGGCTTGCCATCTTCTGCTGATCACTGGTGGATCAGTGGGCAACACAGCAAACCCCTGGGAGTTTGCCCACCATTGGTGGGCCCCTCAAAATCCTACTGTTTGCCTTGCTTCCTTTTTGTGGCCTGTTTAACAAAGTAAGGAATGAGATCAGCAATTTTTCCATTATTCCCAAAGGAGGACTATTTTTGTGGGGCTGGAGTTGTTGCTTTCAACAAAATATCACCAAAATTTCAGTAGAGTGCCTTCTGCCTGTGCTGCAAAGAACCCCCAAGATTCAGGCACATTGAACAAAAGGTTTACATTGAACAGGCCTCTGAACAAGCTCCCCCACTGCCAAGCCATCATAATTGCATGTCCATTATTCCCTATGGGGGACTTTTCTGGGAGGAGGGGCTGGAGTCCTTGTTTTTCAACAAAGTGTCACCAAAATTGCAGCAGAAAGGGGGAAAGAAAACTCTCCAATTCACAAAGGAGGGGGGAAGGAGAATGGCAGCTCTCTGCAGCTTGGAAATGCTTGGAAGTGCTCTTTGCTCCTCCCTTGCACGGGTCTGATTGGAAGGGAGACATGTCATTTCAAGGAAATCAATACAGTCAAAGATGAACATGTGCTCATGCTGCATGGCTAGGAAGCATCAGAACTTGAAAAAGATTTTAATTTATTACAATTGAAGTGAATATTATAACATAATTAACTTGTCAAGAGTATAGTTATGGCACATGTCAAGAGTATATTTATAGTTGCACATCCCTTGCTGGGGGCAGGGGATCCTGCTCCCACCCTCCACCCCCTGCTTACCTGGCCAGCGGGGGGAAAGGCAGGGGAATGTGCCTTCCAGGGCACACTCCTGGGTGGTGCGGCACCCTCCTGTGCCCCAGAGTAGGCTGGTTTTAGCCTGAAATGGGCCCAGTTTGGCCTGCTGCAGAGCACAGGAGTGATCCAGGTCCATCGCCCTGCCCAGCAGTGACTCCGCCATCCCCAGCAGCTCAATTAGGCCTGAATCAGGCCTAATTTGGCCCACTGCAGAGTGCAGGAGCACTTGCAGGGGCAATACATGGCCTGCACAATGCTGTCAATGACTGTCAATGAATGAAGTGATGTCATCACACAGGCTGGGAGTGTGTGCACGCGCAAGCAGCACTGAGGTGCCAGGTCTCCCACCTCCCACCCAGAGGGTAAGGGGACCTGGCAACCCTAAGTATATTTGTCATTTGATCACACATGGGGAGCTAAAGGGGATCACTAGACTAAAAGGCTCCGTGTTGGTAGACTAATGGTGCTGCCCTCTAATTAGGATAATCCAATGAAACAATATTTCCCATGATCATGTGGGAGAAGCTGGTATCTCTCTGAAGTGGATCTTAAATAAATTACATTTATGTTCTTTGAAATCCCATTCCTTCCCTTCTCTTCTTCCATTCTTTCCTTTCACACTCAGGTTTGCAGCACGTACATGGTGGATGGGCCCCTGGGACAGGATCCAACCAGGGGTGGATCCCATTCCTTGCCCAATTTGTGCCATCGCTCTGCCCAGCAGTGACTCCGCCATCCCCAGCAGCCCAATTTGGCCTGAATCAGGCCCAATTCGGCCCACTGCAGAGTGCAGGAGCACTTGCAGGGGCAATACATGGCAGAGGCAATACACGATCCCCCCACCCTGACCTCACACATGCTCAGGGCTCGATCAGACAAATTGAAAATGAAGTTTACCTCTTCCCTCTCCCTGGGAAGCCTGAGCCGTGGCCTAAAAAACACCCACTGGCACCCTGCTGACCACCTGACCTAGTGATTTTCCTACTCCTAAGGGATCTCACGTCCTCCTCTCCTGAGGTCTCGAAGTCAGAGGCGCCAGAGGTTTCAACATCCGATATGGCACCAGGCAGCTTTGCCCAAGTTAATCTCTTTCATTTACAGGCGGGTTCCGCTTTGGAATCCCACCACTGGTATACAGATCCTTCAACATAATCCCTACAGTCCCTGCGAAATTTTTTAATTTTATTCTCCCTCAATTTGGACTCAAAACTTGAAAGTTCCTTCTCAAGCTCAGCTACTTTGTTATCAAAATCGACCCGAGCCATGCCACCCTGTAAGTTTTCAGTGATAGTTTGAATCTCCTGTTTTAAGTTATCAACCTCTTTCTTAGATCTTTCCACGAGAAGGACCATGGTCCTTAACAAGGGATTAGGGTTTGTCCCTACACCCTGGTATCAGGCTTGGCATACCCGATTGGATGTTTATAAGCTAGTTCGCTTGGTGAAATTAATTTTTTTTTTTTTGCAAATGATTTGTTGGTGAATACTTCTTAATCTGTCCCCTTTAGAACTAAGTCTACTTTCACTTCGTCTGTGAATGATCCAGCAATCGATGTATTTGAGAGACTGGTTCTTAAAGACATACTGTCTTTAGAACGCAAACCTAGGAAGCAATGGGATAACATGCCCAAATGTGGGCACTTGCTCAAGATCCCAATTTAATTATAAAACCCGCCGATAACAGTGGGGGGATCATGCTTCTCAACACTAGGGTCTACTTATTTGAAGTTCAGCGCCAGCTACAAGATATTACGTTTTACAAAAAGTTGCCCAACAATCTCACTGCACACATTAGGAGAATAATTAAAATCACCATTGATGAGGCTTTGGGATTAGGGTCCATCTCCACGAGCATTCGTGCTTTCCTCTGGAATAAGAACCCGCACGTTCCCACCTTTTACCTTCTCCCCAAAGTGCATAAGCCAGGTTACCCTCCCAAGGGCTGCCCGATAGTATCTGTCTCGAATTCGATTTTGGAGCCATTAGCTCAGTACTTGGAGGCCTTTCTGCAGCCTTTGTCTAGAAACACCCCCAGTTATCTTCTTGACACTAGAGCATTTATCAAGGAGATTGAGGGCATCCACATTCCCGAGTCTGCCATCCTGCTCACGATGGATGTCACCGCGCTATATACCTCGATTCCCCACGAAGAGGCTAGAGCTGCTGTGGAGGATGCTTTGATTCAGAGCGACTGTAGAGCCTTCCTCATTCAACTGCTAGACATTATATTACAGTATAACTATTTCCATTTTGACTCTGATTACTTTCTGCAGGTTAAGGGAGTCGTGATGGGCTGTGCCGCGGCTCCCAGCATTGCAAATATTTATATGATCACTCAGGAACGTAATTATATTTGCAATGAGGTAGTCAACCCTTTTTTCTCTAAGATCTTACTCCTGAGGAGGTACATTGACGACCTGTACTTAGTGTATTCAGAGAGAGAATCTGCAGATGCCTTTGGGCCCTGGTTAAATGCTCAGAATCCACATATACAATATACATGGCAGTACAGTGAGGAAAGCATCAATTTCTTAGATGTGACAATTTTTAAGAACCATAACAATAAACTTCAAGTCCGCCCCTTTCGTAAGCCTATGGATAAGAACTCATATTTACGCTTTGATTCTTTCCACCCACCCCATTTGAGACGTAATCTTCCAGTGGGAAAAGTCCAACGTTTACGCAGGAATGCCACTGATAGTAAAGATTATATTAAGGCTAGGGACCAACTGGCAAAAGGACAGGGGGAACGGTCCCAAACTCCGAGGCAAAAGGCACACTAAGGACACGCCAAAAGACCGCTGCTGCAATCCAAAGCTTTATTCACAAATGCCGAGGGTCAAATCAAGAAGACAGGGGAGCGCCCACACTCTCCGGCTGCTCCCGGCGGGAGATTGGCAACGGGTTTGCCTGGCTAAATTGTCCCGTTTCGCAAGGCTCACAGCTTCATCAAAAGCCACAAATAAATTCTTCGTGTAAAGCGTATTTCTTTTACTGAAAAATAACCTGCTAGACAAGAATCAAGTTTCTTCTTAGTTTTAGTTGAACAGAATTTCCTCTCTTGTGACAAGAGAGGAAATTCTGTTCAACTAAAACTAAGAAGAAACTTGATGACAAGAGAGGAAATTCTCTTGTCCCGTTGCCAATCTCCTGCCGGGAGCAGCCGGAGAGTGTGGGCGCTCCCCTGTCTTCTTGATTTGACCCTCAGCACTTGTGAATAAAGCTTTGGATTGCAGCAGCGGTCTTTTGGCGTGTCCTTAGTATGCCTTTTGCCTTAGGGACCAACTGGGGCAAGAGCTCGCTAACAGAGGCTATCTTGAGGATGTCATTAGCTCTGCTGCTTCCAGGGTTGCTGGCATCCCCAGAGAATCGCTCTTTGTACAGAAATCCAGGAATGATAGGTCCTTATTACATTGGTCTATTGAATACACTTCCCTAGCCAAGGAAATTGTTACTATCATAAAACGCAGATGGGATTTGATTTCGGACATACCAGGGTGTGAGCATTCACCAGTGGTAGCTTATAGATGGACAAGGAATTTGAGAGACTCTCTGGTTAGATCAGACTTTCAGACAGCTCCACGAGTAGAAAATCAGGCGACAGGACATCATAGATGCAGAAGGTGTAATATCTGTGATCTAGCCAGTGAAGGGAATTCCTTTGTTGTCAGTGACACTCAAGAAGTGATTAGATTACGAGATCTTTCTACATGCAACACCGCCCATGTTGTATACATCATTGAGTGTTCCTGTCCTTTGATTTATGTGGGCAGCACCAGCCGCCCTGTGAAGATTCGCATACAGGAGCACATTTCACGCATTAGAAATAAAGTTACAGATGCTCCATTGGTCCAACATTTCTTGAACAGACATAGCAGCGCAAGAGACTTCCGTTTTTCAGTTTTGGAAGTACTCAAACCCTCTGCTTTGGGGGAGGGGAATAGAGCATTGTTACAGAGAGAAACTTTTTGGATTTTTCACTTAGACTCCGTGGCACCCAAGTTGCTTAATCAACATCTGGATTGGGCTTGTTATTTATAAGATGAGGTAGGCGCACACTTGACAGCGTGGACAGATTCCACCCAGTTTGCTGCTTGGTTTTTTGCGGCTGGGGTCCCTTTAATTAGGCGGCTGCTGACTCAAGAGATAAGGCTTTTAAGTGCCCTCATTAAGATTGATTGCACCTGTTATCTGGTGTTCATATGGAAAAAGAGGAGAGAGTTAAGCGATGGTGAATAGTAAGTGTAATGACTTTTGTAACATTGATGTATTATATATTGTACTTTATTGTATGGTGTGACATGTGGTGTACAAATGAATTTGTATTTTAGGCACAACTGTTATTATTATGTGCTCTTGAGAAAGAGTCCCAAAACAGGAAATCAGCGTGCGTCCTGTTGAGCGCGGAGCGGCTTCCCCCTTCCCCTTCTGATTACATCTGGTCCGCGGGTCCTCCTGGCTGGGGTGTGGGCTTCGGAGCACTTCTGCTGGTGGACTGGTGCAACCCCCAGAGAAGAGAGGAGTGCAATTGCTTTTTGAATTGGGAAACATCATTCTGGACTTTATTGACTTTGGGGAAGGTGGTCCTCTCCATTTTGGCTTGTGGTTGTGCTTGTTATTTATTATGTAAAAACATGCTTATGTTTCAAATATTGATGAGAGAGTATTTATGACTGTGCAGATAAAACATAAATATTGCCTTTGTATTCACGTGTCTGTACCCGCAATTACCAATTGCTGTGGGGGTTTTTCTCTGCACCACTGTTCTTAAGCCGCTGCTGTGTTCAACTGCACTGTTGCACTATTTGTAATTAACAGTATTGCTGCCATCAAGAAAGAGAGTGCTGCTATTTTTTTATATTTTTGTACAATGCTTTTAAATGTTTTATATGAAATGTTTTAAATGTTTTAATGCTGTTATCTGCCCTGAGCCTGCTTGCAGGGAGGGCAGAATATAAATATGATAAAATAAAATAATAAATAAATAAAATAAAAACAAGAAATAGAATGTTTAAACATTGCAGTACTGGGTGTGACTGAACTAATGTGGACTGATTTGGGATGTTTTCAGTCAGAAAACCACAATAAAAAGAAATGGTGTTGCTCTAATCGTGAGGTAAGACATAGCACAAGCAGTCAAGAGCTACAATGCAAAGTCTGGCAGAGAAATATCAATCAGACTTCAGGGAAAACTTCTTACCATAACCAGCATTTAAGTTTATGTTCCAACTACAGTTGCTGAGAAGGAAGAAATTGAAAACTTTTACGCAAGTGTCCAAGAAGAAATTGACTGTACACCTAAACAAGATATGCTGATAATCATAGGTGACTGGAATGCAAAAGTAGGAGATACAGCAGAATCAAACATAGTTGGAAAATTTGGACTAGGATCACAAAATGAAGTAGGAGAGCGACTCATAGAATTTTGTAGCGCCAACAACCTGTTCATTGCTAATACATGCTTCAGGCAACCAAAAAGACAATTGTACACATGGAAATCACCAGGTAACCAATACAGGAATCAAATAGATTACATAACTGGAAGAAGAAGATGGAGAAGATCTGTTCTCCCTGCTAAAACAAGACCAGGAGCTGAGTTACTAATATCAAAAATTAGTATAAAGCTGAAGAGAAACACTAAAAGAATCATAGTACCAAAATACAATCTAAATAATATTCCTGAAAAATTTAAAGACTAGGTAAGGAACAGGTGTGCAATACTAAGTTTAACTGATCATGAGCCAGAACAACTATGGGCTGAAACCAGAAATATTACCAAGGAAGAATATGCATATAGCTGCATATTAGGAGAATCTTTTTTCTCAAGCAGCTGGGTGTGATTTTATTTGGAAAAAAATCCTCAATACTAAACACAGTTGCATTTCAGTTCTGAAATAGTTGTGAGATGACTCAGACATTTACATTTCATCTAATTTGGCTATCAGCTCTGCAAAATTAGGGGGAAAATGCTGTCAGTCACCATGTGAAGTGGAAATATGAGTATTCTTCCAACAAGTATCACAAAAAGGCATGATTGCACAGTGACTCCAGCCAGCTAGAAGAAAGTATTGTTGCAACTTGAAAGAGATTATTTTATTGGCTGAACAATTATTGACTTAACAAATAGCTTTTGGGGGTGGGAACTAAAAGTCTTCAGGACGGTTGCAGTTCTTTCCACTGTTTCCTTGTTGAAAATATGTTTAGACCAAGATTATGCATTTCGTTTAAAGAATAATTCTTCAAGTCATGTTTCTGCATGGTTTTTTTAGTGCTGCTGAGAGTGTTACACCTGGCAATCTGAACAACAGAAATCTAATGGAAGAAGAATCAGAGCCTAATGCTGACATGGGAGGAAGTGCAAAATCTCTGCTAGGGGCTCTTACCAGCTCTTTTTGGTTTTGGTTGCCTCAAGATTTCTGTCAGATTTGTCAGTTGATTATTATTTTGATCTTCACTTATGTGGTCCTGAAAGCCATCATGATGTATCGGCAGAAGCAGTACCTGATCCAAGTCCTCAGATGTTTTCCTGGACCTCCCACCCACTGGCTTTATGGCCATTTCAAAATGGTAAGGTGACTATAAGACTTATGATCTGTGTGTGTATATTTGAAGAGCTTTACATGGAGACTGGTGGATGGGTGCTGACTGTGTTCTTTTTGCTCCTGAACAGAAATTAAAAATACATTTTTTATAACCCTTTTACTACTAAAATCTTGGAACGGTATCAAGGAGCCCAATGGTTAGGGCTGTTTTGGTTGAAAACCACCAGAAAGCAGACAATTTGTGCTTGTAGATCTGAGCCTGAAGAGTTGTCTTTCTTCCTTAGTTATGTTTGCTAGCTTCTAATGCTCATGCATTTTAATAAGATCTTTCTAATTAAAATGATCCCAGAAAAGTGAAATGTCAGAAGACGCTACCGTTTAGAAAGACAAAGGAAAGAAAACACTTTTGCGACAACGGGGGCTATTATTATTCCCATCATATTGTGACTTGGGCAGTCACTGTGTAGGATCTGTAATGACCTGTGTTAGTGAACAAGGTTTTTACTGCCTATTAGAAGCATGGTGGCACCAGATATGATCACTCAGTAGACCACTTCATATAAAACTGTTTGATGCAGATTCCACTGCATAATGATTTCAGAAGTGATGGGAGTATCTAAATCCATTTTGGCACTTTGAGGTCATAGGAATTAATGTTAAATTAACATTTACATATTAACACATCAAGTGGCAAAATTGTGCCTATGTCCAGATTAGACATGGGCACGAACAGGGGGAAAAATGTTCGCTGTCCGTTGCCATCCACGAACAACAAACAATGAACATGGACAAACATGAACTGTTCCCAGGCATGTTTGTTGTTCATTGTTCGTGGGGGCCAGAACCCCCCAACCCCCCCACTTAGCCCCCCTCCCCTCAAACCCACTTACCTGGCCCTTTAAAGATCCCTTAAACTATCAGTTGGCAGGTGGCGGGGGGGGGGGATTCCCCCACTGTTGCCAGCCAGCTGATAGTTTAAAGGGCCCTGTCCTGGCAAAAACAGCAGTGTCTGCTGGCAGCTAGTTTGAGGGGTTACAAAAGTGACCTTCCCAATGTCCAATACCCACCAAATTTGCAGGGGACATAGTCCTCACTGTCCTCTGAAGACCCCCCAAGTTTCAGAGAGATTGCACCCCGGGAAAGGCATGATCCATGGGTCTCCCCGTTGGCTGTAATTTTCTCTTCACAGTGGCAAAAACGGGACTCTCTGTTGGAAGTACTTTGAAGGGTTAAAGCCAGAAGGAGTTCAGACAGAGTTCAGTCCCCCCCTGCCTCCGGTTGCCAAGGGGATTGATTGCAGGTGCCAGACTGTCTGGTGTCACATGCTGGGCCAGCCCAAGCAGGGTGGTTCAAGTCCAAACCTCAAACCAAGTCCAAGGGGAGTTTCAGGAGCCAAAAGCCAAGTCAAAGCAGTGGTCAGAGCATGAGATAATGCCAGAAGTGAGTCCAGAGTCCAAAAGCAAGGTCAGGCACAGTCCAAGGTCAGTTACCGATAGTGTCAGGTCCAAAAGCAGGCACGGGCAAGGTCCACAGAACACAGAGTGGTTGCAGGCAGTAGACACGTTGCTTCCACGCCTGGCTGTCACTCCTGACTGGCTTTTATTGCCAGGCGTGGTTTTCATCCAACTGCTGGGGCTCCATCCTGAAGCTCCTCATTGTCGCTCTCCAGCAGCTGGCGTCGGCTCAGGAGACGAGCACTGCGCCGTCTCTCCTGCAGTTCCAGCCTCAGCCTTTGTCTGCGGCGTTCTTTACGTGTGGGCGAACCTGGGGGGGGGGGTGGAAGCCCCTGGCTGGGCTTCCCCTGTGGTGCTGGCAGTCCCTGACTGAGCTTCCCCTGTGGTGCTGGGGCTGGAGAGTACTGATGGCTCTGCTTCAGCTGCTGGCTGTAGGCTCCGATTAGCCAGCAGCTGTGGTTCCTGATTACCAACCTCTGCTGAGTCAGGGCTGGCTACATGGAGCTCCTCTTCTCCCAAGGAGTCCTGGCTGGCTACACAAAGCCTCTCTCCTCCTGAGGAGGAGTCCTTGCTCTCACTGAGCCCAGACTGGGCCATGACATCTGGCTTGACAAACGGCTGCTGAAGGCAATGAATGAGGCTTGCAATGACCACCTGTTCGTTTAGGATGGGGCCTCACGAACAGCTTGTTTGAGAATAGCAGATCGGGCTGTTCGTGGGTTTTTTCTGTTTGTAATGCTGTTCGTGCCCATGTCTAGTCCAGATCACTAATATTCATGCATATGAATGTTAATTGTCAGTTCTTTAGGCGTTCTTTAATGTTGGAGGAACTCTGCTTCATCCCTCCCTTAGTTCTTCTTTCTTTTTCCAAAAAATCTAAATTTGTGAAAGATTTCTTTAGCTAAAATATTTGACATCTTTTTTTAAGATGTCAGCTGGCAGGCAGCAGGGGGGATTCCCCCCAACTGCCAGCTGATAGTTTAAAGGGCCCTGCCAGTGGGGGGGGGGTAGTGGGGTAGGGGGGCTGGGATTTGGGCAGTTTAAATGGACCCGCAAGTCCATTAAAGGGGCAGTTTAAATGTCCATTTGACCATTTAAACTGCCCCTGTAATACGACCTAACAAACCAGTATAAAGTTAGCGGAAGTTCCATGAAAAGAGCTTCCACGAACCCTGGTTCACGAACCATGAACCAGGCTGTTTTGTGGATTTTTTTGGGTCGTAATTAGGTTCATGCCCATCTCTACTTATTATGGCCCTTTCTGCTAGAACATGGCACAGAGATGGCACCATGCAGAAAACTCTTCTGGTTGACTTTAGGAACAGCAAAGAAGGCACTGCATGGGGTAGTTTCTGTATGCAAGCCATACATATCAGACCAGTATATCATCTTAGTGCCATGTTTTATTTTTAAGGATATTTAGAGTAGGAAAAAACTCTACATGTAATAAAATTCCTGATCACCACTTTACTAACAATTCTCAATCAGGCTCCGGGATATCTAAACTAGAAGGCTAAATGGCAAACATTATAAAGTGTTCAGGCTATAATTTTTATGTATGTATGTATGTACATACGTACATATTTATTTGAATTTATATTCTGCTCTTCCCACAAGCATGATCAGAGTGGATCACAACAAAAATAAATACAATAGTAAAACATGGCAGCATAAAATATAAAATCATTAAGGAAGTTTGGTGTAGTGGTTAAGAGTGCGGGACTCTAATCTGGAGAACTGGGTTTGATTCCCCACTCCTCCACCTGAAGCCAGCTGTGTGACCTTGGGTCAGTAACAGCTTCTAGAAGCTCTCTCTGCCCCACCCACCTCACAGTGTGATTATTGTTGTGTTTACATACTTTGTAAACCACTCTGAGTGGGTGTTAAGTCATCCGGAAGGACAGTATATAAATTGAATGTTATTATTATTATGTTATCACTTTAAAACAGCTGTGCACATACTGCACCACTTGTTTAGCCTGAACAAGCCCACAGGGCAGGATGGCCAGCTTCCAGATGGATACAAGTTGGGGGGGGCACACACATACCCCTATGGCAGGAGGCCAGTTTGGACGACTTGGCCAGCTCAATCGCCATATGCCTGGTGGGACATCTCTGGCTTGCAGGCCCAGTGGAAAGATAGCAAATTCAAGTGAGCCTATGTTTCTGCAGACAGAGAGTTCCACCAGGTTGGTGCCAGGAACGAAAAGGCTCTGGCCCTGATTGAGACAAGGTGAACCTCCTTGTAGCCAGAGACCACCAGTAGATGTTTGTCTGCTGAATGAAGCAGCCTATGGTGGGAGGTGGTCCCGCAGGTATGAATCTTATCTGACTATGGAAGTAAACATTGGGAATATTGGGAATACTTTGAAGCAGGGCTTTTTTTCAGCTGGAATGCCATGGAACGGCATTCCGGCACCTCTTGAAAGTAATTACATGTCCAGTAGCCCCACCCCCTGACCCTGTTTCCTCCCGAGTGCAGCCCACGGTGCATGGCAAGCGACAAGAAAAGCGTTGTATTCAAAGCCCACCACATTTCAGCTGATGGGAGGGGGATCCCCCATCAGCTGAAAAAAAGCTGTGGGCCTTGAAAGCAACAACACTGCTTTCACACCCCCGCTTTCAAACGGCAGCTGAAAAAAGCAGTGGGACATTTGAAAGCAGCAATACTTTTCTTCCATCTGTTTCTCCCTCATTTCCCTCTTAAGAGTTCCACCACCTCTTTTCCCAGGAAAAAAGCCCTGCTTTGAAGGACGGAAACAGACAAGTATGAAGAAACATGATATAATCTATGACAAAAATTCAAACCAATATAAACAGCATATCTTCTCTCAAGTCTCAATGCCCTAAGAACACAATGACTATTCCACCCCCATTGTGCATTCCAGAAGCATAAGGTCAACTCATCTTGGCTGTGATGCCCAAATACTTCTGATTATGTGATATTGCTAGAATGGAATACAAATACATCTTTAGTGGACTGGCAGATTGGAATGCTAGTTCTATGAAAGCATTTTAAGCAATAATTATATCACTATCATTTGCTGGACTTATGAGTGAAAAGTATGGACAAATTTTTAAATTTGTGGAAAGCACGGTTTGGGGGAATCTCTCTCTTGCTCTCCAGTTTCTTCCTAGAGAACTGGAATCCAGAATACAATTTACTTTGAAAGGGCAGAAATTGAATCTGATCCTTGTCTATATTTTTTCTGATGCATTCAAGAAATACACTGACAAGAAAAATAAATTAAATAACTATAACCGATTTACAATAATGATATTAAAACTCACAACTATATTCACCACTGTGGTCTTTCATGAGCATGTGCTCCAGTGTAGCGTTGCTCTTGCAAGTAGATCACATGAGTGAGAAATTTCTTGTGTCAACTGTCCCAGATAACATTATGCAGTTGTAGCTTCATTGCACACATTTAGCAGGCTTCTAAATCACAAAGAATCCTTGCAGTTTTTTGTTTGATGCCATATTCTGTATTCCTGTTTATAGAGTCCAGCATTGAGTATACCCTGAACCATTCTTCCATTGTAGTGGATTAGCCAAGCCATTAGGCAGTTTGCTAGCACTATAAGGTCCTGTTCAGTGCATGGTGAATGGGGACAAAAATGGCAACATGTAAAATGTTTTTAGAGGAACTGGTGAAAGGTATGAATGCATAAACCAGAGCAGTCGGGTTTGGAACTCATTGAAAGATGCAAAACAATAAGCAGCAAACTGACTTTGAAAACATTTGCTTTAAATGAGCAAGATTTAGGTCCAGCAGCACCTTAAAGACCAAATAGATTTCCAGGGTATGAGCTACCAAGAGTTAGAGCTCCTTTTGTGCTGCTGGACCTGAATCTTGCTCTTCTGAAAGCCCCAAATATATGTATGTTAATTCTCATGTGTCTGAGAAGATCCTACACATGAAGGGCTAGTTTTTATCTCTGCACCTCTCTTTAATGATAGTTAACCTATCTTTAAATAAATTAAGTTTAGCAGGCATATGCTGCTGTAAATTCTCATGGGTATGTTCTCATATCATACTTTCACACATTTACTACTGTACTGTGTTTGAACAAGTTCCTTAAAACATAACAAATTCTATAGTTTATTTATGCTTGATCATCTTATGTTCCTCAGCTTTCAAAGGCACATTTGGGATCAAAAGGGGGAGACAGGTACAGAACCAAAAGTGAGTCATATATATGTTTAAAAGCTCTATTAGTTCAACAGTGTCCCTAGTTGGTGATGACTAGTAATTCAATTTAGCCATCATCTCTTGCTGAAATGCATTACTACATTCAATATTTGGTTATCTGTTAGTACTACCATTACTGACTGAATTAATACCAGTGACTTGAACTTACCTTTATACAAATTATGCAGATGAAACCAGAAGAAGAGTTCCTGACTGTTGAATCATGGACAAAAATATATCCACATTGTTATCCAATATGGTATGGAGGATTCTTACCTTTCCTAAACATCAACCATCCAGAATACGTGAAAGCAATATTTAGTAGAGGTGGTAAGGAATTTTTTCTCTCTCTGATTGTATGATGATATCAATCCTCAGATAATGTGGCTCTGCCGTAGGAAACTTAAGATGGTATTTGACATTATAGAGACTTTAAATTCAAATTTGATTAATTTGAATATTAAACCGCAGAAAACAGAGATGGGCTGCATGTATATGGTTGTGACAGATGTATTTCATGATTTAAGTCAATCCTGACACCACCCCCTCAAGAGCTGATTTACACATTCTAGAGTGCAGGGTCCCCATCCTGTATCCTGAGACATGAGTTGTGGATTTTCCTCAATTCTCATGTGCACAGTGCCCTGTTCAGACACTGCAATGCTCATGGTAAGGCTTTCAATCATCCTCACACACCATTTTTATGACTTAAAATGGTTTGGAGGGAGACAGAGCAGGTAGGCAGCTGAGGGTTGCAGATGCACTGGCAAATGGGCAAGCAGAGGGCCAGAGCTTGTCTTAGCTGGTTGTAGCAGGCTCAGTTTGCCCATCTAGCAGAGGTGGTTGAGCAATTAGGTCAGGTTGAGCCAGGCTATCAGCACAGATCTTCCCCAGTACCTATAACTTCCCTCTTCCTTTCCATGGGAGCCTCTTCCAGGGCTGGCTCATTCCATAAGCCACGCATGCAGCATAAGAAGCAGAGCTGGCTAGGGGGAACTGAGTTTGCTCTGTTTGTTATTTCCATCCTTTCTTGCCTCTTTCCCCCCTTCCATCAAGAACAACCTGTTTGGCCAGCTATGAAAGATGCCTCTATGCTTATCCTTCATCTGCCCTAGGGAAACCAAACATATCTTTCAAGTAATAGACCCTCCTCTCCATTTAGTCCTGGACAGAGCAATCTTGAAGGTCTCCAAGGTGGCAGTAGCCAGTCCCTGATACAACAGCAGCACTGCTATTCCATCCTTAAAGAGTTGAGGCAGAGTCCGGGAGCCGGAAAGAAGACCTAGTAGTGAGGCTGCAAGGCTTACAGCTGCTCTGGTGGCTTGCAACTGCACTGTCATGGCCACAAGATGTCACATGAGCACAATTTATTTTATTTTATTTTTTATTTTATTTATGTTATTTATATCCTGCTTTTCTCACTGAGACTCAAGGCGGATTACATTGTGTGAGATCAGTGGCAAGGACAAGGGCAGGCATTTCCATACAGTGTCAAGAACATTTCCATAAATGTCAAAGGTAAATGAATACAGTTCCAAGAACATTTCCATAAACAAAGTCATGGGGTAAAAGAATATAAGTTTACAAAGATACAGTATTAGCAAGGATCCAGTATGGGGTTGAGGAATTGCTGAAACAGAACATAATCAACTTTAGGACTTACATTGAACAACATAAAGCACAGGTAGGATATAGGAGTACATATTTAAAGCAACAGATAATACATAAGGCAACATAATGGTGAAATCTATGGTTTCTAACTCATTAGCGAAACATCTGGGATCCCTTTCCTACAATACCACCCTCTTAGCTGAGAAAAAAGGCCTTTTTGAATAATTCAGTTTTGCATTGTTTGTGGAAAGCCAGGAGGGTGGGGGCTCTCCTGACCTCCTCAGGCAGGCCATTCCATAGGGTAGGGGCCACCACAAAGAAAGCCCGTGTACAGGCTGCTGTTGATTTCACCCATGTACAGACTGGCACCTGCAAGAGACCCTGTTCAGATGAGTGAAGCTGTCATGGAGGGACATAGGGAGAGAGGCGGTCTCGTAGGTATGCTGGACCAAGGCCATGAAGGGCTTTGTATGTAATAACCATTACCTTGAACTGAGCATGGTAACTGATAGCCAATGGAATGACTGTAGGATGGGAGTGATGTTCAAGCTCCTGCTCACTCCTGATAATAGTCGAGCTGCAGCATTTTGCACCAATTGGAGCCTCCTAGTTAACTTAGATGGGAGATCAATGTATAGTGCATTACAATAGTCAAGTTTTGATGTTACCATAGCATGGATCCAGGTGGCCAGGTTGGCCGTGTTGAGATAAAAAGCCATTTTCCAGGCTAGAGTGAGATTGTAGTAAGCGTTTTTTCAGCTGCCTTAACTTGTTTTTCTAGTAGTAATGCTGGATCCAGTATAACCCCTAGGCTGTTCACCAAGTCTGCAAAGGTCAAACAAACTCCATCGAAGGTGGGGAGTACAATGTTTTTCAAGATCTCTGACTTCCCAACAAGCATCATTTCATTCTTGTCTGGGTTCAATTTTAATTTGTTATTTTTCAAACATTTTACTACGGCTGTCAGGCAGCAATCTAAGGTTTCTACTGCATCCTGGGGGGACCTGGATAGTGAGAATAAAGAGCTGGGTATCATCTGCATATTGATGACATACAACTCCATAGCTGTGAATGAGTTCTCCTAAAGGTTTTATGTAGAGGTTGAATAACATGGGAGATAAGATTGCACCCTGCAGGACCACACAAGATAATTCCCATTCTGGAGATAGCTGATCTCCTACAGCAACCCTTTGGGTCCGTTCCATGAGAAACAATTTAAACCAGTCCAAGGCACATAATTTGATGCCCACTTCTGTTTCTAAACTGCTCAACAGGATGGCATGGTCTACTGTATCAAAGGCTGCAGACAGATCATGGTGAGGCCATGACAGACTGGGGGAACCGACCAATCACAGAGTAGCAGCCAGTGAATGCCAGACCCACAAACATGCAAGGCAAGGGGTGAGAAGGAATGATGCAATACTAAGCCATGCCCATGGCACACATCCTACCCATGTAAAGGCACAGGACACCATCAAACGGAATGGGGCACCAGGGGAAAAACGTACTGGGAGCTATCTGAAGCAGCTCTGTCCAGGAGTATGCCCCATGTGTAGCAATGAGCGCAACCCCTAGGAAAGTGGTATGGGATGAATAAAAGGGAAATGGGCCCAGGCATGAGTGCCTGGAAGTCACTGGTTGGGGCACCTCACAACAGCATGGCTATGCTGCTGGGGGCAAATGAAATGAATGACTAAAAATGCATGTTAATTGTGGCTCTTATACTCATGATAGGTTTCTGATGTATCCTTCAAAGCTGAACAAGTTGCCCGTGCCTGTTGATTAATGCTGATAGTGACTGGATAATATTCTTCTTGCACACCAAAATATTTATAAAATAATCAAACCCTGTATGCATGTCTGCATTTTTATTAAAATAAGTAAAATTTCAGTTCAATAAAAATGTTTATACCTTGATGTTGTTATTCTATTTAGTTTTGTACTTAATTTATCCTGCTTTCTATGAAAGCCAGAAAAAACATGTATAACACATAACAAGAGTAAGGACAAAGTTAAGCACTTTGCTTACAATTTTATGCTGTTGTTATAGAAGGAAATTTAAAATCTGCCTAATTTTTAACATTGAAAATAATGGAACATGTTTATATAGAAAAATATATTTATATATGAACAGTAAATGTATGCCAATGAAATACTCTAAACATGTTTAGACTACAACCCTGTGCATATGACAGCTCCCATTATCTACCAGACTTCTCTAAACTGGGGCAAATATTCAGAAAACCAGAATTATTTGAGTTTTGTGATCATGAATATTTTATATAATTTCATTCAAACACAGCTGTTTTTCTTGTTTATAAACTATGCAGATCCTAAATCGCTTGTTGTATACAACTTCCTAGTGCCATGGATTGGTACGTATTGTCAAGTATTACATATGTACAGGAGATTGTTGGTATTTGCTCGATTATTTCTTGCTGTCCAGGGACAGTGGCCCAGCCCTTCCCCCTGGACTTTCCTCCTCCCCTGACTCTTGGAGGCTGGAACACCATTGGAACCTTGGAGACAGCCATAGAGGTATTGGCAGGGCCTCAGAGGAGAGGGGACAACCAAGCCCCGCTGGCCACAGCAGAGGAGACAATGGCCACTGGAGAGCTGGGAGACAGCCATGGAGCCTTGGTGCTGGCAGTGGAGGATGTCCAGGCTGCAGAGGCAGACAATGCCCCAGGTGGAGAGCGGGGCCTCCACTGCACCTCAGGTGCAGCTGATGGGGTCTGTGGAGGACAAGCTGTCAGACAAGTCGCTAGGCATCCCAATATACCTGCAGTGTCCCAGGAAGCTTCC
This sequence comes from Eublepharis macularius, assembly GCF_028583425.1. Lineage (NCBI taxonomy): Eukaryota > Metazoa > Chordata > Lepidosauria > Squamata > Eublepharidae > Eublepharis > Eublepharis macularius. The sequence continues at coordinate 94,502,741 of NC_072794.1, read as the reverse complement.
CTGCAGTGGGGCAAACCAGCAGAGCCCTGCCCGTTTCCAGCAAGTTCTACACACCTCATGGCCTGCCTGCAAGAATGCCACAGCATCAGGAGGCCAGGACAGCACTATGGGGCGGGGGGGGGACTTATGTGGCAGCCAGGCCACACCAGCTGGCAGGGCCCAGCCAGTCCTGTCCTGCAGGGTGGTCCCAGGAAGGCAGGGATGGGCTGGGGGTGGGGAAGGATGCCCCAGGAAAGCCCCAGACAGGCCAGCAATGCTGGCAATCACCCCTGGCAGGGGAGGTCTGATCCTAAATAGGGCAAAGGGCAGGGGAAGGGTGGGGATTATCCCCCCCCCCAGGAAGGCCCTATAAAGGTGGGCTCACTTGAATGTAGGATTGCCAGCCTCCAGGTAGTGGCTGGAGATCTCCCAGAATTACAACTGGTCTCCAGGCCACAGAGATCAGTTCACCTGGAGAAAATGGCTACTTTTGGAGGTGGACTCTATGGAATTATGCCATGCCGAGGTCCTTTCCCTCCCCAAACCCCATTCTCCAGGTTTCTCCAGGTTTCACCCCCTAGATCTCCAGGAATTTTTCAACTTGGAGCTGGCAACCCTGCTTGAATGACCAGTGAGGAGTAATTGGGTGTTGGCATCAGAAGCAGAGAGAGAGAGAAAGAGAAGGGAGCGAGGAGAAGCGAGCCACCGCAGCTGGACAGAGAGAAGGTGGGATGGTGTTGTATATCTCCTCCCACATTTCTGAGGCCTACCCTGAACCAAGCCTTCACTCAGGCCAATCTGAAGGATGTGCCTCCCCTAGGCTCCAATTACCCCACTGTGAAGCCTAACATTTGCCACTTGATTTAGCAGTCTGCTGTGTCTATTTGAGTAGCACATTTCTACCAACGTTACTTGGGAACAGACTTTTTAAAGATTAAAAGAACTGGGAATTCTGAAAACTGTGATATTTTGAAGATGAGACATACCGTGATAATAAAAGTGTACATAGTATGGCATTTAAATATATAGATGTAAAAACGTAACTTGTACCTACAATGTTTCAAAAATGCTTTATCAATCCGTGGAAATGGCTTCTCACTTTACTCACCACCATCCTATGAATTGATTAGGTAAAATAAACACCTCTATTTTCACTTGAGATTCTGTGAATCTCACAGCAGGCAGGTTTGGCAGGTAAGAGCACTGTGTTTGGATCTCCCAGTCTAACTGTGGTTGACCTCTCTTTGCCTCTTGATACTGACAACCACTTGGCTTCTCCAAATGGGAGTTCCTCCTCTCTGAAAGAGAGAGCATGAGAGTGCTTCTTGCTCCCTCTTTCTTTTTCCCTGTGCAGAAAATATACGGCACTGCAAAGGACCATGCTTTTAGAAGATATCTGGAGACTGGTATCTGGAGACAGACCCTTGAGGGCTGCTCATGATCCATGGGCATGAGCTTCCCTAATTTCCATGAGTCAAATATGTACATTATTCTTCTGCACCATCACTTCCTTGCTGTAGATTATATAACATAACATTTAACATTAAGGAGGTATAAAATGAGTCTAAGCTCTTTCCTCCCATGACATATATTTCTCATGTCTCTTCATCCGCTGGCAGGAAAGGGATTACTAATCCTCAATGGGCCGAAGTGGCAGAGGCACAGGAAGCTCCTGACTCCAGGATTCCATTATGATGTACTGAAGCCATACGTACCTCTGATGGCAGACTCGGTCAAAGTGATGCTGGTAAGAAATTCTGTGTTAATGGCACAAGGCCATTTCTTCTCACCCTCTTAAGAAAGTGAGAAGGCCTTTTCTTATATCATTGATGTTATGAGACTCAATCCAGAAGTTCCTTGGGGCATACCAAGGCCTTTGCATGGATTTTCAACTTTCCCCCCTTTAAACAAAAGCTTGCTTGGGTGTTCTTTTAAGGCCCAATTAGTATCTGGCACAGGTAGTGCAATCCTTTGGTTGGTGCCCAGTGTGCCCCACCGTATCTGTCATGATGAACCGGTGGTATTACTGTACTGACTACAGTTGTGTGCCCTTCATCACAGATTCTGGACTGGAATTTACTTATTTACAGTATGTATTCTGCAACTTCCCCATTGAAAAAAATCCTAAATATGGACTACCAAAATATTTATTTACAATCAGGTATTGTAAGTATCTATTAGACTTTTTAGAAAGATTTGTTTTGTCTGCTCATGGCTCCAGTCTCTGGATTCAAGTAAACATGTTCAGAATTAGATATATTGTTAATTAGGGAGCATTTCATTTCCTCCCTCTGCAATGTTTTCCCTTTCTCTTCCCTTTAACCCCCATAGCCTCTCCCCTTTTTCTGCTTCTTTCTCTCCTGCCCACCCACCAGCATCCGACCTTTATCTTGCCCCCCTGTCTTCAGCATTGCCTCCTTCCCTCCCCCTGGCCTACTCTGTCAAAACTATGGCTCAGTTACACAGCTCTGGCCATAGTCTTTACCTGCTGGCAGAAGACAGTAGCAGAATGGGACAGGTAAATCTCTCCTGGGTGAGGGTTTCAGAGGTTTGATGCCACAACTGAGAAGGCCCTCTACTGGGTTGCCATTTGCCTAATCTCAGAAGGTGGAGGCACCTGAGGCAGGGCCTTGGAAGATGATTTTAGTGTTGAGATAGGTTTGTAGGGAGTACATGGTCCTTCAGATATGCTGGTCAAGCAATATGTCAAGTGACACAGAAAATGTGTCAAGCAATATGTTAAGTGGTACAAAAATGGAATTAGTAAAGTAAAAAAGAATGCAGTAAGAACAGGATAAAACATACAACAAATAGATAATATATACCATACAGAGTAGCATAGACTGAAATGCTGTTCTCTTGATAAAAGCACCTTCCTGATCCATTCTGTCACACTGTAGTCCTATTACCTGAACCAATTTGTTTAAATTGTTTGCAGAATGACAGAAGTGTGGGAACCTTTCTGACCTCTTACTGGCATTTTTAATGATCTAAAATCTGATGAAATAGTTGAAAAAACATTGTCTGGGTTTTCTAATTTCTTTTAATTTAACCCACATCCTACTGGAATATTCCAACTTTTCATCCTACATGATAAAGAATTCTCTGCAAATTCTCTACGAATCTGCACACAAGTACAATAACAGCACATTGAGGAGACTAAATATAAATAATCCAGTCTTTCTGGAAAACTCCCCTTTTACATTTCTGACCATGTCTCTGTGATACTAATAGGATAAATGGGAAAAGTTGGTCCCCAAAGACAGAACAACACCGGTGGAATTGTTTGAGCATGTCAGCTTGATGACTCTTGATAGCATCATGAAATGTGCCTTCAGCTATGAAAGCAATTGTCAGATGAACAGGTCAGTATAACATGGTTTCTTTCGAGAAGGGAAAATCTACCAGGGATGCCAAGTCCTCTCTAGCAAACAGAAGGGGTTGGGGAATGACTGTGAGGGGCAGGGGGGGGGAGCCTTACTCCCTGGAGACATAATGGCTTCCCTTCCAGAAGTGATATCGGTCACTAACCCACTGGAACTATTCTGGTTTGGGGTCAAAAACTCTATGGTTTTTGCCCCCAAACAATGACTTCACCACAACATGCTGATGTCACATCCAGGTGCCAGGGAAGTTGTTCCCGGAAGTGGTCTCCTTGCAATAAATAATTTGTGGGGGAATTAGCTAGCAAGGAGAATGGCTATGCAAGAGGCCGTCAACTCTGGGATCTATCACCGGTGTTTACCAGGTCCCTTCCGAAATAGCAAACAAGGCTGGTTCTTAAGGTCAAACAATAACTTTTATTAAAGAACAAGATGGCATGCACATACACTCACAATTACAGGGTAAAAATAATCATACACACGCACATAGAAACCTAGGAAGTTTAGCCAGAAATTGGGGATCGAGAGAGGGAGCAAATATATCTACCTATCCTGGAGAGGGGGAGTCCAGTCAGTGGAGAAGAAGGTAGCTTTGAATGCCAGTGTCCTTGGCTTAAGGGAGCAAGAGGCTTGGGCAAACCTCAAGGGAACAATGCTTATGGACCCGGAAGCATGAACGATTTGAATGAGGCCAGAGCTCTACCTTTATAGGTAAAATGTGCCCTGAGGTGGAAGAGCCCACCTAGCTGTTAGAACAAAGGCTCCAAAGGTTAGTTCCTGGGTTAGACAAAAGTCTTGAGTACCTTGATTGGTAGCTGCCAGGGTGTGTAAAAGCAAATGCAAAATGTGTTCTAGTGCTGCACAGTAAATCCAATCGCCTCTTAATCATTCCGCATTTCTGTGCGGCATTCCATTCATGCAGTGTTCTCCCAGGTTGGATTCAGCAACTGTTAGAGGCTCTCTGGTGGCAATACAGCAGCCATTTTAACTCCAGAGGCCTGAACATCTTTAATATCATAAGCAGCCATATTAAAATGGCTATTTAAATGGTGGAGGCCAGGCCGACTGCTTACAAAGTGGTATGAGTGTGTCTGCTGGAGATGTCATCATGCCACCAGCAAGAGTGCATATAGGCCAGTAAGTCACTTGTTTCCTATGTTATTTTTCACTGGTCAAGTGAGTGATAGCAGGGGATGACAGATCCCCTGACCCTCACTGGGTGATAGATCTTGTACAAGTGTTTTCTCAATAAATATTACGCCAACTCAGTAAAAACAAACAGGTCAGGAATCTGCTTGTACTCTTGGTGTAGTGGTTAAGATCGTGGGACTCTAATCTGGAGACTTAGGTTTGATTCCCCACTCCTCCACTTGAAGCCAGCTGGGTGACCTTGGGTCAGTTACAACTTTTCAGAGCTCTTTCAGCCCTACCCACCTCACAGGGTGTTTTGTTGTGGGGATAATAATAACAGACTCTAATTTGTGGAGACATGAATGGTGTATTGAACTGTAAAATTGATAGATCTACAAGGACAGGATGAAATCTGCCTAAATGTGTATTCAATTATATGTCAATTTTGGAAATAGAGGACGCCTGGAGATCGCTACATAAAAAGGATAGAGATTATACATTCTTCTCAGATAGACATCAAACATACTCCAGAATAGATATGTGTTGGATATCTAAGAGTCTTTTGATGGAGGTAGAAAATGGAGAAATCCACCCAAGGATCATAGCGGATCACAATCCAATAGAGATAGTATGTCAAACAGGCAACAAGAGAGAAAGAAGATGGAGATTGGATGATACTTTATTTTCAAATGAGGATATATTGCAAAAATGCAAGCAAGAATTAACTGATTATTTTAGAATAAACACGACAAATGATGCTAACCCTATAACAATTTGGAAAGCAAGTAAAGCCTATCTAAGAGGAATATTGATGGCAATAGCGTCCAAAAAGAAGAAAATTAAGTTTGAAGAAAGAAATAATCTAATCCTAAAATTGAAAAAACTGGAACATGATCATAAAAGAACAAGGGATAGAAGAATATGGGACGAAATTAAGCAGCTGAAGAACAAATTGGATCTACTGGAGACAGAAGAAATTCAGAAAAAGTTGAAGTATTTAAAGCACAGACATTTTGAAGCTGCAAACAAGCCTGGAAGGTACTTCATGTATTGTCTGAAGAAGGAGTCAGAGAAGAGAAGGATACCAGGAATTAGGGAAGGCAAACAGCTAATTTACAGAGATCAGAAAATGAAAGAACAAATTAGAGCTTTTTTCTCAAATCTCTCTCTACAAAGAAGAATCAATAAATGAAGAAGAAATGGAGAAATATTTATTGGAGACACCAATTAAAGAATTTACTAATGGGCATAGAATTATTTTAAATCAAGCAATAACGATACAAGAGATAAATTCTGCAATTAAAACTTGGAAGATTGCAAAAGCTCCAGGTCCAGATGGATTCATGGCTGCTTATTTCAAATCTTTTGAGGATATATTGGCTATACTGCTGCAAAAGGTGATGAATGAGATACAAACTAAGAAGATCTTACCTCCAACATGATCCATTTACACCGCAATCATATAGGCCTATATCTTTGTTGAACGTGGATTACAAGATATTTACAATAATAATGGCTCAAAGATTGAAAAGATGCATATCTGAGGTGATACATGAAGATCAAACAGGCTTTGTCCCCAAGAGGATATGAAAGATAATATCAGATACCTCCTTAGTGCTATTGAACATTCAAGACGAAAAGGTGAAAAAACTGCATTTATGTTTGTTGATGCAGAGAAAGCCTTTGACAATGTCTCTTGGAAGTTTCTTATGAAGATGTTGCATAGAATGAATTGTGGGATTGAGTTTTTGAAGTGAATTGAAAGTATTTACTAGGGGTGTGCAAGCCAAAAATTTTCGGCTATAGCCGAAAGTAGAAAGCCGAAAGAAGATTCTCTATCGTTAAAGCCGAAAGCCGAAACAAGAATCTCTTTCGGCTTTCGGCTTTCGGGATTCTTTCGGCATTATTTCGGCATTCTTTCGGCTTTTTTCTGTGGGAAAATGCCTCCGTCTTCCAGGACGCCTGGAGGAGGCATTTTCCCACCGAATAAGCCCAAAATTGGTGGGGACCTTCCTCTAACCCTTCTCTAACAACCACCCAAGTTTCAGACAGATTGGACTTTGGGGGGCCATGTTATGGCCCCCCAAAGCAGGTCCCCCCATCCTCCCATAAGAAAGCGAAGGAGCAGCATATTGTTAGCATGCTGCTGCTGATCTTTCTTCATTATTTCCTATGGGGAAAAAATGAAGAGGCAGGCTTCCTTTGCCAGGGGTGGCATTTTGCATGCAAAATGCCCCCCAGCCCTCAGGGGCCCTTCTCCCACCCCTCCTCCCACCCCCCACCAAGGCTCAGCCTGCTCCCACTTGGGGGGGCCATTTCATGGCCTCCCCAAGTAGGTGCTCTAATCTCTACCACTGACAGCTGGGGGAGGCTTGTGTTGCCAGGGGTGGCATTTTGCATGCAAAATGCCCCCCAACCCTCTGGGGCCCTTCTCCCACCCCTCCTCCCACCCCCCACCAAGGCTCAGCCTGCTCCCACTTGGGGGGGGGCATTCCATGGCCTCCCCAAGTAGGTGCTCTGCTCTCATCTCTACCACTGACAGCTGGGGGAGGCTTGTGTTGCCAGGGGTGGCATTTTGCATGCAAAATGCCCCCCAGCCCTCTGGGGCCCTTCTCCCACCCTTCCTCCCACCCCCCACCAAGGCTCAGACTGCTCCCACTTGGGGGGGCCATTTCATGGCATCCCCAAGTAGGTCCTCTCAGCCCCTAAAGTCCACCCCTTACAGCCCCACACAAACCCAATTCCCCCCCAGCTGCCACACACAGACCCAAATCCCCACATTAGCCCCTCACAGACCCAAATCCACCCCCACCTGCCCCACACCCATAACCCCAGGAACAGGCTGGCAAAGGCCAGCCCTCTCCCTTTGTTCCCTATGCTGGGAACTTCTAAACTCTCTTTCCCTGGGCAATTCTGCACAGCCCAGGGGTGCCACAATGGTGGGCACACTTCTGAGTGCCAGCTGGTCCCTGTGAAAGAGCACCTGAACCACAGACACCCTCCCTCAAATTCCCCCACCACCTACAGAGATGGCTGGCCAGCCAGCCCCATTGTTCCCTATGATGGGAACCAACTGCACAACAAAGAATAAAACAAGAACAACACAAAATAAAGTTTTAAAAAAATTATATTCTCCCTTCCAAAGTACAAGTAGGCAAAGCATTATGACACATTACACCAGCAGTCCCCCACACAGAAAAATTAAAACAAAACTCACTTAACATCAGAGAATCACAAAGCATGATTCCTGTCAAAAACACTTTATTTCTTGAACAGCTTTAGGTTACACAGCAGGGGGGAACACCAAAGGGCATGGCAGCACTATCTTACACAAAAATAACACAACTCACTTCACATTAAAGAATCACCCCAAAAAATTGCTGTCAAAAGCACTTTATTTCTGTAACTGCTTTAGGTTACACAGTAGGAAGGCACCACAGAGCAGGAAAGCAGTGTACTACACAAAAATAACACAACTCACTTCACATCAGAGAATCACAAAAACACAATTGCTGTCAAAAACGGTGAAGTGGGTTGTATTATTTTTTGTAGTACATTGCTATCATGCCCTGTTGTGCCCTCCTACTGTGTAACCTAAAGCTGTTCAAGAAATAAAGTGTTTTTGCCAGGAATTGTGTTTTTGTGATTCTCTGATGTTAAGTGAGTTGTGTTATTTTTGTGTAAGATAGTGCTGCCATGCCCTTTGGTGTTCCCCCCTGCTGTGTAACCTAAAGCTGTTCAAGAAATAGTGTTTTTAACAGGAATTGTGCTTTGTGATTCTCTGATGTTAAGTGAGTTGTGTTATTTTTGTGTAAGATAGTGCTGCCATGCCCTTTGGTGTTCCCCCCTGCTGTGTAACCTAAAGCTGTTCAAGAAATAAAGTGTTTTTGACAGGAATCATGCTTTGTGATTCTCTGATGTTAAGTGAGTTTTGTTTTAATTTTTCTGTGTGGGGGACTGCTGGTGTAATGTGTCATAATGCTTTGCCTACTTGTACTTTGGAAGGGAGAATATAATTTTTTTAAAACTTTATTTTGTGTTGTTCTTGTTTTATTCTTTGTTGTGCAGTTGGTTCCCATCATAGGGAACAATGGGGCTGGCTGGCCAGCCATCTCTGTAGGTGGTGGGGGAATTTGAGGGAGGGTGTCTGTGGTTCAGGTGCTCTTTCACAGGGACCAGCTGGCACTCAGAAGTGTGCCCACCATTGTGGCACCCCTGGGCTGTGCAGAATTGCCCAGGGAAAGAGAGTTTAGAAGTTCCCAGCATAGGGAACAAAGGGAGAGGGCTGGCCTTTGCCAGCCTGTTTCTGGGGTTATGGGTGTGGGGCAGGTGGGGGTGGATTTGGGTCTGTGAGGGGCTAATGTGGGGATTTGGGTCTGTGTGTGGCAGCTGGGGGGGAATTGGGTTTGTGTGGGGCTGTAAGGGGTGGACTTTAGGGGCTGAGAGGACCTATTGGGGAGGCCATGAAATGCCCCCCCCCAAGTGGGAGCAGTCTGAGCCTTGGTGGGGGGTGGGAGGAAGGGTGGGAGAAGGGCCCCAGAGGGCTGGGGGGCATTTTGCATGCAAAATGCCACCCCTGGCAACACAAGCCTCCCCCAGCTGTCAGTGGTAGAGATGAGAGCAGAGCACCTACTTGGGGAGGCCATGGAATGCCCCCCCCCAAGTGGGAGCAGGCTGAGCCTTGGTGGGGGGTGGGAGGAGGGGTGGGAGAAGGGCCCCAGAGGGTTGGGGGGCATTTTGCATGCAAAATGCCACCCCTGGCAACACAAGCCTCCCCCAGCTGTCAGTGGTAGAGATTAGAGCACCTACTTGGGGAGGCCATGAAATGGCCCCCCCAAGTGGGAGCAGGCTGAGCCTTGGTGGGGGGTGGGAGGAGGGGTGGGAGAAGGGCCCCTGAGGGCTGGGGGGCATTTTGCATGCAAAATGCCACCCCTGGCAAAGGAAGCCTGCCTCTTCATTTTTTCCCCATAGGAAATAATGAAGAAAGATCAGCAGCAGCATGCTAACAATATGCTGCTCCTTCGCTTTCTTATGGGAGGATGGGGGGACCTGCTTTGGGGGGCCATAACATGGCCCCCCAAAGTCCAATCTGTCTGAAACTTGGGTGGTTGTTAGAGAAGGGTTAGAGGAAGGTCCCCACCAATTTTGGGCTTATTCGGTGGGAAAATGCCTCCTCCAGGCGTCCTGGAAGACGGAGGCATTTTCCCATAGAAAAGCCGAAAGAAAGCCGAAAGAATCCCGAAACGTTTCGGCTTTTTTCTTTCGGCTACCCGAAACGTTTCGGCATTCCCCGAAACGTTTCGGCATTCCCCGAAAGAAGCCGAAACACTTTTGTTTCGGCATTCTTTCGGCATTCTGAATGCCGAAACGCACATCCCTAGTATTTACACCAAACAGCAAGCTGCAATCTTAGTTAACGGTTCATTTATGAAGAACATTGAAATAACAAAAGGAACAAGGCAAGGTTGTCCATTTTCACTACTATTGTTTATATTTGCTCTTGAAGTTTTGGCAGTGAGAATCAGAGAAGATAGTAGAATTGTTGGAATAAAGGATGGGAAAGAGATGTATAAGATAAAAAGTTATGCAGATGATGTGGTTATATCAGTGACAAATCCATATACCTCTCTGGTTTATGTAATGGAGCAAATATCAAGATTCGGGCAGCATTCTGAATATAAACTGAATAAGAAGAAAACAAAGGTAATGTTACTCTCGGCAATGAAAGAGGAATCTGAAAAGATTGGAAGCATAACCGACTGTACCATTACTACAAAGCCAATAAGATATTTAGGGATAAATGTATCTTCACAAAATGAGAATCTCTATAAAGATAATTATCAAAAAGTTTGCATGAGAATTACTGAAGACTTGCAGAGATGGCAAAATTTAATTATTTCATGGTTAGGAGGAATTGCGGCTATCAAAATGAATATTTGACCTAAATTAAATTTCCTTTTTCAAATTATTCCAATTTACATTAAACAAAAGATTCTCAACAGATGGCAGAAAGCTATAAACATCTATAAATGACTTTATATGGAAAGGGAAGAAGCCAAGTATACGATTTAAAGTATTACAAGATGATAAAAATAGGGGAGGACTGGCCGTACTGAATATCAAATTGTATCATCAAGCAGCAGCGCTGGTTTGGAGAACAGATTGGATTATGAATCCTAGCAACAGACTGATTAAATTGGAAACAGCAGATGCTAAGGAAGGTATCCATAATTATTTATGGATTAAGAAATTATGGAAATCTATTTGCAAACAAGATGGGACTTACATTATAAGAGATGGTCTGCTTAAAATATGGTTTCAATGCAGACATAGACTGAGCCCACCAATTTCCCCACTGATGTCACCCATTAATGCCTATTATTATGTAGCAGTCAGGAACAAAATTCATCAATCAAGCTATGAATCACTGATAGATAAAGAAGGAAACATAAAAACTTGGCAAGAAATCCATGGCAAAAATATTCCGTGGCTGATTTATCACCAAATACTATCAAGATTAAAGGATCAAATTATCAAAGAAGGCAGCAGGCTGAGAGAAAAAACAAAATATGAACTAGTAATATCTGGAGACTTGTTGCATCTCTTGGGGAAGATTTACAAAATATTACTGCTACACCACACAGAGATGGAACAAGTCAAAACTTGTATGATAAAATGAATGCAAAATTTCGGGGAATCTATTCCAATGAATTTATGGACTAAAGACATAAAATTTACAGGCTGCCAGGACCTGAGAGAAAACTGGTATAAAATGACTCCCAAAGATATTGCAAGGATTAGTAACAGTTACAGCGGACATTGCTGGAAGTGTCAGAATATGGATGCAACATTTTACCATATGTGGTGGACTTGTAAGGAAGCATGAAAATATTGGATAAAAATACATGAAGAGATGCAAAAGATCCTCAAACTCAGATTTGAATATAACCCGAGAAGCATGCTCCTAAATATTTTACCAACAAATCTGAGAAAAGAACAAGGAGATGTCTTCCATTATATGGTGACAGCAGTATTATTATTTGCAGGAAAGTGGAAAACTGATGCTTGTCCTAGTCTCCCAGAGTGGAGAGATAAGGTTCATGAATATGCTTCAATGGCCAAACTGACTACCTACTTACAAAATAGGTTGATAACTGGAAAAAATGGAAAGATTTCTTTGATTATTTAGGTTAAACTAATTGATATAGTAGTTTAGAGGGAGAGAGGGAAGAAGAGATAAGGAGAAATGTCATGTAGCTAGGTTCAAGGAAGCTAAATACTTAATAATTACCTTTTTAGTTTAAAGAAACTTAAATGTTCTGCTTGTTGAATTCTTAAGATTTTTATATCTGTACTGTTTATATACTTGCACTGCAATCCTAAATATGGTTACTCCAGTCTAAGCCCATTGAAATCAATGGGCTTAGACTGGCATAACTCTGGTTAGGATTGCACTGTTATTGGTGGTATAAGATAGTATCATTTTCAATTTACTGTCTAAATTTTGCATAACTTTTATATTATGCACTTATTTTACTCTGTTTTTGTCTTACTTTCATTTCTTTAAATAAAATGTTTTTAAAAATAATAATAACATACTTTGTAAACTGCTCTGAGTGGGTGTTAAGTTGTCCTGAAGGGTGGTATATAAATCAAATTATTATTATTGTTCTGTGATTAATGTGTTTGCTTATCTCCAACTGATCTTGCTAGCCTTGTTCTCACCTTGTAAAACTTGCAGCTTGATCCTAAGCATATGTACTATATGCGAGAGAAAAGTCCAGTATTCAATGAAAATGCCACTGACGCGGAGGGCGGTCTAGAAATGTGATAAAATAAATAAATTACTTACGTTGTGTTTCAGCAATATTTTCATCCTTGTTTGGATTTATGATTGTTTTCAAACTTCTGTAGTCCCATACCCTGTTCTATTTGTTCATTGATTGTACTAGCTGTTCATCATATTGACTTACATTGTGTAATTTGCCTTGGGTCTCAGTGAGAAAGGTGGGCTAACAAACAAACAAACAAACAAACAAACAAACAAACAAACAAACAAACAAACAAACAAACAAACAAACAAACAAACAAACAAACAAACAAACAAACAAACAAACAAACAAACAAACAAACAAAGGTTGTTGTGGGTTTTCTGGGCTGTATTGCCGTGGTCTTGGCATTGTAGTTCCTGACGTTTCGCCAGCAGCTGTGGCTGGCATCTTCAGAGGTGTAGCACCAAAAGACAGAGATCTCTCAGTGTCACAGTGTGGAAAAGATGTTGGCAGGTCATTTGTATCTACTCAGGAGGAGGGTGGGGTTGAGCTGAGTCATCCTGTAAGAGTTTCCCAGGGAGTGGAATGCTAATGGCGGGAGGCTTCACTGTATCCTGAGGAGGTTCTTTTGCATATGGATTGGTGCTTGATGTGCTAATCTTCTCTGCAGGGCTATTGTCGAGTATAGAGTGTTTTGTTAGCCTGGTGTTTTTCAGAACTGGAAACCATGCTCTGTTCATTCTTAAGGTTTCTTCTTTCCTGTTGAAGTTTTGCTTATGCTTGTGAATTTCAATGGCTTCCCTGTGCAGTCTGACAAAGTAGTTGGAAGTGTTGTCCAGTATTTTGGTGTCCTGGAATAAGATACTGTGCCCTGTTTGAGTTAGGCTATGTTCAGCCACTGCTGATTTTTCAGGTTGTCCAAGTCTGCAGTGTCTTTCATGTTCTTTTATTCTTGTCTGGATGCTACGCTTTGTGGTCCCGATGTAAACTTGTCCACAGCTGCAGGGTATACGGTATACTCCTGCAGAGGTGAGGGGGTCTCTACTGTCTTTTGCTGATTGTAGCATCTGTTGTATTTTTCGGGTGGGTCTGAATACTGCTTGAAGGTTATGCTTTTTCATAAGCTTTCCCATCTGATCAGTAATTCCTTTGATATATGGCAAAAACACTTTTCCTGTAGGAGACTGTTTTTCCTTGGTTGTTTGATTCATCCTGGGTTTGATTGCTCTTTGGATTTCATTTCTGGAGTAGCCATTTGCCTGAAGTGCGTGGTTTAGATGATTAATTTCCTCATTGAGAAAGTGCGGCTCACATATCCATCTTGCACGATCCACTGATGTTTTCATTATGCCTCTTTTCTGTCGGGAGTGGTGATTGGAGTTTTGGAGTCCAATCACCACCCCCGACAGAAAAGAGGCATAATGAAAACATCAGTGGATCGTGCAAGATGGATATGTGAGCCGCACATTCTCAATGAGGAAATTAATCATCTAAACCACGCACTTCAGGCAAATGGCTACTCCAGAAATGAAATCCGAAGAGCAATCAAACCCAGGATGAATCAAACAGCCAAGGAAAAACGGTCTCCTACAGGAAAAGTGTTTTTGCCATATATCAAAGGAATTACTGATCAGATGGGAAAGCTTATGAAAAAGCACAACCTTCAAGCAGTATTCAGACCCACCCGAAAAATACAACAGATGCTACAATCAGCAAAAGACAGTAGAGACCCCCTCACCTCTGCAGGAGTATACCATATACCCTGCAGCTGTGGACAAGTTTACATCAGGACCACAAAGCGTAGCATCCAGACAAGAATAAAAGAACATGAAAGACACTGCAGACTTGGACAACCTGAAAAACCAGCAGTGGCTGAACATAGCCTAACTCAAACAGGGCACAGTATCTTATTCCAGGTCACCAAAATACTGGACAACACTTCCAACTACTTTGTCAGACTGCACAGGGAAGCCATTGAAATTCACAAGCATAAGCAAAACTTCAACAGGAAAGAAGAAACCTTAAGAATGAACAGAGCATGGTTTCCAGTTCTGAAAAACACCAGGCTAAAAAAACACTCTATACTCGACAATAGCCCTGCAGAGAAGATTAGCACATCAAGCACCAATCCATATGCAAAAGAACCTCCTCAGGATACAGTGAAGCCTCCCGCCATTAGCATTCCACTCCCTGGGAAACTCTTACAGGATGACTCAGCTCAACCCCACCCCTCCTGAGTAGATACAAATGACCTGCCAACATCTTTTCCACACTGTGACACTGAGAGATCTCTGTCTTTTGGTGCTACACCTCTGAAGATGCCAGCCACAGCTGCTGGCGAAACGTCAGGAACTACAATGCCAAGACCACGGCAATACAGCCCGGAAAACCCACAACAACCATCGTTCTCCGGCCGTGAAAGCCTTCGACAAAACAAACAAAGTTTTATACGATGTCATTGCACCTGCTTTTGGAAACTAACATCTCTCCTTCTGTCTTCTCACAGGGATAATTCCTACATTAAAACTGTGTTTGACCTCTGCTTCATGTTTTATCAACGAATGAAGACACCTCTTCACCATAATGACCTCATTTACTGGTTCACTTCTGAAGGTCGTCAGTTTCGAAAAGGCTGCAAAATAGCTCATCATCACACAGGTATATCTATCTCATCGTTATGGCCCCTTCTCCCTATCATCCTGGCTCAAGATTTTTTTCTGGCTTCTGTCAAATATTTCTAGAGTTTGCACAATCTTTTTGAATTTCAATAAATTGGTCACAAGAACCTGAGGACAGAAGATAAGAGAAAGCTATATTCAGATTTTGAGAAGGATTCTTCTGTTACATTTGTTTATGAGTAGCTATTGTGGAGACAGAAAAGAAGAAAGAAGGTAAGCATCAATTTGTCATGATAGGCCTGCATTCATGATCATCAGTTTCTTCATACTATTATATCATGTACTTAAATAATGAAAACATATGTGAAATAAATTACATTTAGATATGCAGCTATTAGTAACTATGTATTTAAAAATAACAAGCACAATGCAGATCAATTTCTTTGCTTATTTCTTATACAATATTTACTCATATTTAATGTAGATAAAGTAATAAGAGAGAGAAAGGAGTCCCTTAAGGATGTGCGAGAACTTGAAAAGATCCTGAAGAAGAGGCACCTGGACTTTTTGGATATTCTTCTTTGTGCAAAGGTGAAAGTTGTAGCAATTCATCCAAACTTAGCGAATTGATGATTTTTAATTAATTTATTTATTTATCCAAACATATAGGGGGTACAGAAAGAAATAAGGGGATGGGACAAAAGTTACAATTAAAAGAAAATTAAAGATACACACTATAAGGACTATCAAAATTCAATAACCACCTAACATTTAAAATATAGTCAATAATGCTAGGAAAAGTGGAAGGCAGAAGAAAAAGAGGAAGACCTAAAACGAGATGGCTTGACTCAATAAAGGAAGCCACGTCATCCAGTTTGCAGGATCTGAGCAAGTCTGTTAATGATAGAACATTTTGGAGGTCTTTCATTCATAGGATCGCCATAGGTCAGAGGTGACTTGACAGCACATAACACACACACTTGTATATGTAGTATATCACGTGGTAAAAAGTACCTTCTGCTTCTTTACATTTTCAACACATGCCTATATTTCTTATCCAGTAAAATATCTTACACCAGTTTTCTCTTAATGTTTGACTTGAAGTAAATTTTATATTTTTCATCCATAAGTTTTCCCACTTTTGAAAAGTTATCTCTTCTCCAAAATTCTGGATCCATCTGAATTACAAAAATATAAACAGGACTATTTAGAAATACCAACAGTTATTCAATTTAGTTTCATTTTATCCTCGTAAGGAAGAGGAGAAATAGAGAAGATAGTTAGGTTAAAAGAATGGAGATTGGAGAATATTAATTTACAAAAATTTAGAAAACAAAACAAAAATAAATCTCATAGGCTAAAAGCTAGGAGAAAAAATGGTGAATATTAATATTTTTTTATTATTGTGTTTAGTTTCACAATTACTTATATTAAAAACTATTAATAATACTCAATAATGTTAACGATGTTAATAAGAATCAATGAGAATGAGAAATTTTAGCTGCAGTTTCTCATTTGGTCACTGAATGGCAGCAAAGACCACAAAGTCAAAAAAGTTCAGTCTTAATCCAACAGTTCTTCACAGTTCTCCAGGAGGAATAAGAGTGATGCTTGCCCTTGATATTGCATATTGGGCTGAAATATGCCTAAGGACCTATCCAGGTATTGTTCTTTTCCAAGGTGAATACTTCTCTACAAGAAGTCAGATCTGCGGTTGTTATAAAAGGTGATTTTGTAACATCTGCCCCCTTTTGCCAAATAGTAGTACTGGACAAAGGTGCAGCCTATGGCCTGGCACACCTGGCAGCCTGCTCTGACAGTGCAGTTCCTACCCCCTTAATGAGAACTGCTGTTTCCCATGACGGAAAGTTTAACTGGGTAACAGTGATAATTTCCACAGACAGTTTTTAATCTGGGGACAAAGTTTAGGGTATTTATTTTTATTTATTAAAATAATTATATCCAGCTTATTTAATAACAAAATTCAAAGCAGGTAAATATTAAAGTAGTACCACACAATGTCATAAATTAACATTAAATGTTAAAGTAGTACTACAAAACAACATTGCATCAACTAACTACAACAAAATCACAAACACTGTAAATTAATCTAGAGAAAGGGAATGAACCACATTCATATTCCCTCTTGAACAACTGAACATCATTGCAAAGTGTCTCACACTATCCCATGGCCATTTTGAATTAATATTTAGTCTGTTCTCTACTAGTTTGCCTTTCCTTTTCATTGAAAGTTGTAAGTTTACCCTTCACAGCAGCATTGTATCATATGGAGATAGAAATGGAAATAGAGGTACAGGTAGTTAGCACGAAAAGAGGCAGAGGAAGAAAGCATCTAAAAAATGCCTAATACTGATGAAATCATGAGAGACATTAATACTCAGATCAGAAAGAAACCACAAACTTTATTGTCAGAATGGAGTCTTTTGCTTTCACAGACATACAATCCAGTAGTACTTTAAAGACCAACAAGGTTTCCAGGGTATAAGCTTTTTAGAGTCAAGCTCCCTTCGTCAGATATAAGTAGGTATGGAGATCCCTGAGCCCTTATATCCCAGTCTGAAGGTAGGAGGCATACTGCAAAAAAGGGAGGCAGGATCAGGATGCAAAGGTACAATGCAAAATGTAATCAGGTTGATTACAGCAGGGAAGGAAATGCAGAAAATTAGCACCTGTGGTGAGACAAGTATCCTCTGTCCTTGTGGTGAGACAAGTATCCTCTGTCCCGGGGTAGACATGGGCATGAATGGAAAAAAACCCGAACAAGCTGTTCGTTGTTCGTTGCCATCCACGAACAATGAATAGTAACAAACATAACCCTGTTCACAAAAATGTTCGTTGTTCATTGTTCATGGCCCCTTAAAGATCTCTTTAAACTATCAGCTAGCAGGTGGCAGGGGGAATTCCCCCCTGCCGCCTGCCAGCTGATAGTTTAAAGGGCCCTTTCCTGCCACGTGCAAGGGGCAGGGCCCTTTAAACACCCCACAAACTGACCTTCCCAATGTCCAATACCCACCAAATTTGCAAGGGACGTAGTCCTCACTGTCCTCCAAAGACCCCCCCCCAAGTTTCAGAGAGATTGCTTCCCGGAAAAGGCATGATCCATGTGTGTCCCCCCCACTTTGCTGTCATTTTCTTTTCACAGTGGCAAAAACAGGACTGCCTGTTGGAAGGCAGCTACTTTGAGAGGTTATAAACTGACCTTCCCAATGTCCAATACCCACCAATTTTGCAGGGGACATAGTCCTCACTGTCCTCCGAAGACCCCCCCCCCAAGTTTCAGAGAGATTGCACCCCAGGAAAGGCATGATCCATGGGTCCTTCCCTTTGTTGTCATTTTCTGTCTAGTGGCAAAAACAGGACTGCCTGTTGGAAGGCAGCTACTTTGAGAGGTTATAAACTGAAATTCCCAATGTCCAACACCCACCAATTTTGCAGGGGACATAGTCCTCACTGTCCTCCGAAGACCCCCCCCCCAAGTTTCAGAGAGATTGCACCCCAGGAAAGGCATGATTCATGGGTCCTTCCCTTTGTTGTCATTTTCTGTCTACAGTGGCAAAAACAGGACTCTCTGCTGGAAGTACTTTGAAGGGTTAAAGCCAGAAGGAAAGCTAGAAGGAGTTCAGACAGAGTTCAGCCCCTGCCGTTGCCAGGGAAAGTGATTGAAAGGCCCCAGACTGTCTGGCTTGACGAGCGGCTGACGAAGGCAATGAACGAGGCTTGTAACAACCACTTGTTCATTTAGAATGAAAACTCACAAATGGCTTGTTTGCGAACAAACGAACGGGCTGTTTGTGGGTTTTTTCCATTCGTAATGCTGTTCATGCCCATGTCTAGTCCTGGGAGTGGGTGTGGGTGGATGGGTGTTCCATTGTTCTGAATTTATGAATCAACTTAAGTTCAGCGATCTTGCATTGTAAGCTCCATTTCTCCATTTGAGAACTGCCACTCTTAGGTCAGCAGTGTTAAGGTTAATATTTTAGTTTTACGAAAGTCATAATTCCCTGTCTTCCCTGTATTGCTAGGATGAAAATGGTAATCCATTATCAGTTGAAGACTTGCGAGCTGAAGTGGACACATTCATGTTTGAAGGTCATGATACTACAGCTAGTGGAATCTCTTGGCTTCTGTATTGTATGGCCCTGAATCCTGAACATCAGCAGAGATGCAGAGAGGAGATACAAGAGCTTCTTGGGGAACAGGAAACTATACAGTGGTCAGACTTCTTTTTTGTCCTTCCCTCTTATTTGCATAGAGTCCTCAGCATATAGTTGGAACAGCTTTGAGATTTCTAAAAGTAAAAGAAGTGTATTCTACTCTTCTTCATAGACTGCAATTAAAGTTTTCCAGGCTGAGCCTGGCAAACAGTGGAAAGCTTGGGGGCAGGGATGAGGGTGTGTCCGTGTGATGACAACACTGTCTCTTTTCAGAAGTGACCATAAAGTTTCTAGTGATTCCTAGAGATATCCTATCTCACTTCCAGGTAAAACAATCATAATGGCAATGTTTTTTTAATTTTATTTTTCTCTCACTGCCACTTGAAGCAGCAATAGACAATGAGTCTTGCACACAAGATGCCTCTCACAATAGCAAGGGGCCTGGCAAGCCTAGTTTCAGTTCTAAAGCTGTTCAAATCATATGGAATTTTGCTAACAGTGCTCCACATTGTCACCTTGGATGTTAGCCCACTTTGCTGTGGAAAGAGGGCCTCACAGCTAAGAAGCTCCTTTTTTCTATTATGAGTTAAGTTGTTGCAGCCACAAACAGCCACTTTGTCCAGCACATCCAATTATGACTGTAATAGGTTTTTTGAATATGCTGTGTACAAGCATAAACTCACAAACTAAATATAAGAAACAACTTCTACAGAACTCAAGTGAAAGATTCATAATTGAAGTGTATGTAAACTTGCAAATAACAGTTTAAGTCTTCTTATTGAATTGTTCCCTCAGTTTAAAAAGCATGCAGTAGACTGCAGTACCTGTAATCTTCCAAGCAGGATAGAGTCTACTAATCTTGCATAGGATCCTACAAGGAACACAATAAATCTGTTTGCTGCCTTCCTGACACTAAAAAAAATTATGGGGTTGTCAGGCACCCAGCTGGCCAAAACTATCAGACTGTTTGCAACTCGTTGGTCCACAATTTATGAAGAACAGAAAATGATTATTTCCCTCCCCCAACTTTTGCTTTAGGGCTCAAGCAGCAAACGGCAGGCTGAAGTTTCCCATTGCCACCTTGGGGTTTGCAGGAGTATCAGTTTAACAGTGCAATCCTATGGAGAGTTACTCCAGTCTAAGGCCATTGACTTCAATGGGCTTAGACTGGAGTAACTCTGCATAGGATTGCACTGTAAATGCCCGCTCCCACAACACACACACTTTATTTTAATAAAATGTTAAGTGACTTCGGCTGTTTTCACACTCACCCCAGTAGATCATGCAAACTCATGGCATGAAGCATCTTCCTAGCACAATCTCCCGGCATGATCCCCTTTAATGATGTCAGAAGAAGCACTATTAAACGGGATTGTGCCGGGAAATTGTGCTAGGAAGACACTTTTATGCTATGAGTTTCACGTGATCTTCCAGGCGTGTGGCCATGTGAAAACGGCCTTAAATTATCCAATATACTTTCTGGTTTCTTGCAGGAATGACCTGGGAAAGATGACGTATACCACTATGTGTATTAAAGAAAGTCTTCGCCTTTACCCTCCTGTACCTATGATAGCTCGAGAATTAGAGGCACCAGTGACATTTGCTGATGGGCGAACCTTACCCAAAGGTCAGTTGTTCTCTTTATCCAGCAGACTTTTGTATAAATCTTCATATACTAATGTTTTACGAAATGACCCCTGATTCTAAGTATGTTAAAATCATCTTCTCAAGCCTTACTCTCTGTACCCTCACCTGCAAACGTAAGGCAGGTGGCAACCAGAGACAGGGCTTCTTCATTGGTGGTACCTTGCCACTGGAACAACCTTCTTCACAAGGTTTGCCTGGTGCCTGCCTTACTTTCCTTTAGGTGCCAGTCCAAAACCTTTTCCTTTACCTAGGCTTTTCACAGAGAAATTCCATCTTTTTAAGCTGTTTTATGGTCTGATCCTAGCCTGAAGACCAATTTATCAGTATCATTTTAGACTGCTCGGTTTCTTTTATGAGCTTTAATGCCCTGGCTTGTTTTTATTGACTTGTTTTCATTTTACTTTATTTTATTAACTTTTATTGTTTTTGTGAGCTACCTCAAGCAGGTCCAGAGAGATGGCATACACTTTTTTCTAAATAATGCATGATATTCTGCTTCTGAGTAGATGGGCACTCTTGATTTCCAGTCATTTATCCAATCCTTGTGGAGTCAAGGATTCAGTAAGGGAGAGGAGTTACAAATAATGATTCAGCTTGCCCTTATTTTAATTTTGTCCCCTGTGAATAGATTGAATGACTGACAGTCAAGAGTGCCTTTCTGTTCAGAAGTAGAATGTCAGGCATGGGGAGGGGGATGCATAACTCAGTGCAAGGGTAACCCAAATTGGTGGCTAGGCATTCACAAGATAGGTCATGTGTGGCTTGCTGCACTATTTTTAAAGAGAGTGCTGGGACGAGGAAGCAAGGAGGGGTTACCTTCTCTGGCTCCTAAGAGGAGGTTGTGGATGAAGCAGGGTGGCAGGACATTGCTGTGTACCCCCACTCCCCATCCCTGACAAAGCTGCTGCTTCATAAGACCTCATTAGTTGATCCTGCATACACCAACCCAGACCTGCAACTTGAGGAGGAATAATATGTCCCTTGATCTGGCTAATGTTCAGGACAGACATGTACCTGCTCCTACTTCCACATGTATGCACGTCACAGCATTGCACAGATATAATGACAAAGGATAGAAACTGAAATCTGCCTGACATCAAGGGTATAATGTCACATATTTCCTTTCTTCAATGGAGGTGCCGTTTTCAGACTCCTCTTTAAAAAGAAGGTCCATTTATTCCTGCTTAAACCTTTTCTGCTATCTGTGCAATAGTGGCCAGGGACCATGGGTGATTGCTGTGCCAATCAGCTGCTGTGAATCTCTGTGTTTAATAAATGGTGCAACATACTAATTAATTTTGATACTGCAGCATTCTTGAGGCTGCAACAGATTTTTTAACAGCCTTCTAATGTATTACTTACCTATTTTCTAACAGGGTTTCTGGCTATGTTGCACTTTTATGCCCTTCACAGAAATCCAGAAGTTTGGGACAATCCTGAGGTAAATATAATAAACAAACAAACAAACAAACAAACAAACAAATGAATAAATGAATAAATAAATAAATAGATGATGATGATGATGATGATGATGATGATGATGATGATAAATGGTCAGTTGGCAAACTGGGAGAGGGCCTTTTTGGTAGTGGCACCAAGACTCTGGAACTGTCTCCCCAGGGAGAGTCACCAATAACCTTCTGTTGTCATCTTCTGCAGGTCAGTGTAGACTTTTTTTGTTTCATTTGGCGTACCCTCAGTGATCTCTCCTTTATCCCAATGTTTTAATTATCTAAATATTTCAATTTTTACTTTTATGTTTTAGTGTTCTGGTTTTAACTGTTTAAATGATGTGTTTTGATTCATTTTAATTGTTTTATAATGTGATTTTAGTATGTATGTTTTGTTACCTGCCTTGGTGATGCTTCTGAGGGCAGAAAGGCAGGATATAAACTTTGTTAAATAAAAATAAAGTAAAAGCAAAACCTTTCTGGTGTGAGGCTGAAAATACTGAATGAGTTTAATACTAACATGTGGAAAGTGAAGAACAGGAAGGGTGGTTAGAAGCATAAGGATGCTTTAAGCATAAAGTAGTTAGTCATAGAGACACTGAGTATTTGTGTAAGGATCCCCTCTCCTCTTTTGCTGTCACAGGATAAGGGAGCACAAATGTCTTCTCTACCTCTTCTACTGGGGGAATTTTAACCACATGGAATTCAGGAAGCCCCTGATTTAAATGAGAGCATCTGTGTGACATAATTCTCATTCCAAGCTCATGCACGAGTATCTCAAGGCTTTCTCCTTTAATTCAGATAAAAGGAAAAGCCTGCTTTGGTCCAAGTCTTACAGGGCATTTCACTCATTCCAAATGCACTTGATGCAAAAGTTGCAGGACTTTTTCAATTATTCTGTTGGGAAATCTGGAGAAATACTGGAAAAAAGTACATTTTGTATTTTCTGCTACAGGTTTTTAATCCACTACGGTTTTCCCTGGAAAATGCAGCTACTCGTCATCCATATGCTTTTCTTCCTTTTGCTGCTGGACCAAGGTAGAGATTTTATTCTACCTTTTAAACTGAATGTTGTCTGCTTGATTTGTTTTCCCCATGAAAGGAATTTTGATAATTATTTTTCATAAAACACATGGCTATATTCCAGTTTATAAAACCAAAGATGGGTCTCAAAAACTATATATTTCCAAACCCTTCTACAACTTAGTAAAATGGTAAATAAATTGTCGAAGGCTTTCACGGCCGGAGAACGTTAGTTGTTGTAGATTTTCCGGGCTATATGGCCATAGTCTTGGCATTGTAGATCCTGACATTTTGCCAGCAGCTGTGACTGCTGCAGCTCTGACTGCTTCAGAGGTTTAGCACCGAAAGACAGAGATCTCTCAGGGTCAATGTGTGGAAAAGATGTTAGCAGGTAATTTATATCTACTGAGGAAGGTGGGTTTGGGCTAAGTCATCCTGTAAGAGTTTCCCAGGGAGTGGAATGCTAATGGGGGGAAGCTTCACTGTATCCTGAGGAGGTTCTTTTGCATATGGATTGGTGGTTGATACGCTAATCTTATCTGCAGGGCTATTGTAAAATGTAGAGTATTTTGTTAGTCTGGTGTTTTTCAGGGCTGGAAACCATGCCCTATTCATTCTTAAACTCTCTTCTTTCCTGTTGAAATTGTGCTTATGCTTATACATTTCGATGGCTTCCCTGTGCAATCTGACAAAGTAGTTGGATGTGTTGTCCAGTATTTTAGTGTCCTGGAATAAGATACTGTGTCCTGTTTGAGTTAGGCTATGTTCAGCCACTGCTGACTTTTCAGGTTGGCCAAGTCTACAGTGTCTTTCATGTTCTTTTTTTCTTGTCTGGATGTTACGCTGTGTGCTCCTGATGTAAACTTGTCCACAGCTGCAGGGTATGCGGTATACTCCTGAAAAGGTGAGGGAGTCTGTACTGTCTTTTGCTGATCGTAGCATCTGTTGTATTTTTCTGGTGGGTCTGAATACTGTTTGTAGGTTGTGCTTTTTCATAAGTTTTCCCATCTGATCAGTGATTCCTTTGATATATGGCAAAAACACTTTTTCCTGTGGGGACTGTTTTTCCTTAGTTGTTTGATTTATCCTTGGTTTCATCGCTCTTCTGATTTTATTTACGGAGTAGCCATTTGCTTGAAGTGCATGGTTTAGATGATTAATTTCCTCATTGAGAAAGTGTGGTTCACATATCCATCTTGCAAGATCTACTAATGTTTTTATTATGCCTCTTTTCTGTTGAGGGTGTTGATTGGAGTTTTTGTGTAAGTACCAATCCATGTGAGTTGGTTTCTTGTAGACCTTGTGACCTAACTGAAAGATTGCTTTGCGGATGACCAAGGTATCTAGAAATGGGAGTTTACCTCGATTTCTTTTTCTATGGTGAATTGTATGTTCAGGTGGATATTGTTGAGGTGGTTTAAAAACTCCATCAATTCTTCCTCACCATGGCTCCAAATGATAAAGATATCATCCATGAACTGGAACCAGACTGTAGGTTTGTGGGGTGCTGATTCTAAAGCTGTTTTTTCCAAATATTCCATGTAGAAGTTTGCTATAACTGGGCTGAGAGGGCTTCCCATGGCCACCCCATCCATCTGTTCATAGAATTCGTTATCCCATTGGATGTAACTGGTTGTCAAACAATGGTGGAATAAGGCTGTTACATCCTCTGGAAAAATCTGATTAATAAGTGTGATTGTGTCTTTTACCGGAACCTTAGTAAAAAAGGATACAACATCAAAACTGACGATTATGTCCTGTGGACTGAGTTTCAGAGGACTGATTTTGTTGATGAAATGTGCTGAATCTTTGATGTAAGACATGGTTTTTCCAATGTGTAAAAATGGTAAATAGTTGATTCTACATTTCAAGATTAGTTTTCTGTGCTGAAATACATTGTATGCCTTCCTTTTGAAAAATACTTTTGTGTTCTTTTTTGCTTTTTCTATGTAGAAACTGCATTGGGCAACAGTTTGCCATGAATGAGATGAAAGTGGCACTTGCCTTGACACTTCTGAGGTTTGAACTTTCGCCCAACCCTTCCCATGCCCCCATTCCTATTCCACAGGTTATCACCCGATCAAAGAATGGGATTGTTGTGAATCTGAAGATTCTCCACTGATGCATGATACTACTACAATGGTATATATTGGCAGGCATCAAAACCAGGACTTTTTGTGTGTGGCTGTATTCGTTGGTATTGAGAACTTTTCACCTTGGGTGTGTGTGTGTGTAGTTTCTTCAAAGTCTTGAGGGGAGAATTGGTGGAAGCCAGTGCAATTTTATATATGAGTACCAAAGCATTAAAAAGCCTTGAACATAAATATTAATATTAGGCAATGTATGTTTACCCTATTTCATATCCTAATAATTATAAACTGGAATTTTTGTCATTCTGGTAACAAAGAAGCAGGTTAAAGACGTCCTGACAGTTCTAAGTAAAAACTCATTCATGAAATTTATTATCTTCTATTACATGTTATTTCAAAGCCATTTACAGAATTTATTAAGGGTTTTAAAAATAATTCTTAATTCTGTCCGCTGCATTTAATATTCGATTATAAAAAATGCATATGGCATGGCCTGTACATTTATTTTTCAGTAAACATTCAACATTCTTATGATATGATTTTCTGAACTCCTCAGAAGGTCAAAGTCATGACATTTTCTCCTTGAAACAGAGAGTGGTCTCATGGGTAGTGTGCTAGACTTGGACATGCAAATCTTAGCCATGAAGACAAACATGAAGGTAGAGCGTGTCAGGATCACGACAATGACAAGAATGATGTTTTTAATATATACTTTCTGGTGGCTAATAACAACAACAACAACAACAACAGCAACAGCCTAGGGATTAATCTGTGAATATTTTACTCTAATCATCATTCTTTATTGCTGCCAAATGCTTTTGTCAGCAACTAACTAGTGAAAAATGTATTAAAATCCTTACCTTTTATATATGAGTTTGGTCAGTCATGACAGGTGGAGAACTGGGATGCTGGTCATTATAATGAATTGTCTGCAGACTGCAGTCTTGATCCAATTGTACAATAACCCAGTACCTACTCAACAGTTTCTTTTCACTTGTGTTATTTGCCTTATAATAACATAAATGACGTAAATAAATAATATCAAGAATTAAGTTCACTGATGAGAGAGAGAGAGAGAGAGAGAGAGAGAGAGAGAGACTAGAATGTCATTTTTATTGTTGGCCTAGACTTTAACAATAAAGTAAATTTTATTCATCTTAATATAACTTCAGTGCTACATAATGTGGGTCAGTCACTATTAAACCTTGCAGTGCAACAATTTTTCCAGTTGTCTGATTATTCACATTATCACAATATGGAAATATATTTCTGTGGAATATTCCAATATACACATTTGTACTTTTCTGTATTTTTATGATGTTTGTAATTTACTCTGTAAATTGTTTATTTGGATCTGGCAAAACCTATCTCTGAACAAACATATAGTTTAATATAAAATGTCTTAAGTAACTAAGTTACAAGAGGTTTAACTGGTTATGATTGATTATATTATTATTTGCAAAACTAAATAGAGAACTGTGACACATGTGGGAACAAATCATCTTTAGCTTCTGTGTTTCTTGGCCAACTGTTATCACATTGAACACTCTCAATGAGTACCCACATTGCAGAAATGTTTCTTGCTGGTAAAATATCAAAGAGCTGTAATTGAAGGCTTGGATCCAGGGCTGTTTCCACACTACTCACCTTCAATCGGAACGCCGTGGAATGTTGCGAAACAACGCAGAAGATAACGTTTTCTCGCTCAAGTTTTGTGCGACATCATGCAAAACTCGCACGCATTTTGTTCGCAATATTCCTCGGCATTCTGATTGAAGGTGAGTAGTGTGGAAACAGCCCAGGTTATCTTTTCATTAGGGAATTGTTGGGGTGCTCTATTGTTTTCTATATGCAGCTCTTTGTGGTCTAAATTGACTAAAGAACTTATAAATAAATCTTTTCTCTCTATGTACTTATCACCTCTCATTCCATCCTGTATTTTGGTAGTAATAACATGAAGGCCTTGCTGTGTATAGTCAGTTTGTACATTGAGAACAAATGAAAGCTACATATGTTTCCTTCCTGTCCTGTTTTCAGCCTTGGGTATTTCTTCCTTAGCCATGTAGAGATAATCACTGAGTCTTTCTGATAGCTTATGTTACATGACCCAAAAGGAAACATAATCTTGACCTGTCAATCTATCATGTTATGAACATAATGAGAAATTTACTTGATTGTTTATATATTCTAGTAATAATCTTCTGTGCAGTAAGCAATTGTTGTTTACTTGCATCATGCCTGTGTGATGGTATAAATGTAGGTGCTGCCTGTTTGTTGACATGCACTATGCTGTGATAATGTGTGCATCAGGCTTATTTGAGAACTTCTCAAAATAAAACGTTTCTGCTTCTAAGATCACCAAGTTTATTTATTATTATCACCAAGTTGATTTATTATTCAGACAAAGTGTCAGGCTATGAGTGACAGGATATGGTAGACTGGTCTCTGTACCATTGCAGCAAGAAGTCCAAACTCTTGGTTAAATGGTTTTATTCAGAAATCCAATTATTTCCATATATATGTCCATAGAATTACTCAGACGCAAGAAAGCATCTAAGCAGTACACGCTCCATTGACAGGAATAGAAACTTGAAGAAAGTACATCTCTAAATAACCAATCATTTCCCCCCTCCCACCTAGACCACAGGTTTGCGTGGGAAATGGTCTGGGAATTTCTTCTAGAGTTTATACATCAGCCTAGACAGGACAAAAGGCATAAGATTAAACTGTAAGGTCTCTTCTGGGAGCTTCAAAGGAAAGAGATAAGACAGTTGTGTTCTCAGGATGCTTGAGAAACTAAAGTGATGGTTAGAGCATTTGCCAAATGACATTAAGATACAGCATTAGCAATACATAGAACAATGACATGGATGTAGGGGTACAGACATGATACAAAGAGAGAAGGGGGACCTTGTAATTGGCAAACAGAGGTAATAAAAGTTTCCCCAACACTTTTCTGCAGGTGCAAAGACTTCTGCTTGTAGAACATGATTTCTCCAATTTCCCACTCTTGCAGCAGCCCAGAATACTCCCCAGATTCTATTCCCTGGGGAATGGGGGACTGCCATGGAGCTGGAAGGTGGGGAAAATTATGGCCTCTAACCAAAGGTAGATAAAACATTATGGCCTCTAACCAAAGGCTAACAAAACACTCTATACCCGACAATAGCCCTGCAGAGAAGATTAGCACATCAAGCACCAATCCATATGCAAAAGAACCTCCTCAGGATACAGTGAAGCCTCCCGCCATTAGCATTCCACACCCTGGGAAACTCTTACAGGATGACTCAGCTCAACCCCACCCCCCTCCTGAGTAGATACAAATGACCTGCCAACATCTTTTCCACACTGTGACACTGAGAGATCTCTGTCTTTTGGTGCTACACCTCTGAAGATGCCAGCCACAGCTGCTGGCGAAACGTCAGGAACTACAATGCCAAGACCACGGCAATACAGCCCGGAAAACCCACAACAACCATCGTTCTCCGGCCGTGAAAGCCTTCGACAATACATCAAAGGTACTTGTGCCTGCAGAAAACCTATTCAGGATCCAAGCAATTGTATTATGGCCCAGAACTAATCGTTTTCATGTTGTTTTCTAGGATTATTGGTCTTTTTCATACACTGTTACTCTTTTTTATTCCTTCTCAAGAGCCAGTGTGGTATAGTGACTAAAGCACAGGCTTTTGACTAGAGAATCTCATGCTCAAATTCCTGCACAGCCATTAAATTTACTAGTGAACAATTTCTCAACCCAACCTATCTCACAGAATTTATGTAAAAATAAGATGGGAGGGGGAGTAGCTAATTGCTTAGCTTCCTCTATATTTCAGATTGTGTACATGTCAAAAATGACAGAAGCAAATCTTACTTGTGCTAGCTAGCAGGCAAACAGGGCTGTACAGATGGGCTTGGGGAGTACAGGCAAGGGCTGCTGACCCTCACCTACCATTAGGCAGCTCACCTGCTTTCCAGAATAGGCAAGGACATGGCAAAGGCTACAGCTTTACAGACAGTAAACCTCAACAGTAAACCAGTTCAAAGGAGATATGAGTTATCAATGATGAAGAAGAATGAGATCTTTGTATGTGTGAGAGGATAACTGATTTGGGATATGAGATCTCTTGATATTAAAAAAAATAATATATTGATTTTATTCAAAAGTGCTAGGGAGAATGATTTGGGAAAATAGGAAAACTTTGTTTAATACACAATCAAACATGGTGATTCTCCATTGCATTAGTATGAACACCCATGCACAACATATGTGAGGAGTGATCTGAACAACTGATCTGTTGACCAGGCAAGGATTCCCTGCCTTCCCTGTGGCTTTATACTGTTTCCTGTCAATGGATCATGTTCATGATGAGTATCATCTCTGATGCAAGGACTTTCTTATAACACCTGGAACTGGTACTTGTAACTTCAGTGGCTCATGACATGGGGTAGCACAGCTGTCAATCACTCTACAAATCCTCACAGTCCTGACACATGTGTACACAAATGCTCAGAACACACGAGTTAGAGGTGAGGGAAGGCAACCAGAAACATCTCTACCAGCTGTGTGAGATCAGGGCTGAATTTCTGTTCCCTAATTTTTTATGGGTATTTAAACCTGGTCATGATTAGTGATTTTTCCAGCAAGGGAGGGAGGCTGGAAACACCTCTATCAAACGAGTAAGAAATGGGCTGTGTTTCTTTTGCCTCCTTTGTCACAGGTATTTGCCAATGGAGGTGTGGCCAGAGACATTCACCTTTTGCATGAGTTGAAGGGCAAGAACCAAAGACCTTTGACTATTAGCCCCTAGGTTGCAGGCTTTGGCCACGAATAAACTGGTCCAACAGAACAAAAGAGAGGACCACATAGAATTATCAATTCCTGGTGAAAATAAAGCTGGTCAGGTACTTTGGACACAGACCTGGAGGAATTTTAATGGAGGCACTTTTCCTTTCCTCAGTAGTTTTAGCTGGCATATAGAAGACTGAATACTTCCCCAATGTCATTTGAAGGTTGTAGAGAACATTCCATGATAGTTTTAGTCTCTTAAATTTCCATTTAGTTTCTTTTCATATAGTAATGTTAGGATTCCCTTAAAAGTAAAAAAGTGTTTTGTGTACATATTGTATGTTGAGCATATCTGATACTCAGTTTTTCCTTGTTACAGCTGTCAGTTTCCTTTATTCATTAACAGGATCCACAAGCTTTTCATGTTCTAGGATGTTTACCCCTGTAATTGTAGAGCATTCTCACAACACAGCTACACATGTGTATATTGTTACAATCTAAGCACAGATAACTCTACCTATTTGTCCTAATGTGCAGATCAGTTGCCTATTGAATTATTCTTAACATTTAGTTCTATAGAATTCTCAGTTTGGTTGGTCAGACCAAGGACAGAACTCTACTGACTTGCAGAAGAAGTGAGTTTAGTTTGTCATCTTATAGAACTCAGTCCAGGATCCAGAGTCACACCCTTCCTCTTCTATCCCTAACCATAGGCTGCAATTCTAAAGACACTTCCCTGAATAACATGGGGACTTACATCTGAGTAGACTTGTGCAGGATTGCTACATCAATCTTAAGACAAGCCCCCTGTGAGCAATTCACCTACTCTACCTTTTCATAAACAATCCTGCCTACCCACAGTGAAAGAAAAACTAATGGAAAAACCATAGGTCTGTTTAGGTGTGTATGTGGTGTGTGTGTGTGGCAGGATTCAGATAATCATGCTGCCTGCCTGCCTGCACTTCAGTGATGGAGATTGGCAGCGGAACACTAAGAGCGGAACCACAAGTGACGCCTGACACAGGTTGGACACTTATCAGCTTCCCTCCAGTTTTGATGGGAAATGTAGGCAGCTTGGCGGAATGTTGGACAAGTGACAGTTGAAAAGTCCATTGGACAGCAATCAGAGAGTCAAGCTGCAAGACTAGGATGCCTACATTCCCCATCAAAACTTGAGGGAAGCTGACAAGTGTCCAACCTGTGTCAGGCGACACTTGTGGTTCCGCTCTGAGTGTCAAAAGGAAGCTGCCACAAACCCACATCAAACTCAGGCTTGGGCTGAGCTTCCCCCTACCCCGAGGTAACACCTTCTCCTCTGTAAGCCTATGAAGCTGTATACTGGGCTGGGCAGCCTTTGGTAGCATGTTTGATTTTAGGCTTCAGACGTTTTTCTTTGTCTCACCCTTATGAAT
Organism: Eublepharis macularius; assembly: GCF_028583425.1. Classification (NCBI taxonomy): domain Eukaryota; kingdom Metazoa; phylum Chordata; class Lepidosauria; order Squamata; family Eublepharidae; genus Eublepharis; species Eublepharis macularius. The sequence goes on along the minus strand of NC_072794.1, from coordinate 94,471,274 downwards.
ATTACCATTGGTTACCCAGCCAAGTCTTTATAGGGGACAAATCAGGGGTTTATGCTTCCCTTTATCAGAAACTGGTACACGAGGCTTGGGAAGGTTCAAAAATGTAATTGAAGGTTTATTAACAGAAGTTGAACTTAAAAGGCAGGTAGGCAGGTGTTTGAACGAAATGACAGAAAGGTTTTCACTGGTGTGAGGCATAGCACATTCGGTTACTGGCTGCTTTTAGAGGCACACACTGTTTCACAGATGTTTCACTTTATATCCTTCAACACAAACACAGCACACTTTCCCCTCCTCTCCAGACTTAGGGTCGCTCCACAGAGACAGACCTTTCCCAGATCCTGGGTGGGTGTTATAGCTGTGAACTATAATCCTGGTCCTGGCACTGAAGGGGAGACTCCTTGCTACCTCCTTCCTTGGCCCTTTATACTTCCCAGATCTATTTAGTCTCGGTAGGGATTAGTACTGGTTTTCCCTTCTGTAGTCCTAGGACTAACAGTGCTTCACAAAACACAGAGGACTTTATGGCTGACCCTCACTGGTCAAAAGCCAGGCTCCAACTCCCCTTTCACTCTCTTGTTTTCTCTCTAACTCCCAACTGACAGCTTTCCCAACATTCCATCCCCAACTGCCATTCCAGGCCAGCCACAAGGGGGGACGGGACCTGTCACTCATAACCCTCTGACTAGGAATCTCAGCTTGTAAAGCTGAGTTTGTCCCAGAAGCATTTGTCCCTTATTGTGGGAACAAAACTTCAACGCACCAGGACACATGGCAGCAACAAGCAACAGCAGGATGGAAAGGTAATAATATAGACAAATAAAAAAGTAAATATAAAACAGGATTATTTTAATGCTGCCACTACTCTGCTACTCCTTTGCCAGCCAGGTGTCTGAAGAAAGGAGCTCTGACTTTCTTACACCTTGAAAATCTTGTTGATCTCTAAGGTGCTACTGAACTCAAATTCTGTTTCTTCGCCAGTGTGCACCCACTGACACTTGCCTTCTTCAGGGTCTCTTCTGAGTATGTGTGTGAGTGTTGGGTAACTGAGGAAAAACTCAGTGGATCAATGGTTTAGAGGAAGGTCTGTATTCTGTGTGATTTTGGTACCATTAAGTGCAAAATTAAAAACAGTCCAGCAGCACCTTTAAGACTAACCAATTTTATTGTAGCATAAGCTTTCGAGAATCACAGTTCTCTTCGTCAGATGCATGGAGGGCCAAAAGAAACTGGTCAGATATAGAGGAGGAGAGGGGAGGGCGGGGTAGATGCAAACATCTCCTTCTGATATGCAGATGCAAACAGCTCCTTCTGATATAGAGATCAGTTTGCTTCTGTAAAGGTTCAGAGGAGTTAGCTGTGTTAGTCTGTAGTAGCAAAATGTAAAAACCTAAATAGATTAGATCTGAGCTGGCAATGTCCCATCTGGAAAAAACTAATTACAGTACATAGTCCTTCCAAAAACCCTAGATTCAAAACTGAAATAGACATTTTTTTCAGTGCACACCTCTATTGTATACCACTTACATTTATCTTTGGGGGGGAAACTTAGCCCTAAACCTTACAAAAATGTTTACCACTTAATTTTTTAAATCTATATTTTATACTCCACACATAGCTTTATGTTCCCTCTGGACATATTGAATTCATATTAGTTGCATAAACATCTCATAATCCTACGAGATGCACTGTTTAGCATTACAGCAAAGTAAAATATAAATGCAACTAAAATATCATGTGATTTAATAATAAATACATTCTTCCATATTTATTCCAATGAAATAATTTATTTTTCCTCTGAATTGTTTCCTCTCAGATTCAACAACCAGTATTCTTATTCCCGCAAATCCTATGTGCCACATGTACAGATTCATGGTGCCTGACTCCTAAAATGGGCTAGGCTGTGGCACAGCACTGACAAACTACTTTTCCAGGTTCACAAACACCAGCGCTCCCCCCCCCCCCGTTTTGTTAACTGTTAGAACACCAGAACTGTAGTAATCACTGTTTTGTGATGGCTAAGGTAATCTTAATCAAATACATTGCTGCTGAGTAGGGGAAAATGAGACAAAATTACACACAGAACTTGCTAGTTAAATCAGCTTCTGGAATGCTGAACCAAATCCAAGAAATGAGGATGTAATAAGTCTCCCCACCAAGAAGTTTGTATGCTTTGTTTTGGTATTTACCATGCAGAGGCCATGCAGGCAGGCCAGGCAGTTGGGTGCCATTCAGCAGCATCTTATTTTCCTTAATGGCAAGTCTGTCTGCACTGTCAGCGCTTATCATGAAACCAATTAGCTCCAAAAGGGAGAGACTGAGCCCTTTGCGTTAACTCAATTGTATGAGTGCATTTTTTTCTTCAGTGCTTCCTGGACAGTGACTCATAGGGATTGACCACGTACGTTGACAGAATTCCGCAGTACTTTTATGATCTTGAGACCCCGGGCTGCCGTAGGGCCTTTATGTTGGCTAGACTAAATGCCTTCCCCTCCAGTGTCCTTCAGGGGAGATACCAGTGAGTCCCCTTTTCAGAAAGACACTGTTTGTGTGGAGCCAACCGCCCAGGTACCATCCAGCATATAATGTTGGAATGCCATTTATATGCTAAGTTATGAAGAATGTTGTTTGAGAGGTTGCCAATATATATTTAACACCAGAACAATTTATCTTTTTGTCATTTTCTGTTGAAGGGTAATGATACAGTGATTTCTAGAGTGGTTGTGGAGTTTTTAGTGGGTGTGCTTAAGATTCATATAAGCTTTGTATAAATATATTGTTTTCTGATATTTTATGTAATTTTATAGCGCCTTGTTTGCTGTTTTAGATTCTTGTATGCCATTAAAGGTATTTGACTGACTGACTGACTGACTGACTGACTCATAGGGGTCAAAGGTTTGCTTTGTTCTTGGAAGGGGAGCAGCAGATGGCATGGTCCCATCAGCACCAGAATGGCCATCCCTTTCTGTGCACTTTTATGCACAATGCAAGGAAAGACCGTCCCAGCAACATCCACACATTGGTTTGAGGAGGGTGAGGGCTCCTTGATCTTCTGAGCCCCTGACTGCCACAAAGGGTCACGTTATGCAAATTAGGGTGAAAACTGGGAAGAAAAAGCAATTAGTAAATGAGAGCCACACTGAGGAGCTGTCTGCAGCTGCTGTCCTTCATTTAGGTGCCATTGTGCCAGGGCCCCTCCCTGTGACTGTAGACTTTAATCCCCCAGATTGAGGAACAGAAGGAAGAATTTCCTCTTGCTCAGAAAGACTTTCATCTTTGGGGGCTTTTCTGGTTAAAACTTAATCAGAAAAGCATTAAATGACGGGGAGATAGCAGGCCTGTATTGCACACTTGCACATGCACACTCACTACTAGAGATGGGCATGAACCGCATTATGAACTTTAAAAATCCACGGAAATGGTGATCGCGTGATCGTGATCCGGCGGTTCGTTATCGGCCACGTCCAACGAACCTGCAGTCAGTAAAAGCCTGGTTCGGTGCATTCGGCCACAGTTCAGGGAGCCAGACGCTCAGGCACCAGCAATCAATTCCCCTGGCAATGGAGCCGGGGGAATGCCTGAACTCTGTCTGCGCTCCTTCTGTCGCCCTGGAAACCTGAATGGAAGCTCAGCTTACCTTGAACGGCAGGTCTTCCTTCCAACCACGGAACTGCAAAGCGGTTACAAATTGGGAGAAGACACCCAGGGGACAGAGGGGGAAGGGGGTGTCCTGTAGCCACAGGCACTCCAATCTCATCCCTGCAAACCCTGATAGGCAGCTCTGACAGCCACACACAGACCTCCTGCATTGCTCAATGGGACCTGTGCTTATAGATAGCCGTGGGCTCCCAGGCTGGGTTTCACTTTCAGCGAGCAGTGGAGTGGGACAGAGCTCTTGCTTGCCACTTGCTAGCATTTGGGGAGAGAGACTAATTCAGCTTGGATTTGGGGGATAGGGATCTATCTCCTCTGGTTCCAGGGCTGCTGCCTAGCTCTGGGGCCAAGCTCAGTGGGCACCTCGCCTGAGGGATCACATAAGTGCCTGATCTGTTCAGGTCTGTGGGAGTGGTGGACTAGGGCTCTAGTCCCTCCCTCCCTCTGGTTCCAGGGCTGCTGCCAGGCCCTGGGGCCAAGCTTGGTGGGCACCTCGGCTGAGGGATCACATAAGTGCCTGATCTGTTCAGGTCTGTGGGAGTGGTGGACTAAGGCTCTAGTCGCTCCCTCCCTCTGGTGCCAGGGCTGCTGCCAGGCCCTGGGGCCAAGCTCAGTGGGCACCTCGGCTGAGGGATCACATAAGTGCCTGATCTGTTCAGGTCTGTGGGAGTGGTGGACTAAGGCTCTAGTCGCTCCCTCCCTCTGGTGCCAGGGCTGCTGCCAGGCCCTGGGGCCAAGCTCAGTGGGCACCTCGGCTGAGGGATCACATTGATTATTATTAACCAGTGCCTGATCTGTTCAGGTCTGTGGGAGTGGTGGACTAGAGCTCTAGTCCCTCCCTCCCTCTGGTTCCAGGGCTGCTGCCAGGCCCTGGGGCCAAGCTTGGTGGGCACCTCGGCTGAGGGATCACATAAGTGCCTGATCTGTTCAGGTCTGTGGGAGTGGTGGACTAAGGCTCTAGTCGCTCCCTCCCTCTGGTGCCAGGGCTGCTGCCAGGCCCTGGGGCCAAGCTCAGTGGGCACCTCGGCTGAGGGATCACATAAGTGCCTGATCTGTTCAGGTCTGTGGGAGTGGTGGACTAAGGCTCTAGTCGCTCCCTCCCTCTGGTGCCAGGGCTGCTGCCAGGCCCTGGGGCCAAGCTCAGTGGGCACCTCGGCTGAGGGATCACATTGATTATTATTAACCAGTGCCTGATCTGTTCAGGTCTGTGGGAGTGGTGGACTAAGGCTCTAGTCGCTCCCTCCCTCTGGTGCCAGGGCTGCTGCCAGGCCCTGGGGCCAAGCTCAGTGGGCACCTCGGCTGAGGGATCACATTGATTATTATTAACCAGTGCCTGATCTGTTCAGGTCGGTGGGAGTGGTGGGCTAGGGCTCTAGTCCCTCCCTCCCTTTGGTGCCAGGGCTGCTGCCAAGCCCTGGGGCCAAGCTTGGTGGGCACCTGGGCTGAGGGCTCACCAAATGATTCATATTATTATCACAATCCTAATCATTTTAATTATGATTCTTATTATTACTATTATTATTCTTAGTCTCTGTGCCTGTTATGCTCAGGCATCTTGGTGTGCTGGGCTATGGCTGTAGCCCCAGCCTCTGGTTCCAGTGCTGCTGCCAGGCCCTGGAGCCAAGCTCAGTGGGCACCTCAGCTGAGGGCTCACACAGTGTTATTAGTGCCTGATCTGTTCAGATCTGTGGGAGTGGTGGGCTAGGGCTCTAGTCCCTCCCTCCCTCTGGTGTCAGGGCTGCTACCAGGCCCTGGGGCCAAGCTCAGTGGGCACCTCGGCTGAGGGCTCACATTGATTATTATTAATCAGTGCCTGATCGGGTCAGGTCTGTGGGAGTGGTGGGCTAGGGCTCTAGTCCCTCCCTCCCTCTGGTGCCAGCGCTGCTGCCAAGCCCTGGGGCCAAGCTCAGTGGGCACCTCAGTGGAGGGCACACAGAGTCATCTCCTTTCCTGTCCTCCTTAATTCTAGTTTGGTGGCACAATGAGTCTTCCTCTTGTGTTGGCCACCAAGGGTGCTTGTGGGGTGAAGTGCTATGGCAGTCCTCCTGGTTCAGTTGTGGAAAGCAGTATTGGGTGTGGCTTGGGGGCCTCAGAGAGTAATCCTGCTCCCCCCAATTCACCTGTGTGGGCTGTGGCGGTGGCCAAAGAGGTCTTTCCACAGGGGGGAGAGAATCTCTCTCAACATTTTGAGGAGGGGTGGGTGGATGATAGATCCCTGGAGGAATGGTATGTGTGTTATGAAAGATCCCTCCCATCCCCATCCCAAACTCTCAGTGGTGTCCCTGCCTGCAGTCCACCCCTCACCCCGTCATCCGTGTCCAGCCCCGCAGCGCAGCCTGTAACCGTTCGTTCTCCTTCCCCTGGGACAGTTAGCAGTTGGCGTTACAAGGCCTCCGTATGGAGGCACTTTTGGGCCCTTCCTGATGACTCCCGTGTGGTGCGGTGCCGTGCCTGTGATGTCCTGGTGCGCAGGGCCAAAAACCCAAAACACCTGTCTTTGACAGCCCTGACTCGGCACCTGAAGAGGCACCACCTGAGCCTGTCTCTCTCCTCACCCAGTGAAACATCCATTGGGGGGAGATAGGGGGCCATCAGCTCTTGTGAGCGGGGGTCAGTGGGAGGATCACTTTGCCCTGAGGGTGATGCTGGTGAGAGCAGAGTGCTCCGGCAGGCTGCGCTGGTGGAGGTTGTCCCCTTGGGGTCTGGGACAGCGCTGCTTACAACATCGAGGCTGATGGCTCAGGAGGCAGCTGCTGCCGCACTGTTCCTCAGTGGGACCCTCGGGTGAGGACCCGCAGTGGCTGCTGGGGGATCAGGCCCCCGATCCGAATGACACGTCCTCTCCCTCCCACACCGGGAAAACCAGTGCACTCCTCTTTGGCCTGGTGGTTGTGGGGGGGGGGGATCTTCCCACTTACCCCCCACATGACACATCCTCTCCCTCCCATTCTTTCTGGCAAGGCAGGAAGGTGGGTGATGCTGATGGCAGCCTCCTTCGAGCACTTGCGCAGCAGCTCAGGAACTGTTTCACATATAGTTTAGCCGCACGGTGCCCCCATCCATCACAAACGCTGATCCCTCTGAGCAGGGGGGAATGGGTCGCTTGACTCATGTCCTTCCCGCAAAGGCAAGAAGGTGGCCGATGTCAGCTGCTGCTGCTGCTGTCTCGTTTCCGTCTCCCCCTCTCAGGAACCACTCTGACCCATCCAACCAATGTCTCCTGTCTTGTCCATCCCCTACTTTCTACAATGGCAGGACAGTGGATCAGGTCAGCCCCTGCTTCACAAGGGACTATCCTGTTACTGCTCCCTCCTTGGTTACACAGGTAAGTTGCAATCGCGCAGCCAATTGTATTGTATAGGGATACAGTCGGTTGAAAACGTGGCAGCTCCCCTGTCAATGGGACTGACGGGACCCCTTTCAGCTGGGTGGGAATGTGTCCCGCAACTCCCGTCCTTTCCATCAAGGCAGGAAGGTGGGTTCTGTTGGCTGCCACCGTATTACTCCTCAGTGGGACCCTCAGGTGAGGACCCACTGCGCCTGCTGGGGGATCATCCCCCTCCCCTCGTCATGATGACATGTCCTCTCCCACCCACTCTGCGAATACCAGCGTGCTCCTCTTTGGCTTGGAGGTTGGGGGGGGGATCTTCCCACTTACCCCCTACATGACAGGTCCTCTCCCTCCCATCCTTTCCAGCAAGGCAGGAAGGTGTGTACTGTTGGCTGCCGCTACTGCACTGTTCCTCAGTGGAACCCTCGGGAATACTAGTGTGCTCCTCTTTGGCCTGGAGGTTGGGGGGGGGATCTTCCCACTTACCCCCTACATGACAGGTCCTCTCCCATCCTTTCCAGCAAGGCAGGAAGGCGTGTACTGTTGGCTGCCGTCACCGCCGCACTGTTCCTCAATGGGACCCTTGGGTGAGGACCCGTGGATGTTGGGGGATCTTCCCACTCCCCTCCTCATGATGACATGTCCTCTCCCACCCACTCTGGGAATACTAGCATGCTCCTCTTTGGCCTGGAGGTTGGGGGGGATCTTCCCACTTACCCCCCACATGACAGGTCCTCTCCCTCCCATTCTTTCTGGCAAGGCAGGAAGGTATGTACTGTTGGCTGCCGCTACCGCACTGTTCCTCAGTGGAACCCTCGTGTGAGGACCTGCAGATGCTGAGGGATCTTCCCCCTCCCCCTCCTCATAATGATATGTCCTCTCCCACCCACTCTGGGAATACTAGCGTGCTCCTCTTTGGCCTGGAGGTTGGGGGGGATCTTCCCACTTACCCCCTACATGACAGGTCCTCTCCCTCCCATCCTTTCCAGCAAGGCAGGAAGGCGTGTACTGTTGGCTGCCGCCACCGCCGCACTGTTCCTCAATGGGACCCTTGGGTGAGGACCTGCGGATGCTGAGGGATCTTCCCCCTCCCCCTCCTCATGATGACATGTTCTCTCCCACCCACTCTGGGAATATTAGCATGCTCCTCTTTGGCCTGGAGATTGGGGGGGGATCTTCCCACTTACCCCCCACATGACAGGTCCTCTCCCTCCCATTCTTTCTGGCAAGACAGGAAGGTGTGTACTGTTGGCTGCTGCCACCACACTGTTCCTCAGTGGGACCCTTGGGTGAGGACCCGCAGTTGCAGAGGGATCTTCCCCTTCCCCCTCCTCATGATGACATGTCCTCTCCCTCCCATCCTTTCTGGCAAGGCAGGAAGGTGTGTACTGTTGGCTGTCGCCACTGCACTGTTCCTCAGTGGGACCCCGAGGTGAGGACCCACAGTTGCTGTGGGATCAGGCCCCTGTACGAATGTCATGTCCTCTCCCACCCACGCCGGGAATACCAGCACGCTCCTTTTTGGCCTGGTGGGTGGGCACATGGGGGGTGCCGCTGGTGAGCATGCAGACCCCCTGCCCCCTGAAGGGCGGCAGCTCACCACTGTCTCCCCGTGCCCGCCAGGCCCAGTGGCCGCCGTCAACACCCACCTTCTGTACACTGGGCCAACGTCAACTGTTGGCTCTAATTGTGTCGAGTGGGAGTTTCCTGGGGGCCTTGGATTGGAGAGAGTATAACTCCAAGATCCCTTTTGCAATCTTGTCCAAACTTGGGTGATGGCTGTAGGAGAGCCTGCAAAAGACTCCCCGATAATATGGGCTCTGCAAGTGCCACGGGGGCCGTTCTGCACCCAATGAACTGCGAACCGGTTTGGTAACAGGAAATGTTTGTTGCGGTTCACGATCTCGTGATCGTCGGTGGCACTGAAGCACAAATCACTGGATCATTAAAGTTTTTTGGTTCGCACCCATGTCTACTCACTACGTCTTCTAGATCAGTATTCTTCATGGTCAGAGATTTTTCTTTATGCTTGTCTTCTGGTGATTTCTCTTTTTTCCTTTTCATTCAAATCTGGGTTAGGGTTAAGGCTTTAGGCTTTAGGGTTAACACCAGCAACCTGTCCAGTCTCCCACTTTTTCTAGTAAAAAAGGGAGGAGAAAGAGAACCATCCTTCCTCTACCTCCCTTCTTGTGAAAGAAAAACCAACCTCTAGCCCTCCTTTTCTGAGTACTTTTATGCGCAGTGCAAGGACAGGCTGGTGGTCAGCGGAGTCCTGGGTTGCTGCAAAGCAGATTAGGGTAAAGAGGATTCGCCCACCCCTCATTGTGGAAATGAAACTACAGGGCACAGAGAAACATGGCATAACAGCAGGACTCAAAAGATAATAATTTATTGGTTTTGTACCTATCGTAAAGAGGCACTTTTTTTTTTTACTTCACTCCACTGCACTGTGCTGGTTGGCAATGGAACACTTTCCTGCTTGTGCTCCTTGTTGGTGTGCCATGACAGCACTGCTTTGTTAGTAAGTTTCCTGCCATTTTGTGGGCCTGCCAACACTCACCTACTTTGGGAGTCCATTGTTGTGTGAGTTTTCATGTGCTTGAGTAGAAACTCATTGGATCAAAGGGTTTTTGGATAATGTGGGTTTTGGTTAAGTGCAAATAGAGTATCGTTTCCCTAGCTCCCCACCTTGGAATGAACTGAGTGTACATGCATGTGTAGCTCAGCACTGGCCTTGACACATGCCTTCCCCAAGCATTCTTCAGGGTTAATAAACACAGAATCTCACTCTCAAATTTTGTGGGCCAAGGGTTTAGAGATAAGACTGCATTCTGTGTGATTTTGGTACCATTGTATGCCAAAACAGCTGCCCCAGAACCTCGTTTCCCCACCCCTCTTAAAAAAACAGAGTGCGTTTGCACATGCTCAGTCAACAAGCATGCAATGGGCCAAAAGTAATGAAACTGAAAAAAACTAAATGGATCAGTTTTGAGTTGGCACCTGCCAACCCAGAACAAACCAGTAATGAAATGGAATTATTCCAGAAACTGAAATGGAAACTTTCTTGGTGCACAGTGAAGTACAATAGCATAGTGTAACAACAATGGAGGAAAACATCTCAACAACCAAATATAAGAAAAACAGAGGGGAAAATAGAAGATCTGAATGTTGAACAGTTTTAAATTTTGTTTTCAGAATCCAGCTTGGGGAGAAACTTTAAAGAAAGCATATTTTGTCACTTGTGAACTTTAAGACAATGTATTAAATTGTCAAGTCTGGAATATGTACATGTCAAAACTCTATTTCAAATTACTCTACAGGTGAGATAAACTATGCATATCTTATGCATATGGAGGTGTTTTCCCACTAATACTGATACACACCCAGTCTTTAAGTAGATGATTAACTTTTCTGTTCTCCCCCATAAATGGTATTAAGCTAATGGTATTATTGGCAGATACACACTAAGTATCTGCCAATAATGCTCTAGGAATCTGTGGGTGGAGGATGGCAATGAGTGAAACCAAAGCATGCTTATTCATATCAAGTAGGAGGAAAATCCTAGTGTCTCTATGTTTATTAAAAGAAACAGTAGTTCTGTGCGGTTGTTTCAGTTTGGGAAACTCTGCTGCAGCTTGCATTTTCATTATCCCTTAATCCTGCTCTGAGTTGTGCTTCACCACCCTGGACATGGAACAGGTAGCATCACCCAAGTTTGGGGGACAAGGAGTAATAGATAAACTACAATATGTCAGAGTCAGTAGTACTTGAGTGAATGTGCAATCAGTATGTACGTATGAATAAGAATTGGCTTTCCATGCATGCACCTACAGTCCAAAGGTTGCCCCTTTAGTAGATAACAATAGATACCAAACATAGCATTTTTTTTTAAAGTTCAGAAGCTGACAGTCAAACAGTGATGAAATATGAACATTTTTCATATTAATTTTTCATTGTCAGATACTCTTCTAATACCAAAGTTCTGTGTACAGATCTACAGCTATCCTTTTTGAGACTATTGTGATGCCTCTTCTACAGTACATTTTGTGTATACTATTGCAAATATTCAAACACTGTTTGAATCTCTGACCTACATTTAACAAAAACAAACTCTTCAATAAGAGTTACCCAAGTCCATCTTGTGACAAGTAAAAAGGGGAGGATCCTGTACCTGGGGAGTGACTCTGTACAAAGATTATTATGCCTGTTTAACTTTGATCTGGCACTTTAAAAGGCATGTTGAGCAATCCCTGAGAAGAGGGAGAGATTTCAGTGCATATTCTGAACACTGGAGCAATTAAGCATGCAGGGGATGATGTGGAACCTAAATCCCTTGTGGTCTTGGTTACCTGGAAATTCCTGTCAGCTATTTCATCTGACTTGTGCCTTTCTTCTCATATATGTGGCTCTAAAAGCCATCCGGCTATATAAGACAAGACAAAAACTGATCAAGGCAGTAAGGAATTTCTCTGGACCTCCCACTCATTGGCTGTATGGCCATGCCAAGATGGTAAGGAATCTGCCTTTCTGAACAAAGTCTTTATTTTTCTTTGCAGAAGTATAGTATTGTATTGACTAAGTGAGGGAGCAAACCTAAGCTAATCTACTTAGAAGTCAGTCCCATTTTACGGGACAATTATAATAAAACCGGGCAACTTTAAGAGTAATGAGTAGGGGTGTGCAAGCCAAAAATTTTCGGCTATAGCCGAAAGTAGAAAGCCGAAAGAAGATTCTCTATCGTTAAAGCCGAAAGCCGAAACAAGAATCTCTTTCGGCTTTCAGCTTTCGGGATTCTTTCGGCATTATTTCGGCATTCTTTCGGCTTTTTTCTATGGGAAAATGCCTCCGTCTTCCAGGACGCCTGGAGGAGGCATTTTCCCACCGAATAAGCCCAAAATTGGTGGGGACCTTCCTCTAACCCTTCTCTAACAACCACCCAAGTTTCAGACAGATTGAACTTTGGGGGGCCATGTTATGGCCCCCCAAAGCAGGTTCCCCCATCCTCCCATAAGAAAGCGAAGGAGCAGCATATTGTTAGCATGCTGCTGCTCATCTTTCTTCATTATTTCCTATGGGGAAAAAATGAAGAGGCAGGCTTCCTTTGCCAGGGGTGGCATTTTGCATGCAAAATGCCCCCTTACCCTCAGGGGCCCTTCTTCCACCCCTCCTCCCACCCCCCACCAAGGCTCAGCCTGCTCCCACTTGGGGGGGCCATTTCATGGCCTCCCCAAGTAGGTGCTCTAATCTCTACCACTGACAGCTGGGGGAGGCTTGTGTTGCCAGGGGTGGCATTTTGCATGCAAAATGCCCCCCAACCCTCTGGGGCCCTTCTCCCACCCCTCCTCCCACCCCCCACCAAGGCTCAGCCTGCTCCCACTTGGGGGGGGGGCATTTCATGGCCTCCCCAAGTAGGTGCTCTGCTCTCATCTCTACCACTGACAGCTGGGGGAGACTTGTCTTGCCAGGGGTGGCATTTTGCATGCAAAATGCCCCCCAGCCCTCTGGGGCCCTTCTCCCACCCTTCCTCCCACCCCCCACCAAGGCTCAGACTGCTCCCACTTGGGGGGGCATTTCATGGCCTCCCCAAGTAGGTCCTCTCAGCCACTAAAGTCCACCCCTTACAGCCCCACACAAACCCAATTCCCCCCCAGCTGCCACACACAGACCCAAATCCCCACATTAGCCCCTCACAGACCCAAATCCACCCCCACCTGCCCCACACCCATAACCCCAGGAACAGGCTGGCAAAGGCCAGCCCTCTCCCTTTGTTCCCTATGCTGGGAACTTCTAAACTCTCTTTCCCTGGGCAATTCTGCACAGCCCAGGGGTGCCACAATGGTGGGCACACTTCTGAGTGCCAGCTGGTCCCTGTGAAAGAGCACCTGAACCACAGACACCCTCCCTCAAATTCCCCCACCACCTACAGAGATGGCTGGCCAGCCAGCCCCATTGTTCCCTATGATGGGAACCAACTGCACAACAAAGAATAAAACAAGAACAACACAAAATAAAGTTTTAAATTTTTTTTTCTCCCTTCCAAAGTACAAGTAGGCAAAGCATTATGACACATTACACCAGCAGTCCCCCACACAGAAAAATTAAAACAAAACTCACTTAACATCAGAGAATCACAAAGCATGATTCCTGTCAAAAACACTTTATTTCTTGAACAGCTTTAGGTTACACAGCAGGGGGGAACACCAAAGGGCATGGCAGCACTATCTTACACAAAAATAACACAACTCACTTAACATCAGAGAATCACAAAAGCACAATTCCTGTCAAAAACACTTTATTTCTTGAACAGCTTTAGGCTACACAGCAGGGGGGGAACACCAAAGGGCATGGAAGCAGTATCTTACACAAAAATAACACAACTCACTTCACATTAAAGAATCACCCCAAAAAATTGCTGTCAAAAGCACTTTATTTCTGTAACTGCTTTAGGTTACACAGTAGGAAGGCACCACAGAGCAGGAAAGCAGTGTACTACACAAAAATAACACAACTCCACATCAGAGAATCACACAAACACAATTGCTGTCAAAAACGGTGAAGTGGGTTGTATTATTTTTTGTAGTACATTGCTATCATGCCCTGTTGTGCCCTCCTACTGTGTAACCTAAAGCTGTTCAAGAAATAAAGTGTTTTTGCCAGGAATTGTGTTTTTGTGATTCTCTGATGTTAAGTGAGTTGTGTTATTTTTGCGTAAGATAGTGCTGCCATGCCCTTTGGTGTTCCCCCCTGCTGTGTAACCTAAAGCTGTTCAAGAAATAAAGTGTTCTTGACAGGAATTGTGCTTTGTGATTCTCTGATGTTAAGTGAGTTGTGTTATTTTTGTGTAAGATAGTGCTGCCATGCCCTTTGGTGTTCCCCCCTGCTGTGTAACCTAAAGCTGTTCAAGAAATAAAGTGTTTTTGACAGGAATCATGCTTTGTGATTCTCTGATGTTATGTGAGTTGTGTTATTTTTCTGTGTGGGGGACTGCTGGTGTAATGTGTCATAATGCTTTGCCTACTTGTACTTTGGAAGGGAGAAAAAAAAATTTAAAACTTTATTTTGTGTTGTTCTTGTTTTATTCTTTGTTGTGCAGTTGGTTCCCATCATAGGGAACAATGGGGCTGGCTGGCCAGCCATCTCTGTAGGTGGTGGGGGAATTTGAGGGAGGGTGTCTGTGGTTCAGGTGCTCTTTCACAGGGACCAGCTGGCACTCAGAAGTGTGCCCACCATTGTGGCACCCCTGGGCTGTGCAGAATTGCCCAGGGAAAGAGAGTTTAGAAGTTCCCAGCATAGGGAACAAAGGGAGAGGGCTGGCCTTTGCCAGCCTGTTCCTGGGGTTATGGGTGTGGGGCAGGTGGGGGTGGATTTGGGTCTGTGAGGGGCTAATGTGGGGATTTGGGTCTGTGTGTGGCAGCTGGGGGGGAATTGGGTTTGTGTGGGGCTGTAAGGGGTGGACTTTAGGGGCTGAGAGGACCTACTTGGGGAGGCCATGAAATGCCCCCCCCAAGTGGGAGCAGTCTGAGCCTTGGTGGGGGGTAGGAGGAAGGGTGGGAGAAGGGCCCCAGAGGGCTGGGGGGCATTTTGCATGCAAAATGCCACCCCTGGCAAGACAAGCCTTCCCCAGCTGTCAGTGGTAGAGAAAAGAGCACCTACTTGGGGAGGCCATGAAATGGCCCCCCCAAGTGGGAGCAGTCTGAGCCTGGGTGGGGGGTGGGGGGAAGGGTGGGAGAAGGGCCCCTGAGGGCTTGGGGGCATTTTGCATGCAAAATGCCACCCCTGGCAACACAAGCCTCCCCCAGCTGTCAGTGGTAGAGATTAGAGCACCTACTTGGGGAGGCCATGAAATGGCCCCCCCAAGTGGGAGCAGGCTGAGCCTTGGTGGGGGGTGGGAGGAGGGGTGGGAGAAGGGCCCCTGAGGGTGAGGGGGCATTTTGCATGCAAAATGCCACCCCTGGTAAAGGAAGCCTGCCTCTTCATTTTTTCCCCATAGGAAATAATGAAGAAGATGAGCAGCAGCATGCTAACAATATGCTGCTCCTTCGCTTTCTTATGGGAGGATGGGGGGACCTGCTTTGGGGGGCCATAACATGCCCCCCCAAAGTCCAATCTGTCTGAAACTTGGGTGGTTGTTAGAGAAGGGTTAGAGGAAGGTTTCCACCAATTTTGGGCTTATTCGGTGGGAAAATGCCTCCCCCAGACGTCCGGGAAGACGGAGGCATTTTCCCATTGAAAAGCCGAAAGAAAGCCGAAAGAATCCCGAAACGTTTCGGCTTTTTTCTTTCGGCTACCCGAAACGTTTCGGCATTCCCCGAAACGTTTCAGCATTCCCCGAAAGAAGCCGAAACACTTTTGTTTCGGCATTCTTTCGGCATTCTGAATGCCGAAACGCACATCCCTAGTAATGAGTAATTTGCTCTGTAGTTTGTTAAACGGCTTTTAAAAACAAGTATCCCATGATACGTGAATAGGTTGCTTACCTATAACTGATTTATTTGAGTGATCACCTGCGTAGTTACATTGTGGGCATTGTACCTGCGCACAGCATGATTTTAGAATCATCTATAGCTAAAAATTTTAAGCAGTAGCTTTGCAATACCAAACAGAAGCTGTTAGTATACATCCTTAGCGGATGGAGCCGTGCCTTCCTGAGCAGTTCTTCACTAGAATGAGGCAGTAGTTAAGGAGAATCACGGAACACAATCCTAACTGGAAAACAAATTGCACCATGATTATCTAACTATACTGACTGAGTCCTAAGTCAGTCATATAAATGTGTAATTCAATATTTTAAATATATACCATCAGAAAATCTGCAGGTCATTATGTGATTATTAGCATTTTGCAGCTTGTATAAAATTTGGCACACTTCTGAGGAAGAATAGATGAAACACAAGAAGCAAGCTAGCTCTGTGTCAAGCAAAAGCAAAGCCAACACAAAAGAAAAGCTGACTGAAGCTGCACCACTGCGCCGGTCTCTCTGTTTCCCAGGGCGGAGGCATTGGCTGGCCCTGCAACAAAAGGACTTACGTTCAGCAAAACTTTAGCATGACTTACGTGCAGTTAGTAACTATATACTTGGAGCACTGTGCACTTTACGAAAGGTATACTGTACTAGAACACTGTGCACTTTAAGAAATATATGCTGATAACTTTAATTTTTGATGTACCATTTGTTTATATGACTGTTAAGATTCTTTGATGGTACATTTGGTACTTGCCTGCTTGATGTTTGATGCTTTTCTGATGGTATATATTTAAAATATTGAATACTATGTTTATATGACTGACTTAGGGCTCAATCAGTGTAGTTAGATAATCATGGTGTAATTTGTTTTCTTCACTAGAATGATGCAGCAGACTATAATCCCCCTGTTGGGGGATGGGCTATTTGATGCTGAGATGAGATCAGTCTGGAGAGCCAGTCTGGTGCGGTGGTTAGACTGTTGGACTAGGATCTGGAAAATCCATGTTCAAATGCCCACTCTGCCATGAAAGCTTGTTGAGTGACCTTGGTGAGTCACAAAGTCTCAGCGTAACTTACCTCACAAGTTTGTTAGGATAATAAGGAGGAGAGTAGGATGCAAGCCGTTTTGAGTCCCCTTTGAGGAGGATGCATCTGATGAAGAGAGCTGTGGCTCTCAAAAGCTTATGCTACAATAAACTTGGTTAGTCTTAAAGGTGCTGCTGGACTCTTTACTATTTCTCCTTTTTGTGCATGTGTTTTGCATGTGTACACTCCACCATGCTCTACGATGATGTCACTTCTAGTGTAACTTGGAATAGATGGCTTTGTACCAGGACCAATTCTTCAGTAATTGTCCCCAAACAGAGCATTTCCTGAAGAATTGACCCTGGTGCAATGCCATTGCTTCTGGGTTGCACCAGAAGTGACATCATCATCAGACTGCACACCTCCCGTAGACAAATTATATTACAATTTTGTTTTTTTAGCCAATGAAAAATTGTTTTTCTCTTTTGGGGTGAGTTTAGTCCATTTACATTCCACGATATTAATTTGTATTCCATTGTGTTACTATATTAATGTTCTGGAAAAATCTGCATTTTCCTCAAATTTTTTTTCCATCTGCTCTCTTTTTTTGATGATAACTCTTAAGGCTTTATAATAAAAACTCAGTCCTTTTGGTAGTTCCCATCTATACCTGATATCCTTTCCTCTTAATTTCTGGGTCAATTCTCTATATTTTTTCCTCTCCTGGAGAATACCTTTTGGCATTTCTTTCATAATCTGAATTCTGTTTCCATCCAGTGTTAAGGGCTTTTCAAAATGCCTTTTGATAATTTCTTCTTTCATTCTCTTTGTTACTAGTTGGACAATAATATCTCTTGGTATTTTCTTACGTTGTGCATAAGCTGAATTAATTCGATATGCGAGATCCATATTTATTGATATTTCTTCTGGTTCTTTATCTAAAAATTCTGCCAGTATTTCTGTCATTTGTTCTTGTGCAGATTGTGTTTCTGATTCTTGAACGCCGTGAAATCTTAATTGCCTTTCCATTGCCTTACATTCCATCAACACCATTCTTCCTTGTATCCCTTGATTTTCCTGTTTTATATCCGTCGCAAGATCCTTAGTCTTTTGCTCAACCTCCTCCACTTTTTTATTAGTTGCTTGCAGTTCCCCTTTTATTGCATCTATATTTTTTGCCAATCCCGCTACCTCTTCCTTGATAACATCTTTTACCTCTGCCTTAATAGCCTCTTTCATATCTTTTAAGTCTTTTGAAAGCATTTCCTGCATTTTTGCAACAATTCTTTGTGATTCTCTGCCACTCTTTTCTCTAATCCTTCAATCCTTTGTCTACAAGAGACTCATATTAAAGATCAAGATATTAAATACCTAAAAAATAAACAATTAGGAAAAGAATATATAACATCATCTAAGCAAAAGAAAAAAGGAGTAGTGATTTATATTAAAGAGACTATAGATTCTAAATTAATTTTTCAAGATCAGAACGGAAGATACATGGCTGTGGAAATTAATGTAAATGCAAAAAACCCATTGATAATAGGTCTTTATGCACCTAATGGTGCAAAAGACCAATTTTATAGAGAAATAATGGACAAACTGGATCAGGACTCATATGAACAGATGATAATGGTAGGAGACTTTAATGCTGTTGTGGACTTACAGATGGACAGGAAGATCAAAGGAGGCAACAAGAAATCTGGAAAGTTGCCAAAAGTATTTTTGACATGGTCCAGCAAGAACAACTTGAGGATGTATGGAGAAAAGAAAATCCTAAAGCCAAAGACTTTACATACTACTCCGCGAGGCACTTATCATTTTCAAGAATTGATATGATCTGGACATCAAAAGAGCTGGCTTTAAATACAAAAAAAGTGGAAATTCTGCCAAGGGTGAGTTCAGATCATAATCCAATATTATGGAAAGCAACAATGGGTCGGAGAAGGTTAAGATGGAGAATCAGGACAATTTGAATTATTTGAAAGTGGAAACAAAGCATTTTTTTCAAATAAACAACAGTAATGAAGTTTCAATCCAGATGGTATGGGATACATATAAGGCAGTAATAAGAGGAAATTTAATTTTTTAAAATAATAAGGACAAGAAAAGAAAGCAACAGAAATGGCAAGAAATTCAAGAGAAATTGTACCAAAAAGAACAGGAGTTAAAGAAAAAACCCGGGAAAAAATCAATAAGACAGGAAATCAAAATACTGCAAGAGCAAGTAAAAGCCATCAGCAACAAGGAATTGGAATGGAAGTTAAAGGTATTAAAACAGAAGTCATTTGAAGGTGCAAACAAACCAGGAAAGTACCTAGCCTGGCAACTGAAGAAGAAAAAAGAGCAGAAAATTATTAGCAAGATAATTGAGGAAGGAAAGGAATTGAAGGATCATCAAGCAATTAAACGGGCCTTCTATAAATATTATGCGAAACTATTCCAAAGTAAGGCAGTGAATTTGGAAGAAATAGATCGATATTTCCAAAAAATAGACCTACCAAAAATATCAGAAGAAATGAAACAGAGACTGAATGCTTCAGTAACAGAGGAAGAGATTTTACAAGCAATAGAAGTAGCAAAGATTGGAAAAGCACCAGGTCCGGACGGGAGCACAGCTAAATTCTACAAAGTAATGAAGGAAGACCTTGTACCGATATTAAAAAATATAATGAATGATACACTTCAAGGAAAAGGACTTCCAGATACATGGAATGAAGTGAGCATTGCTTTGATCCCGAAAGAATTACTAGACTTGACAGATGTGAAAAATTACAGATCAATTTCGCTTATAAATAATGACTATAAAATAATGGCAAGAATACTAGCAGACAGACTTAAAATATGGTTAATGGACTTTATAGGAGAGGACCAGGCTGGATTCCTACCAAACAGACAACTAAAAGACAACCTGAGAGTGGTTATAAATGCCATTGAATATTTTGACAAGCAACCAGACAAAGAAGTTGGCCTTTTCTTTGCAGATTCAGAGAAGGCCTTTGACAACTTGAACTGGGACTTTATGTTCGCATTAATGGAAAAGATGGACCTAGGTAAAGAATTTATAGAAGCAGTAAAAGCAATATATAAGGAACAAAGAGCGACAATCTGTGTCAAAGACAACCTGACAGAGAAGTTTGAAATAAGAAAAGGTACAAGACAAGGATGTCCACTATCACCGTTGTTATTTGTGATGGTCCTAGAAATATTACTAAGGCAGATCAGAGAAGATGATAATATAAAAGGAATAAAAATAAAGGGATCTTCTTATAAGTTAAGAGCATTTGCAGATGATGTGATGTTTATAGCAGAAGATCCACTACAAACTTTGCCAAGATTACTTGATAAAATTAAGGAATTTGGAGATTTGGCAGGCTTTTATATAAACAAAAAGAAGTCAAAAATAATAACCAAGAATATGACCAAGAAGAAGCAACAGGAACTGAGTGAATTAACAAACTGTGAAGTGGTACACAAGACTAAATATTTGGAAATAGAGCTGACAGCTAAAAATATTGATTTATTTAAGAACAATTATGAAAAGCTCTGGATACAAATGGAGAGATATGATAAAATGGAATATATTAAACTTATCGTGGTTTGGTCGGATTGCCACAGTCAAAATGAATGTGTTGCCTAGAATTATGTTCCTAATGCAAACAATTCCAATTATAAAAGACAAAAAACAAATTGAAAAATGGCAGAAGAAGATATCGGGATTTGTGTGGGCAGGAAAGAAACCAAGAGTAAAGATGAAAGTACTTTGTGATGCTAAGGAAAGAGGTGGAATGCAGTTACCTGATCTTCGACTTTACCATGAAGTGATATGTCTAGTCTGGTTAAAAGAATGGGTGTCGTTATCCAATCATAAATTACTAACTTTGGAAGGTTATAATAAACTATTTGGATGGCATGCATATATGTGGTACGATAAGTATAAAATGGATGCAATGTTTCAGCACCACTATTTGAGAAGAAATTTACTGTTGACTTGGCTAAAGTACAAAAAATTTATAGATCAGAAGACACCACTGTAGATTATACCAGCTGAGGTGATCAACCCAAATTTAGAATACAAAGGAAGAGAATGGCTTACCCTCAAGGACCTAACAGAAGTAGCAGATAAGGAGGTGAAATTCAAACCAAATGAGGAGTTGCCATTCAAATATGGTTGGTTACAATATAGACAAATTAAAGACTTATTTGACTCAGACCAAAGAAAGACAGGTTTTAGAACCAAGAATTCAGAATATGAAGAACTATTGTTGGGAGATAATAGTAAAGCAATTTCTAAAATGTACAAATTGTTATTGAAGTGGCTTACAGAAGATGAAACAGTCAAGGTGCAAATGGTAAAGTGGGCTATAAATTGTAATAATGAAATAACGATGGAAGCATGGGAACAACTATGGAAAAATACCTAAAAATTTCAACATGTACCAGTATTAGAGAGAATGGCTATAAAATGTTATATAGATGGTATTTAACACCAAAAAAATTAGCCATGGTCAATAAACAGCTATCTAATAAGTGTTGGAAATGTAAGGAGCATGAAGGTTCTCTATTTCATATGTGGTGGACTTGTCATAAGGCTAGAGACTTTGTGCTGAGATGTCTTTGATACTTCGCTATAATCTTGCTAGAAATCCAGAAATGTTGTTACTTTGCATTTGGAAGATGTTAACAGAAATGATAAGGTATTGTTATATCACATGATAACAGCAGCTAGAATAATACATGCTCAGTACTGGAAGAGGGAAGAGATACCTGAAATTGAAGAATGGACAAGGAAATTGTTGTACATGGCTGAAACTAACAAGAAACTTGAAGGATCAAGATCCAAAAGCATTTTTGGAAGATTGGAAAAAGTTGAAAAAATATATGGAAAAGAAATGGGATGTTTAGGGACAATTATGGTCTTTTGAGGGGTTTTAATGATACTAAGTAAGATAAGATATAGTTAAGATAACTAATAACAAGATAAGAACAATTTTAGTATAGAAATAATGTGTTACTAATAACGGGGGGTTGGAGTGCTGTTGGAAGTCAACATAGAAAAGGGGGGAAGGGAGGGGGTGGGGAAATATATTCATGGGAACTGAAATGGATTATATTTGTATCTTAATTTGACTATATATTGACCCATCCAATAAAAATTTATTATAAACAGACTGCACACCTCCCCATTTCCCAGGCCTGCCTCCTCCTGACAATCAGCTGGTGATTGGTGGGCAAAGGCAGGGATTATTGGGAGATTGCACACCATCAGCAGGTACCTGGTATCCCTGCTACTCCACTAAACATGCATACTAACAACTTCTACTTGAAGTGGGCAGAACTAGTTTCTAAACTCTAAGCCCTGAATTCATGGTCTGCAAAGGTTCAAAATCCATAGTGTTCTTGTACAGAAGCAACAAAGAACTAAGATAGTTATTTTTTATTATAAAATTCTACTTTATAATTCCATATTGAAAATATTAAAGACTTGATAACAAATTAGACAATGTAATTTATTCCAATATCTGACCGTTCTGTAGGAACTTTGGTTACCCTGGTGGATGACCTGCAATTCCCCTGGACCCGTCAGTGGCTTTTGATACCTCCAATCATCATTTCTTTCGGGATTGCCTTTTGGCTCTGAGACTAGGAGGCACTGTTCTGCTGTGATTCTAGTCCTACCCTGAAGATAGGTTTCATTTATGGTGCTAGGGGACTCCTGCTCTGTCCCTTGGATTCTGGCCTGTGAGCTTCTGCAGGGTTTGATCTCATCTCCCATAGTTTTCAGCATCTATGTAAAGCTGCTGGGAAAGATTTGGGATCAGTTGTGACCAACAGGCACTTGACACTCAACTCTATCTCGCACTATCAGCAGATCTCATAGAGGCTATGGAAACAGTGAACAGGCACCTGGAGGCAGTTTTGGAATCGATGGTGAAACTGAAACTTAATCCTGACAAAACAGAGAAACTGCTGGTGGGGAGAAGATTTGACTTAGGAAATCGGTTATCTCCAGTTCTGAATGGGTTGTACTCTCCCTAAAGGTGTAGGTTCATAGCTTGGTGGTGCTCCTGGGCCAGGGCTTCCTGTTGAATAAATAGGTGGCAGTATTGGCTAGAGGTGCCTTTTCACCAGCTTCAGCAGGTGAATCAGCTACAGCCCTTCCTGGGGAGAAGAGATCTTGGCACTGTGGTGCATGCTCATTTAAACTCTAGATTAGATTACTGCAATGCACTCTATGTGGGGCTGCCCTTGAAGACTGTCCAGACACTGTAGTTGGTGCAAAATGCTGAGGCCAGAGTGCTGACTAAAGTGTATCGTAGGAACCATATCACTCAAATCTTGGTCCATCTACATTGGCTCCCAATTTTTTTCCAGGCCCAATTCAAGGGCAAAATCAACAGCTGCCCGCACATGTACTTTCTCTGTGGTAGCCCCCACCTTATGGAATGGCCTGCCTGAGGAGGTCATGAAAGCTCTCTGTCTCCTGGATTTCAGTAAACAATGCAAAATTGAATTATTGAGAATGGCTTTTACCCAGATTACAGGGATGTGTTGTAAGAAGTAGCCCAGAGAGATGCATTGGAGTTAAAGAGAATGGCCGTTTCCGTAATGAAAGCTGAGCAACATAGAGGGGAAACCCCCACGGAAACCAAACAAAACACCAATCAGTATATAAACTTTGAAAGTTCTTAAAGTGCCAGTGCAATATACAGTGCAAACTTTTAACATGAAAAGTATCAAATTCATTCAAATTACATTCATATACAGAACACAAACATTCAGATAAACTCTACAGTAGTAGTTATAAACATTCAGATAAACTCTACAGTAGTAGTAATAATAGCAGCATAGACAGAAAGTGTCCAGAAGTATGCACAGACTACAGAGGTAAACCCCTCCTAATGACGATATTCTTGCTGTCCTTTATTCCATATTCTTCCAACAGGGATATATAAGAAGCTAAGACCTTTTTCCTCCACGCTCAATCTGGGGCCGGCTGCAAATCACAGATTTCGTGCCCACTTCATCAGGAGCGTGATTTCTATCGTGAAAAAGATTATATCAATCATTCCCCTCAATATATCAACCTAACCCAATTCTCACTGTTCCCAATTCATATCCATACTCACATATCCCATCCATTATTCTTATTCACAATAAAGATTGCTAATTAGTCAACCTGGAGTCTGGCTGCTGCCTGTTCTTTAACGCGTGCATAGTCCCCTCATTAGACCTTTTTGTCTCTACTCCTTGATTGGAGACTCACAACTTAAAGGTACAGGCTTACAAAATACAAGTCAACTATGATGTGCAACTTACAGGTAACAGTTCAGTAACAGCTCATTATTCAAGCCCTTTGGTTTCACACAGTCAAATTTGAATATCCAGTAAGCCTCCCGTTGGAGAAGCCACGATTGTATTCCCTCTCGTTCACCTTTGGCAGCCACTTCTAAAATTACAATCTTAAGGCTATTAGCTTGGTGCTTTTGCTCCTTAAAGTGCTGAGTCAGTGGTGCTTCTATGACATTATTCCGAATACGTGCCATGTGCTCCAGTATCCTGACCTTGACGGGTCTGAGCGTGCAGCCGATGTAAAACAAGTTGCAGGGGCATTCCAGAGCATAAACCACTCCTTTACTCTGGCAATTGGCAAAATGGCCAAAACTATGCTTAAATCCCCTGATGGAGATCTCTTTACCCTCCACAAACAGATCACAAATCTGGCAGTGCCCGCATTTGAAATTCCCCTTAGGGAGGCGGCATAAGTTGGTCTCACTGCAAACATCAGCCCTAACTAATACATCCTTAAGATTCTTAGTTTTACGGAAGCCTACCCTTGGTTTCAATTCACAGCCTTTGATGCTCTCTATAATATTCCAATGGTGAGAGATGATCTTCCTTATCTGGTTAGCCCTGGGAGTGAAGTCCAAAGCCCAGACTATCCTATCTTCCTGTGTTTTTCTTTCTGATTCAAACAGGGATCTTCTCTCTCTCACTCTTGCTCTCTGCCAAGCATGCTCCACCACTTTCTCTGGGTAATTCCTCCTCAAAAACTGCCTACAGAGGGATCTGCCATCTCTGTCAAAATCCACTGCACAGGACGAATTCCGTTTAATCCTGAGCAGCTGCCCAAAGGGGATGTTCTCCCTTAGATGCCGGGGGTGAAAGGATTGGAAATCCAAATATGAATTTTTATCTGTCTCCTTACTGTAGGTCTTAATTTTAACCAAATGGTCCCCACTCCTGTATGTAACCACATCCAAATAGTTAATTTGTTGTTCATTATGTTGCCACGTGAACTTGACATTAGGATCCTGACTATTCAGCCACTCACAAAATTCTTCCACTCCCTCCATGTTCCTATAGATGAAATAAAGGTCATCTATGAAACGGAAATATTGGACAATATGTTCTCTATATGGGTTTGAAGGATGTAGTATAAAGTGATTCTCCCAGCTGCCCATGAATAAGTTGGCTATACTGGGTGCCACAGAGCTGCCCATCGCTACCCCTCTCAATTGAAAATAGAAATCTTTCTCAAAGCGGAAATAGTTTTTCTCAAGTACCAAGTCCAACAATTGTAACAGAAAAGCCCTAGAATGCCCATGGCCCTGCTCCCTAATCAGCGCATCCTCCACCACCATTCTAGCTGATTCATGCGGGATGATTGTGTACAAGGAGCACACATCCATGGTGAGGAATCCAGCCCCTTCTTCTAGATGCGTGCCTTCTATACGTTTAATGAAATCTCTAGTGTCCTGCAGAAGGGGACGTATATTAAGCACTGCTGGACGAAGTACAGAGTCAATCAATATTGCCAATGGCTCCAAGATGGATCCACAACCTGAAATAATTGGCCGACCAGGGGGAGGGTCCACTTTTTTGTGTATTTTGGGTAGAATATAAAATAAAGGAGTCCGGGGATTCTGTCTCTCTAACAGCAGCTGTCTCTCCCTGAAAGCCAGAGCTGTTCTGTATATGAATGTAATTTGAATGAATTTGATACTTTTCATGTTAAAAGTTTGCACTGTATATTGCACTGGCACTTTAAGAACTTTCAAAGTTTATATACTGATTGGTGTTTTGTTTGGTTTCCGTGGGGGTTTCCCCTCTATGTTGCTCAGAGAGATGCATTGGCAGGGACAGTGAGAAAGGTGGAATATAAATAAATAAATAAATAAATAATCTGCTATAGCAGCAGTATAGTTAGGAGGGTGGTAGTTAGAGCACTATACTCCCTAAATGTCCAAAGACCAAGATCTAACAATTCTGTCAACACCAATTGTTACCTTCTCACTGGCCAATTGCAGAAATGGGGGAGCAGCCTGTCAATCATTCTCCCTTTAGGCAGTTTTTAACTCTTTTCCTTCCACTCTCTGGGAGCTGCACTTAGTAAACCTTATATTTAAAAGCTCATTCCATCACATCTACCTTTCTCACTGAGATCCAAGGTGTATTACATACTGCAAGTGAATACAGTATAATCAATAGCTAGAAGATTTACAGCAAAAATACAATATGATCAGCAGTTGAGACTGTGACAGACTGCACTTCGTAAAAGCCTGGAAGTGTTGTACAAACAGCTGAAGAACTGTTAAGAGTTAATCCCTCAAAGAAACAGAGAGCTTTGAGTGATAGACTACTCCAAGGAATCTGATTGGTTAGCATGAGCTGGAACAAGGAGGGTCTGTTTTCAGCCCTAGCTAGGAGGAATGGAGTGTGAAGAGTTGGGAGATGGAGTCCTAACTGAAAGCAGTTTAACATCAACAGGAGAACTGGAGAAAAGTTGGGAAGGAAGTAGATGCAGACTCCCATTTGGGCCAAAAAAAGGGGATAGATCTTCTAAGGAGAGGAGACTTTCCCTACCCAGTCAAACAGGGAGCTGGCTCTGGAGAGTAAAGGGATCCCTGTTTGGGTGGGATTGGCAACTGACTTTGGAGACCTTAAGATTCAGTTAAAACTGAAGGACAGCACTGGAGTTTGAAGGGAAGGGGGTTGGAGTACTAGAAAGTGAGTACCAACCTTCTTAAACCCCCCAAAGAGAAAGAGATTACTAAAAGAATGTGTACTAAAAAGTCTCTAAACATATGGATTTAAGTATCTGTGAAGAGCATAAGAACTACAGTCTGTGCATGTACTGATTTTACCTCAGAGATATCTATGTTGATTTACCTCAGAAATTTTCAACCCCTGATTTTACCTAACTTTCCCTCACTAAAATAAATAAAATAGTTGGTTACTTTTGAATTTTTAAAATGTCTCTGGTGCCATTTCTGTTGTTCAAGGACAGAGAAGCGGAAAAGAGGAGGAGGGATCATCATAGGGATATTCAATGAAAACAGATAGAATAGGGTATGGTAGCCACAAATTTGAAAACCAACATAAAGCTGAAAACACATAGATGAAACCTTTCTGAATTAAAGCACAAGTAATTAACATGACATCTTTAGCAATATTGAACTATCCAGCAGAAGCATATCTGTATCAGCAGACAGTACCCAATAGCTTAGTCTACAGTCTCTGTCCTTTACCAAGGGATTTCTTTGGGCTATTTCTTATGACACAGCCCTATAATCTATGTTGAAAGCCCTCCTGAATAATTCAGTCTTGCATAGTTTGTGGAAAACCAGGAGTGTGGGAGCTTTCCTGACCTCCTCAGGCAAGCTATTCCACAAGGTATGAGTTACCACTAGACATGGGCATGAACAGAAAAAAACTGAACATGGTGTTCATTGTTCATTGCCATCCATGAACAACGAACAAGGAACATTGATGAACATGATCCTGTTCACGAACATGTTCGTTGTTCGTTGTTCATGGGGGCCAGGCTCTCCTCCAGCCATCAAGATTCCTACTGTACCACTCCCCAAAACCCTACCTGAACAGGCAGCAGGAAAGGTACCAATAATAAATAATAGCTTGGCCCCAGAGCCTGGCAGCAGCCCTGGAACCTGAAGGGGCAGATCCATACCCCACCACACACAAAGAAAATTCAAGCTCCAATGCACTCACCCTGTCTCTCTAACAGCAGCTGTCTCTCCCTGAAAGCCAGAGCTGGGAGCCCCCCTCCCCCCTGGTCTTTTCCTCTTATAAGAAATTTGGAGCTCCAGTCCACACTTGGAAGGAAGACCTGCCTATCAAACTAAATTGGGGTCAGATTGGGGTTTCCAGGGCAACAGCAGGAGTTCAGACAGAGTTCAGACAATCCCTGCCCAAGTTGCCATGGAAATTGATTGCAGGTGCCAGACTGTCTGGCTTGACGAACAGCAACGAACAGCAAGGAACGAGGCTTGCAACGACCACCTGTTTGTTTAGAATGGGGCCTCATGAACTGCTTGTTCGTGAACAGCAGATTGGGCTGTTCATGTTTTTTTTAATTTCGTATTGCTATTCTTGTCCATCTCTAGTTACCACAGAGAAAGTGCATGTGTAGGCAGTTGTTGTTTGCTTTCATCCATTTGACAACACTGATCTTAATAAAACTCTAATCCTTATAAAAGACTAATTAACTAATTACTATTTTCATACCAGATTCAACCAAATAAAATGTACCATTAATTACATTTTAAATATGTAAGATGTTTTATTGGTTTTAAAGACATTGTATTTTATATTATTCTATTAATTGGAATCCGCCCTGAGCCTGCTGGTGTGGGGAGGGCGGAATACAAATAGAATAAAATAAATAAATAAATAAATAAATAAATACATAATGTATGTATTATTAACAGGGTCATGATTTCACATAGAGTTACAGGCTTTAAAATAGGTTTCTATATATACACTTTTGTCAAGTTAATTATTCCTATATTTTATAAAGACCTTACTTTTTTGAAGAGATATTTGCAATCTACAATATTTAAAAGATATGTACCTTTAAATTATAAATGCAGTTTGAACCTGGAGAAGATGTGAAAAATCTAATAAGATGGACAGAAGAATTTCCACGATGTCACCCTTTGCACTTTGGACCTTTCTTGATATTTTTGGCCATCAACCACCCTGAATATGCCAAAATAGTATTCAGCAGAAATGGTAAGAATTCTATTACATTCTATTGATCCTAATAGGTTAGTCATATATTAACTATGCACTTCACTTGGAAATGCTTGCATTGGCACATATGCCTGCAACACCAGAGTAACATCCCTGCAACACCAGCATAATGTCAAAATTAGACCTGGGCATGAGCAGCATTGCGAACAGAAAAAAAACATGAACAGCCTAACCTGCTGTTCTCAAACAAGCTGTTCGTGAGGCCTCATCCTAAACGAACAGGTGGTCATTGCCTCATTCATTGCTTTTGGCAGCTGTTCATCAAGCCAGACTGTCTGGCACCTGCAATCAATCCTCTTGGGAACTGGAGGCAGGGAAGGATTGAACTCTGTCTGAACTCCTTCTGGCTTTCCTTCTGACTTTAACCCTTCAAAGTACTTCCAGAAGCGAGTCCAGTTTTTGCCGCTGTGAAGAGAAAATGACAGCCAACGGGGAGACCCATGGATCATGCCTTTCCCGGGGTCCAATCTCTCTGAAACTTGGGGGGGGGCGGTCTTCAGAGGACAGTGAGGACTATGTCCCCTGTAAATTTGGTGGGTGTTGGACATTGGGAAGGTCACTTTTGTAACCCCTCAAACTAGCTGCCAGCAGACACTGCTGTTTTTGCCAGGACAGGGTCCTTTAAACTATCCGCTGATAGTTTAAAGGGATCTTTAAAGGGCCAGGTAAGTGGGTTTGAGGGTAGGGGGGCTAAGTGGGGGATTTGGGGTGAGGGTGGTTCTGGCCCCCACGAACAATGAACAATGAACATGTCCGGGAACAGTTCATGTTCATCCATGTTCATTGTTCGTTGTTCGTGGATGGCAACCAACGACGAACAGGGTGTTGGCGTTTTTTTCCCCATTCGTGCCATGTCTAGTTGTTATCAGTTATATTGGGCCGGTACAGCAGTTAGTGTTAGTCTTATCTGTACTCTGTGTCAACCTAGAACCAATGCTTAATCTGTTATAATGCAAGTTTCAGAACCAGTATGTTGCCACTTAAAAAGCATGCCCTGTGATGAGGATTACAGTTAAAGAAGTGTTTTGTTTCCAGTGCCTGAAGAATCTCTGTAGCCTTGTGAAAAACCACTGGAAATATTTGAGGCAGTGTGATGAAAACTTTCCATTTGTTGAGTTACTCAAGTTGTTATAGCTTTTCTGGGCAGTAATTACAACAGGAAAACCTTTTCTAGTGGTCTTTCTGTAGTGAGCACAAGGTGTTCTGCCCCTCACAACTTGTCCATAAAAGAGAGTGGATATGAATGCCTTCTCACGGTTACCATTTAAAATGTGGAGAATTTTCCTAACAGTTTTATATAGTTGTTTAATCGTCAAGTCTTTCCTCAGTGTTTGAATAGATGTTCCAAAATGTGAAATTGTTCTCCATAATTCTTTGAGAGAGAATTTTTCAAACTGAAATACAAGCTTCTTAATTTCGTTTACTGTTTTGTCACCTTTTCCTTACCAATTGCAGAAACAAATATTACAATCTGGTGCCATTCAGAAAAGATATTACATGTGAATTGTCTATTCTCTTAATGAACTTTATTTCCTCAGACTTACATTATACATGTCTTAATAGTATAATTTAAGCACAGTTACAAATAGTTACTAAGTTAGAAACTCTAAAAAAAATTTCTTTACTAAACATACATCACCTTATACTAATAAAATTTTTATCTTCTTTGTTGCGCTGCTCAGATCCTAAAAGTCTTATCAATTACAACTACTTAGTTCCATGGATTGGTATGTATGTTTCACTTTTCATTCTCAGGTTCCTGTTAATGGATTTCCATTTTAAAGATACCATATTTGTATTCTCAAATATAATTGCATCTTTGCATAGCTCTATACACATAGAATGGTAAATGGTATTACCCAAGTGTAATAAGACATTGTTAAAGTAAAGGCAGCACATGATAAAACAATTTTGATCAAGCTCTGATCCCTCGAGGGTGTGTACATGTATGCTCATGCCTAAATTCTGAAGATATATGCTAGAGGACATAGAACAATGTCTTTCTCTCCTAGCTGTACCTTGACATCTGACTAGGACTTTATGATGATGTATTCTCAGGCTTTTTCCCCCCTGGTGGCACACACCAGCATAACGGAACTTCCTTCGGTCACTGGACTTGGGCCCTCAAGGTGGCAAACATTATAAGTACCAGCACCTGCATAAATTTTGAACCACAGAAAAAGGTGTACTGTTTAATGGTCAAACATGTTCAGAACCCATTGAACTCAGGGCTTACCATCTGGCTTTTATCCCCCTGCTGTCTCTAAAAAAAAGGTTGCTGTAAAGCCAGGCAACCTCACACAAGCTGTGTGAAAATGTGTGAAAATACTTCTTTTTGAAAAAAAATTGAAAAGCACCACAAGAGACTACTAGTTCCAGCAAAGGAACAGTAGTTGGGAGGAGGTGCTTAACCCTTTCCTCTCCTGTTGTTAGGTTAGATAAAATGATCTCCTTACCATCTTCCTCTCAGCTGGAGAAAGAGAGAAAAGCATGATAAGGAAATAATTTTGTCTAGACTTAAAACAGGAGAGGAGTTACGTAGAGGTGTGCATTAAGAAATTCCTGAGCAAAAATATACACAAAAACCACTGTTTTGGGGTCATTACTGTGATTTTTCCAGAATGGTAACACATCTAGGATGATTGATAATTATGAAACCCCCCTCCCTATATTTCATAGTTTCATGCTTACTGTCAGCAATGCAGCAGGAATCTTGTTTTTCTTTGATTCTACTGATTTCCCAGGCAGTAACTCAACCAGCTCAAGATAGGTGCAGGGCCTAGCAGGGTTCTGGTTCTTGCTCACTCATTCTACTGCCCTCTCTTCTTTGTCGGATGGAGCCCCCTTTCCCTCTGCAAATAGGATGACTGAGGGCATCTGGTTGAGGGGACTGTTGAATTGGACTTTTGGTCCAATTCACTTGGGGAGGAGAATCTTTAGTAGACAGGCAGCCCTAAGTCCCCTGTAATTTGGGTGTCTATTAAAAACTAGACATGGGCACGAACAGCATTACAAACGGAAAAAAACCACGAACAGGCCGCACAGCTGCTCGCGAATGGGCTGTTCGTGATGCATCATTCCAGCCGAACAGGCAGTCGGCACAAGCCTGGTTCGTTGCGCTCGGCTGCCGTTTGGGAAGCTAGACACTCAGGCGCCTTCAATCAATTGCCTCAGCAACGGAGGGGGGGAAGTGCCTGAACTCTGTCTGCACTCCCTCTGTCACCCCGAACACCCCAATCAAAGCCCAACTTAGCTAGATGGGCAGGTCTTCCTTCCAAGCGTGGAGCTGCAAATCGTTTACAATTGGTAACGTAGGAGCAGACATCAGGGGGTTGTTCTGTGGCCATGGGAACTCCAATCTCATCCCTGCAAACCCTGTTAGGTAGTTCTGACTGCCAGCCACAGGCCTCCTGTGTTTCTCAATCAGTCCTCAGCTTATAAAAGGGCACTGCGCTCTCAATTCTGGTTTCACTTTCAGCAAGCAGTGGAGTGGGACAGACCTCTTAATAGCCTTTTCGGAGAGAGGGAGGAAGAGTGCATTGGAGCTGGGCTTTTTTCCATGTGTGGTGGGTGGGATAGGGAGCTATCCCCTCTGGTTCCAGGGCTGCTGCCAGGCCCTGTGGCCAAGCTCAGTGGGCACCTTGGCTGAGGGCTGACCCTGATTATTAGTGCCTGATCTGATCAGATCTCTGGGAGTGTTGGGCTAGGGCTCTACCCCCTCCCTCCAGGTCCAAGGCTGCTGCCAGGCCCTGGGGCTAAGCTCAGTGGGCACCTCAGCTGAGGGCTGACCCTGATTATTAGTGCCTGATCTGATCAGATCTCTGGGAGTGTTGGGCTAGGGCTCTACCCCCTCCCTCCAGTTCCAGGGCTGCTGCTAGACCCTGGGGCCAAGCTCAGTGGGCACCTTGGCTGAGGGCTCACCCTGATTATTACTGCCTGATCTGATCAGGTATCTGTGAGTGCTGGGCTAGGGCTCTACCCCCTCCCTCTGGTTCCAGGGCTGCTTCCAGGCTCTGGGACCAAACTCAGTGGGCATCTCGGCTGAGGGCTCACATTATTATCACTTCCTGATCTGGTCAGGTCTCTGGGAGTGCTGCTGGGCTAGGGCTCTACCCCCTCTCTCTGGTTCCAGGGCTGCTGCCAGGCCCTGGGGCCAAGCTCAGTGGGCATCTCGGCTGAGGGCTCACAGTGTTCTCTCCTTTTCTGTCCTCCTTAATTCTAGTTTGGTGGCACAATGAGTCTTCCTGTTGTGTTGGCCACCAAGGGTGGTCAAGGGGTGAAGTGCGAAGGCAGTCCTCCCAATTTACTTGTGGAAAGCAGTAGTGGGTGTGGCTCAGGGGCAGCAGAGAGTCCTCCTGCTCCCCCAAATTCACCTGTGGGGGCTGTGGAGGAGGCCAAAGAGGTCTTTCCGCTGGGGGGAGAGGATCTCTCTCAACATTTTAAGGAGGGGGTGGGTGACGGATCCCTGGAGAAATGGTTTGTGTTTTATGAAAGATCTCTCCTGTCCCCATTCCAAACTCTTGGTGGTGTCCCCACCTGCTGTCAGCCAATTTCAATGGCTTCCCTGTGCAGTCTGACAAAGTAGTTGGAAGTGTTGTCCAGTATTTTGGTGTCCTGGAATAAGATACTGTGCCCTGTTTGAGTTAGGCTATGTTCAGCCACGGCTGATTTTTCAGGTTGTCCAAGTCTGCAGTGTCTTTCATGTTCTTTTATTCTTGTCTGGATGCTACGCTTTGTGGTCCCGATGTAAACTTGTCCACAGCTGCAGGGTATACGGTATACTCCTGCAGAGGTGAGGGGGTTTCTACTGTCTTTTGCTGATCGTATTTTTCGGGTGGATCTGAATACTGCTTGAGGGTTATGCTTTTTCATAAGCTTTCCCATCT
Source organism: Eublepharis macularius (assembly GCF_028583425.1). Lineage (NCBI taxonomy): Eukaryota > Metazoa > Chordata > Lepidosauria > Squamata > Eublepharidae > Eublepharis > Eublepharis macularius. The sequence continues at coordinate 94,437,859 of NC_072794.1, read as the reverse complement.
GATCAGTAATTCCTTTGATATATGGCAAAAACACTTTTCCTGTAGGAGACTGTTTTTCCTTGGCTGTTTGATTCATCCTGGGTTTGATTGCTCTTCGGATTTCATTTCTGGAGTAGCCATTTGCCTGAAGTGTGTGGTTTAGATGATTAATTTCCTCATTGAGAAAGTGCGGCTCACATATCCGTCTTGCACGATCCACTAATGTTTTCATTATGCCTCTTTTCTGTCGGGGGTGGTGATTGGAGTTTTTGTGTAATTCACAAGCATAAGCAAAACTTCAACAGGATTTCTGAAATTCACAAGCATAAGCAAAACTTCAACAGGAAAGAAGAAACCTTAAGAATGAACAGAGCATGGTTTCCAGTTCTGAAAAACACCAGGCTAACAAAACACTCTACACCCGACAATAGCCCTGCAGAGAAGATTAGCACATCAAGCACCAATCCATATGCAAAAGAACCTCCTCAGGATACAGTGAAGCCTCCCACCATTAGCATTCCACACCCTAGGAAACCCTTACAGGATGACTCAGTTCAACCCCACCCCTCCTGAGTAGATACAAATGACCTGCCAACATCTTTTCCACACTGTGACACTGAGAGATCTCTGTCTTTTGGTGCTACACCTCTGAAGATGCCAGCTACAGTTGCTGGCGAAACGTCAGGAACTACAATGCCAAGACCATGGCAATACAGCCCGGAAAACCCACAACAACTATCGTTCTCTGGCCGTGAAAGCCTTCGACAATACAATAATAGCATACTTTGTAAACTGCTCTGAGTGGGCGTTAAGTCATCCTGGAAGGGCATATAGCTATACCCTGGGAGCGAAGTGGACTGCAGTTTAGTGAGAGTGCTCATGGAAAATATGGGCAGTCAAGCAGTCTGCGTGGAAGTCTGTATCTATGTGAGTCAGAGTAAAGCAAGTGAAGTGCTGCAAGAAGTCTATGTGTTTTCTTTGTGAATGAAATCAGCCTCTGTAGCATGTGAACTTCTGGGAACTCAGAGAATTCCATGTTCTTCTCTTTTGTAGATATTCTTAGCCTAAGTGGCAACTATGGGGAAATTAGTTTTTGTTACTTTATCTGTGAAGAAATATTTAGAGATCTGTACCTATTTTGAAACCACCATGTTCATAAGCCATTCCGAAACCAGTACATTTATAAAATGCTCTGAAACTGTCATGAGTATATAATTTTAAATAAAATATTTATGGTTAAGTAACATTCCTGTTAAAGCCAGAATAAAGGGATCCTTTGTTTACTTCATAGCCAACTCCATGTGCAGACTGTTCTTTCATAGGACTAGCTATAAGTCAAACTGAAAGAGAACTAAGGTGGCAGTGAATATCTAATAGAACACTAAGAAAATCAGGGGGCAGCAATATATAGGTCACATAAAGGGGGCAAAATGCCACAGTCATTTACTTAGAAGCAGGAAAATGACAAGAAAGTAGACAGGGTTTTTGAAAATGCTTGTGTCTGCTCAGTGTTTTGCTGCTAGGCTACTGCTTGTCTGCCATTTCCTACTTATAGGAATTGTGCCTGCACTGAGAGGCACCTACTTTGGGGCTCTGTAAATTCAACCTCTTTATTCAATCTTCTTGAAACTTAACAGGACTTCAGATCAGGTCTTTAAACTGCGTTCTGGCAAAGTTTGTGCCATTATGTCTATAAACAGCGCCTCCAGACTCTTGTATACATTCGCCATTGAAAACAATGACCACCAGGGCTCATTTTGAGGGGGAATGTGCAGGAACACAGTTCCGGTAGTTCTCCAAAGAGGTCACATGCCAGGTGGCCCTGCGCACCTGATTTTTGGCTGTTTTGGGCCCATTTTGGCCTGGATTGGGCCCAAAATGGCCAAGATTGGGCCTAAAACAGCCAGGATTGGTCCCAAAACGGCCAAGATCGGACCTCTTATGGGTGGTGGATCACTCTCCCGCTCAGCAGTGGCCCAATTCTGACCATTTTGGGCCCCTTTTCAGCCATTTTCAGCCCCTTTTTGCCATTTTGGGCCCAATTTTGGCCCTGAATGGCCAGGATTGGGTCCAAAACAGCCAGGATAGGTGATGTCAGGGGGTGTGGCATATGCAAATCAGTTATGATAATGACACACTTCTGGCAATGGCAAAGGGGCATGGCATATGCTAATGAGTTATGCTAATGAGTTCCTGCAGCTCTTTTTCTACAAAATGACCCCTGATGACCACAAAGATTTTAATCCTGAATTGGTATTGTCCTACCTGAAAATCAGCAGTCATGGCAATAGTACCCCCACCCCACCCCACTGAATCCCAGATCCAAAATTATAATGATATTTTAATCAGAGCATAGCCCTAGAGTTAAGCATCTCTTCCCACTTACTATTTCTGTGCTGAACTGGTAATCTGTGATTGCTTTTCAATTTTTGAGCTCCCACAATGAAGGGGGAGGAAGGGAAAAGATTGCATTGCCCCTCATTTTTTCCCTCTCAATCAGTCTCCATTGCTGCTTTTCAGGGGGAAATCATTGAGAGGTTGTCTTTATGCCTCCCATAGTACTGAATTACTATGAATTACTATGCCTCCCATAGTACTGAATTACTACTACAGCCCTGAGAACTGAATATTATTGTCATGAGAGTACTTTGAAACTCATGCAGGATCATGCAAGTTATTTTGATTATATTAGGAATCAACTGTGTTTGATCTTTGAACCCACAAATTATTGTTAATATCTGAACAGCTAAATCCGTCTGACTCTGTTGTTATAGGTTCATCCTCTTAGACTGTGACATACTTGTGAATTTTTCATATGGATGTTAACTGTATATTTTTATTGACTTGTGTTTAATTTTTTTTAACTCATAGGAAAGGGACTGCTAATCCTGAATGGGCAGAAGTGGCAGCAGCACCGGAAGCTGCTGACTCCAGGGTTCCATTATGGTGTCCTGAAGCCATATGTGGCTGTAATGGCAGACTCAGTCGAAGTGATGTTGGTAGGAAGCACCAGTACTTAACAAGATTTTTTGTAATGCATTAGAAACTGGACTTGTAAACAGTTTACTATTCTAGAAAACATGGATATTATCTGCACAATTATATGGGAGCTAAAGTAGTTCAAAGGGTAGTGATGAACAGAAAAATATCAGCTAGAATCAGGATTGCCAGGTTCCCTTATCCTCTCGACAGAAGGGGGGGGGGGACCCAGTGCTTACCTTTGTCTTCTTCCCAGTGTGTTTGCACATATAGCCTATGCACCAGTGTGATCATGTCACTTCCAGGAAGTGACATTGCACAGGGTGGGGAAGGGTGTGTGTGCAGGCTGACTTTGGCTCCAAACAGGCCCAATTCAGCCCATTTGGGGCCCAAATGGCCCACAGCGAAGTATGGGAGCACTCACAGGGTGGCATAATAATGTCAGTGACATCACTGTGCTGGCCCCAAGATCACGCCTGGGAGGCCTGTTCCCCACCTTTCCCCCCCACTGGCCAGGTAAGTGGTGGTAGGGAATGGTGGGAGTGGGAGATCCCTGCCCCCCGCTGGGAAAATGGGATCCCTAGCTAGAATGGTTGAAGACAAATTTATGAGGGAAGACTAAAAGTGTTTCTCCTGCTTAGGTAGGAAAAATGTAGCATAAAGGGAATATTACAGAATAACAGACCTGGAAGAGGACATTGTCTCCAACCCTTTTTCAAAGACAAGATTTTCAACTCACCACAATTATGTAATGATTCCAGATTACATTGTGTCACAATCAGAGGTAATCTGTACCACAAGAAATATCTGTAGATCAAACAATAGACGGCATTGTTCATAGTTATATAAGGAACGAATTTTTTAGGGTAAAGGTAATTCATAATACAAGAACTAATAGCTACAAATATGCAAAAATATTGCATATGCTAACAGTGTCTTTAATCAAATCTGTGGACAACTGAGTAAGAAATTGGGTGGTAGAGTTGGCCAACCAAGGTCTTGCTGGTACATTCCTCCCCTCTCAAATGAAACATTTCTGAGTCTATTGATAAAGACTACCAAAATAAGGAATGGCTTTAAAAAATTTTCATATGAAGAGCAACTAAAACATCTTGTATAGCAGTCTGTGAGGCTTGTCCGAGTACAAACTAAGATCATGTGATCTTAGGGAAAGGCTACACTTACCAATTCCTTAGCACTGTAAAATACAGATCATAAATTCTGTTGCTAGACAAAATGACAAAATGCTGCATTTCCACCATGAATCAGCATATACATGCTAAAAGTGAATATATTTGAGATGGTGTTATTCGTATTTGTAGTGCTGCTGAGAGGAAATGAGCAGGTGGCCTGGTTCTCACTCTTTTCAGTCTACACAAAGCCTCCATGATCCATTTGGGAATTGGAGTCAGTTGCAGATCATAAGTTCCCAGCAGGAGCTGAAAAATGTTTTAGAATGGGAGTATGTGGGCTAGTCTCTTGCTTCTATTTAAGCTTCTCATTTCTGTGCTCTCCATTCCTTGTGAAGAAGAACAGGAAAGGGAAAGCAGCAAATCCACTCAATTTGGTAGTTCAGTGGGGACAAGACCAATAATTTTCATTAGAGGGAGTTCCCGTTTCCGGTTGAGTGCTGCTGGGCACCTCTGGCTGTGTTCTGCTATGGAGAAGTGCAGTTTTAAACAATTTTAATTGATTTTAACTTCAAATAATTTATATATTTTGTTTTTAACTCTTCCCCCCCCCTCTGTAGTGAGGGGGGAGGGAAATTCTTTTACTGTTTTGTGAAGTGGGGGAGCAATTCAGAGACTGAGCTCTGGTGGCAGCGTCTGTTCTCTTATCTCTCCTTTTTACTATTTTCATCTTATATTACATTATATATTATTAGAAAGGAGCTAATGATGTATTAGCGGGGGAGTGTTTTGGTTCAGAGTTTGGAACCTAGGCTCCTAATCAGGACACTCCTTAGCAGTAGGTTCCCAGGTGCCCGCCAGTAGCGGGCAAACTCCTGGGGATTTGCGCCCTCATCCGCTGATTGTCCAGCAATCGGCGAGAGGGGGCAAACTCCCAGAGCTCGCCCACCACCGGCAGGCACTTCAGGAGTGCGTGCCATGCACATGCTTCCACCTGGGGTGGTGACGTCCCTTCCGTAAATGATGTCATTGCACCAGCCATGAGAGCATCCCTGCGCTCCATTTGGGGCCAATTTTGGCCCCAAATCAGCCGAATCGCAGCCGAGCAGAGTGTTGGAGTGCTCCTGTGGCCGGCGTAATGATGTCACATACAGAAGTGATGTCACTGTGCACCCAGTGTGATGACATCACTTTCAGAAATGATGTCATCATGTTGCCACCAGAGTGCACATGCGCTGTGCTGTGAAAGCTAAGTGCCAGGTCCCAACCCTCCCATCAGGAGGATAGAGGGACCTGGCAATCCTACTTAGCTGGCAGTCAGTTATTTCATGCTTCTGTTCAGAGGCTGACAAAATTAGCTGGTAGGAAACTGCCCATCTGGCTGCTAGGCTTACCTTCCTATTTTTTTCCTCCAACATTTTCCTTCCTAACTCTAAGCTAGTTACAGCTGAAATAGCCGAATGTGTTTAATTGTGAGCTTGTTTTTATCCGTCCTCCTTCTGTGACTGAGTTTAATAGTGGCTATGCTGTGCCATGATATAATTAACACCTGGAGAGCTTAATAGCTTATCAGTAACAATTAACACCTGGAATGCTTAACAGTTTATCAATAACAAAATGGAAGAATTGCAGCAGAGCGTCTCAGTATTTGAAGTCAGGGGAAAACTTTGAAGTTAAGCTCAGAGTCTTGCATAGTTAGCTCTATTTTACTAGAATTTCATTGATATTTTTATTGTCTTCTCTGGTAGGGGAGTGAATAGAGCCAGCTGGCTTTTATATCAGTTTTAATTTTATATAATCTATTGACAATTGGTACTGGTGAGTTGCTGGCAATTGATCAATAATTTTAAATAATCTTATCTGAAGTATTTTAACTTGAAGTAAATTAGAATGGGCTGTAAAAGACCGAATAGGGAGATCCCAGCTGAGATAACAATGCCAAAGCAAAGAAGAATTGAATCTGTGTTTCCTCCTCACCCTAATAGATTTTATATATTGAATTCTGACATCTCTGTCCCAGAAATCAGCAGTGAAGCTTCTAACCAAGAAAAGTAAAGCACTGATCTACAACAAGGGAAGAAGACCTTAGATTCTTTTATTAACTATACTATTGAAAACATGATGGAGAATTCACAGTCTACCTTTAAGCTTAAAACACAGGCAACTCACTCACTTGACACATATATCAAAGCTTCCAGTAAGAAGCTCCCCTCTGAACTTCAACATAAACTCTCAAGGGACACAAGTTAGCTCATGCTCAAATACCCCAGCTCAGTTAAATGATTGCTCTGTGTCAGCTGATTACAATATGCTAGCTTCTCATACATTGTTAGTAGCAGAAACTGTTCAAAATATGTTTAGTACATTAAGAGATATAAGTAAGAATTTAAACACCTTACAACAATTATATTCAAACTTGGACATGAATCCTAGTGTTTTAACCAAAAAAACTATACCAAATATTGAAACGGGTAAACCATCAAACAACTTTCAATCTACAATGGATGTGTCTTGGAATACATATTTTCTCATATAACAACTGATATTATCCTGGAGAAATAAGTGGAGAGCTAACAACCACCTAAGCTATCTCTTAGGCTTACCAACAAGATTAATAGACCTTGCTTTAACCCATTCTTTGCCCGGCTCTCCAAAACATGAAAGGGTTATCCTTACTTTTTGTTCTACCAATCTCCCCAGGCAAATCCATGATGTGAAAGGGCTTCTTGCTAAGTATGGAGTTTTCCCCACTCACGTTTTTAAATATAAGAATAAGAGACCTCTTAATTTAATCTATCCCTATGTTACATAAACTACCCCTAAGTTACATTAACTCTCAGCAGGAAAACTCAGATCAGTGTTTTATTAAAGATAATAGCCCTAATCTTCCGGGACTATGTACAATTTTGGATTTAATTGATATGGGTGGAGACTCACAAGAATTTAATCATGTTCATCTGCAGATGGAACAATATGGTTTCCCTGATATCGAAACTAGGGTTACTTAAAACTAAATTATTACAGTTGGATCAAACAACAAGAGATGAACAACTAATATTTTCATCAATAGCTGAGACTGAAGAAAACCAAAATAACAGAGCCATTTGTCTTCAGAAGATCGAATAAAAAACCCTTCGATTAATTCCCTAAAAGTACCATTCATACTCAACTTTTAGAACCGTTAGTAGCAACCCAACTTAGTCAAAAAGGGATTCCACCCATACAAATTCAGTCTGCTCCAGTAACCCCTATGCTAGACTTTCTAATGTTGCAGTTGCAAGAGAGGATTATGATTTTTTAGAACTAATCAGTTGAAGAAACCTTTGGAATTTGGACCACTGCTGAGCTGGAATGCTGCTGGGCTTTAGAGAGCCCTTCAAGATCCAGAAATTTTGCCTTACTTTCAGAAATTTGATTGTTTGTTGATCCAGGAAATATGGGCTCTAGAAGACATCTCTCTAACAGGTTTTGTTTCCTATCCTATAAGTGCTCAGAGAATGAAAAGACACCCTAGCAGCAGCACATATGTTTCTCAGAAATTCACCCAACAGAAGTTAATCTCTACTGCTCCTGATAATATTGCCATTGCTACTTAGATAACATTTAACAAAAATCTGGTAATTTTGATTAATATCTCTCTCTCCCCTCAAGTTACACTAGGAGAAACAGATGATCAGTGGGACCTACTAGAAAGCTATATACTCAATATGCAACTAAACTATCCTGGTGCAATATTTATTCCTGCTGGAGATTTTAATGTGAGGATTGGCAACAGTAGTAGTTATCAATCTGACTTATGGACTGCTAAAGCACCTAATTTATTAGATCTCTCAATCCACTGGATCTCAAAAGATCCAATCACTCAGGGATCAAGATGTCAAATTTAGTGGCTAATTTAGCTTTCATGATCTTAAATGGTAACCCCTTTGTTGATTTGGAAGGAGAGTTTACATATCGTTCAAATAAAGGGGCAAATACAATAGATTACTTCATGATCTCCAAACATAATGTAAATCTTGTAAGGAAACTCTTGACTGGGCATTTATTTGCCAGCGACCGTTACCCACTACAGCTCTCTCTCTCTTCTCAGATATCTCTCACAGGGTTGAAAGAAATAAATCCACCACTGTTATGATCTGTAAAAAATGTAATTCACAAACAACCAGAGACTGCCAGATAATACTGGGATCCGAAGAAGCCAAAGCACTACGAACTTCAATAATCCAATCAGACAATATAGTAAGCTCTGTTGGAAACTTAGAACAACAGATTGATCTTTTCTCTTCTGCTCTAGCCAAGCCTATTAGAAAAAATAGAACATCAGCAAAAACCTTTGGTATGATTGTGATTGTCCACAACGTAAACTAGAGTTTTAAAAAGTTTATACTGCATTGAGGAAGTATGGAACTTTAGAAAGAAGGCTTTTCCTTCTTTTGAAACATTGTTATAAGAACCTAATTAAGGGAAAAAAGAGCCAACATACCAAAGCAGGTCACTCTAAATTGTTCAAACTATTTAAAGAGAAAAATGAGGGAGTCATTTGGCAAGAACTTAGATCTTTTCAGAGAGGTAACAACTTAACATCTGATATCTCACTGTCCACCTGGGAAAATTACTTTGAAGATAACTTTAAAGACACTATGAGAGGCCCCACTTCTTTCAATATTGATATCACACAGTTACCTGAGTGGTCCCCCGTGACCCCAAGAGAAGTTCTAGCCATAATTAAATAATTGAAGACTGGAATGGGTATGATTGTCTAGCTGTAATGAAACAATTGAAGACTGGAAAGGGTACAATTTTCTTCCAGTTGAACTCCTCAAGTTAGATCCAGCATGGTGGGCAGAACTATTAGCCCCCTTATTCACAAAAATTAATCAAACTGAAGTAATTCCTGAAAACCGGAAATTGGCATTAATTACTCCTATATATAAGAAGGGGACAAGATTGTATCCTTCCAATTATAGGCCAATCAGTTTACTTTCTGTATTGAACAAAATGTATGCAGCCTTCTTAGCTATTGTTAAAAGACTGGGTGGAGGAACATAATATAATTTGGCAAGAGCAGTTTGCCCCCCAGTCGACATAAAAGGCAGAGACCATGTTTGGGTATAACAAGGGCCACTTTATTAACTAAACAATAACACAACCTGTCATTGCGGCAAGGGATCTAACTGTGGTACAGGTCAAGCCCTGGGGTCCACCTGGACCTCCACCTTGACCTGTCTGGATGAGCCCCTGCTGCCCCAGGGGTGTTCCATCCACCAGATGGCTGGGATGCGGTGGCCAGGCTAGTGGTTCCCCTGGCAAGCTCCATCCCCCACAACCATGGAGCCTGGGGGTGGCCTTGCCCAGGTTCCCCACCTGGCAGTCTGCCCTTGCAGCTGGCAGCTGTACAGCCTCACCAACCACTCCTGGCAGACCCCAATTCCCACCTAATGGGAATATGCCAAGGGGGTCACCAGCCCGCTCTTTTTGATCCTATCCTCCCAGTGGCCAACTATGTACAGCACCACCACACCAATTAACAAAAAACTTCCCTTGCACACAGTGCAAGGTAGGCGAAAAACAACCCACCCACAGGGCTAATCAGGGTGAGAAGAAAAAAATCCTACCTGTCCCCACAAATGGCAACCGGCGAATCCTGCACTGCAATAGGGAGAGGTGGGTGGGCCGAGGGCAACGCAGCAACTGAGATGCCAGGGGGTGGAGTAGGCAAAAATGCCCTGTCTCTCTGCCCCCCGGCCCATCCCCGGATGCCCTGGGAGAGGAAGGGTGCTTTTCCTCTCCACAGTGGCAAACCCGGCCCCCAGCCTTAGCAGCCAAGCCTGCTGGCTGGTAGGGCCGTACTGGTTTTCAAAAAGGCTGCAATTGCATACAACACTGTGCGATTCTATCGACTCTTGTTAGTAAATGCATTAAAACCAATGGAGAATATATATATATGCAGCCTTTGTAGATCTCCAAACAGCATTTGATTTAGTACTGCACACACGTTTATAGGAAAAGTTAAACTCCACCTTTATTCCTAAGTGGCTATAGGCCCTGATTAAGAATTTATGTACTGGGAATGTTCTACAGCTGAAAATCCCCAATATGAACACATCACTGAGATTAATAAAAATCGAAAAAGGCATATAACAAGGGTGTGTTTTAGCGCCACACTTATTTAATTTATACATAAATAACTTCTCCCCAAATCTGCAAAATAATACTTACATACCAGTTTTAACAAATCAACCATTATCAATGCTTTTATAAGCCGCTGACTTAGTTCTTCTCAGTCAAACTCCAACTGGCCTGAAGAAACTTGTAAACGATTTTTGTACCTTCTGTGCCTAAAAGTAGCTGACAATAAATTTTGCCAAAACAAAGATCTTGAGATTTTCTAAGTCAAGATGCTTGAAGGAACATCCCTGGTAAAATTTTGGAGAAATTATCAAAGAAGTTATACAGTTCAAATATCTCGGTGTGATGTTTAATTATGATGACCTGGAACTCCCATATAAAATCTGTCATAGGGAAGACCCAAATGACATTAACTATTCTTAAGACATTTTTTTACACCAAAGGAGGTCAATTTATCCTGCTCATGTTAATGCTATATAAAGTTATCATTCTTCCCAAGTTGCTTTATGCCATCCCAATTTGGGTCAATGGACTGCTGGACCCACTTGATAAGCTCCTGCAAACCTTCTTTCATAAGAGTCTTTATCTTTCTCCCAGTGTACCTTCAGTTGTGGTGCGGCTAGAACTCGCACTCCCTCAAATTTCAACATTAGCATGGTACCATGCTATTAAGTTCAGATTGTCACTCCATGAATCTAAAGCTTTACCGTCTCTACTCCAACTAGTAATAGCTGATTCTTGGTTCAAAAAACTTGGGTTAGCCCAATTGACTCAAAGCTTGCTTTATTAAATCCAAGCTTGATTCATAGGGTTTCACTAAAAAAATCCTTGCAAGATGTAAGAAACTGATTATTTTGGCACATGGACCAAGGCTGCTATGACCAGAGGCACACTCCCAAATACAAGCTCCACACCAGACAGTCCAACAGAACTAAACTGATGCCCCCCCCCAAAAAACTCCAGTGCCCCCTGGGCGGGCTGACCTGCCACTCTCCATTGTTCCCAATGACGAGAATTTTCACACGTTCTTTCCCCAGGGGCACATATGCACAGGGCAAGGATTCCACAGGATGCAAACTCGTCCCTGGGGGAAACCCAGAACAACCAAACTGATGCCTACCCAAACCCCAGTAACCCCTGAGCAGTCAAATCAGCCACTCTCCATTGTTCTCTATGAGGACCCATGTTGAACCAGAGAATCACCCAAAACAAACTGAAGCAACAGAACCAATGTCATTCACAGCAGCCAGGCATTGGTTTCAGCCAGTGAGGGGACACCACAAAACAGAGCCAAGTAGTACACAGCCACAACCACTAGGCAATGGCAAACAAGTACAGTTATATAAGATGGATCCCACCTAGAAATGGGCACGAACCGCATTACGAACGTCAAAAATCCACGAAAATGGCAATCGCGCAATCCTGTGGTTTGTGATTGTCCACAGCCAACAAACCAGCATTCGGAAGAAGCCTGGTTCGGTGCATTCAGCCGTGGTTCCGGAAGCCAGACAGTTAGGCGCCAGCAATCAATTCCCCTGGAAACGGAGCCGGGGGAATGCCTGAACTCTGTATGCGCTCCTTCTGTTGCCCTGGAAACCCAAATGGAAGCCCAGCTTTCCTTGATCGGCAGTTCTTCCTTCCAACCATGGAGCTGCAAAGCGGTTACAAATTGGGAGAAGACACCCAGGGGAGGGAGGGGGAAGGGGGTGTTCTGCAGCCATGGGCACTCCAATCTCATCCCTGTAAACCCTGATAGGCAGCTCTGACGACCAAACACAGACCTCCTGCGTTGCTCAATGGGACCTCAGTTTATAAAAAGCCGTGGGCTCCCAGGCTGGGTTTCACTTTTAGCGAGCAGTGGAATGGGACACAGCTCTTGCTTGCCACTTGCTAGCCTTTGGGGAGAGAGACTGAGAGTATAATCGAGCTTGGATTTGGGGGATAGGGATCTATCTCCTCTGGTTCCAGGGCTGCTGCCAGGCCCTGGGGCCAAGCTTAGTGGGCATCTCGGCTGAAGGCTCACAGTATCACTGCCTGATCTAGTGGTGTGCTGCTGGGCTAGGGCTCTAGCCTCAGCCTCTGGATCCAGGGCTGCCAGGCCCTGGGCCCAAGCTCAGTGGGTACCTCGGTTGAGGGCTCACATTAGTGCCTAATTTGTTCAGGTCTGTGGGAGTGGAGGGCTAGGGCTCTAGTCCCTCCCTCCCTCTGGTGCCAGGGCTGCTGCCAGGCCCTAGGGCCATGCTCAGGGGGCACCTCAGCTGAGGGCTCACACAGTGTTATTAGTGCCTGATCTGGTCAGGTCTGTGGGAGTGGTGGGCTAGGGCTCTAGTCCCTCCCTCCCTCTGGTGCTAGGGCTGCTGCCTGGCTCTGGGGCCAAGCCCATTGGGCACCGTGGCGAAAGGCTCACAGTATTATTTCCAGTGCCTGATCTGGTGGTCAGGCATTTTGGTATGCTGGGCTAGGGCTCTAGCCTCAGCCTCTGTTTCCAGGGCTGCTGCCAGGGCCTGGGGCCAAGCTCAGTGGGCACTTCAGCTGAGGGTTCACATTGATTATTATTAATCAGTGCCTGATCGGGTCAGGTCTGTGGGAGTGGTGGGCTAGGGCTCTAGTCCCTCCCTCCCTCTGGTGCCAGCGCTGCTGCCAAGCCCTGGGGCCAAGCTCAGTGGGCACCTCAGTGGAGGGCACACAGAGTCATCTCCTTTCCTGTCCTCCTTAATTCTAGTTTGGTGGCACAATGAGTCTTCCTCTTGTGTTGGCCGCCAAGGGTGGTTTTGGTGTGAAGTGCAATGGCAGTCCTCCTGGTTCAGTTGTGGAAAGCAGTATTGGGTGTGGCTCGGGGGCCACAGAGAGTCCTCTTCCTCCCCCCATTTCACCTGTGTGGGCTGTGGAGGAGGCCAAAGAGGTCTTTCCGCTTGGGGGAGAGAATCTGTCGGAGACCCACCCCTGTCGGGCACTCTGCCTGCAGATGATTCCTCCTCCTCTAAGGAGGGACTGGAAGAGCCGGTACAGGGTGCACCCCCCACCCCCAAAGCCCCAGATGGCAATCACCAGCCCGGCCCCTCAGCGCAGGATAGCGGAGCTGAGGGGGCGCGTGGAGAGGAGACAGAACCAGCACCTCCGAAGACCAAGACCAGCGAGCCGGCAGCAAGGCGAAAGGCTCACGCATGCAAGGCGCTGTGGGAGCAGAGGCAGAGCATGCGACTCCAGGCACAGCGGCGGGCGGGGCTGTCTGCTGAAGACGAAGCACAGCAATCAGGCGAAGGCGAGGAACCTGGCCCTCTGACGCCACCCTGACCTTCTAAGCAACTTTGCTCATGCTCCGTGCGCCTGGCAGCTCACCTTGTGTCCTGCCTTGTTCAAAGGATTTCCTGCGTCCCGACCTCGGCTCCTTCCTCAGCTTCTTGACCTCAGCTCAGCTCATCGACTCCTCTCCCCCGCCCCCACCGTGACTCTGACGGACAGCTTTCCTGGATCCTTGACCTCGACTCGGCTTATTGACTCTTCTCCACCTGGGACTCTGACAGACAGCTTCCCTGGCTCGAGACCTTGAGAGCTCTGGACTCGTGCTCGCAGCCCAGAGCTCAGGTCAGCCCTCACCTCGCCGGGCGCCCTTGCCCTGACTGTGACATGTTGCTCCCACCCCAGCAGCTACTGGCAGCATGGACACAGCCACAGCTGCTGCACTCGTCGCTCAAAACCAGACGCTGCAGCAGACGGTAACCCAACTGAGCAACGCTGTGGCCCAGCTTCAGCAACAGCTCCAGCAGCAAGCTCAGGCAATGCCGCCCCCGGCCACACCCAAGTGCCCAGTGAGCCCGCCCGAGAAGTTTTCTGGAAATGTGGAAGAGTTTCCTGTTTTCCTAGCCCAGTGCTAGCTGTACATCAGCCTGCGCCCACGAGACTTTCCTGATGACAAGACCAAGGTGGGCTTCATCCTGAGTCTTTTGAAAGGCCAGGTGGCCAAATGGTCTACGCCCCTGCTCCTGGAACTGTTGCCGCTGCTGCAAGACTACACCAGGTCTGTGGAGCGGCTCCAGCAAGCCTTTGCCAACCCCATCAAGGGCGCATCCTTTGCCAACCGGCGCATCCGACGGCTCTGCCAGGGATGGGGGACTGTGGCAGCCTACGCGACAGAATTCCAGCTATTGGCTCAGGACCTTGCGTGGAACAAGGCGGCGCTGCAGGACCAGTTCATGGAGGGCTTGTCTGATGAGGTTGCAGACGAGCTGGCCTGAACAGAACGCCCCAGTTCCCTTCAAAACCTTGTGGTGCTGGTGGATGGCCAAGAGGAATATGAGGTAGGAATATGAGAATCTGACGCTGCCCTGACCTTATAAGCAGAACGCTTGGCAGACCCCAGCATGGGAGCAACTTTGCTCACGCTCCGTGCGCCTGGCGGCTCACCTCGTGTCCTGCCTTGTTCAAAGGATTTCCTGCGTCCTGACCTCGGCTCCTTCCTCAGCTTCTTGACCTCGGCTCGGCTCATCGACTCCTCTCCCCCGCCCCCACCACGACTCTAACGGACAGCTTTCCTGGCTCCTTGACCTTGGCTCGGCTTATTGACTCTTCTCCACCCGCGACTCTGACAGACAGTTTCCCCGGCTCAAGACCTTGAGAGCTCTGGACTCCTGCTCGCAGCCCAGAGCTCAGTTCAGCCCTCACCTTGCCAGGCGCCCTTGCCCTGACCGTGACAGAATCCCTCTCAACATTTTGAGGAGGGGTGGGTGGGCGATGGATGCCTGGAGGAATGGTATGTGTGTTATGAAAGATCCCTTCCATCCCCATCCCAAACTCTCGGTGGTGTCCCCACCTGCAGTCCACCCCTCACCCCATTGTCCATGTCCATCCCGCAGAGCAGTCTGTAACCGTTCATCCTCCTTCCCCTGGGACAGTTAGCAATTGATGTTTCAATGCCTCCGTATGAAGGCACTTCCGACCCCTTCCTGATTACCTCAGTGTGGTGCAGTGCTGTGCCTGTGATGTCCTGGTGCGCAGGGCCAAAAACCCAAAGCACCTGTCTTCAGCGGCCCTGACGCAGCACCTGAAGAAGCACCACCCGAGCTTGTCTCCCACCTCACCCAGTGAAACATCCATTGTGGGGAGAAAGGGGGCAAACAGCTGTTCTGAACAGGCATCAGTGGGAGGGTCACTTTGCACTGAGGGTGACACTGGTGGGAGCAGAGCGCTCCAGTAGGCCGCGCTCATGGAGGTGGTCCCCTTGGGGTCTGGGACAGTGCCAGTTAGAACCTCAAGGCTGATGGCTCAGGAGGCGGCTGCTGCCACACTGTTCCTCAGTGGGACCCTCGGGTGAGCACCCACAGTGGCTGGGGGATCATGCCCCCAGTCCAAATGTCATATCCTCTACCTCCCACGCCGGAAATACCAGCGTGCTCCTCTTTGGCCTGGCGGTTGCGGGGGGATGGGTACTGTCGGCTGCCACCGTATTACTCCTCAGTATTACTCCTCAGTGGGACCCTTGTGTGAGGACCCTCGGCTGCTGGGGGATCTTCCCCCTCCCCCTCCTCATGTGAGACAGAACAACCCCCCACATGACATGTCCTCTCCCTCCCATCATTTCCGGAAAGGCATGAAGGTGGGTGATGCTGATGGCAGCCTCCTTTGGGCACTTGCGCAGCAGGTCAGGAACTGTTGTACATATAGTTAAGCTGCACGGTGCCCCTATACATCACAAACACTGAGCCCTCTGAGCAGGGGGGAATGGGTCCTTCGACTCATGTCCATCCTGCAAAAGCAGGAAGGTGGCCGATGTCAGCGGCTGCTGCTGCTGTCATGTTTCCATCTCCCTCTCTCAGGAACCACTCTGACCCATCCAAGCGATGTCTCCTGTCCTGCCCATCCCCTACTTTCTGCAAAGGCAAGACGGCGGGTCATGTCATCCCCTGTTTCACGGGGGACTATCCTGTTACTGCTCCCTCCTTGGTTACACAGCTCAGTTGCGATCGTACAGCTGATTGTATTGTATAGGGATACAGTCGGTTGACAACGTAGCGTCTTCCCTGTCAACGGGACTGATGGGACCCCTTTCAGCTTGGTGGGAATGTGTCCTGAAAATCCCAAACTTTCTGTCAAGGCAGGAAGGTGGGTACTGTCGGCTGCCACCATATTACTCCTCAGTGGGACCCTTGGGTGAGGACCTGAGGCTGCTGGGGGATCTTCCCCCTCTCCCTCCTCATGTCAGACAGAACAAGACAGAGAGACAGATAGAAAGATGTATTGAAAAACAAAAACAAAACCATTAGAAAAAGATGGACACACAAGCCTACAGATGGATGATGATAGAGAAAGGAATGTAGAAAACAATATAGTTATAGAAAGAGAAAAAAAGACAGCTAGAGATTGGAAGAAATAATAAAGGGCAGATATATGTAGAAAGAGATAGATTCAAATAAACAGTGGTGGAATCACATAGGAAGAGAGAGAGAGAGATAGAAAGTTGCAAATAGACAGTGAGAGGGAGAAACAGAGAAACAGATAGAACGGTGCACACAGATATCAACCATTGTAGAAGTTGAAATAGATTGAGAATGCATCAAGGAGATATAAAATCAAACAGAACATGCCACATTCATGGAGAAAAGGGTTGAAAATCAAAAACAGAGAAAGAGACAAACAGTCCAGAATGTGTCAGTATAATGAAAAATACACTAGAATGTATGCACATATATTAGAGAATGTCTATTAACAGTGAGAGAATGGTATATGGTTGGAGAACTGTATGTAGAGACAGATAGAGATTGAAATAGAAAGAGAGGGGATATCATCTGCCCTCCGCGCTGGCAATACCAGCGCGCTCCTCTTTGGCCTGGCGGGATCTTCCCACTTACCCTCACATGACAGGTCCTCTTCCTCCCATCCTTTCCGGCAAGGCAGGAAGGTGGGTACTGTTGGCTGCTGCAGCTGCACTGTTCCTCAGTGGGAGCCTTGGGTGAGGACCCGCGGATGCTGGGGGATCAGGCCCCCATCCGAATGTCATGTCCTCTCCCTCCCATGCCAGGAATACCAGCGCGCTCCTCTTTGGACTGGCGGTTGCGGGGGGATCTTCCCCATCCCCCTCCTCATGATGACATGTCCTCTCCCTCCCATCCTTTCTGGCAAGGCAGGAAGGTGGGTACTGTTGGCTGCCACCGCTGCACTGTTCCTCAGTGGGACCCTCGGGTGAGGACCTGCAGTTGCTGAGGGATCTTCCCCCTCCCCCTCCTCATGATGACATGTCCTCTCCCTTCTATCCTTTCCAGGAAGGCAGGAAGGTGGGTACTGTTGGCTGCTGTCAAAATTTTCCTTAGTGGGACCCTGAGGTGAGGACCCACAGTTGCTGGGGGATCAGGCCCCCGTCAGAATGTCATGTCCTCTCCCACCCATGCCAGGAATACCAGCATGCTCCTCCTTGGCCTGGCGGGTGGGCACATGCGGGGTGCCGCCGGCAAGCAGCCAGACCCCGTGACCTGAGGGGAGGCAGCTCGTCGCCGCCTCCCCGTGCCCGCCAGGCCCGGTGGCTGCCTTCATCACCCATGTTCCTGCCCTCGCTGGGAATACCAGCGCACTCCTCTTTGGCCTGACGGGCGGGCACATGGGGACCTGGCAGGCATGGGGAGGTGGCAGCGAGCCACCTCCCCTCAGGGAGGTGGTGGTTGCCGCAGGTACCCACCTTTCTACATCGCAGGGAATACCAGCACACTCCTTTTTAGCCTGGCGGGCAGGCACATGGGGGGTGCCACCGGCAAGCAGCCAAACCCCACACCCCCTGAGGGTAGGTGGCTCACCGCCGCCTCCCTGTACCCACCAGGCCCGGCGGCCACTGCCAATACCCACCTTCCTACATCGCTGGGAATACCAGCATGCTCCTTTTTGGCCTGGTGGGTGGGCACATGGGGGGGTGCCACCGGCGAGCAGCCAGACCCCTGGCCCCCTGAGGGGAGGTGGCTTGCCGCATCCTCCCCATGCCCTCCAGTCCCTGTGGCCGCCACCACTACCCATCTTCCTACATCGCTGGGAGTACCAGCTCGCTCCTTTTTGGCATGGTGGGCGGGGACATGGGGGGTGCCGCCGGCAAGCGGCCAGACCCCCCACCCCCTGAGGGGAGGTGGCTCGTTGCCGCCTCCCCGTGCCTGCCAGGCCTGGCAGCTGCCGCCAGTACCCACCTTCCTACTTTGCTGGGAATACCAGCGCTTCTTTTTGGCCTGGCAGGCAGGCACATGGGGGTGCCACCAGCGAGCGGCCAGACTCTCACCCCCTGAGGGGAAGTGGCTTGTCGCTGCCTCCCCATGCCCACAAGGCCCAGTGGGTGCCGTCAGCACCCACCTTCTGTACACTGGGCCAACATCAACCGGTGGCTCTAATTGTACCGAGTGGGATACAAAAAGTTTAACCACCCAAAGCATCTAGCCAAAAATGAGAGTTTGTTTCAAAACATACCTATTATTCTCAAAAACCCTGTTTTTTGTGAGTCTAAACCTGGTGATGGGCATATCTCTTTTTAAAATGTCCTATTTAGTTATGTGACACTACACTAGCAAGTAGCTTAATTCTTCTTCAGAAATCAAGCTATCCCTGAGCCAGAATCTACAGGTAGGCCTATGACAAAAAAACCTACTTCTAACGTGCCTGGCCTAGCTCCAAGGGAGCCAGAGGTGAGCAGGGAAAACCTAGCTAAATGTCATCAATGGATGGCCTATTTATCTATAGAATTTGAGCAGAACCTGAACTCTTCTTAATTACTATGAAAACCTATTAAGGGGGGCCTCTGATCCCTAGAAACTACCAGTTTTGCTTTACAAGACCTACAGTTAGCCTTTCTTACAAACACTTTTTAAAAGATCACACTTCACAACCCTCACATGATACCCAAAAAGTACACCCATACACCACTCAGCAACTTAAACTAAACTGAACCAAGCACCCCAGCAAACACTACCCCCGAAGAACAATTTTGAACCAATAATAATTGACCACAAAACCAAACATATGGCAACAGAAAGCAGAACCCAGCAAAAAACATCAAGCAAAGAACTTGGAACTCTAGAGAAAGAGCATCCTAAGCCCCAGTAACAGGGGGAAATTCCTTCCCACCCCCCAAAGAACAACCAGAAAAAACAGGGGTGAATTTAATAAAATTAACTGGAACTATAACACTAAACAAGGAATCACCTACACCAGAATAACAGAACCCTCCTCCTAGAGGAACAAATGGCAAAATGCACTGTAACAAACTTCAAACCAAAGCTGTCCCCCTACTAAAGGTCAACTAAAGCACCCCCCCCTACATAGCACACCCAGTTTTTACAATGCAAAGTAATAAACAACTCCCCTCACAACCTGATCTCTCTCAGACACCAGGCCAACCCCTTCCCCCCAAAGAAAGAAAAACCCACTGAGTCTACAGCTTTCAAACCAGGCAGCAGCAGAAGTTCTCCAGGTGCAGAAGTCCTCTAGGTGTAAGTCTCAGAAGGCAGTAGCAGGAAGGAATCCACTGGGCAGCAGAATTAGGGTTGCTAGGTCCCTCACATCCCCCAGCAGGAGACTGGAATCCTGGCACCCACCCTACCTCTTTTTTCTTTTTTCAACTTCTCTCTTGCGTGCAAAGCGCACGCGTGCCTCGGCATGCGTGATGACGTCACTTACATAAGTGACATCATCACGCATATGCGTGATGACGGCACTTCTGGGACTGGCATCGCCACACACACAGGAGAAAGGGTGCTTGTGTCCCCTTTCTCCTGGCTGCCACCGCTGCAGCTTGCTTGCAGTGGCAGCAGCAGCAACTGCGAGAGCGGCTTGCTGCCGCTGCGCTGGCAAAAGCAGCCTGCAGTGGTGAGAGCAAGCAGCAGTGGCAGCGGGAGGTGTTGGTGCTGGTGATAATGAGCTGCTCTCACTGCTGCTGCTGCTGCTGCTGCCACCGCCACTTGCTCTCGCTGCTGCAAGCCATTTTTGTCAGTGCTGCGGCTCCTGCACCGTGAGAGCAAGCGGTGGCGGCGTAAGTGGGCAACACTGGCAGCAGCAGCAGCATCAAGAGTGGCCTGCTTTCGACTTCCGGTTTGGGATCCATGGAGGTCTAACGCAGCTCTAAGTGCAGAGCTGACCGGGCTGCCGTTTCAGCGGCCGGAGGGGCACAAATAGCCCCCGGCCACCTGCTCTCAGACGGAGAACAGGCAAAGAACGCTCAAAGACCTCAGGGCGCGTTGATCTCGGGCGAGGGGGGGTTCTGCGCTAAGGATTCTCTCTCGACCCTTGAGGTCCCACCCTTTGACAGGTCGGCATAGATCTCTGCGGCAGACCCGGGGCCAGTGCGGTTGGCATAAGACCTTCGTGCCCAAGCTTCAACAGGGGGAAAACAAACGGAAAGAGAACTTAAGATTGAAGCAGTGATTACAACCCAGAAAGACGTTTGAAAAGGTAAAGACCACTATCTCCTGAATTGGGATGGACTGTTAAAAGTAACGAAGTTTTAAAAGGACTTTTTAAACTGCAACAGACTTACTATAAGGAGGGGGAAACCCGGCAAGAAATAGATTCCAAAAAGGACTAAGTAAAAAGAAGTAATTTCAGAAAAGAGACATTTGTTTATCATACCTGTGGTTGAGAATCGATAGCAGGCTGTGGGAAAACTTCTACCATCGCGAGAGCTGCAGCGGAGAGTCGGGAAACAGGAAGTACGTAATAGTGATAGAGTCGCCAGAAGGAGACGGCCCCTACTGGAAGACAGGAAGAAGGGCATCGCCATTTTTGAACAGGGAAGGGCTTTGGCTTCAGCAAGGGCGGAAGTAGGAAGTAGGAAGTAGGAAGTAGGAAGTAGGAAGTAGGAAGTAGGAAGTAGGAAGTAGATTGCAAAAGGGTACAGAGAAACCATAGAGAAAAGACGCCCGACATTTTGGATTTTCGAAGCGATTTTTGTTCATTTAAAGGACCGGGACTTTTAAATTAGTTAAAAGGACTACCAATTTGGACGCCACGGAGCTAAGAAAACGTGCAGACTCGTGGGAGCGAGGTAAATCAAGCCCCACGATGTCGAAGAAAGAGTGGCAAGCAGCCATAGAGAACTTGGACAAAAAATTTTGTGAAATGCTAAAGGAGCTTAAAGAAACAAAATTGGAGTTGGTGAAAGAAGTCAAAGATGTCAAAGAGACAGTTAAAAATGAGCTGGCAGAAGTAAAAAAGGGAATGGAGACGATACAAACCGACTTGCAGGCAGCGCAGCAAAAAGTTAACGATGTGGAGAAGGCGATGGACAATCTTACAGAGACGCAGCAAACGAATATGAGAGTAATGAGGGGAAAAATGGCAGTTGCGGAGAGTAAATACATGGAGAAGCAGCTGAGGTTTCGAGGTTTGTCGGAAGTAGAAGGAAAGACAGCACAAGAACAGGTGACTGAAGTGTTAGCTGAATACCTGGAAAAGGAGGAGGAGGAGGTTGTGGCTTTCCTGGATGTGGTGTACCGAATAAATTCCAGATTTGCGACCCAGAGAAAGGTACCAAGGGATGTGATAGTGCAATTTACGACAAGGAATGTAAGGGAAATGATAGTGACTAAGCAATTTCAAGATCCATTGATAGTTGATGGCAAGACAATTATCATCATGAAGGAGTTACCCAGATCGGTGCTCTTGGACCGGAAAAAATACAAAGTGTTAGTCCAGACTTTGAAAGACATGAAAGTAAGATATAGATGGGAATTACCGGAAGGGATATCTTTTGAATTTGGAGGGGTAAGAAAGCGCATCAGATCTGAATTGGAAATGAAAAGGTTTATGATGGACAATGAAAAAGACTTACCAACAACAAGGCCTTGAATATGGGGTGCAAAGTTTTATCGTGGAATGTAAATGGACTTAACTCACCTAATAAGCGAAAAAGTATTTTCCACTGGCTATTAAAACAGAAATGTGATATAGTTTGCTTACAAGAGACTCATATTAGAAATCAGGATGTAAAATACCTTAAAGTAAGTAAATTGGGCATTGAATTTGTAGCGGCCTCAAAAAAGAAAAAAAGGGGAGTGGTATTATATATAAAAGAAGAGCTGCAACCAAAGGTGATAATTAGAGACGGGGAAGCCAGATTTATAGCAGTGGAATGTATTTGGAACTTAAAGAAAGTGTTGGTGATTGGAATATATGCGCCTAATGGAGCTAAAGAGTGCTTTTTTGAGGATTTAAAGAAGCAACTAGATGAACTTTCATATGATCAGATAATACTTGCAGGAGACTTCAATGGAGTTACGAATTTGGAACAGGACAAGAAATCAGCCACTACACAAAAGAAAAGAGGACTATTACCAAAGACTTTTTTTGGATTAATGCAACAGGAAGCGTTGGAAGATGTGTGGAGAACGCAGAATCCCACAAGCAGACAGTATACCTTTTTCTCTGCAAGACATTCTACCTTATCGCGTATTGATATGATCTGGGCCTCAAAGGACTTAGTACTTTGGACTAAGGAAGTAGAAATAATGCCCATGGTAGGCTCAGATCATAACCCAATTATGTGGAAATTTGGAAAAAGAACTAAGAGAAAAGGATGGAGAATAAATGAGGATTTGTTGCAAGAGGGAGAAAATATGGAAATGTTGAGAAGGGAGACTAAATTCTTCATACAGTACAACATGAATCAAGAAGTACCAACCAACAAGGTATGGGACACGTACAAAGCAGTAATCAGAGGTGTATTAATGGACTTAAATGGAAGACTTCGAAGGAAAAAAGAGGAGAAGAGACAGGAGATTATGGAAAAAATAAAAGCCAAAGAAATCCAGCTGAAGAAAAGACCAGGGAAAAAGAAAATATATCAGGATATTAAAATCCTTCAGGAGCAGTTGATGGCCATGAATAATAAAGAACTGGAATGGAATCTTAAAAGACTGAATCAAAAGTCGTTTGAAGGGGCGAATAAACCTGGGAAATTTTTGGCATGGCAATTGAAGAAAAGAAAGGAGAAAAAGATAATAAATAAAATATGTGATGACACTTGGAACAGGTCGCTATTAGCAGAGCCTTTTATAAATTTTACGCTAAATTGTATGATAAGAAAGAAGTGAATAAAGATGCGATAGCTGCATATCTGGAGAAAATGAAGCTTCCAGTAATGTCCGAGGAGTGGAGAGTTAAACTAAACAGCGAAGTAACAGAAGAAGAGATAAGGAAGGCAATACAGTCAACAAACTTGGGAAAAGCGCCAGGGCCTGATGGACTTACAGCTAAGTTTTACAAGGCAATGGCCAATGAACTGGTACCGTTTTTAAAAGAGGTGATCAATGGTGTTTTGAGGGACCAAAGGATCCCAGATACCTGGAGTGAAGCAAATATATCATTGATCCCCAAAGAAGGACAGGACTTGACCAATGTCAAAAACTACAGACCTATCTCTTTACTCAATAATGACTACAAGATTTTTGCAAAGATCTTGGCGGAGAGAATAAAGGGATGGCTAGCCGAAGTTATTGGAGAAGAACAAGCAGGCTTTTTACCAAATAGACAAATTAGAGACAACCTAAGGACAGTTATAAACGCTATAGAATACTATGACAGGCGATGTGATAAGGAGGTTGGTTTCTTCTTTGTAGACGCTGAAAAAGCATTTGACAATTTGAACTGGGACTTTATGTTTGCCACCATGGAACAGCTACAAATGGGGGAAAGGTTCATAAGAGCAGTGAAAGGTTCATAAGAGCAGTGAGAGACCAGAGTGCAGCAATTGTGGTGAATGACGAGCTGACTAAAAAATTGATTATTGGAAAGGGTACAAGACAAGGTTGCCCGCTATCCCCATTGTTGTTTATTTTGGTTCTTGAAATTTTGATGATGCAGATTCGAGAAGATAATGCAATCCGTGGTATAAAGATAAAAGACTTTTTTTCAGTGGGAACACGGTGGAACGGAGTTCCGGCACCTTTTGAAAATGGTCACATGCCCAGTGGCCCTGCCCGCTGATCTCCAGAGAGAGGGGAGTTTAGATTGCCCTCTGTGCCAGTGGTGCGGAGGGCAATCTAAACTCCCCTCTGTCTGGGACTTCCGGCTTGGGATCCATGAGGACTTCCAGCTTGGGATTCATGAAGGTCTAATGCAGTTCAGGGAGCTGAGCTGTCCGTGCCGCTGTTTGTAGGGGCTGGAGGGGTGCAAATTGCCCATAGCCCCCTGTTCTCAGGTGGAGAACAAGCAAGTATGCTCAAGACCTCAAGAGTGCATTGATCTCGGGTGTGAGGGGGGGTCTATGCAACGATCCCCCACCCACCCTGTTATGCCAATATAGATTAAAATCATATGCCAATAATCAATACTGAACAATACTAGGCCTAGCTTCTATACTCTCTAGATGAACTTTTAAACTTTGCATGAACTTTCAGTGTATTTTTTCTATGTGTAAGGTAATTCAACAGGTGTGCTTTCATCCTTTGACAATTAATTAAAATAGTGGACTCTACCGAGATTGATGTTCCTCTATCAGAGATTCAACCAATGGTGATCGCCCAACTTAACTTTTCTTGACACTTGTTAGAGATTTATAGTTTTCTTTTGCAGTTCTGACTATGACATAATTTTTTAACTAATTGGAAGGCTGTACTATGAAATTATGAATATTCAGTGAAGTGTCAAACCAATCAATATTTGTTTGTGCTATCATGTGAATAGACCCTAAATATTTGCATATGATTAGGTATATAATTGCAAACACAGAAAGAATAAGCAGGGTACTGATGGAAGAGATCTCTTGGGAGAATCTAGGTGAGAACCTATTTCTACCTACGTATTTCATAGAAACTTTGAGCAATGTTAAACTTAGGATTTATTGAAAAATGTTAGTGAACTTATTTCTTATTGCCTTTCTATGTTCTGTTGTTATAGGATTCATATTAATAGCCATTTATATTTTGATTGCTTGCTTCATTAAAAAACTAGGGTGTATTTTCAATAAAGTGAAATAAACTCTAGATTGGTGTCTGTGTGTTTGATGGGGAGTTGCAAAGCAATATTGAACCCTATATAAATAAATGTACTGATAAACAGCTGGTTCAAAGAACTTATCTGTTTGACAGGTCTAAAGACTAACTGCTTTCGGCTTCCCCGGAGAGAGATCCATCTTTCTCCTGGCAAGTTGAAACTTGGTTTCAGACACAGGCAACTGTCCCGTTACAACCCTTGAGGTCCCATTCGAAGACAGGCAGCCAAGATCTCTGCAGCAGCTTTGGAGTCATTTTCTGACATAAGACCCTCATGCCCAAGCTTCAGCAAAACAAAGAAGTACTTTGAATCGATTGGATAATTGAAGCAGTTATTACAACCCAAGAGAAACGTCTAAGAAGGTAAAGATTGCTATCTCTCAGTACGGGACAGATTACAATAAAAAATAAAGTGATAAAGAGAATTAGAAAGCTGCTGGAGACTTAATAAATAATTGCTAAGAAGTGACTTTTTAAAGAGAAGTTAGAGCGGAAAAATGAATATTGTTTACATACCTGTGGCTTGGAGGAGATAGTGGACTGTGAGAAAGTTTCAGTATCGCGAGAGCTGCTGTGCAACGGAGAGGAACAGGAAGTGTGTCACAACCATAAAGAGACGGGCAAGAAGCGGCTTGTAACCAATGGAAGTGGAATATCGCCATTTTGAAGAAGGGCAGAGTTTTGACTTCAAGGAAAAAGGAAGTAGGACATCTTGGACAAGGGTAAGGGCAGCTGCCTCAAATAAGATCAGAGAAAAGACGCCCGGCATTTTGGATTTAGTAAACACTAACTTTTGGAAAAACAATTTAAATTTGGACTTTTAAAAAATAAAAGAAGAGAACAAATTTGCGCCACGGAGTTAAGGAAAAGAGCGGACTCGTGGGAGCGAAGTAAAGCTGGCCCCACGATGTCGAAAAAGGACTGGCAGACGGCACTGGAGAATTTAGATAGAAAAGTTACAGAGGGAAATAAAGAGATGGAGAAAAAAGTCATGGAAGGAAATAAAGAGCTTAAAGATATGATGCAAGAGATGGCAAAAAATTTGAAGGACTTTAAAGAGGCATTTAAATCGGAGTTGGCAGAGCTATCTAAAAATATGGACCAAGTCCAAAAAGACCTACAAGTCACACAGCAGAGAGTTAATGCAGTAGAAAACGCGGCTGACACTTTGGCAGATGTGCACAGAATGGAGATGAGAGGAGTGAAGAGAAGAATGGCCATAGCTGAATGTAAACAAATGGAAAAACAACTCAGATTTCATGGAATCCCGGAAGTTTTGGAAAAATCAACCCAAGAGCATATTACAGAATTTTGGGCAGGTTACCTGGACAAAGAGGAAGTGGAAATAGCAGCTCTTCTGGATGTGGCATACAGGATTAATTCAAAATTTGCGGCTCAAAAGAACCTACCAAGAGATATGATTGTGCAATTTACAACTAGAAGCATCAGAGAGTCAATCGTGAGTAAACAATTTCAAGATCCATTAGAAGTCAACGGGAAAGCGGTGAGAATTATGAAAGAGCTGCCCAGATCAGTGTTGCTGGAGAGGAAAAAGTACAGAGAGCTGGTCCAGATGTTAAAAGACTTGAAAATTAGATATAGATGGAAAATACCTGAAGGGCTGGCTTTCGAATTTGGTGGAACTAGGAGGAATATCAGATCTGGTCAGGAGATGGAAACGTTTATTAAAGACAATGAAAAAGACTTACCAAAGAGTGCTAAAATTTGATCATGGAGTGTAAAATTATATCTTGGAATGTAAATGGATTAAATACACCTTCTAAACGCAAGACTATATTCCACTGGCTTTTAAAACAAAAATGTAATATAGTGTGTTTGCAAGAGACACATATTAAAAAGCAGGATGTAAAATATTTAAAACTTGCAAAACTTGGAAACGAATTTGCAGTAGCTTCCAAAAAGAAGAAGAGGGGAGTTGTATTGTATATAAATGAAGAGTTGCAGCCTAAATTAGTTTTATGTGATACAGAAGCCAGGTATATAGCAGTGGAAATAATGTGGAATTTAAAGAAGACCTTGGTGATTGGAATTCATGCGCCTAACGGTGCAAAAAATTTTTTTTTCAAGGATTTACAGAAACAGACGAACCGACCTATGATCAAATAATTCTGGCAGGTGACTTCAATGGAGTTACAAACTTGGAAGAAGAAATCTAAAAGTGCACATAAAAAAGAGGACTTTTGCCAAAATCTTTTTTTGCGATTAAAGAACAAGAAAGTCTGGAGGATGTATGGAGGAGACAAAATCCCAAAAGTAGACAATATACACTTTATTCAGTAAGACACTTTACATTATCAAAAATTGACATGATCTGGGCCTCCAAGGAACTGGCGTTATGGACTAAGGATGTGGAGATAATGCCCAAGGTAGGCTCAGATCACAATCCAGTTATGTGGAAATTTGGGAAAAATACTAAAAGAAGAGGATGGAGGATAAATGAGGATTTGCTGCAGATAGAAGATAATATGGTGTTGCTACGAAGAGAGACCAAGTTCTTTATACAATATAACATGAATAAGGATGTGCCAACTTACAAGGTATGGGACACATACAAAGCTGTGACAAGAGGAATATTAATGGACTTAAATGCAAGAGACAGAAGGAGAAAGGAAGAAAAGAGACATGCAATTATGGAAAAAATTAAAGCCAAAGAAATACAACTTAAGAAAAGACCAGGGATGAAGAAAATATACCAGGATATAAAAATTCTGCAAGAACAACTGACGGCAATGAATAATAAAGAATTGGAGTGGAATTTGAAAAAAATGAATCAAAAACTAATTGAGGGTGCAAACAAACCTGGGAAATATCTAGCTTGGCAATTAAAAAAGAAAAAAGAGAAAAAAACTATAATTAAAATCCGAGAAGAGGATAAAATACTGTTGGATCAATCAGCTATTAGTAAAGCTTTTTAAAAATTCTATGCAAAATTGTACCAAAAAAAGGAGGTGAACAGAGATTCAATAGCGGAATATTTGGAGAAAACGAAGCTTCCAATGATGTCAGAGGAATGGAAAGAAAAGTGACAGAGAAGTGACAGAGGAAGAAATAAAAGAAGCTATACAATCAACTAAATTAGGGAAAGCACCAGGTCCGGATGGAATAACGGCAAAGTTCTATAAAATGATGGCTAATGAACTGGCACCTTTTTTAAGAGAGGTAATGAATGAAATCCTGCAAGGCCAAAGGATTCCTGACTCATGGAACGAAGCCAACATAACGTTGATTCCAAAAGATGGACAAGATCTGACTAATGTTAAAAATTATCGGCCAATTTCGTTGTTGAATAATGACTACAAAATATTCGCAAAAATTTTGTCGAAGAGGTTAAAGGGATGGCTGTTGGAATTTATTGCAGAAGAACAGGCTGGATTTTTACCCAATAGACAAATTAAGGATAATCTAAGGACAGTAATAAACGCTATTGAATACTATGACAAGCATTGTGATAGGGAAGTTGGTTTCTTCTTCGTGGACGCGGAAAAAGCATTTGACAATCTGAATTGGGACTTTATGTTTGCCACTATGGAAAAGCTGCAAATGGGAGAAAACTTCATACAAGCAGTTAAAGGAATTTATAAAGACCAGTGTGCAGCGATTGTAGTGAATGATGATTTGACCAAAAAACTGAAAATAAGCAAAGGTACAAGACAGGGCTGCCCTTTGTCTCCATTGTTGTTTATTCTGATTTTGGAAATATTGTTGATTCAAATACGAGAGGACGATACAATTCGAGGCATAAAAATAAAGGAATTTTCCTACAAAGTCAGAGCATTTGCGGATGATGTAATGGTAATAGTAGAAGATCCAATAGACAACATGCCAAAAATAATAGATAAAATAAAGGAATTTGGAGACTTGGCTGGATTTTATGTGAATAAAAAGAAGTCGAAGATATTGTGTAAGAATATGACAAAGTAAAAACAGCAAGAACTAATGGAGATAACGGATTGTGAGGTAACCAATAAAGTGAAGTATCTAGGTATTGAGCTGACCACGAAAAATATAGATTTATTTTAAAATAATTATAAGAAACTATGGCTACAAATAGAAAGAGATTTGATAAAATGGAATAAATTAAACTTGTCATGGTTGGGAAGAATAGCAGCAATCAAGATGAATGTGTTACCACATGTGATGTTTTTGTTGCAAACAATCCCAATTATCCGAGACTTCAAACAATTTGACAAATGGCAAAGGAAAATCTCAGACTTTGTGTGGGCAGGCAAGAAACCCCGTGTGAAAATGAAAGTATTACAAGATTCAAAAGAAAGAGGTGGACTGCAACTGCCAAATATAAGATTATACTACGAAGCAATATGTTTGGTATGGTTAAAAGATTGGATAATGCTAAAAGACCGTAAATTGCTAGCTTTGGAGGGACATAAAAAACTGTTTGGATGGCATGCATATCTGTGGTTTGACAAAGTAAAAGCGGACTCTATGTTTTTGCATCATTATATTAGAAGAAGCCTTTTCACAATCTGGAAGAAATACTATACGGAAGATGGTATCCCCTCATGGGTGGTACCATACAAAGTAATAGATCCGAGAGCTGTTTATAATGAACAACAATGTTTAACCTATAAAGAGATAACAATAATGGAACATAAAAGGTTAAAAATAAAAACGCAAGAAGAGGTATCTCCTCATTATGGATGGTTTCAATATAGGCAAATCAGAGATCTTTACAACTCGGACTGTTCAAAAGGAGGAATAAGATTGGAAAAGTCGGAATTAGAAGAAGTGATTTTACAAGAAGGTAAAAAAGAAATCTCAAAAATTTATAAAATACTTCTAAAATGGCACACGGAAGATGAAACAGTTAAAGTCCAGATGGTGAAACGGGCAATAAATTTTCATAAAGAAATAACAATGGAAGCTTGGGAGCATTTGTGGAAAAATACACTGAAGATTTCAACTTGTACAAATATTAAAGAGAATGTATATAAAATGATGTACAGGTGGTATCTAACACCAAAGAAAATTGCGTGAGGAAATACTAATATGTCAGACAGATGCTGGAAATGTAAAAAGCATGAAGGATCATTATATCATATGTGGTGGACGTGTGAGGTAGCTAAGCAATACTGGGGAGATATAATTGAAGTAATTAATGAGGTTTTGCAAACCCAAATAAATAAGAACCCAGAATTGCTGCTACTGAACTTGGGAATGGAAGATGTTCCAATGCAGTACAGAACATTGTTATTTTATATGACTACAGCAGCAAGACTTTTATATGCACAGAAATGGAAAGTACAAGAAATACCAACTACAGAAGATTGGATTTACAAATTGCTGTACATGGCTGAGATGGATAAAATGACAAGAAAACTCAAAGACCTTGATCCAGGAGAATATATTGCAGATTGGGGGAAATTGAAACAATATCTAGAAAAAAATGGGATGTGAAAGGAGGACTGTGGCAGTTTGAGAACTATTAATTTGTGATTTCTTAAATAGAAGAGAGAAGTAACTTTACCATTAATGGGAAAATTTAGCTATTAACTAACCTAAGCTAGTATTACCATTAAGAGACTTTATCAAAAATATACAGTTTAAACAGTGTTGTAGAGAATGGATATATTAGTGGACTGGATAGAGTATATATAAGAGAATTTGAATATGCTTAGAGTAAGAGATATAATACATATATGATTTAGAAGAATTTAATGGAAAATAAGTTAAGTAACAAGATAGGTTAAGGGTTGGAAAGCTGTTGGAAGTCTACAAGGAGGGGGGAGGGAAAGGGTGGGAGTTGAAATAAATTAGGTATGATGGGGAGTTGTATGTAATAACTATGTACTCACTAGGGGTGTGCAGTTCGGGTTTTGGAAAACCCGAAAAAACCCGAATCAACCCGAATCAACCCGAATCAACCCGAATCGATTTGGGTTTTCCGAATCGCCATAACCCGAATCGATTCGGGTTGATTCGGGTTAGCTTTTTCAATGGGAGAAAGCCTCCCCCAGGCTTCTCTGAAGCCTGGGGGAGGCATTTTCCCACTGAATCAACCCAAAATTGGTGGGGGCCTTCCTCTAACTCCCCTCTAACAACCCCCAAGGTTCAGAATGATTGGACTTTGGGGGGCCATGTTATGGCCCCCCAAACCAGGTCCCCCTATCCTCGCCTTAAAAAGGGCATAGCAAGTGGGAGCAGGCTGAGCCTTGGTGGGGTGTGGGAGGAAAGGTGGGAGAAGGGCCCCTGAGGGTTGGGGGGCATTTTGCATGCGAAATGCCACCCCTGGCAAAGGAAGCCTGCCTCTTCATTTTTTCATGAGCAGCAGCAACCTAAAGCTATGTCCTTTTTTAAGGCGAGGATAGGGGGACCAGGTTTGGGGGGCCATAACATGGCCCCCCAAAGTCCAATCGTTCTGAACCTTGGGGGGTTGTTAGAGGGGAGTTAGAGGAAGGCCCCCACCAATTTTGGGTTGATTCAGTGGGAAAATGCCCCTGGGGAGGCTTTTTCCCATTGAAAAAGCTAACCCGAATCAACCCGAATCAACCTGAGTCAACCCGAATTGGAAAACCCGAATCGGCTGGGCGATTCGGGTTTCTGCTAAACCCGAATCGGCTTCTCGATTCGGGTTTACCAGATTCGGAAAACACAAACCAGGGTGCCTTTGCACACCCCTAGTACTCACCAATAATTTTTTTAAATAAATAAATAAATAAACTCCCCTCTGTCTGGAGATCAGGGGGCGGGGTCATCAGCCATGTGACCATTTTCTCCAAGGGTGATTTAAACTTTAAAAACCTCCCCCCTTGTTCCAGCTGACCCAAAGTGACGTCATTGTGTGGTTCTGAGTTCCACCGCTGAGTTCCACCACCTCTTTTGCCAGAAAAAAAGCCCTGCTCATACCTATATCTCACATTAGAAGAATGAATAACCTCAAACAATATCCTTGGGTGGGAACAAATTAGCTTCAGGAATGGCTTTGCACCTTAAGATCATTGTTTGATCTTAGCCCATTTAGTTGAAAAATATACTTCCCCCCTAAGAGGTAGACTGTATGCCAGATTTATAGATCTTAAGAGAGCTTTTGATACTATATTCAGGAGAAGATGGTAGGGAAAACTGGAATGTACTTCAATTGATAAAAGATTGCTTTGGCTAATAAAAAAAACCTCTACTCCTCTTGTATGGCTCAAGGCCGCTGTGGAGAAAAGGGAGAACTTATGGAGTGTTTTTGCCTTGATAAAGAAGTGAAGCAAGGCTGCCTCTTAGCACCTCTACTTTTTAATTTGTATTTGAATGGCCTAGCAACTGCCCTTTCTTCTGCAGAATTCCACTCTCCAGATTTATCTTCAAAGGCATTATTTCTACTCCTTTATGCAGATGATGCTGTCCTCATGTCCCACACTCAGGTTGGACTGACAAGACTCCTAAATCACTTTTCAAATGACTGTAAACATGAAGAACTTATGATTAACTATTCAAAATCAAAGGTTAGGGTCTTCTCTAAAGCCAAGAAAATTACCACCTTGGTCTGTAGAATTGGCAGTGTCCAATTAGAACAAGTCTCCAAATTCCCATACCTGGGTGTGGTTATTGTGAGGGGGGAGATATATATACATGTGAATATCTCTGTGAATCCTCAGTATGGGGCATATCCCATCACTCACTTGGTGAAGAATATACCACCTTTCCACACATATGACTGTGTGTAGAAGAGTACACAGTGAAGTCCAGTGAGAAGAAATATAATTTAAGTTTGTTTAGTTAAAGAAGAACTTCATTTAAAAACTATTTACAATAATATAAACAACAAACTGAGAGAAACGTTCATCTGTCTTGTACAGGAGAGAGAGAGAGTTCCTGTGTATAACTGACGCAGAACGGAATCTTCACTCACAGCAGGGAGAGGCTAGCTCAGGAGCTACAGATAAACAAACTATACAAAGTATCAAGCCCTTCACTCTGCCAGCACCCTGTACATTCAAATTAGGCCACAGCGTTTTATTCCTACAGTTATCGATCCCCATCTTAACTGGCAATCCCATTTTAAATTTGCAATAAATAAAATCAAACCTTCTGTGTCAGCAATTGAACTCTTCTCTAAGAGAGGCAAATATATCCCAGGAGGCTTGCATGCATTCAATATATAAATCATTCCACAACTCTTTTATGGAGCTTCAATATGGATTCTTCAAGAAAATGAAAATCTAGATCAACCACTTGCCACTTTCTGCGACATATTAGAGAAACCCCAAACTGTATAGCTGGGATGCTTTAAGATTAGAATTGAGCCAGAGCTCTATTGAAACCAAAGTTTGGCTGCATGCCTTCAAACATAGGCTAAATGTCTTTTTCTCCACAAAGGACAGTCTGCTTTATGAGCTAAATCAAGATCAATTCTACTCCCATTGGATGCAAGAAATATATAAGAAACTATACAGTCTTGGCCTAGAAAAGGATGATATACTAATACTAGGGAAAAGGGAATCTTTATTAGTGATCAAGAAATGCATAAAAGTCCTAGATTACTCTAGCTCAGTTATACAAGCTTGGAGAGTATGTTTCACCCAGTTCTTTGGTATCTTTCCACCTCCAACCATTCCAGCCTACATTAAATACCTAACAGTTCCTTGGTACTGTAGAGCATTCATGCTTGCAAGCCTAAACGGTTATCCCTTAGCAGTCACATATGGGAGATACTGTAATTTGCCTTATTCAGATAGACCCTGCCAATGTGATTTGAAAAAGGTTGACTCCCTGTCCCATAGGATACTGGAATTCCCCTCAGTATAACTTTTATCACGAATTATGAATTGTCCCTATTTTAATTAAATTACCTTCTACAGTTTTAAAAAATAATATAGTTCCCTACTACACTGGCTGTGGCCAAGTATCTCTCCACCATATTTTCCTTAAATCTGTTTCACATACAAAATTAGTTAAAGAAAGTCTGGTATAATATTCTTACAGGGACCACATCATAGAAAATAATGAACTTATGTTAATGCATTGGGAGGACTATGTGTCTCTTACAGAGCTAAACATTCAAGTGTATGGCTATAAGAGCAAATTTTGAAACTGAAAGTATAGTTATTGACATAGATGAAATATATGTTCTTTAGCCAAATGTAGGAATAATGGGGAACTATATAAATATCATAAATATAAGAACAATATCATATATCTAATGCTGAACCTACACCTCAGGGCCAGGTACAGACTGAGGAGTTATTTGTAAAAATCTGGGTCTAGGTATACCAGGTGCCTCAGGGGCCTGGGGGGCAGAGGCAGTGGGAAACACCTCCCAAGTGAGCATGAAGCATGAGCGCCTACACTCCCCCATCATGCTGGAAAATGATGAGGGAGCTACATGTCACACTGAAGCCAAATTAATTAAAAATCGGCCATTTGATATTGTTTTTAATGACTAGGGTTTCAGCACGACCTGCAGCTCCTCCATCACACTGGAAAATGATGTTATTTTCTAGCACAACAGGGGAGTGCAGGTATGTGTGTCTGTGCTCTTCTTCCCCTTGTGCCTTTCCCCCCACTGGCCAGGTGAATGGGGCTGGGGGGAGCAGGGGAAAACTTACCTGGGTCAGCCCCTAGGTTGACACAGAAATCCCCCAAAGGAATTTTTTTTTAATCTTCAAAACTCTAAAAATGTTTATTTACTGAGGAAAAAACTGAGCTCTCACAATGCTATAAGATTTCAGGTTCAATTTTAACAGTTGTTAGTAACCTAACAAGAAGCAGGCTTGCCTTGACCTACAATCATATTCAAAGTATAGTCCTGCTTGACATGAGTTAAAATGTATCATGGATATGATTCTTAATTCTGATTGAGCTCATTTCTTGAGACCTGTCCAGACTTGTTATCTGCTCCAGATGCAAGTCTGAAACCATTATGGTGGGAGGATGGGACAGCAAAGGCTAAAGCATTCTGTCCAGTTAGCTTAACTGAACCCAATTTCATTTCTCAGGAGGGAGCTGATACATTGGTCTTTCGGTATGATACAGCTGAAGAATATCACCCTCTTATGTCATTGCCAAGCTCTGGTTAGTCAGCCAAATCACCCCCGTATTGCTGGGGAATATGGAATAAAAATTGGCAAGTTTAGTTATGCCTCTGTCCTGAGTTCGGAGTCCAGCCTGGATTGCTGGGCTTTGCCATCTAGATTTACAACTATGTCCTGCATTGTACAGGCTGGCCAGGTCTGGGCTCCACTGGAATAAGGCTGCAGCCTTGGTTGGCGAGACTTGGGAGCTTAGGGCCAAGCTACAAGTGACAAATGACACTTGAAAGGCAAGTGGATCAATTGGAGTGCAAGTGGAGGGCAAGTGAACAGGGAGAAATACACTTGCCATTCAAGTGTCATTTATCACTTGTAGTTTGGCCCTTAGACTTGAGACTGGGGCTGAAAGTCAGGAGCCTGGGGCACACAGCTTGTGCCTAGTGGACAGTTGATCCAGTTATGCAGCCTTCTCAAGCCTCAGCCTAAATAGGCTGAGAGTTAATCTGACTCGGCTGCATTTGCTGACAGGTGTTGAGGCTGCTGAGAATGAGCTATACCGTGGATAGGATCCTGCAAAGCAGTGCTACTCTGAGATCTAGTCTGGATCCAGGCTGAGATTGCATGCTGCCAATCTAACAATTTTCTTTGTGTAGCCGCTGCCTGGACATTCTGCAGATGCAATTCTTGTGGACTGGGAGCAGGACTTGAGGGACTGTGAGTCTTGGTTTGCATCCTGCCTGGCAGATTCCTAGTGGTTATCTCAGAGGCAGGTGGCAAGGGCTCACTTGCAGGTTCTGGCAGGGTGGCCCCTGGTGCTGCTGGAGCATGGGCAGCAGGTGCCGTTGCAGCATCAGGCCCTCCCTGATCCCACTGGTCCTCCTGGTTCCCTGGTTGTGGCTCCTCAGTAGAGTTGCCAGGTCCCCTGGGGATGAGGAGATCATTGGGGGTAAAAGTGGGGGAACTCATCGTACACAAGCTTGACAACACTCTGGAGCCTTCATTGACATACCAAGTCATCCCCAGCACAACAATGAAGGCTCTGGAGCTTGCAGGAATGTGCTCTGGAGCTTCCATTTCCATTCCCCGCACATTTTCCCCACACACACCAGTCAGGTAAGAGTGGCAGAGGCTGGGAGTGGGGGGATCTTGTCCTCTGACCGGGAGACCTGGAGACCCTACTCCTCAGGCTCTTCCTCTGAACCCTCTGAGTTGGTAGCAGCTATTTACTTCAGGTATAGAGTGGCCCATTGTGAAGGTCCTCTTGCCCTGTGATTGCTTTGAGTTCTTGACAATAAACAATTAACTCAGCTGGAATCGCTGGAAGATGCTAGTATCCAGGTGGTACAAGTGATAGGGAAAGGGAGGAAGTAGTGGGTGGGTAGAAGAGCCTCTTTTTTGTTTTCAATCCCCTCCCTTTATTGTTTTATAGCTTAATGTTTTCCTACAAACCTGTGCATTCCCTCTAGTTTGTAGAAAGATATCCCTCCTCTGTTCATGGCTCCAGTCTTTGGATTTAACAATCCATATCTAGGATCATGTCCAAAACTAGAAATAATGATTAAACCTTTAAAAAAAGGTTTGTGAAAGACCCCATTATATTGGGGAAAGACATGAATAAAATTTTAATTTCTAATGTTGATAGATACAATGGAAGTCATGGGAAAATATTTTACCTAACAATTTAAGGAAAGGTATAAGGATTTTGGAATAAGTAGATTTCTGAGAAATTAATAATTGCATCAAGCATGACTGCAACTTTTATTCTGTTCCTAATCACTTATGCTTCAGATCTGACTTGTTACTGATTTCTCAAGGTTTGACAAAAATATAATGGAAATGAGAACAGAATCTGCTGTAATGCCAACCATAGTCCAATTACATTGATCGTGAAATATGGGGAATATAAAATAGAAATTGAGTTAGTTTATGTTGGAGGATGGGTCTTTTCTGTGTGGAGCATACTTAGTAGAAAGGAACCATTGGATCTAATTCACTGATTGCAGAATCACTTATTAGTCTATATATTGCCATTACTTTTAGACATTTAATTGTCCCTGTAGATATTCAAAGGCTAGTGTATTTCCATATCAGACATTACTTTAAAATTATTAATTGTGGCTGACATATAACAATTTCCTAAGTGGTTTGAAATGACCAGATTTGCATCCAATTGTTCTTTTTCATTTGCAGAGCCTTTTTATTTACACAAAGGCACTAGAACAAGATCCTTAAAATGATGAGGAACATGCCTCATTTCACAAATTCCTCAGTGGCTAGGCTGTTTCATTGCATTTCATACCACAAAAATGTTGTGGTATGAAACTTTCAAGCTTTCATGGCAAAAACGAGCTGAGCTTCCTAATCTATCCATCTTTATTTTTTAAAGGGATAATCCTTATATTAAAACCGTCTATGATCTCAGCTTCCTCAGTGTTGAGAGACTGAAGATACCTCTATACCAGAATGATTTCTTTTACCAGCTAAGTTCTCAAGGACATCAGTTCCATAAAGCCTGTAGATTAGCTCATCTCCACACAGGTATGTTCCATCGGTCTTTCCCTATATCACATTGATTAAGAATTTTGCCAGACTATTGGTCTAGGAATCTTGAACATATTTAATTTATTACAAAACACTCAGTATGCATACTGGGTCGTTGTTCAAAATGTGTTGGGTTAGCTGTTTAACAACAAGAAACTCTGAACTTTATCTTTGGCAAGCACTTTTTTAGCCATTTAAATTATTATTTTTTAAAAAAAAACTGATGGCGCAATATGTGAAGCTGGGTAAATCTGGACTATTTTCCAACCAATATATCCAGTTCTCAATATAGCAAAATGGTGGATACTTAAATACAGAGATTAGAGTAATGATCAGACAAGACAGATCTTTCTACAAAACCCGACGTTTGCAGAAAAATCTTAAGTAAAAACCCCTTGGGGTGCTTAATCCACCCCCAAATAATAGAATCAGTGCTTGTAGCATTAAGAAATGAATGCCTTCAGTGGCCTTTGCTAGGCAACCACAACAGTATTACCAGCATTCAAGCATTGGTTTCTGTAAGTAAAAGGCAGGGCCCTTTCCAGGGGGATGAGATAGGGCCCTTTCTAGGGCTGTTTTGTCCACTAAGGGAAGATGCATCAGGACCAAGCCTACCAGCAACCACCAGGTGACTTGCTATCATGTGACTTCCATGACTCACCCAGGCCAGGCTGCTTGCTACTGTTAAGCAGAAGCCACCCCACAAAAGAGGAAACCTGGACATGACATCAGATCTCTCTAGGAATCTCTGGAAACTCTAAATGCCATCATTGATGGTGCCCTCATGTTCCTGCCTCCCCTGTCTCCCATGCTTGGCAACCCTATGTAGTGATGAGAGTTTCAGACTAGGATCTGGGAGACCCAGCTTCAAATTCTCACTCTGCCATGGAAATGCATGTGGTGACCTTGGGCCTAACACATACTTTCAGCCTAACCTACCTCACAGATTTGTGAGGATTGTTATTGGAGGAGAGGAAAAATATGTGAGCTGCTTTGAATCCCCATTGTGGAGAAAGGCAGGGTACAAATGAAGTGATTAAATAATAAATATTGCTGAAAATAGGAGACAATAAAAGGTACCAACCTTTAAGTGTTGGGAAACGAAAAGGAAGCAGGGAAAGGTGAGGCTAAGGGAGCTTCCACAAGGAGGAAAATTGTGTAGATAAGATAGCATAAATATCTAGACCAATATTGAATAAATATAAGTATACATAAAGTCACAGTCACAAGGGGTCTTCAAAACTAACTGGTAAGTATTTTTTTATATAAATTTTTATTTTTTACTACAAGATAAAGGGTACAGAATATAGGGGATGGGGAAAAGAAGTCCCCCCCCCAAAAAAAAACTAACTGGTAAGTATTCATCTACAATCCTTATCACTGTTCCTTTAAGAAGTGAAGATGGAGAGAAGGTAAGTAAATTTAACATCTGGAAGGCAAATATCTGCAAAAATAGAAAATAGAGGGGGAAAACCATCAATAAACCTTCTTGGACGTATGTATTTATTGTATTGCATTATACAGGATACAGGACTGTATTTATAGTATTGCATAGCATAAATTATATGATTGGCACTTTAAGCACAATTGCACTTTGATGTTACATTAGATTTAAATTAGTTTGTGTGTATGTTACATTCTTCATATCCCCAGGCAGTTTGCTCCTCTTTTCCAGAAGTCCTTTACTAGAGCTATGGATAAAGTGGATATCAGTTCTCAAACTCTTAAGCATGGTAGTCAACCATATTGGGTTTCTTCAGAGATGCATTTGAAGCCTAATCTCTGGGCTCAATTTTTTTTCGAAGTACAAAAGGCTTTCTTGTCATAAAATCATCACACTTCCTGAGTCTAAATTACTTTTATGCCTCTTCTGAATAGCTAAGCTCTTATGAGCCACAATACTCTCTTTTCCTTTATCATGGTGAGAGTTCATGTTCCATTAGAAAGGTGGGACACTAAAAAAACGAGCCAGCCTTCCACAAAAAAGGGGGGGCAACAATCCATTAGTGAAGCATAGCCCCTTTCTCACTTTGTTGGATTGCCCAGAAGAACTTTCTGGGCCAATGGAGTTCCATGTGATTTAAATGTGATGAAGTCCAGTTCTTGTCATCCGGTCCATAATTTTTATTCATCTCTTATTCCAAGTGCCCCCATGACTGGCCTGAGGATGACCTGTTAATGCATTGTTTCCGCAGGCTATTCCCCATTCTCTCACTTTAAGCATTCATAGTTTCTGCAACCCCAAAACTGACCATCAAGTGAATTGCCTCCTCTAATTTTGAGGTATAGTGCCTCACCTAGTTCAGCCCTATAGAGTCAATACTTGAATAAAATGTTCTAACTCAGTATTCTCCAACAGGGAGAATAACAGGGAGTCATCCAGAATCAGGCCTGACCAGAGTCATCCAGATTCTGGATGATTCTGGTCAGGCCTGATTTAGATAAAGGAATGCACTTAAGAAGCCCTGAGTGTCTAGTTAGTTTTGCCATATCAAATAATTTAACTCCTGGCCAGAGCTACACTGCAGACAACGTTTTAGGATCGTTACTGGGGGTAGTGCACAAGTAATACAATTATGGAATCAGTGCTTCCTTTTTAAGCCTTTATTATTACAGTATACCTACTTAATATTCTTAATAACAACTCAACCAACAGAAAATCATTACCATCCATTATAACAAATACAAAGACTATTAAGGAGAACAATTACTTGAGTCCAAAAAGTATCTTGCCCAAAGATAAGAAGGTCACAGACAAGGAGCTCCCTCTAAGAAGAAGCTCTCTATCAGTTTAGCTTGTCATATTTATAGAGTTTCAAAATTTTCTCTTAACAATAGCTGCTTCAAAGAATCAAATTCTTGGCTAACATTATCTTGTGGTTTCTCATAATCCAAAGCCCCTATCTACTTCAGTGACTGATACATTACCTTGTTGTACACACACAAAATGGGCCTAATATTAAAATTCACTAGAGACAGAGCCATGGAGCTACTGCTGTCACCCTTGCACATGTCATCTTTGTATGTTGGAAGAAACTTTGCCCCAAAGGGGTTTCTGTCCCTGCCACCAGAGGCATTGGCTGAGATGTCACAAAACTCAGTAGCATTTCTATTTTGAACTTTGCATCCCTGGTAAGCCAGTAAAAGAAATCAATCAGGGAGCTAGCAAAACTGTGGCAAATCCATAGTATGGAAAGTGATGCTAACAATACAACTATTGGTTTCCCTCATAGGATTGCCCTTTCAATGCCTTTTAAGGTTTGGGGGTGGGAGGTTTACATAACCCTGGTGAATTGCTCAAATTCTCTACACCTATATGGGATTCTGCCACTTGGAGCAGGGTATTCACCCTTTAAATGGGCTCAAAGAGTACAGCCCTACTCTCAGGCCAAAGCCTGATGGGTTCCTGAGGCTCCCTCCATTATTATACAGATGTAGAAAAGAGGGCCTACCTAATCACTGGCAATCTGTAAGAAAGCTTTCTGGCCTCCTAACAGAACTCTCACAAGTTCCTTCTCAGTGCTTCCTTCATATTGAGCTTCCAAAGGGCATTACCCAGCCAGGATCCCTCTGTTGAGCCTCATCTCTTTGACTCAACACTCTTGTGGACATACATGGCATTTACTCATGTATGAACTGTATGTTCATAGTAGGGTTGCCAGTCCTTTAAGTCTCCTGGTGGGAGACTGGGATGCTGGCACTTACCCTGCGCTGGCTTCTGTGTTCTCTTTTGCATGCATGCTGCATGTGTGTACGTGCTCCCAGGCATGTGTGATGATGTCACTTCCGAGAACTGATGTCATCACACGGGTCAAAGGGCGACCCAGGAGCGCAAGCGCTGTCTCCAGAGGGCTGAATCACTCCCCCTCCATGGGCCTGATTCGGCCCTAAATGGGCCATTGTGGGGTGCCAGAGTGCACCATGGCAGGGTGTGGGGGCACACTGCACTGCCTGGGGGTGCGCCGGTGCCACCGTGGGGCACAGTGGGGGTGCGCCCCCACTGGCCAGGTAAGTGGGGGTGGGGAGGAGGAGGTGGAAACAGGGGATCCCCCGTCCTTAGCAGGGGAATGGCAAGCCTAGTTCATAGGGTCTCTGAGTGTCAGGGTCAGGTGGGGTCACGTGCACCGGCTGGGTTGGGGTGGCCGTCCTGGCCTCCTCCAAGCGGGTCCGCCTCCTTCCCTGCCATCAGCCGCCTGGTTGGCTGCACTACCCGGGCCTGTGGCAGGCGAGGGCTCCTCCCCAAGAGGCCTCAGAATTAGGATAGGCACTGGGCCTGGCCACCCTGGCCACCCTGGGACAGCTGTCTCTTCACCACAGATACAGGCTATTCCCCTCGTCACAACACTCCTCTTCGGACTGGGTTCTGGAGCCCTCTTTTATACCTCCCCCTATTCCCAGTTCCACCCCCGCTCCCAGGACCCTGCCCCAATGGCCAGGCCCACCACCTGGAGCAAGTGGGGCCAAAGGCCAGGGCTCCACCCCACCCTATGCTGCAGTCCCTGGCTGTGCTTCCCTCCACCTGGCTGCCTCCCTCTCTCCTGTGCGCTCGTCCGTGCTGCCCTCCCCCTGGCCCAATCGCCGCCTGCCTCCAGCGCAGTGGGGGCAGGCCTGGACATGGGCTCGGCGCGTGGCTAGCACGGCCTCGGACGGTGTCGGCTGGGCCTGCCACATCTCGGGGTGCCCGGAGGCCATGCCGCACTGCTGCACCTGCTCCGCTGCGCTGCAGCCCGTCTGGGAGCCGCTGCCACAGCTCTGGCAGCCGGGCGTGCCGGGCAGAGCCCACCCTGACCCCAGGCCCTGTCGCCGCCATGGCCGTCTCCGCCGCCTCTGCCGCCGCCACAGCTGTCTCCACCGCCGCAGCCACTGCGGCCGCCACCGCAGCCTCTGCGGCCGCCACCGTCTCCTCGGCTGCCCTTGGCCTGGCCTTGCTGAGGTGAGGAGGGCCAGGGGGAGGCCCTAGGTGGCTGCTTGTCTGGGGGCCACGGGCAGGTGCTGGACACTGAGCAATTAAGAATCCTGCAAAAGGCAGGGCCCTTTGTGATACATACAGAGTGTACAATTTGTATGTGCTCTTTCTACACCATGATGAATACACATGGGATTTGTAGAAAAGGCCATCACATAGCCTGTACACAGTTTGAAATGTCTGTTCCCTTTGGAATTCTAATGTTATACCTTCTTGGTCCTGGCCTTCTTGGTCCTGGCCACAGCCTGGTGGAACTCTCTGTCTAACGAGACCAGGGCCCGGCAGGATCTGTTATCCTTTCTTTGGGCCTACAAGACAGAGCTGTTCCGCCAGGCATATGGGCGGTGCTAGGCAGAGCCCCCTGGCCAGTAGATTGCAGAATATGCCCTCCCTACTAGCAATACCTCCATCTAGCAAACAGTCCCCAGTATGATGCTCTAGAGATGGGTGAAGGTCGGTCAGTTGGTTGCTGTGCCATTATGATTATGTATATATATATGTATTTTTAACTGTGTAGCTTTGACTGTTTTATGGTTTTAACTGGTATCAATTATTTAATGTGTTTTAATTGTATATGGTTGTAATCTGCCTGGAGCCTGCTGGTGTGGGGAGGGTGAAATATAAATCGAATAAATAAATAAATACCTAGAAGCCCTTCCAATGTGTGGGATCTGTTTTTCACATCTCCTATTCTTTTTATCTCTACATTTAACTTTCCAAAAGTATTGCATTGAATTCTGGCTCCTCCCAGACTCCCTTATGTTTTTTCCCCTTTATAACTTGAAACTTTGTTATTAATAAGTACTAATGCCAGTTATTTTCATTCTACTTGATAGTAGTTCCTTCTCCTCTCTATTTTGTTCTTATTTTACATGGATCTCAGGGCCAAGCTACAAGTGACAAATGACACTTGAACAGCAAGTGGATTGAGTGGGGGGCAAGGGAACAGGGAGAAATACACTTGCTGTTCAAGTGTCATTCGTCACTTGTAGCTTGGCCCTCAGTTAGGATTGTGTCAAAGGTTTTAAAGCAGGAATGATGGATATTCCAAAGATATATTCCATGCTTAAACTGACTAAAAGAATTATGTCCTCTGCCCTCAAAGTTAGCAAAAAGAATACATTTCTGCATGTTTCTTATGCCCTTTTCTCCTTCCTACCTAAAATATAGATAGTGTCATTAGAGAGAGAAAGGAGTTCCTCAAGAATGAGCAAGAACTTGAGAAGATCCTGAAGAAGAGGCGCCTGGACTTTTTAGACATCCTTCTTTGTGCCAAGGTCAGTGTTGCTAAAATCATTTCACAGTAGAACTTGGTCC
Source organism: Eublepharis macularius (assembly GCF_028583425.1). Taxonomy (NCBI): domain Eukaryota; kingdom Metazoa; phylum Chordata; class Lepidosauria; order Squamata; family Eublepharidae; genus Eublepharis; species Eublepharis macularius. Next base: position 94,393,872 of record NC_072794.1, on the reverse strand, counting down.
TGTGTATAGGCATGCATGTAAGTGCATAACTGAGCTGACCTTGCATGATTCCCATCACCAATGCAATCCTAAGCAGCATTATACCCGTCTAAGGCCACTGAAGTTGCACACTGCAACTTCTTTGGATACCAGTATATTTTGGTATTGATCTTAAATGGCTTAGGACAAGGGTATTTGTGAGATGGCATCTGCTCATGTAAGCCAGCCCATGATCTTCCATTAGGTATTGGTGCCATTCTCTGTGTCCCCAGGCATGGGACTGGTGAGCAAAAAGGACAAGATTTTGTCAGCTGTGGTCCTCACTCTTTGACTTATAGAGATCCACCATTTGAAAGTGGTTGGCTGATATGGCTGATGGTCCTGGAGAGCTGAACTCGAAACCCTCTGTCAGAGTTATCCAACCCAGTTCTTATTTCCTTCAATCAGGCAGCAGCACTCTCAAGCACCAGAGGGGCCTAATTTGTATTAGAATCATGGCATTCATGGAAGTTCCATTTTCCTAACTGAAACAGCTCCTTGGGGGCATTATTTGCCCCATTGGGGACTTCATGTGCAGCCTATCAGACTTAACTCATTATGTCTACTTAAGTGTGTCTACTCAGGCCCTTAGAGACAGCAATAGAAAGTAGTTGCTTGCTATTTTTCCACAACACATGCGTGCACGCGCACATGCGTGCGTGCCAAAGGCTTCATCTGTCTGTCTTCTATTTTATTCCAAAAATAACCCTGTGAGGTAGGCTAAACTAAGAGATAGTGATTCGCTTAAGATCACATAAGCATTATGGTTCAAAGGGTCTTTAGATCTTTCATTCTACATACGACATTATAACATACTAGGAACACAGCACAGCCAACAGTAGATCTCCTGCCTTAGCAGTAGCCCTCTAGCACTAGCTCAGCCTTCTTCTTCTAGGACTTGATATTGAAAGTGAACCTGGGCTAACTGTTCAGCTAACTGTCTCTTCTCCAATTCAACTTGGCTTTACCAGTTTGGATTTCAGTACAGGTTCTTTAAATATTGGTGGATTTTTTTTAAATGGAGCAATGTCAAGCATTTAATTTTAATGTTTTTTTACTGATGAATTTTACATCCCAGCTCCTCTTACTGCAGGATATGCATGTACCACCTGCACCCCTGTAATTTGCAGCTCTGGCCATTACAGTCTCTAAAGAGTATATTACAAATTTCATTTGATATTGTATAAAAACTTGGTATGGTATAAACATTCAGTTCTGTATAAAAAAACAAACTGACCTAGTTCTTTGAACAAGCTGAAATGGATCCAAAGGAGGGCAATAAAGATGGTGAGGGGTCTGGAAATCAAGTCTTATGAGGAAAGACCAGTATGTTCAGCTGGAGACGAGATGACTGAGAGGTGATACATTAGTCATTTTCAAGTATTTTAAGGCCTGTTACATAGAGGATGGAGCAGAGTTGTTTTCTGTTGCTCCAGACAATTGGACCAGAAACAATGAGTTAAAATTAAAGCAAAAGAACATTCAGCTAAACATTAGGAAGAACTTCCTGACAGTTGGAGTGGTTTCTCAGTGGAAAAGGCTCCCCCAGGAGGTAGCGGGCTTTACTTCTTTGGAGGTATTTAAGAAGAGACAGCTGACAGCTATGATGATTATGACTCAATATGAATGTTCACAGATTGGGAGATGGAAGGCATGAAGGGATGAGTCAGTGCGAGGCTCTTATGGCCCCTTCTTACATGCCCAGGTAATGCCAATCACCATTTTGGGGTCAGGAAGGAATTTTCCTCCAGGCTATATTGGCCAGGTATCCTGGAGATTTTTTGCCTTCCTCTGGGTATAGAGCAGGAGTTACTGGGGGAGGTGAGGGGGAAGTGTGTGTTATATGCCATCAAGTCACCTCCAACCTATGGCGACCCTATGAAGGAAAGAACTGCAAAACATCCTATCATTAACAGACATGCTCAGATCCTGCAAACTGGAGGATGTGGCTTCTTTCATTGAGTCAAGCCATCTCATTTTAGGTCTTCCTCTTTTCCTACTGCCTTCCACTTTTCCTAGCATTATTGCCTTTTCCAGAGAATCTTGTCTTCTCATGATGTGACCAAAGTACGATAGGCTTAGTTTTGTCATTTTAGCTTCTAGGGAAGATTCAGGCTTGATTTAATCTAGTACCCACTTATTTGTCTTTTTGGCTGTCTATGGTATCCACAAAACTCTCCTTCAGCACTACATTTCAAATGGATCAATTTTCTTCCTGTCAGCTTTCTTCACTGTCCAACTTTCACATCCATGCATAGTAATAGGGAATACCATAGTTCGGATTATCTTGATCTTGGTTTCCAGAGAGCCATCTTTATCTTTAAGGATCTTATCTAGCTCCCTCAAAGCTGCTCTTCCAAGTCTCAATCTTCCTCAGTCTTCTTCATTGCAGTCTCCCTTTTGGTTGATGATTGAGCCAAGGAATAGAAAATCTTGAACAATTGAAATTTCCTCATTGTCATCCTTAAAATTGTGTAATTCCTCAGTAGTCATTACTTTTGTCTTCTTGATGTTCAGCTGTAATCCTGCTTTGGTGCTTTCTCTTTTAACCTTCATCAGTAGTCATTTCAAGTTTTCACAATTTCCTGCCAATAATATGGTATAATCTGCATATCTCAAATTGTTAATGTTCCTCCCACCGATTTTCACTCCATTTTCTTTTAGATCTAATCCAGTTTTCCTTATGATATACTCTGCATAGGGTGATAATATGCATCCTTGTCTGACAGCTTTGCCAACTGGAAACCATTCTGTTTCTCCATATTCTGTTCTGACAGTAGCCTCTTGTCCAGAGTACAGGTTCTGCATCAAAACAATCAGATATTGTGGCACCCCCATTTCTTTAAGACTCTCCATAGCTTTTTATGATCCACAGAGTCATATGCTTTGCAGTAATCTATAATACACAGGCTGATTGTCTTCTGAAATTCCCTGGTATGTTTCATTAGCCGTCGTAAATTTGCAATGTGTTCTCTGGTGCCTCTTCCTTTTCTGAATCCAGCTTGAACATCTGGCATTTCTCATTCCATATATAGTAAGAGTCTTTGCTGTAGAATTTTCAGCATCACTTTGCTTGCATGGGAAATTAATGTGATAGTCCGATAGTTAGGGGTGTGCAAAAAAAAATTACGGGTTTCCCACTTCAGAAATTCCAAAGTGGGAAAAAGTTCAAAAGCAAGCCGCTTCAGAAATCGCTTATTGAGCTGCTTCAGTATGCTCTGTGAAGATTCCGAGCACACTGACAAACTTCCCACCCTGCCGCTTATTTCACTCGATGGGAGGGGGAGGACGATAACCCCTCCTCCCTCCCCCATCGGGTGAAATAAGCAGCAGGGCAGGAAGTTTACTCCGTGCTGCTTGCTTCAGCTGATGGGCAGGGGAACTTCCCCCCTGGCCAGCCAGCTGAAGCAAGTCGCACCACATTGCAAAGCACCTCATTTTGTGCTACTTGCAAGCTGCGCAGAAAGGGGCACTTTAACATTTAACCCCCCTCGGCTTGCTCCTCCGCAGGTCAGCCAGAGCAAGCCAAGGGGGGTTGCAAAACATTCCTTTCTGTGCAGCTTGAAAGCCATGTGGAAAGGGGCACTTTAACTTTTAATCCCCCTCAGCTTGCTCTAGCTGACTGGTGGGGACACCTCCACTGGTCAGCTGGTGCAAGCCGGGTGGAAAGGGGTGCTTTCAAACTTTCCACCCGTAGCTTTTTTTCTCCCATAGGACGGGGAGGAGGGAATCCTCCTCCCCCTCCCATCGGAGGGAAAAAAGTGGCGGGGTGGGAAGTTTGAAAGCAAGCACTTTTCTGGCTGTTTGCAATGCAAACAGCCAGAAAAGTGCTGTGGAGTAGCTAATGCCACTTTGTCCAAAGCTTCCCGAAGTGATACAAATCACTTTGGGAAGCTTTGCTTCGGGATTCCTGAATCAGCTCAGTAATGCTGGGGTCGATTCGGGAATCCCGAATCTTTACAGATCGGCTCAATTCGGGTTAAAACCCTGAATCGGAAACCCAAAGTGCACATCCCTACCGATAGTTGCTGCACTCTTTGCCACCCCCTTTTTTGGAATTGGAAAGTAGACTGAGTGTTACCAGTCCGTGGATCATTTTATTGTTTTCCATATTTGTTGACAGATTCTTGTTAATGTTCTGATGGACTCCATTTCTGTAGCTTGAAATATCTCTATTGGTATTCAATCTATTTCTGGTGCTTTGTTTCTCCCAATTGCATTGAATCCAGCTTTTACTTCACTTTCTAGGATTTCTGGTTCTTCATCAAAGGATTCTTTGACAAATATATATGTCATCCTTCCATCTCTTTTGTATAGTTCTTTGGATTGGATTAGATGACCCTTGGGCTCCCTTCCAGCTCTCTGTTTCTGTGTTTCTTTTTTGTGTTATTAGGATGAAAAGGGAAATCTGATGTCTGATGAAGACCTACGTGCTGAGGTGGACACTTTCATGTTTGAGGGTCACGATACTACTGCCAGTGGGATCTCCTGGCTGTTCTACTGCATGGCTCAAAACCCTAAACATCAACAAAGATGCAGGGAGGAGATAAAGGAGCGCCTTGGACAGGGAAAGACTATCCAATGGTGCATTTTAATTTTCAGTGATTAACTATAATTTTGTGCTTTCTTGCATACTGAGATATGCTACTCTAAATTATATTGGATACAAGTGGGGGACCTGTGGGGGGGATCTCATTTTGTCCTCCCCCACCATGTCCTCTTTTCCTTCCCTGACTGCCCCCATAGCCTCTTTCATTTTCCTGCTTCCCTCTCTCCTTCCCACTTCCCCTTTGTTTGCCCTTACCCTGTCTTCAGCTATTCCATCCCCCCGCCAGCCCTATGGCTCAGTTGCATGGTGGGGAACCTACACAGACTTGTGGGGAAGGGTACTTCACTTTCCCCTATATCCCCTTGCCTGCATTATTTCTTTTCCCCCTCCTCCTGGCAGCCCCCATATTCTCACCTTTCCCTTCTTCCTTCTCTTTTTCAAACCCACTAAATAACTTACCTTTTATCTGCTTCCCATCTTCACCTGTATTTATTAATTTGCTTTATTTATATACTGTCTTTCTTCACAATGGGAAGCTGAGAGTGTGTGACTGACTCAAAGTCATCCAGTGAGCTTCCACAGTATAGTGGTGATTTGAACCTGGGTCTTCCAGACCCTACTATGAAACTATAACCACTATACTACACTGGCTTTTTTGGAGGGCTTGCTGCTGACCACTAGCAAGCAGCTGAGCCTGGGTGAGTCATGAAAGTCATATGTTATCAAGTCACCTGGGTGGTTGTTGCTGGCCCTGCTCCTGATGAGTCCTCCCCCAAAGGCTAAAACAGCCCTGGAAAGGGCCCTGTCCCCATCCTCCCCAGTCTTTTATTGACAGAAATCAAGCCAGAAATACTGGATAAATTGCTAGTGAGGACAACTGATTAAAGCTACAGCTGCTCCTTTTATCATTTTTTTAAAAACAGTTTTTATTTTTTATTTTTAGATTTCAGATTTTTCGCAAACCTGGGGGATTTTTCAGACGTGTAGGAAGATCTGTTTTGTCCGTTCATGGCTCCAGTCTCTGGATTTAAGTATCCACAGATCAGGCCCACTTGGCTACTAGTATATAAGATGATTATGATGACAATGATGACAACAATAATGATGGTGGCAATACAATTCAGAGATTTCTAGGCAAAAAAGATGACCCAAATGCATGCAGACTGTATGTTAGTCCTATATATTGTTGCTAAAATAATGGAAGACACAGTAATTGGATGAAATTTCTTTTGGCATCCTCACTTAAATATTTGGAAGCTTTCCAATTTTATAAAGTAACTGATAAATTCTTCACTGAATTCAGATAGTTGGGTTCATTTTCGACCTCAAATTTTCTTGGTCAGTCTTCTGAATTTCAGCTGTTTGGGAACTTGTGAAACAATCAGCTTGATTGTTGACATTTCTTTTCTCCAATGACTGTGCAGGGATGACCTGGGGAAGATGACATACACTACCATGTGTATTAAAGAGAGTCTTCGGCTATACCCTCCAGTTCCTTTAATATCTCGAATATTGAACTCACCAATAACATTTGATGATGGACGCACCTTACCATCAGGTCTTTCCCTCCTCTCTTTCTTTATTTTAATTCTCCCATTTTGAATAATGCACATAAAGGGGATGTTTGCTAGGGTTAGCAACCTCATGGTGGGACTAGGAATTCTACCAAAAATTTAACTGATCCCCATACTGCAGAAATCAATTCATTTGGAGGAAATGGCAGCTTCAGACTTAGTTATCCCTACTAAATTCCCTCTCCTCCTCAAACTATGCCCTCTTTAGGTGCCACCCTAAATCTCTGGGAATTTTCCAAGTCAGAGTTGGCAACCAGAATATTTCTGCAAGCATTGCACAGGTAGCAACATAAATTAGGGGGAATCTTTCAAAATATGTGGAGGGGAGGAAGCTGTGGGGTCTAAGATACATCAGCAAGTTAGTTTCCTTGATTTGTTTATTATTTTCCAAAAGGAGCAGGGGGAAAGAGACATGCACTCATATGCATAATTATATAGCATGATCAAATCACAAAAGATGTATCAGAAATGCATAACATTAAAGTCTAAACAAAGATCAGTTAATGAAAAAGGACAATTCAGAAACGTCCAATTTGTTAAGCAAAATTACTGGTTTAGTTCACCCAAATCACTTCGTTTTTTGTCCCATAAAATAAAGGGAAAAAAATTATTAAATCATATCACAAAAATAATTGACACTGAAGGTATAAAACATTCCACAATGAAAGGAATATTAAAAACTTTTGAAAATTATTACACACAACTTTATTCACTCAAATCTCCGAATCAGGAAAGTATACATAAATGTTTACAATCATGCAAAAATTTTAAAAAATTAAACAACAACCATAAACATTTATTAGATAATCCAATCACACAACAAGAAGTATTGGAGACGATTAAATCATTACAAAATAATAAAACACCAGGCCCTGACGGATACCCTGCTGAGTACTACAAAACATTTGCAAAACAATTAAGCAAACCTTTGACAGACGTATGTAATATAATTTTAGAACAGGGCATAATGCCACCAACTTGATCAAACGCAATTATAACAGTAATTCCGAAACAAAATAAAGATAACACCAAGACAAATTCATATAGACCCATATCGCTTTTGAATCAGGACTATAAGATTTTTACCACAATCATCTCTAAGAGAATCAACTCCTTTATTTCACAATACATGCACCCTGACCAGTCAGGCTTCATTCCAAATAGGGATCTGATGAATAACATATACAAAACTCTAAATCTGATTTCTTATTGTCAAACAAACAAACTGAAGTCGGGCTTTTTATCCCTTGACATAGAAAAGGCCTTTGACTCAATTGGAATTCAATACCTTAAATCAACATTACAACAGATGAATTTTGGCCCCAAATTTTTAAGACTAATTGATGCTATATATTCCTACCCATCAGCCTATGTTAAAATTAATGATGCTGTTTCTAAACAAATTCCTATCCAAAGAGGTACGAGGCAAGGATGCCCATTGTCCCCAATTTTATTTGCCATCTCCATTGAGCCATTAGCATAAAAAATTAGAGAGACTAGTGAGATCAGAGGTATAGCAACAACTCTAAACAATTTTAAACTAAGCCTATTTGCTGATGACTTATTTATTTAGTAGATCCTATTAAATCATTAAACCCCCTTCAAAAATTTTTAGAAGACTTTAGCCAAATTTCAGGACTAACGGTCAACTATTCCAAATCAAAGTTTCTACCTGTTTTCATGCAACCTAATACAGCTAATTGGATTTAAAAGAATTGCTACTACCAATGGGCATCAGACCAGATAACTTATTTGGGCATTAGCATTCCCACTAATCGAAAAAACTTGCTGAAGTTTAATCATAACATTGCTTTTGATAAAATCAAAATAAATTTAGATAAATGGAATAAACTGAACCTTACTTGGTTCGAAAGATATAATATAATTAAAACTTTTGTACTACCTAAATTGCTAGGGGTTTTGTGTGCAATTCCTTTATTGATTCCTCAAAAAGTAATAAAAAATTGGCAGAGCTTATTAAATAAATTTCTATGGAATGGGAAAAAATCCAGAATAGCATTTCAGACTCTTAGATTAAAACACTCAAACGGGGGATTTAATTATCCAGATCTGAACATCTATCAAATCTCAATTAGACTACTGAACATCTTACAAATTTTGAAATTCACAATTTCTTCAGATTGAACTAGATCTATACACCCCGACAAAGGCTTATCATTAATTCAAAGCTTAATTTGGAATGGTAAAGAAAACAATTTGACAGGAAGTATAAATAACCCATTTTTTACTGACATGCTGACAAACTGGAATCATCACAAGAAAAAGATTCTACCTAACATACCGAGATATTCATCTTTCTTGGGCCAAAATTGGTGTCTGCCAGGTCAATCTATAATCTTTGCAAAAATGTGGCAACAAAAAGACATAACCCGGCTTATAGATATCCCTTCAAACAAAGGCATACTAAGCAAGTCAGAAATAGAGCATAAACTGCAGCATAAAGTACAATGGTTTACATACTTTCAATTAGCCCATATGATGAACCACATTAAGGTTTCACAAATAATTAACACACCTTTGATGGACTTTGAAGCTATCTTAAAACAAGAAAACATGAGTCAGAAAGGACTAATATCTAAACTGTACAATGTGCTTTTAAATACATTTGAACTCAAACTGTTAAAATATCAACAGAATTGGCAATTAGACTGTATTTCAGAAATATCCACAGCTCAATGGAAAGCAATCTGGACTTCCAATTTATTACAATCTAACATTATTTCTTTCAAAATCCAATCTTATAAAATTCTCCACCGCTGTTATTTAACCCCCCCAAAACTCTCCTAATTTCTCCAAAGCGTTCCGAACTCTGCTGGAAAGGCTGTGGTGAAGTGGGTTCTTTTGCACACTGTTGGTGGGCTTGCCCATATATTGAGAAATTCTGGAAGGAAATCCTAAAGAATATTCAAGAAATTACTGGATACTCTATCCCTTTCGACCCAAAACTAATTTTTTTGAACCAATGGGAAATTGTAAATATCCCAAATATAAGGAAGGAGATAATCTGTAATCTTTTAATGGCAGCTAAATCATTATTGGCATCCAGCTGGAAATCTCCTAAAGTCCCCTCTATTGAAAATTGGCTAATTAAGCTATGGGATTTTTATATTCAAGATAAGGTCTCAGAAATTATTCATCAATCACAGCTCTGTCCGAAAGAAACTAATTTCGCAGCTAAATGGTTTCCATTTTTTGAATTTTTAATTGTTAATGATATACACCCTCCTAAACATCTATCATTTCTTCGATTACCCTAAACTAATGTTAAGTTTTTCTAGTTTTAAAGGTTATATAACTTTTCGTTAACACTTATAATATGTCAAAACTCTGATATTTATGAGAGGCATTTTGTATATATACTTGTTAATTTGTTCTATGTTGTTACAGTGTTATAGTATTATTGTTGTTCAGTTAATTAAATTAAATAAAAAATTTAAAAAAGAAAAAAAGGACAGATCAAACACCCACCCCCTCGCCCATCCAGCCCCTATTTCCAATGAGGACCAGGCTGGTGGCCGCAGCTTGGTGCACCTGCAAATCCCTGCCGCTACAGTGGGAAACAGGTTCCCCCTCCCTGAAAAGTGGGACCAGAAAGCCTGCAGCACTTGTGAGCAGCCCCCAGGATTTGGAGGGGCAGGTGGGGGGGGGGCGAGTTCTACAATGAGTGACAGGAATGCCCATTGGAAACCACATGAGAGGCCAGAAGAGAATGCAGAGCGCCCACAGACTTGTGGCGGTGCCATTTGAACCATCTCTGCATCACAGTGCTGAACTTGTAATAACAGTCAATGAGGGGAGGGGGGGGCAGGATTTCTCTCCAGAAAATGGCACATAAGGAATGAGTTAAGCTCCCTTTCTCAGCCCTGATTCATATTGGACCTCCCAACCCTCTATCCTGTGGTTACATTTTGAATCTTCACAGTCATGTGTGTCTTGGCCCTAAACTTTTTAAATTCTGATTTTTAAAAATCAGAAACCTCTAATTTTGTTCTGTATTTTTAGTCCAGAAATGTCTTTTAAGTAAGAGAAATTTCTTTCAGTCTTCTAGAAACAAAGATGAAATTGGCTCCTAGCTATCAATAACACTCCTGTAGTTAAAGTGGTTGTATTTATTGTCGTATACACTATCACTCCACTCTGAAAAGCATGAAGCCAGAGGAAGAGGCATTTCTGTTGAAGGAATTTGGAACTCTTCTTAGGGCAGAAGAAGGCTTCAAACTTGATCAAACAGGGTGGTAGGATGCAAGTATCTGTACGACATTATAGAACTTTAATTCCTTTTTTCTTTTCCCCTCCCATCATAATTTACAACTAATTAACTAAGGCCAACATAATCTAAACACATTTTAAATAGTAGTATCAAATAATTTTGTCTGGTTCAGTTTTGACTGTGGACATTGCAGGTATGTTTTTTAAAAAAACTGGAACTAATTTCATATTCTCCCAGTCATTAGTGAGATGTTGATGTTGAGGTACCATGTAACTAATGGCTACATGATGGTGTCAGTGAGAGCAAGGAATGCATGTTGTCTTTACTCAAAATGGAAGAAGGGAAAACTCAGTCCCATTGCCAAGGCAACCAGGTCAATTTTCCATGTTGTGCTTGCACTTTCCTTGCTAGGAATCCCATTCCCCTGGTTGGGGCGAGGGATCCCCCGCTCCCACCTTTCACCCCTTGCCACCACTTACCTGGCCGGCAGGAGGGAAAGGTGGGGAACAGGCCTCCAGGGCATGCTCCCAGGGCTGGCACGATGAAGTCACTGATGTCACTGCACTGCCCCGAGAGCATGCACGTGCTTCACAGTGGACTGACTTGGGCCTCAAACTGACTGAATTGGGACCTGAATCAGCCCATGCAACACGCACATGTGCTCCCCACCTTTGCGCAATAACATCACTTCCAGGAAGTGACATCATCATGCTGGCATGAGAATACATGCAGCATGCCCCTCCCTCCCACTAGGAGAGTAAGAGGACCTGGCAACACTATTCCTTGCCCATCAACACTTTGCAGAAAGACCTTCACCCTGATTCTCCTCAAGTTATACATATTTGTACATGATTTATTGAGGTAGAAATGGAATAGATACTATCCAAATGGTCATTCCCATATATTTTTTTTTAAATTCTTGTTCCCCTTCCCCAAACCACTGTGATGACTAAGCTATGGCAGACTCATGTAAACTTGCTGGTAAAAAGACATGGTTGCTGAAAGATGTATTTATTCATTCTACTTCCTAGAAATCCTAATTATACAGCATTCTCAAGATGTGTAATAAAACTATGGCATTCTACCTATTTATACATATTTATGATAATAAATATTGTTCCTTTTTTATTCAGGTTCCCTAGTTGGATTGAATATACCTGGCCTCCACAGAAACCCTGAAGCATGGAACCATCCTGATGTAATAATTCATATAAAATAAATAGGTTCATGAAAGAAATGGAAATTTAAAATGGAACTGCCAAGACTGAGGATACTGGAGAACATTGGCAACACTTTTAAGAATTATAGATATCATAGAGTATATTACAGATTCAGTAACAGAATATTTAGGTTAACTATTAAAAAGAATTGCTCATATACTAGAGATTAAATTCACACTAAAAAAATAATCAATTAGAGCTAACCTAGTTATTTCACACACACATATGTAACTTTCTCTTAAGCAGACTGCAAACTTGAATGAAACCAAAGAAGGAAGAGTGGTCTTAAAACAGTCACTCTCTCTCTCAGCCTAACCTAATTCAGAAGATAAATAGTTCTAAGGAGAAATGTGTACCACCATAAGTTCCTTGGAAGAAGTGTGGGATAAAAACGTAATATAAATTAGTGTTTTTTTCTCAACCTCTCATGCTGTGTTTCTAGTCTACTGTCTGAAGGAATATTTTATTTATTCTTTAGTGTATATCATCCTTTAGATGAATTTTCAAGCCAATAATTCTATACCATATGAAAGGCTGTGGGTAAAATATAGGTCTTTGAAACATCTTATAATGGGAATTCCAACTTGCTTCATTAAATTTCATATAAAGCTTACATTTCTAAGGAAGCAACAAAAGTTGGATATCATGACTTTGACAAGGGGTAAATAAAACTGATGTTGTGACCCAAAGGCCTCTTCATACAACTTTTGGATTGCTGCAGAAAAACACAGAAAATATTGCTGGGCCTAGTCCGTAGACCAGCATCTATATCACATTCAGGATCCAGCATTCAGTATTAGCAGCCTGTGCTTGCAAGTGTAGCATTTGGGTTGGAGGAAAAAGTAGAGTGCAAAAGTTGAAATTTGGATGTGGTGATGGACACATATGATGAGTTGACCACAGTCTGTGAACTGACACATGCAGGGTTTTCCAATGACTACCATGCTCCTAGGAGTCACATGATGGCCATGTCATTGCAGATGTTCACATTTTCTCTTTCAGGTCTTTGAACCCCTGAGGTTTTCCCCAGAAAACTCATCTGGTCGCCATCCATTTGCTTTCCTGCCTTTTTCTGCTGGTCCAAGGTGATAATATTTGTTTACACATGAACCTGTTTTTTTACTCCTTAGATTATTTACAAGGTCACAATTTTTTTGCCATAGACTGGCAATTGTGGATCACATCCAAATTGTCACATTCTCACACCTCTCTCCAGCCATGGTTGTTTCAAATGTGTTTTACACAAAAATACTTTGTGTGAATAACAACATTCCAATTATCTGCCACTGAATTAATATAGGAAGTCATTGTGGATAATCAGGGACTTTCCCCCATGCTTTGATTTTCACCATAGCATGAAGAAGTAATGTAAACAATATAAAGTTGATAAATATGCAGAGTTGAGTTGAATTTTCAATTCAACTAATCACTCCTAAAGGATGTGCCTATGGATCAGTTCACACAGGAGAATGACCTTCATTCAAGCACTCTTAATTGCTCCTAAGTACAGGGGATATTATGGTGGAAAGTATTATACGAACAGGCATTCCAGCTGAGAATTCTATGATTACAATGGTTCAAAAAGATGCCACTAGAATTAATGGATGTTGCAGAGAGGTATGTTCATGGAATTGTTTCATTCAATGAAGTTCTTACACACTATCTCTATACTTGAGGAAAAGAGGTGTGCCATGGTTGTAAGTGAACCAGTCTTAACAAATTAAATTCACTTTCACTTTAGATAGCCCTGAGGTCAAGTGGTTGACAGATTGTAATGTTCCTAAATTGTCATCCTTGTTATCCTTGTGTACAGTCGTGTGCTTTGCTTCTGTTGCAGTAAGAAAGCATTCCTCCTCTGAAGAGAAATTAAAAAATGTTAATCTGTCCTTTTCCTGTCAAAAAGCTATAGTGGCTACAGATATCTTTCAAGAGTTTAAAAGAACAGATGTACCCAAATGAACTCATGAAGGGATGTTACAGCTAGAGATGGGCACGATCCGCATTACGAACATAAAAAACCCATGAAAATGGCGAGCGCGCGATAGTGACCCGGCGGATCATGATTAGACGATCATGGATACGATCTGAATTACGATTTTTAAAAAAACCCGATTTTGGCATTTGCGCCATCATGACTTAGCTAATCGGTTCCGTCTATGGCAACCGATCCAGCAGTTGGGGGTTTGCTTGTTCGGGACTTGATCGGATATATCGGTTTCTGTTCGGAATTGCAGACACTCTGGTGCCAGTAATTTATTCCCGGGGCAACGGAGCCAGGGGGATGAGCTGTGTTTGCTCTCCTTCCGTCGCCCTCAAAACATGAATGGAAGCCCAGCTTTCCTTGATTAGCAGGCTTCCTTCCAACCACGGAGCAGCAACCCAGGGGAGGGAGGGGGAAGGGGGTGTTCTGAAGCCATGGGCACAAAGGAAAGGCAAAAGGCAGTGCAGGAGGCTGGGAAGCCGCCCGCGCCATTTGTCTTTCCCCAGGACAAGGGGCGTGTGGGCAAGCCAGCCGCCCGTTGTCCTCGGGAAAGGCAAAAGGCAGTGCGGGTGGCTGGGAGGCTGCCTGCGCCTTTTGCCTTTCCCCAGGACAAGGGGCGCGCGGGCAAGCCGGCCGCCCCTTGTCTTGCAGGGCAGGTGAATGGTGAGGGCAGCCGCCGAGCCACTCACACTGCCGCCAGCTCCACAACACACTGGGACTGCCGGCTTGCTGCGTGGGCAGGGGGGGCACCCAGGAGCGCACGCGTACGCGCAAGAGCCTGACAACGGTTGCCCTGGGCACTGGCAACCGTAGATCCGGCCCTGGGAATGTCCCCTCCCTGTGGGGAGGCGGCTCGTTGCCAGGTTAAAACCTTCCCACCCCTCTACTCTAAGTGTGTGTGTGTGTGTGTGTGTGTGAATGTCCCTTCCCTCCCTGAAGGGAGGCGGCTCATCGCCTCCTCCCCCTGCCCGCTGGGACTGGTGGCCACTGCCACCAACTACCATTCCTATATCACTGGAAACAGCGGGGTGCCCTCCCGCTTTGGCCTTCCTGATTCTGGATCGGAAATGGGACTTGACCGGTTAGAATCGGTGGCCTGGGTTCGGCAGCAGCCCGGATCCACGAACGGCTTAATCGGTATTTTTTTCTGGGATCGTGCCCATCTCTAATCATGATCATCCACGGCCAATGATCCAGCGGTCGGGAGAGGCCTGGATCATGGCGTTCGGGCTCGATTTGGGGATCCAGACACTCAGGCGCCAGCAATCTATTCCCCTGGCAACGGAGCCAGGGGAATGCCTGAGCTCTGTTTGCCCTCCTTCTGTCGTCCTGGAAACCCGAATGGAAGCCCAGCTTTCCTTGATCAGCAGGGCTTCCTTCCAACCACGGAGCAGCAAAGCAGTCACCAGTTGGGAGAAGACACCCAGGGGAGGGAGGGGGAAGGGAGTGTTCTGTAGCCATGGGCACTCCAATCTCATCCCTGCAAACCCTGATAGGCAGCTCTGATGGCCAAACATAGACCTCCTGTGTTGCTGAATGGGACCCATGCTTATAAATAGCCATGGGCTCCCAGGCTGGGTTTCACGATCCACAATCCACGATCCACGATCCGGGTTCAGGAACAGGACATGTTCATTGCTGTTCGGGAATTCGGGATCGTGGTCTGCACTGAACCACGATCCTCTGGTTCTGTAATTTTTTTTGGTTCGTGCCCATGTCTAGTTACAGCCCTACCACCCCTGGCTTATGTTTCAGAAGCACACATAGAAACGAATGGGGGGGGATTGGGGTCATTACTAAATGTAGTAATATATTACATTGGCATGGATCATATGCCTTCTTTCCTTCTGTGCTCTCCTTCATCTGTTCTGGAAGTGATCCTCTGCTATAGTACATGGAACAGATGGAGACGAGCATAAGAAAATGTGTGTGTGTCTCCTATATCAGCTGTTACCTAGGCTTTTGTGGATCCAAACTGTTCTGTGACTTCTCAGTATCTGTGTTTCTAGAGACATTCACCTCCCCTACTCCACATTTCACTTCATCAGAAAGTTAAAACCGTTTTAATTTCAGAACGGCTTTTCATCTGTAAGATAAATCTTACTGTGTGAATTTTAAATCATTGGCTAATGATTTTTAATGGTGTCTTCAGCTGTTTTAATTTTCTTTTACTTCTGTCATATTTTGCTGTGTTTTCTTTGGTTTAAAACTTGTTTCGTTAGTGCTGATAAGCTTTCTTGAGGCTTTTGATATCATATTTAATCTTTTATGTCACCTTAAATACATTATAGAAAGGAAACCCACAATTTCAGAAAGCCAGTTACCTTGAATATGCTTAAGGATCAGAATCAAGGCAGATTAGAAGGCCTTTCTCTATACTAAAAAATGGAAGTCTCTCGTAATGCTTGGGTTTACAGAGTCGTACACTGCCATATAGGTTCTTTCTACCAATGCATCCTGTCCTTAAAAATGTAATGCTGTTCCTTCACTCTTTTTGTCCAGGAACTGCATTGGACAACAGTTTGCTATGATGGAGATGAAAGTAGCTCTGGCCTTGACTTTGCTCCAGTTTGAACTCCTACCAGACCCAGCAAATCCTCCAGTTCCTGTTGTTCAGCTTGTTATGCGCTCCAAGAATGGGATACACCTCAGGTTGAAAAAAATCTGTTCTTCATAAGATGCAAAGAAATCTAGCATGGTAATAACAGTGTATTGGGCATCGGGACCTTTCCCACAAATTGCAAAAGAACAAAATCTGCACTATCTGTGCTCCTATGTACTACCTGTTGCTTTAAGCATGACCCTACTGGGTAGTTCTATGTTGTCAGTCCTAGAATTGCTTATGCTCTGTTTCAGCATTTCTTCAACTATATATTGGATTGGTTCTAATGTTACGTTTTTTGTAAACTTCCATTTATTTACCCTATGTCATTGTTTATTGAAACGTCCTTGGTACTGACCGTACTAATCTCACACTATGTAATCCACCCTGAGTCTTAGAGAGAAATGACATTAATAACAACAACAATAATAACAATAACAATAATAGAAAAGAGTCCAGTGGCACCTTTAAGACTAACCAACTTTACTGTAGCATAAGCTTTTGAGAATCACAGTTCTCTTTGTCAAATGCAATTGTATTTGTGCCAGTTTCTTCATGAGGTTGATGGATTTCCTCTCCATTTAGCTGAATGCAGTGCTTTCCATGGTCATAGATCCAGAGGAGTTAGCCGTGTTAGTCTGTAGTAGCAAAATAGAAAAGAGTTTCTTACCCTCCATGCATCTGACGAAGAGAACTGTGATTCTTGAAGGCTTATGTTACAGTAAAGTTAGTTAGTCTTAAAGGTGCTACTGGACTCTTCTATCTTGCTACTACAGACTAACAACGGCTAACTCCTCTGGATCAATAACAATACTGAAATCGCAACTATCTAGAAATAATAAAAGAAGAAATACAGGTTCATTGATCATAGATCCAGAGGAGTTAGCCGTGTTAGTCTGTAGTAGCAAAATCAAAAAGAGTCCAGTAGCACCTTTAAGACTAACCAATTTTATTTTAGCATAAGCTTTCGAGAATCAAGTTCTCTTCATCAGATGCCTGATCCGAACTGGTCAAATACAGAAGAGGAGGGGAGGGGAAAGAACAGGACATATATCACAAGAAGACAGAATGCAATTAGTGTGAAGGCAATCAAAACATTCCTTTGCTTGTAAATGTAAACATCTCCTTTTGGTGTGGAGTCAGTTTGCCGCAGTGAAGGTATACAATTCCTATGTAGTATAAGCCCTCGATAACCACAGCTCTCCCTGCCAGCTGCATCTGACAAAGAGAACTGTGGTCCCCGAAAGCCCACAGGCACTCAGGCTGAGATAATTGACAAACAAAGCCCACACCAGGCGTCTCTGGGCTCCCCCAGACCACGCCTCTGTAAAGGAAATCTGTTACCTGTGATAATGTGATAACCATTCATAGTCTCTATTCAGTCCCAGCTTGACAGAGTCAAATTTGCATATGAATTCCAATTCAGCAGCCTCCCGTTGGATTTTGTTTTTGAAGGGTTTCTGTTGAACCACAGCGACTTTTAAGTCTTTGGTGGAATGTCCTGGTAGATTGAAGTGTTCTCCCACCGGTTTTTGGACGTTTCCATTTCTAATGTCAGATTTGTGTCCATTTATTCTTTTGCGTAGAGGTTGGCTGGTTTGTCCAATGTACAGAGCAGAAGGACATTGTTGGCACATGAGGGCATATATCAGATTGGAGGATGAGCAGCTGTAAGAGCCAGAGACAGTGTAGTTGATGCCATTGGGTCCTGTAATTGTATTCCCTGGGTAGATATAGGGGCAGAGCTGGCATCTGGGTCTGTTGCAGGGCCTGGTACCTGTGCTGGTGGCCCTGCTGGCCGATTCATGATTGTAAGTGAGAAGTCGTTTAAGATTGGGGGGCTGTCTGTAGGCAAGGAAAGGTCTTCCACCCAGGACTTCTGAGAGAGAGGTATCATTTTCCAGGATGGGTTGTAGCTCCCTGATGATACGTTGGATGGGTTTGAGCTGGGAGCTATAGGTGACAACCAGTGGTGTTCTGTTGTTAGTTCCTTTAGGTATGTCCTGGAGCAGACTGTTTCTGGGTACTAGTCTGGCCCTGTTGATTTGTTTCTTCACTTCATTTGGTGGGTACTGTAGTCTCAAAAATGCTTGTTGTAAATCTCTTAAGTGTGAGTCTCGGTCGAGAGCATCAGAGCAGATACGGTTGTAACGTAAGGCTTGGCTGTAGACAATAGACCGAGTGGTATGTTTAGGGTGGAAGCTGGAGGCATGTAGATATGAGTATCGGTCTGTTGGTTTCCAGTATAAGGTGGTATTTATTCGTCCATTATGTAGTTGTACAGTGGTGTCCAGGAAGTGTACCTGTTGTGTAGAGTGGTCCAGGCTTAGGTTGATAGTAGGGTGAAAGTTATTGAAGTCCTGATGAAATCTCTCAAGGGCTTCCTTCCCATGGGTCCAAATGATGAAGATGTCATCCAGGAATCTTAAGTATAGTAGTGGTTCCAGTGGATGGGAGCTGAGGAAGCGTTGCTCCAAGTCCGCCATGAATATGTTAGCATATTGTGGTGCCATGCGTGTGCCCATGGCTGTGCCATTCACCTGTAGATATAAGTTGTCACCAAATTCGAAGTAATTGTGAGTGAGTACGAAGTGACAAAGTTCAGTGGCGAGGTGTGCTGTGGTTTTGTCCGTGATAATATTCCGTATGGCTTGCAGTCCATCTGCATGTGGGATATTGGTGTACAGGGCCTCCACATCCATGGTTGCTAGGATGGTGTCATCTGGCAGGTTGTCAATGGACTGTATTTTCCTGAGGAAGTCAGTGGTGTCCCGTAAGTAGCTGCGTGTGCTTGTGGCATAGGGCCTGAGGATAGAGTCCATGTATCCCGAGACTCCTACTGTGATGGTGCATTTTCCTGAAACAATTGGGCGTCCTGGGTTACCTGGTTTGTGGATTTTGGGTAGTAGGTAGAATCTTCCTGGTCGTGGTTCCTGGGGTGTGTCCATATGGATGCATTCTTGTATGTCCGTGGGGAGTGTTTTTAATATTTTATTGAGTTCCCTTTTGTATTGCTCCGTGGGGTCAGAAGGTAGTATTTTATAGAATGTTGTGTTGGAGAGTTGTCTTTCTGCTTCTTGTATATAATTTTGTTTGTCCATGATGACAACTGCTCCGCCTTTGTCAGCTTCCTTGATTACGATGCCAGAATTATTTTGGAGGCTGTTTATGGCCTCTCTTTCTCCACGGCTGAGATTCTGCTTTAGGTGTTGTTCATTGATAGGACTGGAAGAATATTTTAGTCTTAGATGTGTGAATCAAAGAAGCTTACTGCTCTAACTATTGGAACTATATCCATTTACAGCTTTCGAGGCCATTGCCCCCAAACTCAGTTGATGAACAATGGCACAGAAGGACTACAACAGGCCTGTCAGAGTTGGTGTCATGAGTTCCAGCTTTTCTCGAATTTTCTGGAGGCCCATTGCCCTGGATATGTTACAAATATTATGACATAGCCCACTGTCTTCTCAATCTCATCCCATACATATAATCTCAGCAGATATAAAAGGAAAAAATCTATTTTGTTTCTAAAATGTTATAAATAGATCATGTCACGGTATCAGGCTTTTAGTCCAGCCTCTGGATTTTCCCCTTGGGATCCGCAAGCCCCTATAAAATATACTGATTTCTTTCCCACCCATGCTTGCGCTCTGTGTAGGTAGTGGCTGTCCAGCTGTGTGGGTGGGAAAACATGGCCAAACATGCTTCATCATGTAAAGAACTGGAAGTGGGAGGCAGGACTAAATCTAGTGGACTAAATAGCAAGAGCACAATATTAGAGACAAAAGAAGAGTACTCTCTCTGTCATGGAATTATGTGCAATTATGATGGCTGGGTCCACTATTATGGTAATGGACAGTATTTGGTAATTGACAGTATTTGAGTGTGCTACATTGTTATATATGTGTTTATTCTTAACTGTTTGTATCTCACTTAGTTTGTGCGATAATGAAGAAGCGGATCTATGCATTTGTAAGTATAGTGTGTATGTATTTGTTGCCAATGGCAATATGGTCATTGTATTGGTTTACAAACCCCCTTGCAAATAAAAGTTTGGCAAAATTTATAAAAATTGCATAAATAAATGTTGGCATTGAAAGCAGATGGAGGCATATGTGCCTCCATATGTGTTGGAACTGTTCCAGGGTGTTGAATACTAGCAGTACATAGCTCTGTTCAACATAGTTGAACAGCTCTTAATTTGAACATCACAGTATTCTCTGATATATTCTTATTAAATAACCTTACAACGGGGGGCGTGGCTTCGGTTCCAAGGGAGAAGGAAGCTTGGAAAGTTAGCTCCATCCCTCCTCACCCTAAAGCCTCAAAATAAAATGTCATAACAGAATTCAAAAGTGAATAAAGAAAGAAATATGAGCAAACAAAACCTTGAGAAGGAAAAAATGAAGGCAAACACTTCAAAAAAGCTTCAGGGATTCTTCCCAGCCTTGCAGCAAGCAGCAGAGAAGAAAAGTGCAACATCCAAAATGGCTGCTGAAAACAGCAAGGATAAGAATAAACTACCCAACTTATCTAGCTCAGCAGACCCAATACTAACCAGAATGCTTGCTCAATTGGAGCAAAAAATTATGAGTAAAGTCTCAACTATTCTTCAACTCTTTGAGGAACAACTTGCTGAAATAAAATCGGCTATAGACAAAGTAGCACAAAAGGCTAATCGTGCCCTTATATTAAGCAATTCACTGCGATCTGAAATAGCCATTTTACAACAAGAAACTAAACAGCTACAAGAAAGACTATTACAATTGGAAATCCAGACAAAACTATCTAACCTTAAATTCAGAAATTTTGATGAGAAGATATCTGATAATGCAGATCTACCCTCCTTTTTAGAATCATGGCTGTCACAGCATTTACAACTTGAAAAGGGAGCAACTCCTATAATCACCAAGGCTTTTCACCTGGGGTCACAAAATAATCCAAAGTATAACAAACCAAGAGATATATTAGCCACAATCCCAGACTGGAAGACAAGGAACAAAATACTAGAAATAGCAAGAAATAAAGGATCAATCCCCTACAAAAGGACAAATATTCAAATCCTTACAGACTTGCCATCCACAATATTAAAGAAAAGAAAAGAACTCAAATCTACAACAGAAGCATTGAGAAAAGCCCAAATAAAATATAAATGGACTAATTATACACATCTTCAAGTCAAAATACAAGATACAATCTACCAAGTTTTAGATCAGGAAGCTGGAAAGACATTACTGCAAGATCTTGGCATTGAGACTTTTTCAATCAGAGACAGAACATCACAGAAAAGAAAAATGCTCAGTGCGTTAACACCCTTTAAGGAAAACAAGACCCAAGCAAGACACATTTAACAAGAAAGAAAAAACAGACTGAAATGTTAAAATCCAAGTTGATAGCAAACTAAAATATCCTGTAAAATGTTATGACTGTAAAATGCATATATGTAATATCAGATTAGAGGTATGGTGGGGAGGGAATGGAGCTCACAGACTGGGCCCCCAGTTATTTACAGTGCTTCAAGTTGGTAGTAGTAGGCCAAATAGTCTATGGGGGTTACTCTTGGGCTATAGAGAACTGTTATTAAGCAACTTAATTAATCCAATTTAAATAGCACTATTTAGTAAAGTAAGAGGGGACAGAGGGAGAGGGGAGGGGAAATGGGGTTAATTTAGCAAGGTTTATAAGGGTTACAATAATGAGCATATATTATCATTGTTGGTTCTTCTATTGATATCTGTAAACGATGGGTAAAAGGTTTGACTTCATAATAATACTTATTTAATCATTATTATATATATAGAAAATATCTTCCTTAAACAGTATTTTTATTAATAATCTAATCATTATCAATGTAGTTCAATCATCTATGTTTATGATATAAATCCTCTATAATAAGGTTAAGATTTGTTATCATTTAGTATATCAACCTTTAATGGAAATCCAAGATGAAATACTCATTTGTAAGAAAATTCATGGTTACAAGGGCATGTAAAGTATTATTAATATGTAACAGAAGATCTCTTAGTTATCAGTGTTTAATGACTTTCTCTCGATATTGTAACTATTAATGTGCATAATTAAATAAAAACTTAAATAACCTTACAACCATCCCAAGGAAATATCATGGCATTCTTCTATATTCTGTAATGACAGCAAGCATAAACTTTATGCGATCCTGGAAGAAGATCTCTCCACCCAGTATTTATTTATGATTGGAAAAGATTAAAGAAATTTATACCACAATAAAATTAACTTATTTACTGAGAGGGGGAAAAAAATCAAAATTTGAATTGTTATTGTTACTTATTATTTATTATCTGCATTGAAAACAGTTTGGTGTAGTGGTTAAGAGTGTGGGACTCTAATCTGGAGAACCAGGTTTGATTCCCCACTCCTCCACTTGAAGCCAGCTGGGTAACCTTGGGTGAGTCACAGTTCTCTGGAGCTCTCTCAGCCCTCACAGGGTGTTTTGTTGTGGGGATTATAATAACATACTTTGTAAACTGCTTTGAGTGGGCATTAAGTTGTCCTGAAGGGCGGTATATAAATTGAATGTTGTTGTTGTTGTTAAATAGCTAAATATATGTTGAAACTATGGTTTAATAATAGTTTGGTGGCTTTGCATTTGTATCTATATAAGTCAGGGTTTGATGGTTGCTTGTACAACTATTTTGTATTTAGATTTTTCCCCCTTGGTTTCCTTTTTTCTCAATTTTACTGAACATAGATACAAAAACGGTTTTTTAAAAAGATCATGTGATGCTCCTGCTCACTCCGTCCTGAGCAGGAGAATGTGGATTTTTCAGATGTCTCTATGGAAATAGAAACTAGCTCTTAATAAAAATGAGAATACAGACCAACTGAGTAGGCTTTTTGCTTATGAGTTGTGTGATATATTGTACTAGTACACTTATGCAAATAAATGCTTTGAATGGCACAAATGCAGTGAATTATTCTAGTTGCTTTCTAAATGGTTTATTCAGACAGAAAGCAGTTATTATTAGCCATTCATCATGATCTTTTAACAACTTAAATCTGAAAAAAGATTCAATTGCCTATCCAAGAAGCAAAGTTCCTTTGCCTCCCATAACAAATAGCCTGTTTCCATAGGCAGCTTAGCCAAGCATTTCTTTTCAAACTGAGATTCTCAGCTTTTAACAGCCTTAAGTTTTTTGTCAGTGATTAGGGGAAAAAAATTGAATGAGGTTTGCTGTCTATGCCTGCTTTTCCAGCTCAGAAACTTGTATATAGGGGCCATCTTTGTCTGTCCCCTGGTCTTCACTGTGCCCCCCCCCCCGCAGCCTCTCCCCTATGACCCAGTTGCGTGGTGCTAGTTTTGCCAGAGCCAGTCACATGGTGGGGAAACTGCAAGGACTTGCAAAGGGTACTTCACTTTCCCCTGTATCTCCTCTCCTACACTATTTCCTCTTTCTTTCCTTCTGGTAGCCTCCAAATACCTTTCTTTCTGCTCCTCATCTTCATCTATAGTTACTAATTTACTTCATATATACCCAGCCTTTCTCCAAAAGCAACTTACATCATTCATCATATTATCTTCACAACCACTCTGAGAGGTAGGTTTAGCTGAGACTGTGTGAGCTTCCACAGCAGAGTGGTGATTTGATCTTCCAGATCCTACTCTGAAACTCTAACCACTACACTACACTGTCTTGGGCGTGTCCTTCTGTTGAAAAATAGCAAGTAGCCAGGCCTGGATGAGTCATGCAGGTCCAGTATTTGCTTCTGGCCCTGGCCCTGATGAGACCTCCCTCAAAGGCCAAAACAGTTCCAGAGAGGACCCTGCTCCCTCCTCCCACCTTTTATTTACAGAAACAAAGCCTGGATTACTGGCTAAACTGTGGAACAGTAATCAGAACAGCCACTGAGGACATCCGGTTAAAGCTACAGATGCTCCTTTTATCTTTTTTTTAAACCCCACCCTATGTTGTTTTTTTTTAGATTTCATATTTTTTCTGCAACCCATTTGGGCATTTTAAAGCTGCGTAGTAAGATCTGTCTTTTCTGTTCATGGCTCCAAACTCTGGATTTAAGTGTCCACAGATCAGAGCCACTTGGCTATTACTATATAAGACACAGTAGTGGTTAAACAGAAAATGTCAGCAGTTCAGCTTTCTCATTCATGCAAAACTACTACACTTGCACAATTGGTGGTGCTCATCAGTCAGTAGCATTCATCATACTAGTGCATGTTCAGAATGGACTGGATTGAACTACAGTTTCAGGAGGCAATACGAGAATGGATAACCCCAGTTAATATCTATGAATTCAAAAAACACACACAGCTTTGTCAGACAGGGAGGCAAAGTGGGCAAAGCTGGCAGATTAGGGAAACAAATGCAGATTTCTTCAATCAAGGAAAACACTTCTTTGGTAAATTGATATTTTTGTCTCTTTTTGTATTTTACTGTTGGATATGTTGCATGAGCAGATGGAGGAAGAGAAGGGGCATTGCCATGACATAGTATTTGCTGTCCAGATCATGGAAACATCAAATTAGAAAGGCAACATTTTAGGCTACCATTAATTAAATTCCATTTATCCCCCACTTATCTCCCTAATTGGGGACACAAACAAAGTATCTTACAACAGTCTTTCCTTCTCCATTGTATCCTCACAACAAACTTGTGAGGTAATTTAGGCTGAGGGTGCATGACTGGCCCAAGGTCTCCCAGTGTGCTTCCATGGCAGAGTGAGGATTTGAACCTGGGTCCCCCAAAACCTGGGTCTCCCAGTTTCTAGTCTGAATCTCTGACCACTATACCACACTGGCTTTTGTGGGGTGGCTGCTGTTGAACAGTGATGCAAGTCACCCAGTGATTGCTTTCAGACCTGGCCCCTTCAAATGCCAAAGTGGATTAATAAATATTTTTTAATTATTGAATTAATTTTATTGCTAAAGTTTTATGACGTATTGTTTTTATCTTTTGTCTTGTTAGTTACCTCAAGCAAGATTTTGGATAGGTGGCATAAAAATGTACTAAAAAGAAAATACATAAACAGGAGATTTAAACATTCATGGTTTCTTAATTTTTTTATTTAAAACATTTGCTCTGTGTCTTCCACAGAAATTAAAGGGAGTGATCACACTATCTGCAGTAATGAAGGAAAGACATTGATGTCACTCTGAAAGCAAAATTTCTGTTCTGTTCTTTATTATCCATTGAGTTTCTTTAGCAATATATGTATCCCATTATCAGACCTCAAGATAACCTGGGGAACAGGAAGAGGAAGCTTTTCTGGATCAGGCAAGATTTCAAACTGGAGCAGGGTTTGGGCAACAGCCACTTTAATTTCATTCATGGCAAACTGCTGTCCAATGCAGTTCCTGAGGGAGGAAAGAAAAAAATACAGAAGAATTATGAATGATTTTATTTACTTATTTATTTTATTATAGCCTGCCTTTCTTTCTGAGACTCAAGGTAGATTGCAACATATAAAAACAATGTAATCAAGCAGCATAAAACAATGTGGACTAGGATTACAAAATTAAACAACAATTTAAACAAAAAGTATAAGATATGACACACCATAAACAGTATAGAGAATGAAAAGCCCCTGTCTTTCTGAGTATGGCCTGGCTATAGCTTGACTCCATGTCAGGGCAAGTTATTTTGGAGTACTGGCTTGTTTTAGAATTTTTAACCACTTCACTTTTTAATTTTTAAGAGGTTTGTGCTTGCGGGGGGGGGGGGATTTTTCATGTTGTTGCTGTTTTTAAAAAGTTGATATTTTGACATACTTCTGGTACTAGTTTTACAGTTGTTCTTTTTAAAAACATCTCTCTGTGTTGTGTTTTTTGGGGGAGTAGTTTTGTACAGTGTTGGGATATTCTTGTTGGCTTTGAAAAATGAAGGAAATTCTGGTTAGGTTAGGGTTTAATAACAGTTAGGGTTTAGTATTGTGAAAAAAAATTGGCTTTTGTTAAACTTCCAAAGTATTAAGAAATCAGGTGGTTTAAAAATAACAATTGGAGCGCCGGTGTTTTTTTTTTTTAAACAAACTTATTAAGCTGAACTAGGCTTTGAAACAATTGAAGACAGATTTTCAGAATGACTAGGGATTAGCTTAATTGGGAGGGTAGGGCTGAGCTTGTAGGCATGAA
This sequence comes from Eublepharis macularius, assembly GCF_028583425.1. Taxonomy (NCBI): domain Eukaryota; kingdom Metazoa; phylum Chordata; class Lepidosauria; order Squamata; family Eublepharidae; genus Eublepharis; species Eublepharis macularius. Next base: position 94,367,574 of record NC_072794.1, on the reverse strand, counting down.
AAAATAAATAAAATAAACTGAGGGTTTTTTAAAAAAAAATCCATACTCCATCACAGGTTGTAGTTTAAAAATTTAGTCAGCTTTCAAGCCTATCTGCACACACACACACACACACACACATTCATACACATACAATTGCAAGTTATTATTGAAGAAGATAAAGACAAGGGCAGCAGGTCAATTAGTCTGGTTCAAGAGTAGGTTAGTTAGTGCTCAGACCTAGAGGTTCAGTGTAGCATCTAGCTTATTTTGGTAGTCCAGGGGAACAGAATGAGTGATAGGAGTAGGGTTGCCAGGTCCCCTTACCCTTCTGGTGGTATTGGGGGGGGGGATCTGGCACTCAGCTTTGGGATGTCCTCTCACACAAAACAAGAGTGATGTCAATTTGCACAGGCCATGCAAATTGACCCCTTGAGTGCTCCCTTGCTTCATGTGAGGACATCCCAAAAGTGAGTGCCAAGTTCTTCCTGGGAGTGGTGTTGTGCTGCACTGGGAGTGCTCCCCAACCCAACCCACCAGCCAGTTGAGTAGCAGCAGGGGGGAGAGGGTGGGACCAGGGGATTTTCCACCCCCACCAGGCGACTGGCACCGGGGGATCTAGGAGAAGTATAGCAGGGCCCTGGGGGGAAGGTTAAGCAGAATAGTAGTTGCATGGAAAGGAGCAGGAGAGATGTGGCTCCCTTCCCTTTGTGTGGAGGCCTGCCCCACAGCAGCCTTCCACCATCCCCTAATTTGACTGGGGTGGCGCAATGAAACGGCCTCTCAAGATCCTCTTCATTGAGGCTGCTACTGGCGTGCAGTCTGCAGAAGTTCTTGAGGTAGGTGTCGGCACTTAGCAGAGGTCTGCAGCTGCCCCTCCTCCAGCTGTTGTTGTGACTGAGCAGCTGAAGGAGCAATCTGAGGCACCTTTGGGGCTGAACTTGGGCGTTTTTAAAAAAAAATTATAATAGATGTGATAAAAAATTGTACGAAAACTGAGTGGTGGGGAAGGCAGCCGATCACTGAATTTTTACTTTCTCTTGTAGAGTAAATCATGAAGAAGGATAACAAATGAATTTAAAGGATTTAACAGTAAGCCTGTTCCTCCCATAGAGTATTGTATGTCTGTACTGAAGAATTCAAAGTCTCTGAGTTGAAATCACAGTAACAGCCACTACTTAAAACACACACACACACACACACACACACACACAAAGTCCTAGCATGGGCCGAATCCACACTTCCCTACCTTCCGCTTTTCATATGCAATAATCATGCTGGATTCTATCCCACATTGTCCCAGTCTGTGTTCACATCCCCTCTCTTACTGCGGCAGCATTGCACTCTACGTTGTCCACATCCCTTGGAGAATCGCGCATTATGGGGTGGTTTTAGATCCGCTGTAGCTGATGACGACATCGCGGTTTTGAAAAAAAAATTATACTAGATTTCTGCTATCGTGATTTTTTGCTAAATTGTTATGGCGAGGCCACATACCCCTTTCAGTGATAAACCACACAATGAAGCATCGCACACTCAGGCCAAGAGAAGCAGTGTTTTCTGATAGTCATAGAACCCCAGTAGAGAACAATGGGTCACTGGGAAAGATTGCGGGAGGTTGGTGCTGTCCACTTAGCACAGACTACTTATTTAACGCTAAAATGTTATTGTAGAATAGCGGATTTTCGCTATAACGGTAATATCAATATTTCTTTTTTTAAAAAAAAGGAGAGTCAAGTTTGGCAGCCACAGATATTACCTAAGCAGTCCTTTGGCAGTAAAAAATGACACAAATGAAAATGACACCCCCCTCCCCCATTGTCTCCACGGGCATTTTTGATCGCCCCACTTCAGGGTGATATTGATGGGCGGGATTGTGCAATAGTGCTAGGAATGCTCACTTTAAAAAAAAAGGAACGGGGGGGGGCAGGCATGCCACGGACAGAGTTAGAAACCATAATAATTGCACAGCAAAGAGGGATGGTATTCCGGAAAAGCTATAAACAAGGAAGTAGGGGTGGATAAAAGGGGGAGGTCTCTTTGTGAACCGCTTCTATTTGTTCACATCCATGGTGAGAACTGCGCAAGAGAAGCATTAGAAAGTGCGCCAAACTCATCTGAGGCACGGCACAACACAACAGATGTGAAAGAATAGTGGGATTGAGGTAAAAGTATGTGAACAGCCCTCTGAGAAGTGCATAAATGGCCGGGGGAAAGCAGCAAACTTGAGACGTGTGGATTCGGCCATGGACTGTCCTATTCCAGCACAAGGGAGGAAATTTGAGTTCAATGAAGCCAGTTCAGTGGGACGGGGAGCATGAATGCACATTTCTCCCCACCGTGCCTCTCCCCTCCATCGGCCAGGTGAGTGGGACTGGGGGGGGGCAGCAGATGGGGGCAGGGTTTCCCCCACACCCATTCTTTAGGCTTGCAGATAGCAAGCCTAAAGAACTCTCTCCTAGCAGTAGCAATCGTAATGCTGAAGATTCTGTTTCATATTTTATGTTAGACCCAGGATACTAGAATCTCTAGCAGTTTCAGTCGAAGTTTTACTCTGTCTATGTAAACTGGCCGAAGGACTGCTAGGGAAGTCCTGAGCTAGGCCTTGTGTTCTTTTCTTCATTTCTGCTGAATAAAGTTACTCTGAAGAGACTCTCTGCACATTCCTAAATGACTACTGAATCGTACAGCAATGAAATTAAGAACAATTCCCTGGTAGGAAAGAGGGAGTGTGTGGGCATATATGGGAACAGACGGGGGGGGGGGAACAGTCTTCAAAAAGCATTGGGCTTAAAGGTGCAGATTTAATAGAAGCAGCTGAGGAGTCTTAATCATTATATGCATGGTTCTGAGGCAACCATATTACTGTGTTAGCTCTATTAACTCTTGCTTTCAGGGACTGCACCTGGGAACCAAGGACAGCCTTGGAGGAGGAGGGATTCCTTGAATCAGACAGGCCCATTTACAAAGGCCTTGGGTAAAAGCCTCTCAGATCCCAGGGCTCTGTTAAGTTATTTATTTATTCATTTATTTTATTTTATTTGACTTATATCCTGCCCTCCCCACGAATGGGCTCTGGGTGGCTCACATCATCATTAAAACACAATAAATTAATAGTCAACTTTAAAAACAGATTTTAAAACTTATATTAAAATACTCTGGCGCCATTATACATAGGCTACTTTGGATACTAATAAAAGACCTGCATAAGTCATAGCTGTGGGTAAAATGCATAGCCAAGGGCAGTCATAGAAGAGGTAGCGATCTTAGATAGGATAAGGGGGGACACTCGCTGGTCCTCAACCAAAGGCCTAGCGGAACATCTCCATTTTACAGGCCCTGCAGAACTGTAATAGGTCCCGCAGGGCCCAGATCTCCAGCAGGAGAGTGTTCCACCAGGCTGGGGCCAGGGCAGAAAAAGCCCTGGCCCAGGTGGAGGCCAGCCAGATGTCCCTCGGGTTGGGGACCACCAGGAGTTGTTTATCTGGAAGTTATACTTCCAGGTGTCTCACCTCAGAGCCGATACAGCCAAGGGAGTGGAAAGACCCTTATTCAGGCTGGCAGATAGAAAAAAACTTTAGAAAAAAAGGTCTCCCAGCATCAGAACCGATGGCTCTTTTAAGCTACACTTCCAGGTCTCTCTCCTCAGAGCTGACATTCCCCCTCAGATTGTTTAAGAATCAGCCTGGCGTGAAACCTGGGGATACTCTCGGGTCCTGTGCAGTGACATCACTCATGTCAGCAGTGTGCCCCAGAAGGCCTTTTCCTGTGCTTTTCCCCCTGCCTGCCAGGTAGGTGGTGGAGGGAGGCAGAGGCTGAGACCAGGGAATTCCTCGCCCCTACCAGGGGACCAGCAACCCTAGCCACACCTCTGGATATAGTCCTTGGTAATCAAGTGTGCCAGGGAGGGAGCAAGTGCCTTTAATCAGGCTGGCATTTTCCAGCATCATGAAGAGGCCTCTCTTGAGCCAGTTTGGTGTAGTGGTTAAGAGTGGCAGGACTCTAATCTGGAGAATTGGGTTTGATTCCCAACTCCTCTGCTTGAAGCCAGCTGGGTAACCTTGGGTCAGTCACAGCTGTTTCAGAGCTCTCTCAACCCCACCTACCTCACAGGGTGATTGTTGTGGGGATAATAATGACATACTTTGTAAACTGCTCTGAGTGTGGCGTTAAGTTGTCCTGAAGAGCAGTATATAAATTGAAAGTTGTTGTTGTTGTTATAACAATGAAAGGAAAGACAGAAACTTTTCTTCTTTTAATGTAGTATTATTCTTCACTAGAATGACTATTAATAGTTAAAAACTTTTAAAAGAAATAATTCTCCTCAGCCTCATGGATAAGGTGAGGGAAACTCAGAGAATATCAGTGGAGATCCTCTCTTTGCAGCGGCAAAAAGAAAGCTCAAGGAATAGTGCCTCTCCTCCTGGTCATGTGAATATTTTGACAGGAAAGAGCCAAAGGGAGGAGCAGTGTTCCCAGTCTTCTACAAAGCTCTGGAAATCTTTGTGGCTGGCCTGTGTGTGTGCCGTTCCAATGTGTGCCCACATGGAAGCCATGAAGATGAACAGAAATATTTCATTATTGTGCTCATTTAGATTTTCTGTTACCGTACCCTATTGTATCTCTTACACTGAATTTCCTAACTATTGTTCATGATTCTACTGTGCTCGGTGATTGTCCTAGCTGTTGATTGTATTGTTTTTACTTGCACTGTGTAATCCACTTTGGATCTTAGTGAGAAAGGCGTAATAGTAACAGTAATAGTGGAATCTCCTATCAAATTATCTTTTCTTCTAGACTTGGCCTTGATAATGCATTTGTTCTATATACTGATTCAGGCATTTTTACTATGGAAGGCCAGTGCCAGTTTTAGTATGGCAGGCCAGTGTCTCTTGCTTTCTGCATGCCAAGAGAGACTGTGATCAGAATAAAATGGAAGTATGCTCACCTTGGTCCAGCTGCAAAGGGCACAAAAGCATGAGAATGTTGCTGGGAAGAGTTCTCTAATGAGAACCTTGTGGGATCAAATACCTGGAGAAAGTGAAGGCAAAGGGTTTTTTTGTTACACACTCTTGATACCTTACTTTACTTAAATTTAAAAAAAACCAGCTTGATGCACTCGTAGTTCACATAAAACATCTAGGTGACATCTGCATAGGATACTTTATAGGTTCTAGTTAGAACCTTGAAATTCCCATGATCTCTCATGGTTGCAAAGCTATATTTGAAAAAAAATTGAAGAGATAAACAAAACAAAAACAAAAAAATGTACTGGCTCCAAACTATGCACAGTGACATGCAGGTGTCTGTGCCGTCACCTCTTTCCCCAAGATAGTGGGTTTTATAACATTAAACCTGTGTTGAGTGCCAAGCATTCTTCTGATCCAGTGACTGGAGCCACATATACAGCCGTTGTTGCTGGATTCTGAGTTCCATCCATGCATAGGACTTATGCAGAGTGAACCCTTTCATTGCACCAGGACAAATATGTTTGTTGGCTTGCTTTAAATGACTCCTAAACCCATTTAAAGATATTTTTGAGAAATTTAAGAAACAAGACTTTATATCCTGATTTAATATAAACAATTTCAGAATAAAAATATCACAGACTATGTGCAGTATGTCCAGTAGCTGTAACTTTATGCATTCTTCATTGAGGAATATCTTCATCCTTAATTAAAATATTCAAATGATCTATAATCCCTGGCTATGTTTTCATAATCTGAGATTAGTTATGAAACTGTTACTTCATCTTATTACAAGGAAACAGATTACCTCTGGGTCTTGCCATATGCTTGGGTTTCGGTGAATATTATAAATGCTAATTGCCACTCGGGAACCTACAAAATAAAGTGTTAACCAAATTAACATCAATACCCAAGGACTCTAGCAATCTAAGAACTATCCTGTAGCTATGTGCCCACAACCATGTGTGCATGGGGCTGCAGCTCCAGTTTCAAATCAGGTATCTTACAGATACAGTTCTTAAATAAAGTACTTAAGCAATGAATATTAGAACTTTATTAAGTGTAAAGATTTAGAAATATACCATGTCTCAAAATATTCAGATGCAGAAATAGGGGGTGGGGGAATCTGTCGTGTAATTTTCTTCTATGGGGTGTAAGGAGATGGCTTTTCATGCTCCCTTTTGCTGTTGTTACAGATCTCCTTGGGACCAAGAGATAAATAACAATAAGACTCAAATAAGCTATTGGGGTAGCAGGGTGGAAGTTAAATAACGATGATAATTATGTTCAGTGTAAGAGATAACTTCCCTCCTTAAGGTAGCTGATAACTCTTTGTTGTCCTAGCAAAAATGAAATAGAGATTGCTTGTACTAAACCCTGTGACAATGTACTGTCAGAAATGATGACATTAAGCTAATAATCAGTGACACTTCCCTGCTTGGTCATAGGTAAATGTCAAAGAGTTTCTCCAAAATTTTCCCAGCAGCACCACATTTCTGGTACCGAGAGGCAAGGATACAATGGGAAAATGTGCTGCAGCAGTAAAAAAAACCCAATTCTATGATGGGGATTATTAGGAAAGGAATTGAAAATAAAATAGCCAATATTGCCCTGGATAGATCTATGCTGAAGCCTCATTTGGAATACTATATGCAGTTCTGATTACTGTATCTCAAAAAGGACATTGCAAAGCTGGAAAAGGAACAGACAAAGGTGACCAAGACACTTAAGGTGCATCATTCTTATGAGGAAAGACTGAGGGCCAAGCTACACATGACGAATGACACTTGAACGGCAAGTGGATTAAGTGGAGGGCAAGTAAACAGGGAGAAATACACTTGCCGTTCAAGTGTCATTCGTCATGTGTAACTTGGCCCTCAGTGTTCACTAAGGGGAGACATGATACAGGTTTACACAATTATGCATGGGAGTACTGAGAATGGACAGAGGACTTTTTTCTTCCTCTACCAAAATACGTCAACTTGGTGGTATCCAATGAATCTGATGGACTGGGGATTCAGAATGAACAAAAGGAAATACTTATTTACTTAATGAGTGATTAAAATATAGAATTTGCTGTCAGATGAGGTAGTGATGACCACAAGCACAGACAACTTAAAAAGGGCATTAGACAGAGTAATGGAGGACAGGTCTATCAGTGGCTACTAGCCATGGTAACTAAAGGGAACCATGGAGTTCAGAGGCAGTGAACATCTGAATACCACTGCCAAGAGGCAGCATCAGGGGAAGGCCTCAGCCTGTATGCCCTGATGTTGGCCCTCCAGAGTAACCAATTGGCTACTGTGTGAAACAGGATGCTGGATTAGACGAACTACTGGTCTGATCCAGCAGGGCACTTCTTATGTTCTTAGGTCTTATGTTCACTGTCAAGATACACAATGCATATGAAGATAGCAAAAGGTAACAGCTATAGTGGATTTGTTTAGCTAGAGCAGCTGCTGTCCTCACTGTAATGGGTACTAGGTCATGGCTCAGTAGCAGATCATGTGCTTTGGGTACAAAAAATTGTGGGATACAGAAGGATGCGGATGGAACTTCTGGTAGCACAGGTTAGAAAATCTCAGGTAAAAGGTGTTAGGAAGACCTCTCTCTTTCTAAGATGTTGGATAATCAAAAGAACTAATACTGACATAAGAAACTGCCTAGGTCTGCCATCCCACTTCTGGGATTGGGAGACCCCTGCCCCCATTCAGCTGGCCAGTGGGGGAGGGAAGGCAACTGGGGGGAGGCACATGTGCAAAGTGTGTGCATTGTTCCAGACAATGACGTAGTTTTCCAGCGCAGCATGGAAACTGCCTGCCTCTCAGTTTGGTCCCTGGGAGTCTTGGCACTCCTAAAGCTGCCTCAGTTCTGTATATTCAAGGGAACACTTCAAATAATCACTTTGGAACAGAAACAGACAGCATTAAGATTTTGCAATATAAAAAAAATAAGGTTTACATTTGCATAATATACTGCATCAAATTGGAACTTACATTTTTAAAAGGCAAGGTCCAGTTACAGTTAATATTTTTAAGCTCAATTTCTTTCTTTAAAAATCTGTATCCCACTTCCTTGGAAGCAGCTAACAACATTATTTATTGCTTGGTTGCTGATTTTCACTGATCCCCCTTTCTTAATGCAGTCCACTGTTCCCTCCCAACAAACTGTACCTAGAGACCAACACACCCAAATAACAGCTCAGTAGGGAGTTGAAGCTAGTGGGGGAATCAACAGATATCACTGCTCCCTCTTCAGAATGTTGTTGGAAACAGGTCAATATATTAATTTCATTTATTTCAACTGGATAATTAAGTACATACTTAACATTCTTCCACTGAAATTAACAAAACTGAAAAGTATAACTTCAAATGCTTCATTCTCCAAATACTTTATTTGCTCTAAACAAGAACCAAGTGAAAAAAAAATAGAACTCAGAGCAGAACCACAAGTGACAAAAGGCACAGATTGGACACTAGTCAGCTTCCCTCAAGTTTTGATGGGAAATGTAGGCATCCTAGTCTTGAAGCTTGGCTCTCTGACTGCTGTCCAATGGACTTTTCAACTGTCACTTGTCAACATTCCGCCAAGCTGCCTACATTTCCCATCAAAACTTGAGGGAAGCTGACTAGTGTCCAATCTGTGCCTTTTGTCACTTGTGGTTCTGCTCTCAGTCTCCAGAAAGGACCCATCTAAACTAACCTTTAGGCAACGTGCGTCCATCACAAAAAGTTATGGGTTTATTAAGTTGTCGGGACACAGCAGGGACTGGAGGGTAAAGACGGAGGCTCTCCTTAATGCACATGGTGGTATAAGTCATCTTCCCCAAGTCTTCCCTGAGAATCAAATGCAAGAGTTTCAATGAAGCAACTCCTTTGCTCACAATCCTAACAGCAGCTACTAATCACTGAGCAACATATGGGCATAAAACAAGCTATTTATGGATCTAAAATATGTTACTGGCTGTTGGGAACTTTGGTTCTCTTTTCTTCCTATGAGGCCAGTTGTATGATAGCAATTCCAGCACATAATCTCAAGGTTTTATTAAAATCTAAAGTATATGACTTATTGTTTTTGACCAACAAGAAAACATTTATTTATAAATTAAAGCTTGGTAACACACGAACAGATTTTTTCTATAAGTAAAACAATGTTTAGGCTTGCTGTGGTTGGAATAGGGAACACAGGTTAATTGAAAAACAATAGGATCCCAGAGAGGTACAAACTTTGGTAATATTGAAAGTAGGGATAGTAGGGAAAACTCAATAATGGCCAAAGTCTGTTTATTTGAAAATAAACACATTTAGGATTATAACCAAATTGTATTAGAAATTCTGTCAGGGATTACTGCTTGTATATGGAAGAATCAAATTAGCATAAAGGAAATGATGAGATGGTCTTTGAACGTCTAAGTTTAGAACTATAAATTACCCATGCTTTCCCTTTAAAATAGTTCTATTAAATGCAAAACAAACGCTGTAGAAGCATCAGGTTAGAGCTCTTACCACTGAACTGTGTCTCGTTCTCCCACAGTGTCTTTTAGCTCCTCCCTACATCTTTGCTGGTGTTCTGGATTCTGGGCCATTGCATATAAGATCCAGGAAATACCACTGGCTGTGGTATCATGGCCTTCAAACATGAAGGTGTCTACCTCAGCACGCAGATCTTCATCAGATAATCCAACTTCATTTTCATCCTGATGAAGCAAGAAGATTTGCTATTAGATTAATCTAATTGAAAGATGATTACATCTTCTAGATTAAAAGGCGTGAGGGAAAATAAAATGTGACCACCTCCTTCTTAAACTCAAGATAGATCAAACCTACCAGCAGAGGCAACTTAACATGTTGTTGGCTGAGGAAGCAATAGCTATTGGGAATTACACAGTGGCTAAATATTTCAAGTCTATCACAAAATAAATATTTATATTTCATAAATGAGATGGCAGCTATTCTACCTAGTCAAACTGAAAGAGGAAAGTGTGTGTGGAGGGGAAGGTCTGATTTAAAAACTAATAGGTACAGAGGTAAGGACTGCTGCATTCACCAATTGTGAGATACCTAGCTTTAATGGCTATTTATGTCACTAGTACTGACAGCCCATAGCAAAAGGCATCTGATTAAAGTTTCTTACCTTGGCAGAAAGAAGAATATCTAGAAAATCCAAATGTCGTTTCTTCTGGATCTTTTTGAGCTCCCCCTCCTCCTTAAAGGATTTCCTTCTGTCTTCTATGACTTTTTCTATAGTACATATTAGGGGAGAAGATATTGTCACAGTGACTTTAGACTTCTATAAGGGCAATTCTGTACCAACAATCATTGGTACCAACATTGGATTGGATCTTACCAATTTTTCTGCTGGCATAAGAGGAGGTGGAGCAATCTCATCAAGTTCTCTTTAGAGTCCTGCCTCATATGGCATTTTTGGCTACATGGGCCCCACAGTCTTCCGTATGGTCTTTGAGGAGGGGGTTAAAGGAGGCATCTCATCTATCTTGTACCAGCAAGAAAACTGGAAGGAACAAAGCCACTGTCCAGTGCAAATCTGGAATGTTTGATATTTATATCCCACACTCCAAATGCAATGAATTCATAGGCAGTTTAGTAATACCAAGAGTAAAACAACAATAAATACCTATAACAAACCTTTGCCCAATTTGGTTGCTAAAATCAGGTAAGGATCACATCAATGAACTTTTGGTGTCCATCATAAATCAACCACAAACTCAGTGTACCTTCTTTGGTTGCTCTAAGAGGCCACTATCCACCCACTACTTAATAAACCATCTCTATAGAAAAATGATGTGGTCAATGATGGCCCAGTCTCTAATCCACCCTTTCTGGGCAAACTGATTGAGAGAGCAGTAGCTGACCATCTCAAGGCTTCTTGGATAACCTATCTGTGAGCAGTTAACCCTGGCTTCCACCATTTTAAGAGCTGCTTGTGATATAAAAATCACAAGCCCCTTGAATTAATGCGTCTTAATTTGCATTAATGAATCAACCAGCTGAGCAAAGTGTTGCCAAATTCCACCTGGGAGTGTGAGTCATGCCTGGAATGTAAATGTAAATGTCAAGGACTGGGCATGATTCACTCCAGCCCCTCCAAGCTGCGGAATGTGTAATCATGACAATAGAGGTACTCAATAGAGGTGCTCTTCTGGTTGAGAACACTGGCTATTTGAAGCCCTCTTCCTTTGTCGACTTCTTTTCGTGGATAGGTAATTATCACCCCAAATCCCTCAAATCTATTCCACTTTCACCACTGCTTTTCCTAGGAATCTTGTGTTCTTGTGAGATATTTCTTGTGTATGAGTTTTCCCCTTTAAATAGAAATCACTCTTCAAAGTACACTCATCTCGTTAGTCTCCTTGGGGAGGGAACCCCCTAAAAACTGGTGGAGTATCCTGCTTTTTTACCCTCTTGCATAGCCTTCTCCTTGCCACTAATTTCCCCTCTACACCAAGGAAACACATCTGCTCTGGACCCTTTTCAGCATGGCTTCAGGCTGGGCTGTGGGATGCAGACAACCCTGTTGGCTTTGATTGATGACCTCCATCTGAACATAAAGCAAAGGCCATGCTTCTTTGTTGCTCCTATTGGGCTAATCTGCAGCCTTTGATATAGTGGATAATGTCATTCTCTTGAGGCATTGGGAGACAAACGTAGGTATCAAGGGACATGCTCTGGACTGATTCAAATTGTTCATCACAGACCAGACTCAAAATATTGCTGTCAGAGACAAGTCACCAGTGCTTTTTTTCTAAAAAAATGTTTAGGGGTACTCTCAGTACACGGAAATTCCAACATTTAATTTTTTTTTACTTTCTCCCATTAGATTCACAAAATGGTTAGGGGTATGTGTACCCCTGTGTACCCCCAGGAAAAAAGAACTGCCCATCACCATCAGTATGTGACCTGTACTTTGGGGTTCCTTAGAGAGCAGTCCTATCCCCCCATTCTATTCAACTGCTATGTAAAGCCCTTAGGACAAATCATTCATAGCTTTGGGGTTGGGTGTCATCAATATATTGATGACACCCAACTCTATATCTCCATATCCAAATCCTGAATCTCTGCCTGTATATTGTAGTTAATGGCTAAAAGTGAACGACTTTAAATGAAATCCTGACAAGATGGAGATAATGCTGGTTGGGATGGCAGACATCTTGAAGGACATTGTGCCTCCCATATTCCCATATTCAATGGGATTCAGCTGACTTGATCACACTAGATCCAACATTACTGCTGCAGAAGCAAACTAATGCAGCTTCAAAAATTGCTTGTTTCTACCAACTTAGTTTAGTCCAGCAGATGGCTTCCTAACTTGACTCAGCTGATCTGGCCACCTGGATCCATGCCATGGTAACACTGAGACTGAACTATTGCAATGCACTTTACACAGGTCTCCCCTTGAAGTCAGTTTGGAGACTCCAGATGATATAAAATGTCATGGTTCGGTTATCATCAGGAGCATGCATATCACTGTCATTCTGCAGTCCCTACATCAGTTACTGGGCTGCATTCAACATATTGACAATCACATACCAAGTCCTGCATGACTTTGGTCCCTCATAACTGTGAGATTGCCTCTCCCCCCTAAGATCCACCATGACAGCTTTGCTCATCACAGCAGGGTCTTCTGCAAGTGCTGCCCTGCAAAAGGGCAAAATCAACAACTGTCCATACATATACATACTCTTGTGACCCCAACCTTATGGGAAGGCCTGTCTGATGAGGGCCAGATCTGTTTCATAGCCAAGCAATATCTGAAGTCAGACCACTGATCTTGAAGCCTATTGTCATGTCTCAAAGGCCCATTTCACACTCAAGTTTAAAATCGCTGGATTTGAGTAGTCGCCCCTATCGCCATGGCTGTGGCTTTGCATCTCCCTGTTTTACACTCTCAGCTCCCAATTCAATTTTGCATTCTTTTCTGCATTTTATACTAGATATCAGGCATTGAATTTGCCTCGGGCTATGTGGGCTTCTCAACACACGTCACAGGTTTTTTTTATTTTAAGTTTGAGCATGTGTTGTAACGTTGTGATGATGTGAGGTAGCAGCAGAGGGCAGCAGAGGGCAGTGGAGCAGAGAAGCACCCGGCGCAGCTCAGCCGGGGCTCGCTGTGCTGCCCACCATGGCTCCTGTTATGTATTGGGTTAAAATAAGGCTTAGAAATGCCTCTGAAAGTATTGAGTGTTATGCACTGTGTTGAGCTTCAGGTTGAGTCAAGGTTCCTAATGTTCTTACTCTTATTGGCTACATTCTGTAGGCAGCAGCCAATCGGTCCTCTCTAATAAAGACCAATCACTGGCCTGCCAATCTAATACACTGTATATAGTTCATGCAAATGATAGGATTGTAGAGTGCATGTCTATTGGTTACTGGTTATTATCAGGGTGGGGGTTGTATGTATATATTGGCTCACATTGAGCTTCTCAGTCTGTCTGCTGTCATCTGTCTGTTCTGGTTTGCAATAAAGCATGTTGTGTTGAGCTGAAACTACTCTGGGCTGAAATAATTCTGAGCACCAAGCTCAGTACTTAATCGCTCCACTCACACAGGAAAGAAGTGGAGCAGGGAAGCGCCTGGTGCAGCTCAGCTGGGATTCGCTGTGCTGCCCACTCCGGCTCCACTCACCCAGGAGGGCAGCAGAACAGGAAAGCGCTGGGGAGGAAGGAAGCCAACACAGAAGCAGCCTTATGATCCTTTGCTTGCCTAACTAAAAAAATATATTTCCAAAATATATTTCCAATATATTTCCAAAATATAGTTTGAGAAGTTGTTCTTGGGAAAAAAAGAAAAATGTACCAGCATGAATGCTTTGAGTCACAAAACTAGAAACATTGAAATTAAATTCTAGAAAGAGGACATTTTAAAGAAATTACAACTTCTTTTGCAACCTAATATTTATGTCCTGAGAGAGAGAGAGAGTGAGTGTGAGAGTGTGTGAGAGTGTGTGTCCCGGATTTCTGAAATCCAGGTCAGATTCTCTGATCAAAATTAGAGAATCCTGAATTTAACCAGCCATTATTCCCTACAGGGAATAATGTCCAGGGGCCTGGGGGCGACTGCCTGTGGCAGCAGCAAGATACATCTTAATGGGCTCTTTTGGAGCTCCGGCAGGCCTCCTCCGCTGCCTCATGTAGCTCTCCTGCAGCAGTGAGCAGAGTTTGGTGGCTCCATGCCTGCCTTCTTACCATTCAGGGAGTTTAATAGACTGTTTTGGAACTTGCACAGGCCTCCTCCTCTGCCCCGCAGCCTTACGCTACTCTCCTGCAGCAGCATGTGGAGCTTGGAGGCTCTATGCCTGCCCTCTCATTGCCACTGCGAATGCCTGTGGCAGCTGCCTGTAGGCAGCAGAGTTCAGCCCCAGATCTGATCCGGGGGTTGACCTTGGGAAACAGCAAAACTGGATTATGCCAAATTGGCATAAAACCAGCTTTAAAAGCTGGTTCCCAAAGCTGGATTGCATACCCCTATTGCTGGCAGGTGTTGCAGCTCCAGAGGCTTCCTGTGCTCTTGCCAGAATCCTGCAAGCAAGCCCCACTCTCAGCCCTGGATCTACAGAAATGTGGCACATAACCAGTCTGGCTGTTCGCCTTCTTGGTGCTACCTCAGCCTAGGTCTTCTGATGCTACTGTCCCTGCAGAGTGGGACTACACTCCAAGGGGGGCTACAGGCCTGGGTGTGTGTCCTGCTTGGTACAGGCCTAATGGTTATTTCAGGGGCAAGGGCTCACTTGCACACTCTGGCACGGTGGCCTCTTGTGCAGCTGGAGCATGGTCCACTAATGCCAATATAGTGTCAGGTCCTCCCTGATCTCATGCATCCTCCTTGTTCCCTGGCCTGGGCTCTTCAGGCTCTTCTTTTGACCACTCTGAGTCACAGAACAAGTTTCGACACAGGCATTCACTAGTGTTAATATGCTTTCTGAAGTCACCCATGTCAGATGAAGGGATCAGCTTCTTTTAAAAAAGAGATTGCAAGTTCAAACAATCTCAGAACAGCACCCCAAGGAGAGAGAGTGCTTTTGCCTTCCCACAGCATGTGAGGGAGAGTTATGTTGATGATTGCTGCTCCACATGGAGAATCTGTGCAGCAAAATCAGTGAAATAACTTCCCCACACATTCATGTTAGAAAACAGCAAAAGGAAGAGGGTAGGAGGCTTTCCTCCTGCTATGGTGCCATTCTGAGCTTGTTTGAATTCTCTTTTTTAAAAAAGAAGCAGTCACCCTCAGCTGACACGTGATCGCAGGGTGCACATTAAAACCTGTCATCAGACAAATTTTAATAAACTGTCATTGAATATATGGTATTCTGGATACCTGGGTCTGAATAATACCCGTTTTTAGTGCACAGCCCTAGTTCAAATCCATTGCAAATCTTTTGTCCTCATACTATGGCACTCTTTGTCTTTTCCTACTCTACAGGCTAACACAATGACTTCTGTAGAATTTTCTCCCTAAAGAGGGGGAAAAACTGATAATATTTCTGTCTAGTAGTTATTTAATAATGGATAAAAAGGGAAATGTAGTGAATGGAGCGTGGAGTGGTACCTGTATGTTGATGGGCCCGTTTGCAGGCTTCCCGGAAATGTCGCCCATCTGAGCTGCACCAATAGAAGAGATCATTTCGATGAAAGAGTGTGCGGGTTCTCTGAGCCACCAGATAGGTCAGGTCATAGACTGCTTTGACGTAATAATCCAACTCTCTGAAGGAAAAAGCAAGCGCTTTTTAAAAAATCCTTTAAATAAGAATGGTCACAGCTCAAAGAAACATTTTTTGTCAAGTTTAGACAATATAAACCTGTGAGTCTGGCAATTGCTCTGGTAACTGAATGCACATTTCATGATGCTGTCTAGAGTCATCAAACTAACATGTTCGAACACTTCTAGTGACTTCATGGCATCCTTGGCAACCAGTTTCTCCCATTTATCCTGGAATATAAAACAAAGATAAGGGGAGTTAGCTTTCCAGACATGATGGCATGGTTGAATGGAATGGCTGTCATGGATCTGTAACAGTCTTACCCTTTGAATATATCTTTTGACATGGACAGATTTTATATCTGCTACCTCAATGAACTATGTGAATTTGCACACTAAATATTTCATGCCCATTGAACATAGAAATTGTCAGTTGATTAATTATGTTGAAATCTATTTTTATTATTTTATTTATTACATTTATAGCCCACTGTCCCCACAAGCAGGCTCAGAGCAAATAATATCATATATAATAAAAACACAATAAAATCACATTAAAACATTAAATTCAGCAGACATAAACCTCAGACAGCAGCCTATATTGCTTAACCCCACCCAAGTTATCCTACATAATGGGAGCTGGTAGGAAATATTAAATGAGTCAGTGGAAAACTGGGGTGGGGAATCAATGCCTCTTCAACAAGAGACCAGCAAGGGAGCCCACCCACACCCCAGTCTGAGTTCAGGTGCACTTTAGTATCAGAGAAATGTAATATTTTACACCAGTCCCTTATTCCCCTTCATTCAATTTTTTCAACTTTCAAAGATAAAAGGATTAAAACAGCAACCTCAGCATCAATGCCTACCAACATCACTTTGGTTGAATCTACAATCAGTGGTACATAATGTTTCAAAATGTCATAATGGAACCCTGGAGTCAACAATCGACGATGTTGAAACCACTTTGGTCCATGTAGGATCAGTAGCCCTTTGCCTGTGGGCACAAAATAACAAGAGAACTTTCAGAACACTGCAGAGCATAAACAAACTGAGTGTTTGTAGTCAAGGGATGTTTGGGATTTTAGGGGAGAGGCCATTCCTGATTTGGGTATTTTCTTGTAGATAATTTACAGTGCAATCCTAAGAAGAGTTAATCAATGGGCTTAGATGGAATAACTCTTCTTACGATTGCACTGTTAATGTAGGATTAGTGTCTGGGGCAGAGATAGAAAAGAATAGTTCAAAGGCGGGGTCCCATTGGTGCAAAGGAACCAACACCTTTCCTGGTGCCCAACAGGTGTTTTAGAAAGTGTGCAGAGCCAGGTGGGCTGTTGCCCAGCAGGGCTTCTGATTGACTGTTAGAGATCAGATTGGCTGTGCAGATTTTTTTAAAAGTTGCTTTGGTAGCAGCTGCCACCACAGAACAAGGATCTTCGCTGCATGACTGAAGGCAAGCTGTGTGTATGCATAAAAATATTTTTAAACAATACATTCATTTTAAAAGGTAGCCAGTTAAACAGAGTTTCTGTCTGAAATGTTGAAGAGTTACTATAAGTTATGCATGACCCTGGCATTTTGTGGCTGGATCTGTGTCTTGCAGCAGCCATTTTGTGGGTGGTGCCACCTCTTATGGCAGCCATTTTTGATTGCTCCCACCACCCTGTTTTAGAATTCCAAAGTGTCACATGTAATGTATTGGCTTAGCTTCTGTCTAAGCTTAGGCTCCAGTCCTAAAGTCTTCATTGCTATTGGCTGTTTCCTGCTGGCAGCAGCCAATCCGTGCGGTATAATAAAGGCCAGTCACTGTACTGTAAATAAGTTACTTTGTATATAGTTAATGCAAACTAAGGATTCTATTTATGTGTGCCTATTGGTTGTTAGCTGACTAAGGGGTGTGGCTTGTGTGTATATAGTTGGCTCCTGTTGAGCCTGTCTGTGTCTGTCTGCTTCCAGTCTTCAATAAAGCTGTTACCTTGAGCTGAAATCTCGATTACTATGAGCTGAAATCTCAATACATAATATCACAGTCTCAAAAAAGTTGGTGACCTCTGTTCTAGGGAACAATGTGGAGGATATAACATGCATAGGTAAATTACAACATGGAGAATCTAATATCTTCTGTGGTTTTATAGTCAAAATGAACCACTTTGCGAACAAAGTGAGCAATCAGTGGTATGTATTCAGAATAGAGAACATATATACCTATGAGTTCTTTAGGCATGTCCAGTTTGCAAGCTTAATTGAAAATGAGCCTGATCTTGCAATTTCTGCAGAATTTGAGGTGTTGTGGCTGGGAGGGAGACATAAGGAGGTTGCAGAGGAAACAGTACAGCTTTATACACTGAACGGAAAGTTATGTATGTAGTGGACAGAATGATAGGGCTGTGTATATTTCTTTTTGCTTTGATTCATTTAAGTCATATTCTTACTTTTTTCATTACTACATATATTTATTTTTAAAATATTCACTATTTGTTTATTGAAACATATGTGAAACACATTTCTGGCTGTTATCTATCAATCTAACTGGGATACAATTTTCAGGGATTATACCCATCTCCCAAGGGATCATCCCTGCCAAATTTCAGGCAGTTAGATGAAAGCGTCCCCATTTTATAAACAATTAAAATTCTTACATGCATAACAGACAGAGGCAGACATTTAGCATTTCAGGGAGCATCAATAATATGTAACACAGAAATCCTACTTATTCTTTGGATTGAAAAATCCTGATGACATCAGGATAAAGGGTTCTGAACGGAACTGTAGGTGTTTGGAACTGCAGAATATGAACAACAATGTGAAAAAATGACTAGATGAGTAATACACATTTAGGTACAGTAAAAGAAACATTATACCATTTAACTAAGTGTCTGTAAAACTTCACTAATATGGGAAAATGGAAGAGTTATTTGTTGTGAGACTTTTTAGAGGTCACAGAATGAATTGAGGTAACCACAATTTCTGTATGATAAGGGTTCTGATAAGGGGCTCCAAGCATATCATTACCCTCCTGACCCTTCCTATGGTGCAGAGCCAAAAAGGTGCAAGGGGTAGGGATGTTGTTTAGTAGATCCCCTGCACCCAGTGGGGACTGGTAACTCTATCTTGGAGACATACAAATTGCTTTAACTGCTTCTAAGAAATAGTATCTACTAAGAAAGAGAACTGCTATGATTTTTGTCTCCTTTCTCCTTTTTTCCCTTTTTCTGTTTGCTGTTTGTATTTTAATAAAAATCAGGATAGTTTAGGTGGTAGCCATGTCGGTCTGCTATTCTAAGTTTAGGTGGTAGCCATGTCAGTTTGCTGTAGAACTAGACATGGGCACGATCTGAATTACGATTTCAAAAAAGTCCCCAATTTTGGCGTTTGCTCCATCATGACTCAGCTAATCGGTTCTGTCCACGGCAACCGATCCAGCAGTCAGGAGTTTGCTTGTTCGGGACTTGATCGGATATATCAGTTTCTGTTCGGAATTGCAGACACTCAGGCACCAGTAATTAATTCCCGGGGCAATGGAGTCAGGGGGAGAATGAGCTGTCTTTGCCCTCCTTCTGTCACCGTTGAAACACGAATGGAAGCCCAGCTTTCCTTGATTAGCAGGCTTCCTTCCAACCACGGAGCAGCAACCCAGGGAGGGAGGGGGAAGGGCGTGGGCACAAAGGAAAGGCAAAAGGCAGCGCGGGAGGCTGGGAGGCCGCCTGCGCCGGTCGCCTTTCCCCAGGACAAGGGGCGTGTGGGCAAGCCAGCCGCCCCTTGTCTGGGGGAAAGGCAAAAGGCAGCGTGGGAGGCCACCCACGCCATTAGTCTTTCCCCAGGACAAGGGGGGGGGGATGTACTAAAATGAATGATAGGATTGCCCATTGGAAATAATGGGAGAGGCTTGAATGCCCGTTGGAAATAATGGGAACCTGGAATGCCTATTGACTTGCATGGGCTCCATTGAAACACATTAGAGCAAAAAAAAAGGTGCAAAGAAAACATGGAATGGATTTTGAAGGAAACTCTCTGGGCCCAGATAGACTGTTCTAGGACTGGATTGACAGGCCCCTGAGTGCAATGACGGCCCCTGGGTGTGACAAAAGGGGTCTGGGACTGGAATGACAGGCCCCACGCTGGAATGACGGCCCCTGGGTCTGTCAGAAGGGCTCTGAGACTGGAATGATGGTCCCTGGGTGACAGTCAGGGGCCTGTCATTCCAGTACCAGAGCCCTTCTGGCAGACCCAAGGGCTGTCATTCCAGGTAGGGGCCAGTCATTCCAGTCCCAGACCCCTTCTGTCACACTTAGTGGTCGTCATTCCTGTCAGGGGCCTGTCATTCCAGTCCCAGAGCCCTTCTGGCAGACCCAGGGGCCGTCATTCCAGTCAGGGGCCTGTCATTCCAGTCCCAGAGCCCATCTGAGACACCCAAGGGCCCTCATTCCAGGTAGGGGCCTGTCATTCCAGTCCCAGAGCCCTTCTGAGACACCCAGGGGCCGTCATTGCACTCAGGGGCCTGTCAATCCAGTCCCAGAACACTCTATCTGGGCCCAGAGAGTTTCCTTCAAAATCCATTCCATGTTTTCTTTGCACCTTTTTTTTTGCTCTAATGTGTTTCAATGGAGCCCATGCAAGTCTATGGGCATTCCAGGTTCTCATTATTTCCAATGGGCATTCAAGCCTCTCCCATTATTTTCAATTGTCAATTCTGTCATTCATTTTAGTACATCGCACAAGGGGCGCGTGGGCAAGCCAGCTGCCCCTTGTCCTGGGGAAAGGCAAAAGGCAGCGCGGGAGGCTGGGAGGCTGCCTGCGCTGTTCGCCTTTCCCCAGGACAAGGGGCACGTGGGGAAGCCGGCTGCCCCTTGTCTTGCGGGGCAGGTGAACAGCGCGGGCAGCCTCCGAGCCACTCGCGCTGCTGCTAGCTTCGCAGTGCACTGGGACAGCCGGCTTGCTGCATGGGCGGGAGTGATTCAGGAACGCGCGCACGAGCACAACTGCCTGACTACAGTTGTTCTGGGCACTGGCCTCCCTGATTTCCGATTTTGGATCCGATTTTGGACCGGAAACGAGACTTGATCGGTTGGAATCAGGTACTTGCATTTGGCGCCGCCGCAGAATCACGATCAGCTAAATCAGGATTATTTTTTGGATCGTGCTCATGTCTATGTAGAACAGCCGAATTTGAGTCCAGTGGTACCTCAGAGACCAACAAGATTTTCAGAGTGCAAGCTTTCAAGAAGAAGGGAGTTAAGACTCAAAAGATTACCTACTCTGAAAATCTTGTTTTGTCTCTAAGGTGCCATGGGACTCAAATCCTGCTGTAACAAAAATCAGCTCTCTTTACTTCACTCTTGGATAATAAAAAATATTGCACCAAGCACAGACTTCTGTAAACACAGACTTAAATGTTCCCTAAATCAGGGCTGACGAGTGTTAGATGTTGGGCATCTATACTTGTCACCTCTGTTCCCTGGGTAACCAGACTACTCTTAAGGTCTCACATATATTTTTAAAAGGATGAGTCATAGTTCTACCTACCAATCCAAGGAAGGAAGAACCTGTAGGTTACCATACTCTTAGGGTCTGAAAAATATAACAGAGAAGATTTTTTTAAAAAAAGCAATAAAGTACAATGCCGAGTGAAAGGTAAATCTGCCTGAAGTGAACACTCCAAGTTTTATTTTAAATTTGAACTTGACTGATATCATTGAGGCCATGCCAAAATAAAGAGCAACACAGCCAATAAACTTGTAAAAGTTTATGAAACTGCTTTAGCCAAATGACACCCTCATTGCTCTTGAACCAACAATTAGTAATCCTTATATTGGTCCGCTGCAAAACCTCACCAGCACTTTGAAGTTACTGCCATTAATAAATCTCTACTTTGATCTCAGGAGACAGGATCAAAAGTAAATGCCAAGGAGCAATTCCACGGAATCCTTTTCAGATGGAATCAACAGAGACAAAGTAATCATTCCTGCCGCCAGGGGTGAGGTGTTCCCAGCCTTATGCATGGAGTAGGTCACATTGAAATTTATTGAATAATGTTTTATCCCACCTTTCTGTTAGAAAGTTTCTATCAAGATAGCTGGCAAAATGATACAAAGACCATGTATCAATAAAATAAGTAAGACCCCCCCCCCACTATCATCAACAGCAGCCAAAAAAATCTGCCAATAACTAACAAACAAAATTTTACAGTGCTTTGAAAAGCAAGAAGAGGTTGGGTCTACCTTAGGAGAATATTCAGTAGTCTGAGCACTGCAAATGGAAAGCCCTGTCCCAAAAATCCACCCACTATACCTTACAGAGCATGGAAAGGATTGCTGATTTGATCTAAGAGTTTGGGTTGGTTCATCTGAAGGTGGTTCTTAAGATATTTTGGCCCTAGGTTATTTTGGGTTTTAAAGGGCAAAACCAGCAAGTAATGTTTTGCATGTAAATAAGTTTGTATGTTTTATTTCTGAGTATTGGTAGGGGTTTTGAATATATGTTTACTGTTGTTAGAAGTGCAGGCCTCTGATGTGACAAGGGGAGGCTGGATGGGTGAATGGGGTGTGCTGGGATTGGACAGTAGGTATACTCTACAATCAGAGTGAACTGCAGTTTTACTCAGAATGCTGAGAGAAAGTGTTCATTCTGTCTAAGGGCCAAGCTACACATGACGAATGACACTTGAACGGCAAGTGGATTGAGTGGAGGGCAAGTGAACAGGGAGAAATACACTTGCCATTCAAGTGTCATTCGTCATGTGTAGCTTGGCCCTAAGTCAGGCAAACTGTGTGGAAGCCTGAATCAGTCTGTGTGTATCTCAGAGAACAGTTATTCTGTCTAGTTCCATGATTTTGTATAGGTCACGCAATCTGTGTGGAGCTTGAGTTGAGAGAGTCTGTGCGTATGTGTATGAGATAATTATTTTGTGAGTAAAGAACTGTGTGGATAATCAGTCTTTATGACTGGATTTGTGAATATGACCTTAAAAATATATACCTATTTTTGAAACCACCAAGCTTATGAACCTATTCTGAAACCAATACATATCAATTTGCTGCAACCATCAGACATATGTACTTATAAATAAATTCTGCTTCTGGTTACGTAAAAGGCCCAATTCATCTGCAATATAGGATCTTTTTTTAACCTTGCAGCCATCTCCATGCTCTGACTATTCTGTCATACTATCTATTAGGGGTGTACATAACAGAATTCAGAGCCAAAAATGTACATAAAAACCACTGTTTCGAATCATTACCATGACTTTCTGTAATGGTAACACAAATCCATGATGCTTTGGAATAACAAAACATCCTCCCTGACAATATCAGTCTTTCCCCCCAAATGTCTATGCTTATCAAATGTGCAAGCAGCTGAGAGGACTACTCATCAAACTGTATTAAGCTTGGTTTTAGGAAACAAGACAAAAGTGGGAGAAGCTGAAAGAATGTTTACTCTCCCCATACTGCCACAAGCATTGAAGATATTTTCCCCCTCAACCTCTTTTTGTTTACTAGGTAGTTAGTGTGGCAGAATTAACTCACTTGGGTTGCCTTGTGAACACTACGTTTCTCCTTTCGTAAAGGTAATTAGAAGCAATTCTAAGTAGGCCTTCTCAGATGTAAGTACCATTTTAACCAAACGGGCTTACTCCCAGGAAAGGGCTCATAGGACTGTGGCCATAATGCCGCCACAATTTTTACAACATTTATAAAGCAGAACTGCCAAAATAAAAGATGGGAAGGTTTCATGTAGGAAACTAATGGGCAACTTGTTTCCATATGAAATTTTATGTTATCTAAGATTTTCAGTGGCCTTATTCTGTGCTAGGAGGTAGGAAAAAATGAGAAAGATGAAGCATGTTTCTAAGGATATGGCCTTTTCTTTGGTGATGGCTCACATGTGGAACCCTCCACAGCTGTTCTGCTGGAGTTTAAGATGCCTCCTTTTATTCATTCACGTTTTTAATTCCCTTTTATAGTTTTTCTTGAGTACAGTGTGTGTCAGTGGAAGTAGGAATTGTTTGGGGTTGAACCCTATGGTGTGCACTGTGCACAAGGATGCAATTCTTCCCCCCTTCTCCTTCTCCAGAAGCCTCCTAATACTTCCCAAATGCTGGTTCTTGAGGTTGTAGGACTCATGTGAACAAAAAGCGAAACTGAGGAAAGGTTACCACTCTAGCATCACTTATGTGCCAACATAATACTCATTGATGGAAAAGGAAGGGGAAGTAGGAAAGAAACGTGTACTTATCCACACACTCCATAAGATCCACATGTGTGTGTAGTCCCCCTCCCCCATGAGTTATATATTGCCAGCTGAGGTTATTAGCCTCATTAAAGACAGGAGATTACTGATACTTGTTGCTATTGTTGTTTAGCTGCTGCTACTGATTATTGTGGCTTTTATTGATTATTTTAACCTTTTATGTACGCTGTCTCAGAACCCACCTGGCTGTAAGCTCTTTTAAATGAAGGATATAATTATTTTACATAAACAAATAGCTTTGTAGAAGTAGCTATTCAGCTACTAAAGGCAGGTTACTTTTAAATGATATAAAATGTTTTTTTACCTTGACGAGCAAACACAGCTCGAGCATAATCAGGGTGGTTGATTACTAAACTAGCTGCAAAACTACCAAACCATCTAGGAAAGGCATAGGGGTACTTTTCTGCCCATTCCAACAACTTGTTGAATTCTTGTCCTCGTTGGATCTGCAGAGACAGAAAATATGAAAACATGTAATAAAGCACCTCATTTATTAAAGGTGTGAAATAGATTTTTTTCATAAATACTTCAATCACTGACTTTTTCTAAGAAGACAGTTTTGCAAGAGTCCCTGTATAATGTCTTAAAACATAGCCTACAAGTACCAATTATTGTATGGTCCATTATAAAAAACATTTGATATTATGACTCTTACAACTGTGTCACATTCTCCATTTCCCAAGAGACACCAAGATGGAGATAAATTTACCCATGATTGTAAAGGCGCAGTAGCTGTTTCCTTTTGGAAGAAACTATCTGGAAACAGACTTTTGAAATGTCAGTGCAATTGATCTATTTACATATGGCTGGTAGGTCTTCCCACAGAGGAGAAGATCTTATCAACCCCACCAGTTTCTTCATGCTTATGACTCCAGTGCTTCTCATGCAATGCAAAAATGAAGAGAGAGAGAGAGAGAAAACAAAAGAAAACACGGGAATCTCTCACTACACAATCAGGAACAAGATTAGCAGAAATGGCTTTGTTTTTAGTCCAACCTATAACTGTCTGCAGTCACCACTATAATTATGGTTGCAACATTTATATATAAAAGGCATAGTTACATTAATTTTAAGGCTGCAGGTGATAGAGGAATTAAGTATCACAGAAAGGATGGTTCAAGAATAGAGGGGAGAGTGGGTTTGTACACAGCCTAGTTGAAACATTTCACTTTGTATAATCCTTCTAGTTCAGCTGAAGTAGTGGAGAAGGAACCATTGCAACCTGACCTGGAATTTGCTAATCACAGCTGAGGTATTTATAGCTTCATATTGGTTTAAACAGAAAGGTTATAGAAGGTTTGGAAAATTACTAAAATGGCAGCGTTAAATTAGTATGTACAGAAATCACACCAAACAATTTGATAAATCATGCCCCCCCCCCTTAAATTCTGTCAAACAATCACAGGGGTGTACATCAGTATAACAATGTCTTGATTATATAACAACAACAACAACATTCGATTTATATACCGCCTTTCAGGACAACTTAATGCCCTCTCAGAGCAGTTTACAAAGTATGTCATTATTATCCCCACAACAAACACCTTGTGAGGTGGGTGGGAACTGAGAGAGCTCCAGAGAGCTGTGACTAGCCCAAGGTCACCCAGCTGGCTTCAAGTGGAGGAGTGGGGAATCAAGCCCAGCTCTCCAGATTAGAGTCACGCGTTCTTAACCACTATACCAAACAATGGTAACAGGTGGCATTTTGAAAAGTTTTATCTATTATCAACTCGATTTAAAAATTATGGCTGTACTTTAAATTGATATAAATACAACTGAAACAAATTTGGAGGGGAGAGACAGAGACTGGAAGAAAGGACATGGGGGAAAAGGAGTAAAGAAAATTTGGGTAGACAATGTATGGAGTTAGCAAAAGACGTAAGTCAATATTAAACAGGGCTGGGGTAAGGTTACAGTGACCTGGGGACAGGAAAATTGTGTGCTGTTGAGGAAGCACTTTGGGACAATAATGCAAGTAAAGCACTAATGCTTTCATTAACTAAGCTCCTAAGAAAAAGTTGTAACCCTGTTATATTAAAATATTTTTTATCTCAAAAGTTTCTGTTCAGGCAAGAAAATATTTTTAAAGATGTTGCCATTTACCATAGATTCAGACTTTGTGGAAATCTGGAGGTAAACTGAAGAAAATTAGAGAGGCTATTGAATTGCCCAGCTTCATTATTTTGGCTGGAACAAACTCCTGATTTGCTTTTATGTCTCCTTTGGGTTAATGGAAACTGAGAGTGTTTATTTTTCTGTTATTTCCTATTTTCTCATGTTTATTTTTTCCCATCAAAAGTAACTTAATTTCAACATTATTTTGCTGGTAAAATTATGTAATATGTATACATGGTAAAAAGACTTAAATAAAACAAAATAACAATGATGTAAAAAGAAACAGACTAATTGGAAATATGAGCAATGAAATGGGAAAAATAAAAAGGCTGATACCAACAACATTTTAAAAAAATATATATGAAAAGGGGCATATCTGTATATTGCTAAGAAAAAAAAATCATTTTTCCAACACAAATATCTACTGAGAAATTAAAATCTCATGCGATCACAGGACAAGATGAGAATAATCATGCATGCAACTTCTGCAGATTTCATTGAAAATATCTCATTCCGCTGTAAATCTGGCAAGACAAAGAACTTCACTGTGGGCACATCTCATCTCATCATCTCATTTAAACTGGGCTACAACCAACTATGCATATTTAGCATGCCAGCACAATACTCACAGGAACTACAGAGCTCTTCCATGCAAACTCAGCATACATAGCTACTTTGCAATGGTTGCAGCCAAGTTAAATGAGATGCTAAATCTGTACAAAGATCCAATGGGAAGCTCCCATTTGCTATTTGTACCTGCCAGCTTTTAACAAAGGAAGGTCCATTGTACAAATGAACTCAAAAAAATGCATCATGGCAGTGATACACTGCAATTGGTTGGCTGCTTCCATGGATTCTGACAGCACCACAGATTCTGTCATTGAAATAAAATGCACATTTTCCTAAAACCCAGGAGGAATGCTTTAATATATTGTGCTCAGAATTCTGTTTTATTTTCATTGCAGTCCCCAAGTCCTAAACTTGACCAATATTTAGAATTTAGCACACAACTGGTAAATATGAAAGATTCTCAGCTGCCAGTTAGCCTCCCTCATTTCTCTGCCCCAAAGCCACCTCCTTACCTCCTTGTTGTGGCCATAAAACCAATGGCTGGGAGGACCAGGAAACATCTTGAATGTTTTCAGTAGCTCCCTTCTCTTCCAATATAGTTGAGAGGCTTTCAAAAGCACAAAGATGAAGATGAACCCAATCAGTAGATACAGAACATGAGGTGAGGTGGTCATTATTCTCTCCAGCATGAAAGCCATGGTTCAGTAAGCTCTGGTCTTTTTCTAACAGCTTTTAAAATGCTTTTTTTCTGTGTATAGAGACAGCAATCAACATGCTTCTCACCTCCCCCTTCTCAAGTTTGCAGTCTGTGCTGGAATGTTTTCAACAGCTTGCTTTGTTGTAGAAGAGAAAGAGAACAGAAGGACAAAGGTTATAATGGTTAATCCTTCCAGAGCGAAAGAAGTTCCCTGTTTTTCAGCATTTGAAGGTGTTTCAGTTGTTTTGCAGCCAATATTGTCACTGCTGTCCTAAATTATTGCTGTTATTGTTGTTCCTATTTAGATCTTAGGTCAGCTATAGGTTTGGGGCTTACATTGATCAATTAGGAGGCTGGTAACTTCCCAGAACACTGATCTAAATACTCTTACTTCCCCCTCCCAACACTAAAATCAGGCTGTATCACTCTCTAGTTGAAATGGCCATGAGTTGTTAATTGGAAAGAACATCTTTTACCCAGGAGCGCTGACTAAGGGCCAAGCTACACATGACGAATGACACTTGAACAGCAAGTGTATTTCTCCCTGTTCACTTGCCCTCCACTCAATCTACTTGCCGTTCAAGTGTCATTCATCATGTGTAGCTTGGCCCTTAGCAGAACTGAGTTCTTAGCTGTTTCGTTAACTTATGATGTGCCAGGACTCTGTTGCATCACTGAAGGAAATGGCGGCGTTAGCAGTGTAGAGGAGATGAGAAAAGTAGTTTCCTCATAACAGAGAGATCACCTTGTCTAGTATTAACTGGTATAGCCAGTGCTAGTGATGTGGGAAGATGAAATGAGAATGGAAATGAGATAAAATGGTGGTATAGATGAGATGTTATGCTTCAGGTTGGCCTGGATTATTTCTCAGATGAGCATAGAGGGCCAAGCTACACATGACGAATGACACTTGAATGGCAAGTGTATTTCTCCCTGTTCACTTGCCCTCCACTCAATCCACTTGCCGTTCAAGTGTCATTCGTCATGTGTAGCTTGGCCCAGAGAGAAGCTAAAATGAGTACTTATCACCAAGTAGTGTACTATATGAAGAGTTCAGTCTGTTTCTGGGAGGCCATTTAGATTGGACCAGGGTTCTGCAAAGGGGGAGATTAGGGGTACAAAGTTTAGGAGGTTTGGATTGTTAGAATATGAGAACATCTTGTGCACAAAGAAGAGAAGAAGATCCTGCAGGAGTCAGTAACAGGACTATAGGGGAAGCGACTTCTTTCTAATAAGGGGTTTTCTCTTTGTCTGCAGAAGGCTACTCTCAGAACTCTCTAGAACACTCTCAACTAGGAAGGCAGCTAGCTTTATTTCTTCTCTTTCCTATCCAATTTGTTAGTTCCTAGGCACCTTAGCAGCATGGGAAGATAAGGGGAGGGGAAAGCTTACACTCAGAAAATCTTGTTTGTCTCTAAGGTGCCACTGGACTCAAATTCTGCTGTTCTGTTGTAGACAAGCACAGCTACTCACCTACAACTTTCTTTGGTTGCCACTTGTCTAGCCTCAGATTGGGCGGGGGTACCTGAAGCAGGCCTAAAAATATGACTTGAGTGAATGGGTAGATTCATATGGGAGAAAGCATTTCTTAAGGTATGCTGGCCCTAAGCCATATAGGGCTTTAAAGCACCTATATGACCAACACCTTGAATTGAGCCTGGAAGCAAATTGGAAGCCAGTGTAGAGGGAGAGATATGGTCCCTACAACCCACTCCAGTTAATTCACTATCCAAATCACCACAGGACGTAATAGAAATCTTGGATTGCTGCCTGACAGCTGTGGTAAAATGGCTGAAAACAAACATATTGAAATTGAACCCAGACAAGACTGAAGTGATGCTCATTGAGAAGGCAGAGTTCTTGAAGGACATTGCACTCCCCACTTTTGATGGAGTTTGTCTGATCACTGCAGACTCAGTTAAGCGTCTAGGGGTTATACTGGATCCAGTGCTACTGCTAGAAAAGAAAGTTAAGACAGCTGCAAAAAATGCTTTCTTCAACGTCACTCTAGCCTGGAAGATAGTTTCTTACCTCTACACAGCTGATCTGGCCACTTGGATCCATGCTATGGTAACATCAAGACTTGACTATTGTAGTGCAGTATACATAGGAGACTCTTCAATATTGACTGTACTAATCTCACACTGTGTAATCTGCCTTAAGTCTTAATGAGAATGGTGGTCTATAAATGACATAAACAAACAAACACTGCAGCCTCAGTATTGTGCACCAACTATAACTTCTGGGCAGTCTTCAAGGGCAACCCCCATATAGACCACATTTCAGTATCTAATCTAGATGTTCTCTGTGTCAGGTTCAATGTGTATATGAGCTGTACTGACTCCATTTTCTAATGCTTCTAGTGTTTAAGTGCTTTCTCCACAGGTGCACATGTTCCCAGGCAGGCTTCTCACCGAAAGGGGATGTTATGTCTATCAACGTTCCACCCCAGATTGGCCTTGGAAATGTCCAGCTTCCCAAGTCTGAAAGCGGTTGTTTTGAGAACTGTGGGGGGAGGCTGGTTCAGCTGGGAACTGTTACTTTGTACCTCATGCTTTTCTCTTCATTGGTAACAATGCTCTTGTACCAACCTGAATCTTCTATTCAGGCCAGTGGACTATAATGAACTATTTCTGCAGTAAAGTTTCCTTATTCAAACAATGGACTCTTGTTTGCTTGTAAAGGAGAATCTGTAGGAAGGACATTATCTAGCCACAGTCTGACATTTTGTTACCAATCATGTCTCAGCCGGGCTCATCGGAATCCAAAGCAGTCCTGGACAGGGACCCTTTGTTTGATCCGTATGCTTCTCCCGGCGATCAACAGTTGCAACCTCAAGGCCCTGCACTGGAGGGGACCGGAGCTTCAACTACCACCCCTCTTCTCATCGATCTCGGCAGTGAGGGTGAAAAGCCGAAGGCCATCACCATCCCACTGTTTTCAGCGCCTACACCCTCGGAGTGGGGACCCAGGCCGCGGGAAACGAGAGAACGCAGGGCCAGCGGGATGTTCCATCCGATACCTTTGGATGGGCGCCGAAGTCTAGAGACAGTCCCTGAGCAGGACAGCAGCCAACCATGGCTATTTTGGAATAGGATGACCGAACAGATGGAATGGGAAACGTCCCGTCGCGGCATCCTAAGCTGGGACTATTTGGAAGTCACCCCGTGGTCGGGACAACCAGAGATTTCCGAACAACGTTGGGTACAAATGCAAAGTCGTACCCTGGCTGTGGATTCCGGCATTTCCGCAGTTACGGGATTGGCCAAAGGAATTCTAGCAGCGAGGTCGCAAGACGACCAAGGAGACCCTCCACCATGGAGACCGAGTACCCCGGTGACCACCACCGCAGGAGACTCAACGACACTAAGTGAAAGACCGACGGACCAACAGGGTCCAAGTAGAGTTCAGTTATTAGAAGCTAGGTTAGCCGATATGGAAGAAAGCCTAGCCCATGCCATACATTTACTCTCAGTAATGGTAGCGGGGAATGGGGAGAGGCCATCGCCCGAAGAAATGGCTCTACAAATAGCTACCCTCC
The DNA here is from genome assembly GCF_028583425.1 of Eublepharis macularius. Lineage (NCBI taxonomy): Eukaryota > Metazoa > Chordata > Lepidosauria > Squamata > Eublepharidae > Eublepharis > Eublepharis macularius. The sequence continues at coordinate 94,336,749 of NC_072794.1, read as the reverse complement.
AAAGCGTGATCTCCCACCCGCGGGAGTCTGCCCCATCTCAGTCGGCCACCAAGGATGAACCAGGGACAGGAGGTGAAGGGGATTCCTGCTCCGATAACCAGTGCCCAGACGATCCTGAGGGGTCTACATCTGACTCGGAGGAAGAGGAAGATTCCTGCCCTGGAGATACTCCGACAGAAGTCCCTAAAGATGCCAGCCCTGGAGATACTCCGACAGAGGTCCCGGGAGCGGGCGGAGATGAACCAGTGCGCCCGACGGGATCAACTACTCCGGTAATACCCCCCCCCCGGCTTCTCCAGTAATCCTTCCACCGGATCAGCAAGAAGAACTTCCAGCTCCTCCGAGGGGGGGGACACCACACCAAACGCCAACAACAACCCCCTTGCAACATCCTCCGGGAGGGGATCAACCTATGCAGACCATACCCCGAGGACTTCTTCCAAGTCCGAGATTGACGACGCCGGGAGGGGCAAGCCCGCGTGGTCCGGCACCTATCAGGCCCTCACCGCAGCGGCCCCTTCCGCTCCGACCTCAACAAATACCACCATCGCAGCCTATAAGGCCACCTCCAGCTCAACCGCTGTTACCACCTCCCGATCAACCGGTAAGGCCTCCCCCACTTCAACCGTTCCGACCCGCACCCCAGCGACCACTTCCGGCCCAACCTGTTCGGCCACCCCCAACCCAACCGGTACGGCCACCGCCAATTCAGCCGGTGAGACCGCCACCAATTCCATCGATCCCGCATCTACAGCCGCAGCCGGGGGGGCCCGGGCAACCATTGCCGCAGCCACAACCCTGGCCCCAACCGCTTCCCCAGCAACCTCCTATCACACCACAGACGCAGCTATCCATCCCGATGGACTACTACCCCACCACCACCACAGTCCCACGGCAAGATCTCCCGATGGGCTGGGTGAAACTGGAAGCCACTTTTGACGGGGATCCTTCCAAGTTGGGATTTTTTCTGGTACAAGTGGTGCAGTTCTTCAATCGTTGGGGACATCTCTTCGGGAGCGAGGCTAGCCAAATCGAACATCTCGGATCCCGACTTCAGGGGAAAGCGGCGGACTGGTATGTAGGACTGTATAATGTTGGGGCCCCCGAACTTAATACCTTACAAGGGTTGGTGGATGCTATAAGGGCGCAGTACGAAGACCCATTGGAGGAAACTAGAGCCCGAATGGAACTTCAAGCAATTAAACAGGGCAGCATGTCGGCCAGAGACTATGTTACAAAATTCCGACAACTAGCTGCCAAATGCCCCCGGTGTGAGGAATCCACTAAGATAATATTGTTCAAACAAGGGCTAAACCCCAAACTTTTGGACAGAGCACTCATGCAAGATAATCCTCCTACGCTGCTGGGATGGATTCAATTAACTTGTGAGGTTGAAAATCGTATATTAGAAGTCCGATTAGTTGAACAGCAACAACAATCGGCACAAAGACGACCTCTAACTTTGCAAAAGGGAGGACGGGGCACTGGATATGCTACTCGGGGAGCGAGAGATGCTAGATGGCAACAAGGCTTGTGCTTGCAATGCGGACAAGGTGGTCACTTTGCAGCGCAATGTCCATACCGGCCTGTGCAAAGACCTCCGCTCCAATTACGGCGTCCAACCCCTGCTCCGTTTCCACCATCTCAACACCCAACACCCGCTCCCAGATCGGGCAGGGGTCGTGGCACTTCTCAACGAAATGTCCCCGACAGAGGGTTAGAGGTAGAGGAACTCATGGAGTACGACCCTACTGCCTTGAACGGAGAGGAGAATCCAGAGAGTCCCCAGTTGGGAAACGAAATGGATCTGTCGTAAAGGGACCCAAACGGCAGATCCACTCTCGGTCCGCCCCAACGAGGGACCGGCCACAAGGGTCCATACTGTTTATACCAGTGACTTTGTTAAACCCTGAGAGAAAGATGCATATCCGCGTACAAGCCCTCATTGACTCAGGCTGCTCTAGAGACATCATTGCCCCCGCTCTGGTTAACGGACTGGTATTGCCAGTGCGGGAATTGAAAAACCCGGTCATCTTCGAGCAAATGGATGGCACCAACATGAACCCTGTCACCACTGAAACTATCCCTGTGGTGACGGGCATGGGCCAACACTGGGAAAGAAGATCTTTTGTTATTAGTACCACTGCCAAATACCCGTTGATCCTGGGCAGTAAGTGGCTATGCGATCACAACCCCTACATAAATTGGGCTGAAGGAAGCATCACCTTCAGTCATACCAATTGCGAAAACCATCGGTGGGATCAAAATTGGGGTACCAATCCGACCCACACCGAAAAGGCCCTCCTTACACAAGAAGAAATAAACCAGATACCTGAACATTATTGGGCTTACCTACCGGCCTTCTCCGAAGAAGAAGCCGACACCCTACCCCTGCACAGACGAACCGATTGTGCGGTAGAGATCTTACCCGGAGCCTCGCTGCCAAAAGGCCGACTCTACCCCATGAGTCTCAAGGAAAGAGAGGAACTCAGAAAGTTCATTGACACCAATCTCCAAAGAGGATTCATCCGTCCAGCCAATAGTCCCCACGCAGCACCAGTTCTTTTCGTAAAGAAGAAAGACGGAGGACTCCGACTATGCACGGACTTTAGAGGACTTAATGCTGTTTCAACCAACAACGCCTATCCCATCCCGCTCATCCGGGATCTTCTCAACGTCGTGGCCCAAGGTAAGATCTTTACAAAATTAGATTTGAAAGATGCTTACTTCCACGTTCGTATCAAAGCCGGGGACGAGTGGAAAACCGCTTTTAACACATCCCTTGGACAGTATGAATACTTAGTTATGCCTTTTGGATTAACAGGAGCACCATCTGTATTCATGTCCATGATAAATGAAGTACTACATGAATTTCTGTATAAAGGAGTGGTGGTGTATCTAGATGATGTGTTAATTTATTCAGATTCGGAGGAAGACCATATACAATTGGTCAAAAAGGTCCTGGCCACCCTAATGAGTAACAAACTGCCTATTAAACTGTCTAAATGCGAATTCCATAAGACTGAACTCACTTACCTTGGTTACTGTATATCCCAAGATGGCTTGAAAATGGATCCAGCCAAAATACAGGCGATCCAAGAATGGCAAACTCCCACTACCCGTAAGGAACTGCAATCTTTCTTGGGATTTGCCAATTTTTACCGGGAATTCATTGCGAATTTTGCGCAGTTAGCACTTCCCCTGACGGAACTATTAAAAACCAAAGACAAAGGGGATCAAGCTAAAAAGCCCAGCTCCAAATTATTGTGGACACCCGATTGCCAGATAGCCTTTGAACGCCTGAAGATGCAGTTCATAACAGAACCCATTCTCTGTCACCCTAATGAAAACTACCCCTTCATAGTGCAGGTCGACGCCAGCGATACTGCAATTGGAGGTGTATTACTGCAGAAAGGGGAGGACGGGAAGCTTCGACCTTGTGCATTCCTATCGAGAAAGTTTTCGGAGGCTGAAAGGAATTGGAATGTGTGGGAGAAGGAAGCCTTTGCAGTAAAGGCAGCCCTCACAAATTGGCGGCATTGGCTAGAGGGGGCACGCCACCCATTCGAGGTTTGGACAGACCATAAAAATTTGGAAGCCCTCCGAAGTCCCCGCCGGTTAAATGCCAAACAATTACGGTGGGCCGAATTTTTCTCCAAATTTAATTTCACTTTGAACTACCTGCCGGGCAAAACCAATTTTCTTGCAGACGCCCTATCGCGCATGCCCCAACACAAAAGCAAATGGGAGGAGACTATAGATACAGTCTTCTCACCGACGCAATTAGGAGGCATGGTAACTACACGCAGCCGCACACGTCAGCACCTTCAGCACAGCCCCCAAGAGTGGAAATCGAAACTTAAGGCTGAGGTGGAGAAGGAGGGGGAGAAGGCACCCAAATCCAAATTGCATCAATCCCCGCAGGGGGAGTGGTTATCGGGGAATCGCTTGTATGTACCCGACAGTATGTGGAAGGAGGTTTTACAGCGGTGTCATGATGCCCCCACCGCAGGACACTATGGCTACCTAAAAACGCTACATTTAATACAACGGCAGTTCTGGTGGCCGGGCATGCGCAAAGACATTTCCCAATACGTAGCCTCCTGCCCCATTTGCCTCAGCGCCAAAACCCGGAAAGGAAAGCCGCCGGGTCTGTTGCAACCCCTGGAAACGCCCAGTAGACCCTGGAAAACAATATCGATGGATTTTATCACTGATTTACCAGTATCCAAGGGACACAACTGCATTTTAGTGGTAGTGGATCTGTTTTCCAAGCAAGCTCATTTCATCCCATGTACCACTATACCCACCGCTCGAAAACTGGCAGACCTATTTCTAAAGCACATTGTAAAATTACATTCTTTTCCGTCCAAGGTGATTTCGGATCGCGGCGGACAGTTCATTGCCAACTTCTGGCGGGAGCTTTTACAGATGTTGAATATTGAACAGGGAATCAGTTCAAGCCAGCACCCACAAACCGACGGGCAGTCGGAAAAAACTAATCAGATTCTAGAACAATTCCTTCGTTGTTACATCAATTTCCAACAAGACAACTGGGTGGACCTCCTCCCTCTAGCAGAGTTTTCATACAACAACAGTGTGCACGCGTCCACAGGAGAAGCCCCATTTAAAGTTGTGTACGGGGCCCATTTTAATCCTTTTCCACTAGACGCCCCCCCCCCTCCTCCGCGCCGGCTTTGCCAGATGTATCTTCATGGTGGAAGGGGGCAGCCCAGCAATGGACTCTCATTAAGAAACACCTAGAGAAAGCCAAACAGGATTACAAAAAGTACGCAGATCGCCATCGTGCGGCCGAATGGGAATTACAACCAGGAGATCATGTTTATATATCCACCAAAAATCTAAAACTAGCCCAACTCAGCCGCAAGCTGGCATTGAAATTCCTCGGACCTTTTCCAGTATGCAAAGTAATTAACAAAGTGACTGTTGCTGTAAATTTACCCAAAAATCTTCGCCATGTCCACGACACCTTCCATGTCAGCCTGCTGAAGAAAGCTCCAACAGATGATAAATGGCACGTCAAGGCTCCACCTATCCCTACTTTGATAGATGACCAAATACACTATGAGGTACAACAGATTTTGGACTCTAAAATCAAACGCAATCAGCTGTTTTACCTCATCAGATGGAAGGACTTTGACTCTGGGTTCGATGAGTGGGTGAATTCTGTACATGTTCATGCACCTAGATTAACCAAAGCTTTTCATGCTCGCTATCCATATAAACCTGGGGGGGATCTATTTTAAAGGGGGCAGAATGTCAGGTTCAATGTGTATATGAGCTGTACTGACTCCATTTTCTAATGCTTCTAGTGTTTAAGTGCTTTCTCCACAGGTGCACATGTTCCCAGGCAGGCTTCTCACCGAAAGGGGATGTTATGTCTATCAACGTTCCACCCCAGATTGGCCTTGGAAATGTCCAGCTTCCCAAGTCTGAAAGCGGTTGTTTTGAGAACTGTGGGGGGAGGCTGGTTCAGCTGGGAACTGTTACTTTGTACCTCATGCTTTTCTCTTCATTGGTAACAATGCTCTTGTACCAACCTGAATCTTCTATTCAGGCCAGTGGACTATAATGAACTATTTCTGCAGTAAAGTTTCCTTATTCAAACAATGGACTCTTGTTTGCTTGTAAAGGAGAATCTGTAGGAAGGACATTATCTAGCCACAGTCTGACACTCTGGGCATGCACCACAATGGGCTTGGGTCGCAGCTGGCTCACAAAATGGCATTGGAGAAAAGCAGCCCTGGTCACACCTAGACATGGGCACAAACGGGGAAAAAAACCCCAAACACCCTATTCGTCGTTCAGTGCCATCCACGAACAATGAACAATGAACAATGAACAATGAACAATGAACAATGAACAATGAACAATGAACAATGAACAATGAACATGAACTGTTCCTGGACATGTTCATAGTTCATTGTTCGTGGGGGCCAGAACCACCCCACCCCCAAAACCTCTCCACTTAGCCCCCCTCCCCTCAAACGCGCTTACCTGGCCCTTTAAAGATCCCTTTAAACTATCAGGTGGCAGGGGGGGAAAGGCATGATGCATGGCTGTCCCCCTTTGTTGTCATTTTCTCTTCCCAGTGGCAAAAACAGGACTCTCTGCTGGAAGTACTTTGAAGGGTTAAAGCCAGAAGGAAAGCCAGAAGGAGTTCAGACAGAGTTCAGTCCCTCCCTCTCTGGTTGCCAAGGGGATTGATTGCAGGTGCCAGACTGTCTGGCTTGATGAACAGCTGCCAAAGGCAATGAACGAGGCAATGACCACCTGTTCGCTTAGGATGAGGCCTCACAAACAGCTTGTTTGAGAAGAGCAGATTAGGCTGTTCGTGGGTTTTTTTCTGTTCATAATGCTGTTGGTACCCATGTCTAGTCACAGCTGCCACCTGTTTATCCAATAAGTTATACTTTCACCTATCAGTCTGAAATTTGAGATGAAGAAGCTATCGGATGAAGACTACAATCCTGAGAATGTCATCCCAGCTGTGTGATGACTGGAATAATGTTATACAAATATGTTTTCTATTGAAATCAATGCAAATAATTACCAAACTGTATTGTCGAAGGCTTTCACGGCCGGAGAACGATGGTTGTTGTGGGTTTTCCGGGCTGTATTGCCGTGGTCTTGGCATTGTAGTTCCTGACGTTTCGCCAGCAGCTGTGGCTGGCATCTTCAGAGTCTTTTGGTGCTACACCTCTGAAGATGCCAGCCACAGCTGCTGGCGAAAGGTCAGGAACTACAATGCCAAGACCACGTCAATACAGCCCGGAAAACCCACAACCAATTACCAAACTGGTTAACTAATATAACTAGCACCAACATTAACTTGAGGGTTTTTTTAAACACAGAAGAACCTATACTGAACCAACTTTCTTCTTTTTGTAGATCCTTAGCAATAAATAATAATAATGTATGGAGACATAGGCTTGTATCGGCCTACCATGAACAGAAAAGAGATTGCAAAAGGGATCTTTGTCAACTTCCCCTTCTCCTGTACTCATGAAAGTCAAAGAATCCTCAGAATGCTGAGGGGACTATAGCAAGAAGGAGGCATAAGCAGAAATAACTGTCCATCTCTTGTGTAAGCTATATTAGGACAGGATTTTGCACATGGTGGGGCAATTTCGTTGAATCTCTCTTTCCTACTGCCACCCATGAGAATTCCCAGGTTTTAAGAGCAAGTTTCAAGGCAATCAGGGGTATATAGGGGAGAAAAGAGGCAATTTGAACCTCTGGTTTATGGCAGTTTTGAGAACTATTTTAAATAGATCTTCTATCAGTGTTTTACATTTTAATTGTTTCATGTTCCTAAATTAATGCATATGATGGAACCATTCTTGACCTATATATTTTTTTCTTAAGCAAGCCCTGCTTCCAGGTGTTAAGCAAGTGATTATCCTGCCACTGAGATTCTACACAAGATGGTTTAATTTCCTACAATGCTAGTTTGTTTAATTTCCTACAAGCGAGTTCCTACAATGATACAAACAGGCCTGAAGCAAAAGGTCACCTCTAATAATCCCTAGAACTGCAGGCATATTTCTATTCAAGTCTTTTTCAGGAAAGGCTTCTCTCTTCCTATATGTTTCATGCATAAGGCATCTTGAATATTTTTTGCACATGTAGTGCTCTGTTCTCTTTCTTTAGGCAGCAGTTTGCCATGAATGAGATGAAAGTGGCCCTTGCTTTGACTCTCTCTAGTTTGAAATTTTAGCAGACCTATGAAATCCTCCAATTCCTATGGCTTGGCTTATTCTCCACTCTATGAATGTGATACACATCAGGCTGAAAAAAATTATCTAATAACAAGAATAGCTTATATGCTGTTCTTTTAGGCAGAATAGTCTCCCACTCAGAGTGGTGAACAAAGTCAACTTATTATCCCTGCAACAGAGTTGCAGAGCTGGGGCTGAGAGGACTGGCTTTCTCAAGGTCACTTGCAGAGCTCATGATAGTAATGGGATTTGAACCAGCAGAGTGTAGATTTGCCGGCCAACCACTTACCCACTATGCTACAGCAAAATTTGCTACAATGAATGTGTGTTGTACCTATTCTTTTTCTAGCTAAGCCCAGGCCTTGTGTCATACACCCCATCCTCCAGTTTTCCCTGCTCCCTGCTGTCTTATTTTGGTATATACTGCACTCAGGTTCATAACAGAGCCACAAAGAATAACAATCCCCGCTCCATGTTCTCTTGTTTTGAAGAACAGTACATACATTCAGCAAATATTCTCTGAATATTATGTCCTCAGCTTCAGTATTTAGAATCATAATCTAGAAGAAGCGGCATTCTCTGCTAGAGCTGCCACATGTACCAACATCACAACAATTCAGCATCTAATACGATTATCTGAAAACCTGAATATGGAATCAGCTAGATCAGTAGTTCTCAGTCTTTTGAGATCTGAAACCCATCATCTTTTCCTGTTCTTTAGATTATTGATTCCAAACTACTGTTTTATAGCAGAAACAGATATGCTGCAAATGATGTATATCCTTCATTCAGTGAAAAGTAAACTGTATGTGCACACCCATGATTAGGATTGGGGCCACCATGAAGAGGAGCAGTTTCAGTAATCCAAACCAAACTCTCCACATTATTAGAATTTTAGAATGGGGTTAGACTCAACCAGCTTTACTGCTGCTCGAAAAAGGAGGAATCCTCTTTAGCCACCAAAACATGCTAGCTATGCTGATCATCATAGGACTTGCACCTACAAAAGATATATGGGACAGAGGTTAACCAAGCAAGGAACTGAGCTAGCTGGATCCTGTCCGATGTGTGAAGAGGCTCAAGTTTCCATTTCGCTCTGCAGTTTTAAAGTTTCCATTTACCAGGTGTGGAGGTGAGAGGTTGGAGAGGAGATATTTTATCTTATTCAGGAGATGTTTGCCTCACAGGCACAAGGCCTGCTCCATGATGCAGAAACCTGCTGTGCTACTTGGGCGAACAGGCAAAAAGCCAGAAACTAGTTTGACTGTGCTCACTTTTCTTTGCAAAACAGAAGCTAAGGCTGCCACCCTCTGTCCTATGATATGCAGAAGTTCAAATTATGTATGCATGTATGTAATTATTTAGATAATTTACCTAATTAATTTATTTGCATTATTTATAGTCTGTCTTCTCATTGAGACTCTGGGCAGATGACCAAGTGAGAATCAATATGATCGATGTTTCAAACATACAATGGCAATGCAATAAGGCAGGGTTCCCCAGCGTGGTGCCTGTAGGCACCATTACACCCGTCAACACCTTTCCTGGTGCATGCCAAGTGTTTTTAGAAAATGGGAGGGGACAGGTGTGACTTTTGCCAAGCATGGCTTCTGTTTGGCCACTGGAGATTTGATTGGCTTTGCAGATTTTTAAAAACATTGTTTTGGAAGAAGCTGCTTCCATAGCACAAGAATCTTCACTATGTGACTGAAGGTAAGCTATAGCAGCCATTTTATGGCTGGCTTCACTTCCTGCAGCAGCCATTTTGTGGCAAGCCATTTTGTGGCTGTGCCCACCACACTATGTCAGGATTCCAGATGTGCCCACAGGCTCAAAAAAGTTGGGGACCACTGCAATAAGGTATGGACTTCAGAAATTTGAATACAGCCAGAAATCTGATAGACAGCAGATACTTGTGGAACCAATTTCTCATGTTTATTGTAATGAAGCAATAGAGCAGAATGAAAAAATGCACATTTCGAACTAGCCATAAAGATCAAAACATATATTCTGGAATTTACCGATCCAAAGAAGTCCATAAATTACTTGGTTGTAATTGTGAAATTATTTTGAAGTAGATTGAAAGGATAGAATGTGGGCGCAGGGCTGTGATTGTATTACTTGAAATGGATTTCCTACCAGCATTACTTTGACTGATGCTTTCATTACGGTTATGTAAGGCTTCAGCACACCATAATGAAATTCTGGAGTTAGCAACTTCCTGTGCTTGAACCATGTTGGCCCATGTGACATTAGTAACCCATTTCCCAAAGATGGTATAAGCCACAAGTGATAGAAAAAAATTATATGCACATCACTTATTATCACTTAAACTTTGCACTGTAGATGCAATCAGCTGCCTAGAAATGTGGTGGTTTACCCTCATTGGCAGTCTTCAAGGAGTGGCTGGACAAATACTTGTTAGGGATGCTTTAGGCTGTTCCTGCATTGTGGGTGGAGTAGATGGTTTATAAGACCCCTTCCAACTTGATGATTCTATGAATACTTATTTCCCAGGGAGAGGCCAATGCATAACTAGAAAGGACTGGCAGTCTGGAAAATCTGATTGTGTCTAAGGTGGATTGGACCTAAGCTCAGACACTAACTATCTTCCTTGCTCCTTACACATCCTTATAACCTTGCCCCATAAGGTCCTAATTGTAAAACTGTTTCTGAGCCTGGATATCCATATGGACATAGACTGTGTTCTCTTCTTTTGTCTACCAAAGAGCAGGCATTAGTTGTGAGGTAGGTTTTGTGGTGCTATGACACTTCACCCCTGGTGAACTTGCCATTTTACAAGGTGAATGTTGAATATGCACTTTGTGAATGCTCAGAAGCTAACACAAAACTGCCTTCGGTTGAAGAACCAGTATTTTTCTTCCAGATTCCACCCTGCAAAGGTAACAGGATAGCAATTCATATGATAATATAGGTAGCCCAGAAAATACAGAGCCCAGGGCTTCAACAAGTTAAACATATACAGTGGAGATTGCTTTTGCTGGTAATTTTCCACTATTAATGATGCCTATGAGGTGAAAATGGAAGGTATCAGCTCCTTCATCTGCATGTGGTCAAGGAATGGAAACCTGTGTTTGGTCAGAAGAAGAGAGCGAAGTATGAGGATAACATCCAGGGCTCAGCCAGTTGAGAAGAACTGGCATTTCCAGGAGTGGCAAGCACCACAGAGGATTGGGAAAGACACATGTTTCAGGCAGCAAGTGATGAAGTAAGCCTCTTTCCCACTCTACAATTTGAAACTAGAAATCTGTAATTTTCAAAAAAAAATTAGGATCTGTGTAATTCCTAACAAACTGAAAAATAGTGACCAAATAATAATTCAAAGTAAATAAGAAAAAATATTCTAATCTTACTGGAAGCCTCTTGTACTTTACAGGAACTTTCTGACATCTGATATAAGTAGACTGTAGACGCAGCTGTCATTTTTTAAAATTGAAATGTATTTGTTCATGGCTGCAAATTCCTTTCCTCTTCCTCTTATGGTAAAATCAGAATATATGCTAGCAAATCTGTGAATGGATCTTCTCAGCATTTTTACAAGATAAATTTCAGTTGTGCAGGCCCCCAATTCATATTGGGCTGTGCAAAGATGGGATATGTTTCCCCTCTCACTCAATTTCACCTACTGAAATTGCTCCTATTCTCATCCTCCTATTAGCTAACAGATCAACAAAAGATGTCTGTCTGTCTTTTTTCCCTTCAAGGTTTTTGGAGAGCAGGAGGGGAGCAGTCACAATAGGTATGTCATAATAGGTTTGTCCTAGGATAAATTCATTAGCTCCGTCTCATCTAGCTAAATTTCAGGTTGGAGGGTCTTTATTTGGATTGGGGCCACATGGATAGGTTTGAAATTATTTAAGAGTTTGTGAATTCTGGTTTGTCTAGTTTGACTCTTAATCATCTTCATTCCTAATGGAAAGATGGTCAAGGTGGATAGAAAGAGCTGGGGAGACAAATTAAGTAACCTCTCCTAGGCAGAAGACATTTCAATAATGTTTCAATAATCTCTGTTTTCTCTGAGGTTAGTCTTAAACCCCACTGCATAAAGCCCTTACTGTTCAAAAATAGACATGGGTATGAACGGGGAGGGGGGGGACCGAACACGCTGTTCATAGTTCGTTGCCATCAATGAACACGAACAGACGAACAGTAATGAACATGTCCGGTTAACGAACATGTTTGGTGTTCATTGTTCATGGGGGCCAGAATGCCACCCATTGGACATAGAGAGCCCATATTCACAGGGAGTGATCAGCAGGCTCTCCTCCAGCCATCACGCAAGTTTGGTCAAGATTGCAATACGGATCTTGGACTTATACATTCTCAAATCCGACGCCCCCAGGAAACTCCCATTTGATATAATTGGAGCCAGTTGACTTTGGCCCCATGTACAAGTGGTGGATTCGAAGGCAGGCTGCCTCCCCTCTAGGGAGCGAGTGGTGTTGCCGCTTGCCAGCAGCACCCCCCATGTGCTTTCCGCCTCGGTATAAAGATATGGTACAGACAGGTTTTTCAATAGACAAGTGCATAGCTGTATGGGATAGATGTATAGGATAGAGAGATGCATGGATACATTGAATACCTGTATTGGATTGAAAAGAGAGACAGATACCATGTACAGGGATATTGGGAGACAGGTGGATTGCATAAATATCTGCATTATTCCATCATTAGAAAGTTGGAAGAAAAGAACCAAGGGTGGGAGGTGGGGCCTGCCCCCAACATGTAGAAGCGGAGGCTCACGTGCTGGCCATCAAGGCGGTGGAGGATGCCTTCCCCCCCGTCATGGGGGAGGCATCGGTTCCCCTAGGAAAGGAGATTGTGGGCAGACAGGTGGGTGCCCTCGTGGGGAGCTGTGGGCTGCCCCCTGCATAACCCACCGATCTGCTTTCACTGACAAGCAGTCTATTCAGCATCAGCACCCTACGGAAGACAGCAGTTCCACAGAATCCACACCACTCAGAGACACCTCGCCTGTGCAGGCAGTAAGTAGTGTAGGCTGCTGCCAACATTATCCTCCTTCCTGCCTTTGCGGAAAGGATGGGATGGACAGGACAGGAGAGGTTGCAGGGTGGGGTCAGGGTGGTTCCAGAGAGGGAGATGTCGAAAGAGGAACTGGGTACTTGTATGAGAGAGGACAACAGAGAGAGGACCGGGAGGACCCCAACATTTGTGAGCCATGAGCCAAGAAACCCACTGAGCTTCTCTTCAGCGGCAGCGAACATTACCCACCTTCCTGCCTTCATCAAAAGGACAGGATGGACAGGGCAGGAGATGTCACAGGGCAGGGTCGGGGAGGTTCCAGAGAAGGAGAGGTCAAAAGAGGGACTGGGTACTTGTATGAGAGAGAAGGACAGAGGCTTCCTGGCCACATTGCGCAGCAGGACTTGGAGGACCCCAACATTTGCGAGCTGTGAGCCGAGAAACCCACTGAGCTTCTCTTTGGTGGCAGCAAACATCACCCACCTTTCTGCCTCCATGGAAAGGACGGGATGGACAGGACAGGAGAGGTCACAGGGTGGGGTAGGTGTGGTTCCAGAGAGCGAGAGGTCGATAGAGGGACCAGGTACTTGTATGGGAGAAGAGGACAGAGGCTTCCTGGCTGCATTGTGCAGCAGGACCGGGAGGACCCCAACATCCACCGTGTTGGATTGCGCAGACAGATCCGGGAGAGGCTTGTCCACCCCTCCTGTGTGGAGGGGTGGAGGCTGTTGCCAGCATCACTCACCTCCTGCCTTCATGGAAAGGATGGGATGGACAGGACAGGAGAGGTTGTTGGGAGGGGTCAGAGTGTTCCAGAAAGGGAGATGTCAAAAGATGGGCTGGGTACTTGTCTGGGAGAGGAGGACAGAGGCTTCCTGGCCACAGTTTGCAGCAGGTCCAGGATGAATGACCCCAACGTCCACCTTGAAGGAGTGCACAGACTGCTGCTGGAGAGGCTTGTTCACCCCTCCTGTGTCTAACTGGAGGCTGCCGCCAACATCACTCACCTTCCTGTCATCGCGGAAAGGAAGTGAGTCATGGGACCCATTCCCCTCATGCACAGGGGGAACAGCAGGTGCCCATGAATAGGGGTGCACCATGCAGCACAATCGTATCAGCAAAAGCTTTTGAGGTGCCCCTCGTGCCCAAAAGCAGTGGTAGCTGACAGCACCCACTTTCTGCCTTCATGGAAAGGATGGGATGGGCAGGACAGGAGAGGTTGTTGGAAAGGGTAGTACTGATTCCATCAAGAGGGGGGGAGGTTGAAAGAGGAACCGGGAACTTGTCTGGGAGAGGACGCAATGGGCAGGACAAATTGTGGGGAAGGGTCATATTGGTGCCATCCAGAGAGGGAGAGGTTGAAAGTGGGAAGGGGAACCTGTCTGAGAGAGGAGGGCAAAGAGTTACCCTACTGAAGACAGCATTTCCACAGAATCTGCACCACTCCAAGACAGCTTACCTGTCCAGGCAGTACAGGCAGGCTGCCGCCAGGATCACCCACCTTCCTGCCTTCACAAAAAGGACAGGTGTTGCAGCCGGGACCCATTCTCCCCTGCTCAGAGGGGACACCAGGTGCCCATGGATAGGGGGGCCCATGCTGTACAAACATATGCGCAACAGCTCTTGAGTTGCCCCTCGTGCCCAAAAGCAGCAGCAGCGGACTGCACCTACCTTCCTGCCTTCATGAAAAGGGTGGAAGGGACCCATTTCCCCCTGCTCAGAGGGGACAGCAGGTGCCATGGAAAGGGGGGCACCATGCAGTACAACCGTATCAGCAATAGCAGCAGAGCTGTCTCTTGTAGCCAAAAGCGGCAGCAGCCAACATCACCCACCTTCCTGCCTTCACAGAAAGGATGGAATGGGCAGGACAGGAGAGGTCATTGGGAGGGGTCATACTGGTTCCATCCAGAGGGGGAGAGGTTGAAAGAGGAACCGGGAACTTGTCTGGGAGAGGACGCAATGGGCAGGACAAATTGTGGGGAAGGGTCATATTGGTGCCATCCAGAGAGGGAGAGGTTGAAAGTGGGAAGGGGAACCTGTCTGAGAGAGGAGGGCAAAGAGTTACCCTACTGAAGACAGCATTTCCACAGAATCTGCACCACTCCAAGACAGCTTACCTGTCCAGGCAGTACAGGCAGGCTGCCGCCAGGATCACCCACCTTCCTGCCTTCACAAAAAGGACAGGTGTTGCAGCCGGGACCCATTCTCCCCTGCTCAGAGGGGACACCAGGTGCCCATGGATAGGGGGGCCCATGCTGTACAAACATATGCGCAACAGCTCTTGAGTTGCCCCTCATGCCCAAAAGCAGCAGCAGCGGACTGCACCTACCTTCCTGCCTTCATGAAAAGGGTGGAAGGGACCCATTTCCCCCTGCTCAGAGGGGACAGCAGGTGCCATGGAAAGGGGGGCACCATGCAGTACAACCGTATCAGCAATAGCAGCAGAGCTGTCTCTTGTAGCCAAAAGCGGCAGCAGCCAACATCACCCACCTTCCTGCCTTCACAGAAAGGATGGAATGGGCAGGACAGGAGAGGTCATTGGGAGGGGTCATACTGGTTCCATCCAGAGGGGGAGAGGTTGAAAGAAGGAATGTCCAGGACCTTGTCAGGGAGAGGAGGACAACATATCAGAAGATAGTGATCTTTACCTTCCCATTCACTTTCCGTGGGTTGTAATCACTGTTTCAATCTTCGTTTCTCCTCTGCTCCTCTTTCCCCTGTTGAAGCTTGGGTACGTAGGTCTTATGCCAACCGCATTGGCCCCGAAACTGCCGCAGAGATCATAGCCGACCTGTCACAGGGTGGGACCTCAAGGGTCGTGAGGGGGCCCGTCGCGTAGAGCCCCCCCTCGCCCGAGATCAACGCGCCCTGAGGTCTTGGGCGTTCTTTGCCTGCTCTCCGCCTGAGAGCAGTCGGCCGCGGGCTATTTTGCCCCCGCCGGCCGCTTAAAACGGCAGTCCGGTCAGCTCCGCAGTTGGAGCTGCGTCAGACCTCCATGAATCCCAAACCGGAAGTCACAAAGGGTTGTTTGTCACAGCCGCATTGCGGAGCCGGACCAGGAAGGCCCAAAGGCGGCAGCAGTGCCATGGTAGTCCCCTGTGTCCAAGGGTGGCAACAGCTGACATGACCCACCTTCCTGCCTTTGCGGAAAGGTTGGGACGGACAGGACAGGAGAAGTCATTGGGAGGGGTCTGAGAGGTTCCAGAGAGGGAGAGGTTGAAAGAGGGACCATTAAGGAACTTGTCAGGGAGACGAGGACAAAAGCTTCCTGTCGGCATTTTGTCACAGGACCAGGAAGCCCGCAACAATTGCGAGCCATGAGCTGAGCAACCCACTGATCTTGTCAGCAGCTGCAGCGAACATCACGCACCTTCCTGCCTTCACTGAAAGGACGTGACTGGTCACGGCGGGACCCATTCCCCCCTTCCCAGAGGGGACAGCTGGTGCCATTAACAGGGGCCACAGTACCACACAATTGCATGTGCAACAGAGGCTGAGCAGTTCCTCGCGCCTGGAAGCCACCACAGCTGACATCACCCACCTTCCTGCCTTCACAGAAAGGATGGGATGGACAGGAGAGACCATTGGGAGGGGTCTGAGTGGTTCCAGAGAGGGGAGCTGTATCAGCAACAGCAGCAGAGCTGTCCCTCATGGCCAAAAGTGGTGGCAGCCGACATCACCCACCTTCCTGCCTTCGCAGAAAGGATGAAATGGGCAGGACAGGAGAGGTCATTTGGAAGGGTCGTATTGGTTCCATCCAGATGGGGAGAGGTTGAAAGAGGGAATGTCCAGGACCTTGTCAGGGAGAGGAGGACAAGAGGTTGTTACAGCTGCATTCTGGAGCAGGACCAGGAAGGCCCAAAGGTGGCAGCAATACTGTGGTAGTCCCTCGGGCCCAAACGCAGCGGCAGCTGACATGACCCACCATCCTGCCTTTGCGGACAGGACGGGATGGGCAAGACAGGAGAGGTTGTTGGGAAGGGTTTTATTGGTTCCATCCACAGAGGGTGAGGATGAAAGAGGGACCGTCCGGGAACTTGTCAGGGAGAGGATGCAATGGGCAGGACAAGTCATGGGGAAGGGTTGTATTGGTGCCATCCAGAGAGGGAGAGCTTGAAAGAGGGAACAGGAACTTGTCTGGGAGAGGAGGACAAAGGGTTACCAGCCGTGGAAGGAGGCCCAAGAACTGAGGGGGGCTCTAGCCTTCTTCCACGGCTGGTAACCCTTTGTCCTCCTCTCCATACAAACTCTTAATGTGTCTGTTCTTTCAAAAGCAGTTTTGAACTGTCTGTAAATCTTTTGGTGATTGGAGGTCTTAGCGAGAGTTGCGTCTATTAATTGACTTTGACTAAAAACATTCAGACCAGATGAGCTTTCTGTATGTTTAAGAAATCCAGGCAATGGTGTATCTATAAAACTTTATTCCAGCACTTTTGGAAACAGGAAGATAGGAGTTTTTCGGAGCATAGTCTTACACCTCTAACACATGACAAAGCTGGCCTGGTAGGAGCACAAGAGCTCAGTGGCATCCTTGAAGGGTTTCAGGATCCGGGACATCTGGGCAAGGACTCTCCATTCAATGGAGCTGAGGCTCAACTCCTCTCCCCTCCTCAGCACATCCAAAGAGGACAGGATGTCTTCCAACGCGCCCTTCTGCTCCACCAGACGGCATACCATGTCATAGGTGGAGTTCCAGCGGGTGGGCAGGTCCTGGAAGAGTTGGTGCTTGGGGTCCCCTGCCTCTCCCTGTCTCTGGAACAGCTTGTGGGAAGAGTTTATGCTGCGGGAGAAGTGGGAAGCGATGCGACTGCAGCTGTCCAGCAGATTGCGTGTCCGCAAAGTTCCCTCATCCCAGCTGTCCCTCAGCTTGCTCCCCAGCCTGAGCACATCCCGCATCACGAGGTGCAGCTTGTGTGCCATGCACACCAGACCCGGGAGGGATGCTGCTTTCAGGGCTGCCAACATGTTGGTCTGTGACCATGAAGCCACGAACAAACCCTTCCACCTCCGACATCCACTCCCTCAGAGCTGCCTTGATGGTGGCGGCAATGTTCTTCCTGGTGTGGACCTCGTCCATCCCCTGGGCCTGAAGAAGAACTGCCCTGTAGCCTGCTGGGGGAGGCGGAGGTTCTCTAGTTGCCCCCAGTGGGTGGTGATGGCAAGGTACCCGTTATGGCAGCCACTCCACAGGTTGGCCGTGAAGTGCACTGTTCTGCCTTGGGTGGCCGACAGGTCTCTGCGCACCATGTCTTGCACTGCCTCGTATAGGGCAGGCACGATTCGCATCCCAATGGTGCACCGTGACATCATGGAGAACCAAGGGGCAAGGTGCTGGAGCAGCAGTTGGAAGCACATGCCCTCCATGACCGATAGGAGGAAGCCTTGCAGGGCAATCATCTGAGCCACCACATGAACGCCCGCCTCCTGAGCCCTTGACCTCACCCTTTTCAGCGGAGCCACCCCCGACCCCGATGGAACAACTTCCCCCAGGGTGGCCTGCCTAACCCTTCCACTCCCACCAGCTGCACCCTCGAGGCAAGGCTTCTTGCTTGGAGTGGATTCCGGTGACCCTCCCAAAGATCCTGGCTCAGAGGAGCTGGTAGCCCTCTATCTCCCACCACCGGATGTTTTGCTGGCCGAGGACGGAGACCACAGGCTCGGGTGGTACATCTTCAAGTGCCTAGTCAGGACCATCAATGACAGGTGCTTCGGGTCATTGCCCCTGTGCACCAGGCCATCACAGACATGGCACTGCACCACACGGGGGTCATTCAGAAGGGCCCGAAAGTGCCTCCATACAGAGTTTGAACCGTAGCCCACTAACTGTTCCAGGGGAGGGAGGACGAAGGGTTACTGGCTGTGCCGTGGAACTGGCAACGGAAGACGGAGCGAGGGGTGGACTGCAGGCAGGGACAGCACTGGGTGTTTGGGATGGAGACGGGATGGATGTTTCATTGAACCCCAACCATTCCTCCATGGATCCCTCACCCTCCTCCTCCTCAAACAGTTTAAAGAGTTCCTCTTCCCTTGGCGGCAAGAACTCTTCGGCCTCCTCCACAGTTCCCACAGGTGATTTTTGGGGAGAGGGAGTCTCTGCTGCCCCAGAGCCCTGCCCAGTACTGCTTCCCATGGGGCATCTTGGACAATCTTTGACTTCCCCCCATGACAACCCTTGGCCCCCACCTGAAGCCTCATTATGCCAGCAAACAAAAATGAAGGAGGAAAGAAAAGGAGAGAACACTGTGAGCCCTCAGCCGAGGTGCCCACTGAGCTTGGCCCCAGGGCCTGGCAGCAGCCCTGGAACCAGAGGCTGGGGCTACAGCTCTAGCCCAGCACTCCGAGCAACTGGACCAGATCAGGCACTAATAATAATGTGAACCTTCAGCCGAGGTACCCACAGAGCTTGGCCCCAGGGCCTGGCAGCAGCCCTGGAACCAGAGGCTGGGGCACTCTGAGAAACCGGACCAGATCAGGCACTACTAATAATGTGAGCCTTCAGCCAAGGTGCCCACAGAGCTTGGCCCCAGGGCCTGGCTGCAGCCCTGGAACCAGAGGCTGGGGCTAGAACCCTAGCCCAGCACTCCCAGATACCTGGCCAGATCAGGCACTAATAATAATGTGAGCCTTCAACCGAGATGCCTACTGAGCTTGGCACCAGGGCCTGGCAGCAGCCCTGGAACCAGAGGGGATAGATCCCTATCCCACCCATCACACGCAGAAAAAACCCCAGCTCCAATGCACTCTCCCTCTCTCTCCCCCCAAAGGCTAGCAACAGCTCTATCCCACTCCACTGCCTGCTGAAAATGAAAGCGAGAACTGGGAGCACAGTGTCCTTTTATAACCAGAGGTCTCATAGAGAAAAGCAAGAGGTCTGTGGTTGGCAGTCAGAACTGCCTAATAGGGTTTGCAGGGATGAGATTGGAGTGTCCATGGCTACAGATCACCCCTCCTCCCCCCTCCCTCCCCCCTGGTCTCTGGTCCCATGTAACCAATTGTAACCAATTTGGAGCTCCACACTTGGAAGGAAGACCTGCCCATCAAGCTAAGTTGGGTTTAGATTGGGGTTTCCAGGGTGACAGAAGGAGTGTAGACAGAGTTCAGGCAGTCCCTGTCTCCGTTGCTAAGGGAATTGATTGAAGGTGCCTGACTTGTCTGGCTTCACGAACAGCGGACAAATGCAACAAACCAAGCTTGCGATGACCACTTGTTCATTTACAATGGCGCCTCACGAATGGCTTGTTTGCGAACAGACGAACGGGCTGTTCGTGGGGATTTTTCATTTGTTTTACTGTTCGTTTCCATGTCTATTCAAAAAGAAATGTTTTGAAAGGGAGAATTGAAATGCATTTGATCCAAGATAAGACCTACTGTCAGGGCCAAGGCCATATATTGGTAAAGAGAATTTTCTGGGCATGTATTAAGTGCCTTTCCCTAACCACTGTACATGATTTAGGAGATGATTTTCTAGGTTGGAAGGTGTGACTTGCAGGCAGATAGAACTCTAAAATATTTCAGTTTATTAATTATGGCAGTACTTAATAGCTATATGTTCCACATCACCTTTCCCAACACTGTTTCAAATCCTAACCAATATACCATTTCAGACTTTTCCCCCTTGTTTCCTGAAAGAATATACAGATACAAAAGTTAAATTAACAAAAGATCTGAGAAGAAGGATTATAGGTGAACCACTTTTTACAGATTATCTCACTCTCTCTTTATATATCATGTAGGGAGAGCTGACATGTTAGCTGACATGTGACGTGAATCAGAATAAGGGTCCCCCAACCTGAGTCGTTTCACACATAACATCAGGGAACTAACGTTCACAAGCTCTACAGGGCTGGATTCAGCTCTCCAGTATGGGGGAGGGGGAATGAGGGTTTCAGCCTTCCCTCTTGCACCATTTTGTCAAGGTGCTATGGCTATGTGGGGTCCTATTTGCCCTCACATGTTGGTCTTCAAGGTGCTACTGGACTCAAATCTTGCTATTTTCCTGCAGATCAATATGGCTACCAATCTGAAACTATTCTAACTAACTCTGCCACAACAGCAGCAACCTTTATTAGCATTACATCCATATTAATAACAAAAACACTCGGCACAATCAAAACTCAGTCTACAAGTACATGACTCGCCTCATAGATGCAAGATACAAAAAGTTAGCTACAGTTTCGATCACCTTTTGGTTCCAAGTAGCCAATAAGAAGATAAGTTTACATTTATCAGATTTCCCAATTTGCTCTCTCAGCAGCGAATCGGCAGGTTTAACTGGTAATATAGGTTTAATATAGGTTTAACCGGTAATATAGGAAGGCTTGCTAGAGATGGTCATTTGACAGAATGGTCAGCACATGGGGCTGATTGTGAGATTAAAAAGGAATCTTTAAAAAAAAACCAAAAGTAGAATTTATTTCTATGTACTTAAGCATGATGGTTACAGAGTTTTGATAAGCATATTGGTTTAGGAATAGATCTTTAGCTTGGTGGTTATATATTCACAGTAACCCAGTAACAATGACTTATATTCTACACAGATATTCACTAACAGAAGAAAATCTCATTTCATTCACAGACACAGGCCTTTCCACACAGCTTGCCTGACCTAGCTAGAATAAGCTCTTTCAGATATACACAGACTGACACATGTACTCGTAGTTTGTCTGACTTAGCGAGGATAAAACCCCTTTCAGGTTTCCACACAGTTTGCCTAACTTAGTCAGCATAATCTCTCTCTGAGATCTTTAGTGATTGACTGAAAACTTTTTCCTCAACACTGACTAAAAAACTGCAGTTCACTCTACCCCCTAGGATTAGACATGGGCACAAACGGGGGGAAATCCCCAAACAGGCTGTTCGTTCCCGACAATGAACATGAACATCCAACCAGACCCGAACATGTCCCGTTACCTAATGTGTTTGGTGTTCAGTGTTCATCAGCACCAGAGTGGCCCCCTTAGCACTTAGAGAGCCCATATTCACAGGGAATGTGCAGCAGACTCTTCTCCAGCCACCACCCAAGTTTGGTCAAGATTGCAGTATAGATCTCGGAGTTATACATTCTCAGAGGGAGGGGGTAGAGCCCTACCCAACACTCCCAGAGACCTGACCAAATCAGGCACTAATAATCAGGGTCAGCCCTCAGCTGAGGTGCCCACTGAGCTTGGCCACGGGGCCTGGCAGCAGCCCTGGAACCAGAGGGGATAGCTCCCTATCCCACCCACCACACACAGAAAAAAGCCCAGCTCCAATGCACTCTCCCTCTCCCTCTCCCTCTCCCTCTCCCAAAAGGCTATTAAGAGCTCTGTCCCACTCCACTGCTTGCTGAAAGTGAAACCAGAACTGGGAGTGCAGTGCCCTTTTATAAGCTGAGGACTGATTGAGAAACGCAGGAGGCCTGTGGTTGGCAGTCAGAGCTGCCTAACAGGGTTTGCAGGGATGATATTGGAGTTCCCATGGCCACAGAACACCTCCCTCCTCCCTCCCTCCCCCCCCCCCGGTGTCTGCTCCCATGTTACCAATTATAACTGATTTGCAGCTCCACACTTGGAAGGAAGACCTGCCCATTAAGCTAAGTTGGGTTTTGATTGGGGTGTCTGGGGCAACAGAGGGAGGGCAGACAGAGTTCAGGTACTCCCCCCCTCCATTGCCGAGGCAATTGATTGAAGGTGCCTGAGTTTGTAGCTTCCCAAACGGCAGCCGAGTGCGATGAACGAGGCTTGCGCAGACCGCCTGTTCGGCTGGAATGGCGCATCACGAACAGCCCATTCGCGAGCAGCTGAGCGGCCTGTTTGTAGGTTTTTTCCGTTCGTAATGCTGTTCGTGCCCATGTCTACCTAGGATACAGCACCAGCCAATCAAAGCAGACTCCATTCAACCATCCGGACTCCCCTCCTTCTTTCCTCAGAGGCCTGCATTTAAACCCATGGTAACAAATATTTAAAAACCCACCTTAAGAAGCATAAATATAATACTCAAACATCTTTACATGCAAAACATTACACTGGGTGTTAAACCTGGGATCTTCTATTAATTGGTAGGCTTGCCAGGTATTCAGTTTTCACCCAGACAGTTTAGTTTTTTCTTGGACTGCTTGGGGGAAATAGGGTTAAAATACTGGACATATAAATGTCTGGTGTTTTGCAGGGGGGAGGGTCCTGCCTGGCCTCCTGAGGGATGGGGGTAGGATTGCCAGCCTCCAGATGGTAATTGGAGATCTCCTGGAATTACAGCTGATCTCCAGGCAACAGAGACCAATTACCCTGGAGAAAATGGCTGCTCTGAATGGTGAACTCTATGGCATTATACCCCACTGAGCCCCCCCCCCGCTCCCCAAACCATACCCTCTCCAGTCTACACCTCCAAAATCTCCTGGAATTTCCTGACCTGGACCTGGCAACCCTAGCTGGGGGAGTAGCCAGCAATGGCATTATTGTGCTGGGCCCAGGAGTTCACAAGTGTGAAGGTGTCTGATATTTTTTGATATGCCACCTGGAAGCACTATTAATTGATATTTGAGAGATACTTTGTGCACAGCATTCCCATCATTCATGAGGGAAGGTGGCATGGTATAACCCAATTTCGTCAGATCTCAGTAGCTAAGCAGGGTCAGTATTTGGATAGACGACCACCAAGGAAGACTATGCATTAGAGGGCACTGGCAAACTGCCTTTGCTTCTCACTTGCCTTGACAGCCCCTTGCTTGGGTTGCCACAAGTTGACATACATATATATTCCCACAATTCAGATTGCTAGATTACTGGCTTGGATGAAGGTTCTTTCTTTTTCTTTTTTTTTTACATTAACCAGATTTCAGGACTGGACAAATGCTTTGTTTGCACATTCTGGAAGAAGGGTAGAGGAGGTGGGGATAATGGCAGAGATGTTTATAACTATTCTTGTTCCTCCTTTCGTCCCAAAGGAAAGACATACCACTTAAGTACATCCAGAGTTTCAGAGACTAATCTTTCTGTTCTGTTCTCTGTTATCTCCCCTCACATATTCTCTCTTTCACACACAAACACTAACCCACACAAATTAGCAGATTTGTCTAAAAGAGATGAAAAATTATATGAGCAAAAATGGTGCAAAATGTTTTATGTGGGGAAGGAACAAAGAAACTTCCCATGTCTTTTCTACTGTGCTGCACATTGTTGCGGGCATATGATACCAATGGTTGTAACACCTGAAAAGGACCTATTAGGTATATTTATTTATACATACTCTGTCTTTCCTTTGTGGCTACTGTAAGATAGCATACAAATCCATCTTTAAAATATACAAAGTACAATAAAACCCCAAGTAACTGTCCCCAAACATCTTCAGCTAAAAGCCCATTAAAAGCCTTAAAATTGAATAGTCTTGCAATGCCTCCTAAAAACTTCTAGATGTGGCACCTCACTCAGTTCCTCAGGGAGTCCATTGCTTAGGGAGCTACTACAACAAAGCACATGTTAAAGTTGATGTATTTGTCATGAGTGCAGGATGTCACATGGCATACCACTGCTACTTTTTCCAAGTCAGTTTAAATGAAGGTGTAATAATCTGTGATTCTGGTGACCAGACAGCTATGAGGATCAAAAGAGAAATCATGGCATGAATACAGTGACGTGTAATCTATTAAATTATAAAGCCTTCCTCCAGCCTCAGCAACCCTCCTATAGCATATGTGGCTCTTTCTTTGACAGTATATTCACATGTTGAAGGAAGGCTTTGAACTTTTCTGAGCAAACTGGTAACTTCCATGCCAGTAATTATTAGAATTACCCTGTCAGTGATTAAAAAAAAAATCATTTGTAGCTGGGTTGTCACTTTAAACAAATTCAGTATGCAGGACTATCAGCAGCAGGGGAGAAAAGACAAAAACCCCAAGAGTTCTCTTAAGGGATGGTTATTCCATTTACACAGTCATGGTTTTGTACCCAACTTTGACAAGACCTTTTCCTTATGAGATTGTCTGTTTATCGGTGGTGCTTCTTTAAGAAGAGGTGTATCCCATTTTCAGATTTGAGGACAATCTGAGGGACAGGAATGGGCAGATTTGCTGGATCAGGCAAGATTTCAAAGCGAAGCAGTGTCAGAGCAAGAGCTATTTTCATCTCATTCATAGCAAACTGCTGCCCAATGCAATTCCTATGAGAAAGGGGAAGAAAGAGGTTATTGGAAAGCATCTGTTTTTCTCATTGCAAGAGAGACCTCTGTTTATATCCAAATAGATTAATGTAGATTGAGTTACGTAGCTGTGTCAGAAACGAGTGTCAAGTGCCCGAGGGACCTATGGATACAGATAGTGACTCCCTTCTTCCCCAGATTGAGCTCGATTTAGGTGAGATCCTAAATAGGAGATCTGAGGTACCAGGGAGGATTCTAACTAGGTATTCTAATTACGTGGAGGCCTTTTTGAGGGGGGCTAACTAGCTACAGAAGGCACTTGTTACCTTTTGTCATCTCCTGAAAATTTTTATTTATTTAGAAATATGTATGCTGCCTTTTTGACTTGCTTGAGGCATCTGACAAAAATAAAACAAAATCAAGCAACAGACAATAAAAACAAATCACACCAATAAAACATGCTAATAAAAAAATCCAAGAGAGTAACATAAATCCATCAATCCAAGTCAATTAACAGTGCCAATTAAAAAAGGCAAGAAAAGCAAGGTAGGGCATTAAAGCACACAACATGGAGCAGTCCAGAATGACATTGATAAAATAGGTTAGGAACAGACCATAAAGACAGTGAAAGAAGATTCATTAATTAAAAGCTCAGGAAAAGAGAAATGTGTTCCCCTGGCACCTAAAGAAAACTAGGCATCAGACAAATCTGAAGGGGAGAGTGAGGAGCCACTGCCAGAAAACCCCTATAGCTGGACACCATCTGTTTACCTTTATGGCTAGGGGTACAGAAAGCTGAAATTGAGATGAAATGCCAACTAGTAGGATAGATTTTGTTCTTGGGGAAGATGCAGAGGAGTTAGCCGTGTTAGTTTGTGGTAGCAAAATCAAAAAGAGTCCAGTAGCACCTTTAAGACAGTAGCACCTTTATTGTAGCATAAGCTTTCGAGAATCATGTTTTCTTCGTCAGATGCATGGTACAGAAACTGGTCAAATATAGAAGAGGAGGGGGGAGGAGGGGAGGAGAGAGATGATGCAATTAGGGGGGGAGAGGGAGGATGCAACCATAACATTCCTTTGCTAGGAAAGCACTGATGTGAGAAACAGCAGTGAGGGGAAGTTCAGATTCCACCAGGGGAGAAGTTATAAGACAAAGCTCATTGAACACTAGTTATTTTTCTCCAAAGTGGCAGCTTGGATGATTCCCTCTTCCCTTTCCTAATAAGATGGCACCCACATAGGGTTGCGTGGGGCCTGGAGATCTCCTGAAATTTCAACTGATCTCCAGACAACAAAGGTCAGTTCCCTTGACTGCTTTGGAGGGTAGACTCTATGGCATGATATCCAGTAGAGCTACCTTCCCTCTCCAAACTCTGTCTTCCCCAGGCTCCACCCCCAAATTCTCTAGGAATTTCCCAATCCAGAGTTGGCAACTGTTTGCCCAAGAAAGCTAAGTAGTGGTGAGTTAAATTGGCTCGCTGGCTTTTTTTGAGCATCCCCTCCCCACTAAGGTTGCCATTCTCCAGGTGATACCTGGTGATCTCCCAGAATTATAACAGAACTTCAGACTACAGAGATCAGTATCCCTGGAAAAAATTGGAGGATGGACTGTGGCATTATACACCACTGAGGTTTCTCCCTATGCAAACCTTGTGCTCTCCAAGCTTTACACCAAATCTCCAGGAATTTCCCAGCCTATAGTTGACATCTCTACTTACTACACATCTCTACTTACCTCAGTATTGTGCTGAAATTAACAGCACAATACTGAGGCCTGCCGGGTGCTGGTGCCTGCACCTGCATAACTGCGGCAGCACTGGTTCACTCCCTAAGGACTTCCATAGAAGAGCTGCACCAGCAGGCGAAGCCCAGCAAGGTACGACCAGGAAAGAATGCTCCATAGTTGCCTGGGCAATGCTGGCAGAATCCACCAATTGCATGGAGGCTACAGTTGATAATGCCATGAGTGGCAGGGAAAGGTGTAGCCAGTCTGCTGGCTGGGATGTGTTTCCCTGTTGCCAGCTGCCAATGGCAACTCACTGCAGAGAGTGGGAGCACAGGGCAAGAAGACCCCTGTGATCAGGCTTGCCACACCCCAACAGGGGTGCCTACCTTGAGAGGAGCTCTGTCCCATGGGGAGGTAACACTGAAGGAGCAGACCGGGAGTCCACCCCCCATTCCTAACAAGGACCAGGCTGGCAGCTGAAACACCATTCGCTTGCAACCCCCCCTCCCACTGCTGCTCCCGGAAACATGACCCCCTTCCTGAAAAGTAAGACCAGAAAGGTGGCAGGATCCAGTAAGGATCACACCCATAGCCCCCAACACTCAGGATCAGCCCTCCAAGTCTTGAAGAGGTAGCTTCTTAGAGGTGAACAGGGGTGGGTGGGTTCTGAAACAAATGACAGGAATGCCTATTGGAAACCACAAGAGAGACTGGAAGGCCCATTGGATGTGATGGTAGCAATGAATGCCTATTGACTTGTGGCAGCTGCATTGAAACACATCACTGCATTGCAGTGAGTAGACGACCAGAGACAAATCAAATCTGGTTGATCAACGTGCCTCCATAGAATTTATTTCCTACATCATACATCATAGGTAGGCTGCTGGACCCTTAGCTGAGCATTATGATGGTTGTAAAGGGTAAAAAACTAGTGTAGCTGCCCACCAGGAGCAGGTTGGTTTAGCACACCTTGTAAGTATTACAAGCTTCCAGCACTGGGTGTAACATTGGCCCTGGAACTGTTTACATGCACCTCGCTATTCTAGCTATGAGAGTAAACATGTAAATCCCTTCCTGCTAGCCAATATAAATATGTGGTTGTATATTTGTACATAAAGTGTCTGGCTGCCAGAGGACATAAAAGTTTCAATTGCTCAGCCACTGGATTCTAATGCTTAACAGACCAAGTTAGCTGAAGGCATGCTGAACTTCAACACAAATACCATCACTGATCACATGTACCTTGCTTCACTGTCTGCAGGCAAGCTCCTTGATATTCTCTGATATAGTTTGAGCCTAACACTGTGCCAAGTAGATTTATGCCTGTGCAGTAGCTGCTCATGCTACAGAGCTAGGTTGTTGAAGCTTCTGGATGCTTTCGCCCAACTCACTAACTAAATCATCCCATTTACCAAAGAAGAGGCATGTGTCCACCAAAGGCATGATCTCATCATGAGACTGACTGGCTTGTATTGCAAAAAATGCAATCACTTGTAGTTCATCCTTTGTGTCTACACAGTTGGATGCATCCTTTCAATGACAAATATTGGATATATTGCATTGCCAGATGTTTGTGCCTATGCAGACAGCAGGATCTATTCAAGAAGTACAGTGTATTATAACAACATTGTGCTTATATGCTGCTATTCTAGACAGATTAGTGCCCCACTCAGAGTGGTGAACAAGGACAGTGTTGTTAGTATCTCCACAATGTAGCTGGGGAGCTGGTGCTGAGAGGAGTGGCTTACCCAAGGTCACCTGCTCAGCTCTGGGCAGTAGTGGGATTTAAACCAAGCAGAGTGCTGATTTGTAGCCCAATCGCTTAACCACTGTGCTACAGCAGCGCTCAGATGAAGAGGGCTTGACTCTCAAAAGCTTACACTCTGAAAATCTTGTTGATCTTTAAGGTGCAACTGGACACAAATCTTGCTGTTTTCCTGCAGATCAACATGAGTTCCAATCTGAAGCTACTCAAGAAGTAATTGCAAGATTAGCTGGGTTTGTGGGCAGACACTGAAGGCACAAAGAGAACTTAAGTAGCAGGCATTAATTTTAAAATCTCAGGTTTTTTTCTTTTTTCTATGTGCTTTTTAAAAATTAGAGGCGGCAGTAGCAGATGAGTGATGGCTGCAAGAAAACAAAGTAATTGTGCAAACTGAACACATTTGAATGAGTTCAGTTGTATCTTAACAGTTCCCTAAACTATCAGTTCCCTGCTTACAACTGGCAATCAGGACATGAGATGAACCAGCATCTTATTGAGCATAACTAGGAAGGTGAGTTTTGAGCAGGACATTGGCCCTTCATGAGAATTATATAAATATTTATCAGTTAAGGTTTTCACTATTGAATAAGTTGCCAGCTTCCAGGTGGAGGCTGGATATCTCCCAGTTTTTCAGCTGATCTCCAGACTACAGAAGTCAGTTCCCCTGGACAAAATGGCAGCTTTGGAGGGTGGACTTTGTGGCATTACATCCCCACTGGGGTCCCTCCCCTCTCCAAAACCTGCCCTCCACAGTTTGCACCCCCCAATCCTCAGGAATTTCCCAGCACAGAGTTGGCAACAATTTTATCAAATGCTTTCTACAAGAAACAAGCTGTTATTAACCAGCAAAGGGTTTGCATAATTGGATTTATTACTTAGTTATGCAAGCAGATGGCAGATCAGTTCTTTGCCATACTTATTTTAGTTCTTGGTTAATCTGAAGGCATGCTAAGGACCTGATAAAATAGGGCCTTCCCAGACTTCCTGAATTAATCAACACATCCCATCCCAGTGATCTCACCTTAACCACTTTCCTATTCTTAAACGGTTCAGAGAACTGATAGCCTCACCCAGTTTGGGGCTGAGGGGCAGCCTACTTTATACCATGGATCCTACCTTGGGGCAAGATTGCATCTTCTACCCCCAAAACAAAGAATTCCTTGTATGACCACCATTATGGGACTCAAGTCCATGTAAGAGATCATAAATGGGATCATGAATGGTCTGACATCAGCCATGAGCATCTTTATTTCAATTGTTTCTTCTCTGGTGCTTTTAAATATTAAAACAATAGTTAATATTTATTAATCCTGTTTTAAATTGATCTTTTGCACTATGTTTTTCTTTTGTAAGCCAACTTGAATAGAATTTAAGTAACTTAAGCCTTCATTAGGAGGATGGATTTATGTGTTGATTGGCTCAGAGTGTGTTCACTTTGTGAGATAATCATTATTTTTAACCCAAGGGCTATGGAACCCTATAACTGAGAGGTAAAGAGGAGATAGTAATCTTTTACCTTTTTAATTTACAATTTCCTTGATCTCTTCTTCCTCCCAATCGCTTTTGCTGACTAGCTAAGTTCACAAGGATATATTAGTGACTATGAGTGAAGAAGAAAAAGGTAATCATGGATTGCTGAGGAAATGGAAAATAGAATTGGTCTGTGCACATTAAGAAGACTTGGATAAATAAGAAGAAACGAGATGGTTGAGCTGCCCAGCCTTGAATGAGCTTCAGTTTTTAAGGTATAAAAGCCTAATGCATGAAGACTCTGGCATAGCAACGTATTACTGTGACTTATGGTTATGGTACCTTACTTTTCATGACACAGAGAACAAACTGGGTATTTTGATACTCTGGACATGTGATATTGTCAAAACTGCACCCAGTGAACATGAACTGTCTTTGTTACATATTAACTGTATTAGCAATAAGCCAAGTAATTCATGGATTTGTCTTAAGGTGTCAATGTGTTTCCTCCAACTGGTAAGTAAACCTTAGTTCTTCACAGGGACCTTCTAGCTATTTCTTGTGCTTCCATGTTTTGGGCATAAATAAATAGGGTAGACAAACATTTGTCTAGTACATGACCATATGTACCATAACTATGCCTTCTTGCTTACCATATGAAGCCAGCTATGCTAATTGTATAGTTTTCTGTTTAAATTAAGAAACTTGTTTTTATTAATGGCTTTTCCTTTTCTGTAGCTCCTATCATTTCATAGGACTATAAAATGAATTCAGTCATACTAAAGAGATACAAACAACATCTAGTTTGTTAGTTCTTTTTAGGTTAAGCTTTATACTCACCTTGCTCCAGCTGCAAAAGGAATGAAAGCATGAGAATGTCTTTGGGATGAGTTCTCTGCAGAAAACCTTGTAGGATCAAAAACCTTAAATAAGAATGTTCATGGGTGCATTATTAATAGCTAATATTCGGCACTATTATTTAATACCAGTAGTGGTGGTAGTAGTAGTAATAGTATGTTATACTAATAGTTTATACTATTTTCCTCAAAGTTGGAATATCAATATTTATTCATTCCTACCTGTGAAGCTTTGAATATTTTGTGACCTTGTTATTATTTTATTATGTATTATTATTCACAAAATTTATACCCTGCCTTTCTGCTCTCATAAGTCAAATATAGATGAGCTAAACAAT
The DNA here is from genome assembly GCF_028583425.1 of Eublepharis macularius. Classification (NCBI taxonomy): domain Eukaryota; kingdom Metazoa; phylum Chordata; class Lepidosauria; order Squamata; family Eublepharidae; genus Eublepharis; species Eublepharis macularius. The sequence goes on along the minus strand of NC_072794.1, from coordinate 94,305,736 downwards.
ATCTAGCATTGGTTGTTGTTTTCCGGGCTGTATTGCCGTGGTCTTGGCATTGTAGTTCCTGACGTTTCGCCAGCAGCTGTGGCTGGCATCTTCAGAGGCATAGCACCAAAAGACAGAGATCTCTCAGTGTCACAGTGTTACAATGCCAAGACCACGGCAATACAGCCCGGAAAACACACAACAACCATCGTTCTCCGGCCGTGAAAGCCTTCGACAATATCTAGCATTCCTTAGAAACAATGAAAGAAACATCATTTTCAATTGGATGGGGAAGGTTTCCAGTATAGATAACTCTGTGGCATCCACCAGCTTATATAATGTACCTTGATCTACCTGCAGAGCATTTTCCTACATTAAAGCAAGTGGAGGATTCCCCTAACATCCAGAAGTCCATGTTTGTGATAAAGCCATATGGAACTTCAAGTCATAGTGAAATCTTTCAGTGAGGTTACACGATTGCACCCCTCCCATTATTTAGAAGAAATTAGTTACCTCGGGGTCTTGCCATATACTTGGATTTTTGTGAATACTGTGAATGCTAACTGCAACCACAAAGCCTGTAAAACAATGGGGGAGAATAGATGATGCTTAGAACTGTATAAGAGACTCAAAGAGCAGAACTCAAAGCATTGAGCATGGAATTCCTCATGTCCACCCTCACCCGCTGGCACGTGGGTGGGGGATTTTGTAATGATATTTGTAATAATGTTTTGTTATTTCCTGTTCAAAGAAAACTAACACAAAATCCCATTGGCTTACTCAAACGCTTGGCCTTTTCCCATTAAAAAGTACAGTAATTATAATAATAAATGTTCCAATTAATACCACAAATTAACAAACTAATAAATATTGGTAATTTGAAGAACTAGTCTGTATAATATAGTTTTACACTTGACAATGACAGCAGGAGCAAGTGTCTGGCTTTGACCTGCTAGAGCTGAGCAACAGATTTTCCAAATCTCAGGTGTGAATCTGCATTCATGTACAGCTCCTGGACCTGGTGATCTTTCCCACTGTCCCTCTATGTACCAAATGCCCTATGAACTTCCATCTCATACTAATCTCCCTGTAAGCCTTACCAAGTGGTCATTAACTTTTGGGGCAAAAGGCACAAGAGAGTTTGAAATAATTTAAATAATTTAATGAACCATGGTACGCTACTGTGGGTATATTTGAAGGTAGATATGGTAAGGAACTGTTTGTTTAAACTGAGGTATATCTTTAAATGAATATTAGAACCAATCTATTGTCATCACTTTTGAAGCACTTTTGAAGCTTGCAAACGGGGGGGGGGGGGGGTTAAGGCAAGAGATGAACAAACTGTTAAGGCAAATGGGGAGTTTTTAAGGCAAGAGACGAACAAACTGTTTTGCCATGGTTTACCTCTGCATAGTGACACTGGTCTTCCTTGGTGGTCTGCCATCCAGGTACTAATCAGTTCTGACCCTACATAGCTTCCAAGATCTGATGAGATTGGGGTAGCCTGGGCAATCCATGTCAGGGCAAAACAATCCTAAAGAGTTGCTATTTGCCTGCTGGGAGAACTTGAATGTACTGGCTACATGTTTCCTCAGTGGGGGAAATAGTTGCTCCTTGAAGCTGTTTCAGGTTGAGAAAATGATGTTTGGGGGAGGCTGAGGCCTCTTCTGCACCTTGATCCTGACCCAAAATAGGATCCCACATGCCCAGGAACTGAGTTTCCAGCATGCAGCTCCATTTGCATGTCTGACCCAGAGTCTTCATAGTGGCCACATGGACTTGTGTGAATTGGCCCTAAAAGGGAGGGGAGTGTTTAATATTTATGCAGGTCAGCCATTAATAATACCTAATTTAATGTATACATTGATGTCTTCCATCTTCATTCAGGGTACAGGATCAAATATCAGTGGGGCTTGCAGATAAGAAATCTCAGATGTTTTCATCCTACTAAGAAGCAGAAGTGAATTGCACTTCTATTTTCTGTACTACCTTTGCAATTTGTTAAGAAGATTCTTATCTTTCTTATAAAGGAACATTTCCTTGCATTATGATGCACATGTTTCTCCTTTGCATGTTACCAAGATAAAGAGAGGAACTGCAAGTATTTCTACTTCCTCTTTTAGTACTTCTGAAGTAGTACTAGTGCAATCAACAATTAGTAGTAAAATCACAGGAAGAGATTAACAGATGTTCTCAGCTATATTATTTATGATCAGGTTCTTTGTATGCTTGAACACTGAGAAATAAAGCAGAGAATAAAAAATAAGGTTTTAAGTAAGAGGAAACTGTCCAAACCTTTAGGCAAAGTACGTCCATCTAAAAAAGTGACAGGTTTACTCAGCTGTCGGAATACTCCCGGAACTGGAGGATACAGGCGTAGACTCTCCTTAATGCACATTGTGACATATGTCATTTTACTAAGATCATCCCTGAAAGTTGTAGAGAAAGTAATTCATCTTTCTGCTAGTGAATCAGCAAGCTCCATCATCTGTACAGCATCTGGATCCAAGTCATACAGTCTCTTATTTAAAGTCCAGTCATTATTATTTATTATTTCATATTTATATCCCGCCCTCCCTACAATCAGGCTCAGGGCAGCTAACAACATTTAAAAACAATGTTTTTAAAAACATTTAAAAACAATTACATCTGTATAAATATTAAAACACCATTTAAAACAGCGACGTTTTGTTTTGTGAGGCAGCAACATCAGGAAGACTTACAATATTTTGCATGCATACTGTGGTGGACAGTTTTTCATGGGGGTGGGTTAAATTTCCTTTCCCCTCCCCTCCCAGCATTGGTTCCCTTTTCTCTTCTACTACCTTAAGCAATAATGGAATATAATTCACTACAGAAATGAATGATTTGAGAAATTTATAGTGAAATCCTAAGCAGTTACTTCAGTCTAAGTCCATTGAAATCAATGGACTTAGACTGGAGTAACTGTGCATCGGATTTCACTGTTAGTCTCCTACAATAGTAATTATATAGGTGACTTCCTACTGGCACAGTTTTGAGATGGGCATAGTTAAATATTTCCAAAGTTTGTGATATTATAGTTTTAAATCCTGAGGGCCAAACTACACATTAGGTCAAATGTAACCAAAGTCAACTGCTTGTTCCTTTTGGGAACTTAATTCTCATTTGCACAGGACCCAATTCAAATGGTGTCAATGGCACAAAAGCTGTTTCTTATCCCCCAAGCTGTTTTCCTTGCCTAAAATGGCTCCAGGGCAGTATTTAGCCCATTCTCAGTTGTACTTGTGGCCCTTCAAATACCGCCCCCCCCCCCAGGACCAGTTCAGGTCAGGCAAATGGCACAGGGGAAAGGCAGAGGCTCTTTTTCTTCATGACAGTCCTGATCTAAAATGAGGTCCTACCCACTTGAACTCAGGTCATATGAGGAACTCATCTGACTGTAAGTCCCATGGAGGCCATATGTCAAAGGTAATGTGTAGTTCAGCCTAAGGCAACACTTCATACACATACTTACCTAGAAGCAAGTACCACTGAAGTCAAGTAGGATATCTGAGTACATGAGAAGGATTAACATATGCTACTTCAAGGATAACATATAAACAAGCCTCATGATTCTGCATCTAATAAGATGATTTATAGATTGAAGATAAACAAGTCTTTCAGAAGTCTTAGAAATAAATGTTTCTACATATAAATTCTATCTGGGATCTTGCTCTAGCTTGATTTTAGGGGGAAATCTATGAATAATGCTTGTTATTCTTTCTTGGGACCAACCCAGATTATATGTAGAAAACAAGAACAGCATCCCATTTTTTTTAGAAAAACACAATAGCATTGAATAGTGTGACTTTAAATTAGGAAAAAGTAAGCTAGTACAGAGTACCACTAAGGAAGTGGCTTTTGTTTTGAGCTGCCACAAGAGAGACAGTAGCCATGTTCATAAGAGTGGGTCATGGGGACCATATCACTGCAGTCTTGGTCCATCTACATGGGCTCCCAGTTTGCTTCCAGGTCCAATTCAAGGTGCTGGTATTTGAAGCCCTGTGCAGCTTGGGACCAGCATACTTTAAGAACCATCTTCTCCCATATGAACCTGCTCATCAGCTCCGTCATCTTTGGAGGCCTTTCTTTGGGTGCCCCTACCACCAGAGGCTAGACAGGAGGAAACCAAAGAAATTGCCTTCTTGGTCATGGTGCCAAAACTTTGGAACTCACTCCCTAGGGAGATTCACCTGCTTCCCTCTGTCATTGTCTATTGCCAGCAAGAGAAGATTTTTGTTTTATTTTGTTTGGCATTCCCCAGTAAACTCTTATTGGCCTTGTGTGTGTGTTTTAAGTATCTGTGTTTTTAATTGAAAAGAGTCCAGTAGCACCTTTAAAACTAACCAACTTTACTGTAGCATAAGCTTTCGAGAATCACAGTTCTCTTTGTCAGATGCATGGAAGGTAAGAAACTCTTTTCTATTTTGCTACTACAGACTAACACATCTAACTCCTCTGGATCTGTGTTTTTAATTGTATTGTATATATGCATTTTAAATTATCTGTTTATATATGCATCTTTAATTATCTGTTTTAATTATCCATTTTTTGCTGGTTTGGGGACCCTATTTTGGGTGGAAAGGTGGCATATAGATGTTTTAAATAATATTAATAAGTTACAGTGAATGCACATACAATCCAGGTGCAGTGTACACTTGATTTTTCTCTCTGTGCATGTTGAGTAATTCTCATCTTACTCATGTACAGCTGAATGTGTCATTGAAACCATGCATTTATTCAGGTACTGGTGCCTGGTTTCATTTCTCAAGAGAATGCATGTTGGCTCTTTCTTACAAACAGATGCACACATGTACATGCAGGTTATATGTGAGTTCACTGTAACTTATGAACATGGCTAGTACTGGTAAGAAATGAAAATTGCTTTCACTCTGTCAGGAATACAGGAGAAGCAATCTAGGAGCAATACAGGAGAGTTTGCTCAACCTATTTTATGCTCAAAATCTTTTCTCTCCTTTTCAATATACCGGAGGGGGGGGGGGCGTGGGGATCCTATATCTTTTCCCTGTGGGAAGAAAAGCATGGGGAGAACAGTTTTGCTCCGAGAAATCTTCCAAGGGTTAAGCAGTAGCTGTTCCCCAACATTCTTACTCTGAAGCTGTCAGCTTCCGGTAGCTGCTTTTCTGTTTCTTAAAAAAATATCAGAATATTTGTTCATGAGTCTCCCAGTTTGGTCTTTAGTTCAATATACTATAGAAATAAACAAAGCCAAGCCATATTGATCTCACCATTGAATGTCCTCCCGATCACCCAGAATTTCCTCAATCTCTTCCCTGCATCTCTGTTGGTGTTCTGGATGCTGAGCCATGCAATGTAGGAGCCAGGAAATACCACTGGCTGTGGTATCATGGCCCTCAAACATGAAGGTGTCTACCTCAGCACGCAGGTCTTCGTCAGACAAACCAACTCCATTTTCATCCTGGAAAAGGAGGGGGAAGAAAAATAAGTTGCTTAAAGAAAATTAATTCATAATGGAATGACTGATGACTTTTTTATGAGTGCCAATGAAGTGCAAGTGTAATCACATCATAACAAAGATGTCAGAGCCATAAAGGGTTCAGCCTGGTCTTATGCATTCGAAACAAGAGTGAACCGTGACTTACTTACTATACAAATTAAAGATACAATGTAACAAAATTTCAAACAGTCTTTATACAAGAATCAAAGTCAATTAAAAACAAACTCTAAATGGTTATGTAGCTGGCAACAGTCAATACATAGAAGGTGCAGTATATGAAGCAGCTAGCAGCATCATACAAAAACAATATACAAAGTGCAAAAGTGCTTAATCGATTCTAAATTCTAAAGTGCAAGGTCCAGCTTCAACAATTCACACCTCCTTAAACCACAGAGTATAAACCCAACTTAATGAATAACAAACCAAGATACAAGATATGTCAGTTTCAATTGGTAGCACAAAGCTTATAGCAATTCATACATCAAGAATTTTCAAATGAAAGAATAGCAACTGCAACGGGTTTGCTAGTGAGGAGTCCCATTTCTGATACCCCTTCCTCCTGGCAGTTACCAAAAGAGAAGAATCATGGTCAGTTACATATCAGTTTTCATGCACAGTGGCTGCTCACTCAATAACGCTCATTAAGTTATGCAGCTCATTAAGCTGCTTCATATACTGCACCTTCTATGTATTGACTGTTGCCAGCTACATAACCATTTAGAGTTTGTTTTGAATTGACTTTGATTCTTGTATAAAGACTGTTTGATATTTTGTTACATTGTATCTTTAATTAGTATAGTAAGTAAGTCACGGTTCACTCTTGTTTCGGATACGCTTTTCCCGTGACTCTCTCTGTATTGGGGGTGGTCTTATGCATTGGCTTGAACTGTATTGGCACAATAAGTGACTTGCATTAACATGGCTAACACGGCTCCATTACCTGGGAAGTAAAGAAAAGGCATCTGGCTTTCCCATATTTAGCAGCTTTGTAGTTTGGCTGGTTGCAAGAAGAAGGCAATGTGTATTTCCCCCATACCTCTGCTGCTTCTGTGTAGCCTTCAGCAACACAGGTGAAATTTTCTCTCCATAGTCCTCTTAAAAACTTCTTCTGGTAGCAGTATTGCTAGGACCAGTATTTGTAACTGAATTCTATCACACTTGTACTTCACATCATACAGAGGAGCTGCTGGAAGGAATTTTGTGGGATGGAATTCCATTGTCCCTGATTAGCCTAAGAGTCCACTAAATTGGACAAGTTAGATGATTTACTTTCATACAGTGTGTGGTTTAGCCCCAGATGATATGAAGGGAGTTGAGAGAGAATCTTTGCCTGGAAGTCCTCATTAGGTCCTGTGTCTGGCATAGCAATTGTAGTTCTTCAAATATTTGCCTAGCTGTCATTATATAATCATTCTATTATTTGGTAATTTTTTTCATTGCTTGACTAAGAGAAACCAAGCAGACAGACAGACTGGCCACTGTGTAATCACAATTACAAGATGTGCAGGGATGGGGCTTATACTTCTTCACCTGTTTCTTACCTTGGCACAAAGAAGAATGTCCAAAAAATCCAAGTGTCGCTTCTTCTGGATGTTTTTGAGCTCTCTTTCATTCTGGAGGGATTTCTTCCGCTCTTCAATTACTTTTTCTGAACAAGACATTACCATTTGCTAATTACAAAGTACAGTTATACCAGCCAGGATCAAATCTATTTCTTTAAATGTCTATCCCATGTTGCCCCTTGAGTACAGTAAAGGTAGCAAACACTTTAAAACACAGAAATGTTCAAATACAGCTACTATACAACTAAGATATCCCATGAAAACTTCAAAGAAAAATATGGATGTCTAGTACAACGAAAAAGATTCCCCCTCCTTTTTGATAATTTACCTAATAAATATGAAGAAAAGGATTTTCTTTTCAGTGCATCTGAGAAAATGAGCTCAGACACAGAAAAGCTCATCCTGCTATATAAAAGCCAAGCCATATTGGCGACGACTCACTTTTTATCCCTGCACAAGTGCACTGAGGGGCCTGTAGGTCCACTTGTGCCAGGATAAAAGGGGAATTGTCGGTGTGGCCCAGAAACCCAGCAGTGCTGCTGCAGGGGCTTGGGAGATCCATGCCGAGCCTTTTTGCCACCAGTGGCAGGCCTCTGAGGGGCTGCAGAGCTGGCGGGAAGGCACAGCGCAGTCCCACAGCCACCGTGGAGGTGGCAGGAAGGCTGCATCAGAGGGGGCAGGCCTCCCAGCAACCACTTTGGGGGCTTGAGAGGTCCACATCGGGCCTCTGTGCCATCTGCAGTGGGCCTCTGAGGGGCTGTAGAAGCAGTGGGAAGTCTACACCGGGGGGGGCAAGACTCCCCGCGGGACTCCCTGTGGCTGCTGTGGGGCCTTGGGAGAGCTGCTGCAGCCCTCCCAAGGCCCCACTGCTAGAGCTTATTGTATTTCTTCTCACATCAGGCTCTGTTGCTAGTGTTGGAATATTGTTAGTCTTAAGCTGCCATGGGACTTCTATTTTGTTTCAATACAATAATGGCTACCTCTCAGGAATTCTCTTTGAGAAAGAAAACAACAGAATCACTTCACAAACTATCTGGTAAAGTGACGAAGAGAACTGTGGTTCTCAAAAGCTTATGCTACGATAAAGTTGGTTAGCTTTAAAGGTGCTACTGGTAGATTGAATCACTGCCTGACAGCTGAGGTCAAATTGAAACTGAACCCAGATGCATTGATTAAAAGATAAGGAATATAGACTATACTACTATGTATTCTTTGTTGCTGTAAATAAGAGCCTACAGAGTAGCTTTCTGTGTTGTTTAGTATGTCAGGTTTAGAATTCCTTATGCTCTGTTTCAGTGTTGCTTCAGCTCTGTATCAGATCTCTGCTTGTTTTCATATCTCTGCATATTTGCATTTGTATACTCCCTTGCACTATTTATTGAATGTCCCTGCTGTTGAGTGTATCGACTTACACTATGTAATCCACCTTGAGTCTCAGTGAGAAAGGTGCTCTATAAATAACATAAATAAAAAATAAAATAAAACGATGCAGTAAGATGCTGCCTGGGTAGCTTTCTACAACAATATTCTCCACTGCTACTCTTTGTTGGATGATATCCAGGGTGTCCCTATAGCAGGTATCAGTACTTGGGACTGGGTGTTCAAGTGTGATGCAGACCTGAAGAAGTGAGCTGTGGCTCACAAAAGCTCATACCTTACCACTAATTTTGTCAGTTTTAGAGATGCTACAGGACTCTTGCTCTTTTCCAAGTGTGATGCAGTTACAGATAATGATGCAGTTACAGATAACCAATCTCAACTTCCAGATTTTCCCTTTGGTTTAAATTGATTAAAGGGGCCATATCAGAGCCTTTTATCTGTCCATCATTACCTTTACATTACCCTTCATAACCTTTATATCTATTCAGTTCTAGACCATGCCAACAGCTCCACTTGATGGCCACTTCCTAAAATCATGTCCTTTATGTTTATGCATCTGTGAGGCTCTAGTTCCAGGGGCTTGTCTCATTATATTCTGTCCTGCCCTCTTTACACAGAACCTAGAATCAAATTTCTTGCAGTGGTCCTCTTCCTTGGACGCAAAGAAGCTGATTTTTCTTCTCTCAGATACTAACTTGCTCATTTCATATACAGTGTCATTGTTTGCCTCGGCAGCCAAGAAAATAGGGCAAATGTTGTACCTGAAGGGTGAAATGTTTTAGCATAATAAGCACTTTTATGCATAACTAGCAATAGAGCCCATTGTGTGGAAAAATACAATGGGTTCTAAAGAACTGATTTGGCAGACCCCCTCTGTGGGGCCTTGGGAGGGCTGCGCTGCCGTGCCAGGCCTCTCTGCTGCCTCCGTGGCTGCTGGGGGGCCTTGGGAGGGCCACACCCAGCCTCCCTGCCAACCCAGAGCTGACAATGCCAGTACTGGGGAGAAACACTTAATTTGTACTCTGTTGAAGAAGGTAGTTTAAATCTGCCTCTCTTCATAACACAAAGCAGCAATTAAACTAGTTTCTCAAGTTTGCTTCCAGCAAGCTCCATGTTCCTTTCTCTAGACCACCTGACACTGCCTATAGCTGTCCTGATCCAGTGCTTGGTCACCATGGTCAAGAGACTAAGGATGAGCACATTGAAACTGAATCCTAACAAGGAAGAGGGTGTATTGGTTGGCAATGCCGAGGTTTTAGTAAGTACTGAACTTGCTATAATTGATGATGTTCAGCTGACTCTGCCTGACTTGGTTGAGAGTCTGGGAATCATGACTGGAAAAGCAAGTTAATTCAACTGTTTTTTAAAAAGGCTTCTTCCATCTCTGTTTAGCCCGGAGGATGGCTCCCTATCTCGTTCCTGTCTCAAAGCTAGATTATTGTATCATGCTCAATATGAGACTGCCAATGAAGACAACTAAGAATTTTCAGCTGGTACAGAATGCCACAGCTTGATTTTTACTGGGAGGTCATTGGAGTAAACATACTACACCTGTTTTGCAAACATCCCATCAGATACTAATTAGCTTCTGAGTTCAGTTCATAGTGCTAGTTATCACTTGTGGCCTGGGACCCACATTAATCCCAATACTTTTCATTGTGAAAGCTTTACCTATCTGAGCAAGGTCTTTTTGAAAATCTGTACCCAAACATTCTCTGTTGTTCCCCCTCACCTGCTGAAATAACCTGCCTGACAAATTCAGGTAAGCTTCCACACTAGTATCATTCTTCAGGCTTTGCAAAATGGATCTTTTCAAGGAGATATTTTAATGGAGAGAATGCTTTAGTTTTTATTGTGGAAGTTTTTAATTAAGGGTTGGCATTTTGTGTGTGTGTGTGTATGCACGCACACGCACACACACACACACACACCTGAAACAATATCATTCCTAGTGCATCATGGGTTTGTTCTAAAGCACATGCACCCCCCATCCCCCACTTTCAGCACCAGGGGACCTGGCAAAACAATGTTTAATGTTTGTTAGGTTTTAATGACTTTTATTGTGGGTTTTCTGCCACTCCATCTTGAGTCTCTCAGACTACAAATGACATAAGTAATAAATAACAAAAAATGTTATCTGGGAACATGCCCTTCCTAAAGTAGAGCAGACAGGGTTTTTTTATTTCAATTAGAAAAAGAGAAAACATATAAAATAATCTTGTTACAGAAATATTTTGTAAACAGACAAAGTATACAAGATCAAAAAGAGTCCAGTAGCACCTTTAAGACTAACCAATTTTATTTTAGCATAAGCTTTCAAGAATCAAGTTCTCTTCATCAGATGCCTGATCAAAACTGGCATCAGGCATCTGATGAAGAGAACTTGATTCTCGAAAGCTTATGCTATAATAAAATTGGTTAGTCTTAAAGGTGCTACTGGACTCTTTTTGATTTTGCTACTACAGACTAACACGGCTAACTCCTCTGGATCTATGACCATGGAAAGTATACAAGGTTTGTGTCATTTTAAAAGGAAATTTAAATCCTATTAATCAGCAACTACCCTCTGACCTCTAGTGGTGGGTATGGGAGGAGCAATTGGTTAAAGAAACAAGAACATCATCAGCTGCTTATGGTGACCCCATACACAGAGTGTTCCAGGCAGGAGATGAGCAGAGGTGTTTTGCCATTGCCTTCCCTGAGGTGGAGTAAAATCTTGTCCTTGCGGGATAGTAACAGGGCCTTGGACAGCTAATTAATGGTGCCAGCCTAAGCTGAGTTACATCCTTCTAAACCTGTTGACTTTAGTGGTCTAGCACAGTGTAAATCTGTTTAGGATTACACTCACTCCCCCTGGCTAAAATGAGGAAGCCCATCATGGCTGTTTCATCATAGCATGTTTTATGTTCCCTCTCCACTACTAGCAGAACCTCAATTAATTTTGCAATACAAGTAAAATATTTAATGTATACAATTTATGTCAGCCTTAGAATTGCACTTTTCATGCAAAATGTGAATTATTGCTGTACAGCAATTTGGATATTAGACATCCTTAAGAACAATGGGAAGCCTTATGGGAAGAGACCTTTTTCCAATGCAGAGGCTTGACTCCTAATGTTGCTTTCTGCTCATGGAAGAAGAGGAGGGTTCTTTTTACCGATTGCCCCACCTCATGGCATTTCTACACCTATATTGTCTCTGGGAGTCCACTGATCTATAGGGACACAATTATAGGAGGCACAAAAGCCTGAAGCAGGAGATGGAAGGCAGTGAAGTTGATTGCGCAGCACAGCTCTGCTTGCCTAGCATTGGATCCAAGCTAGAATCGGTCTAACAGTCCCACTCATTAGCCACCCATCATTGCAAAACCCACAATAATTAAACTCTTTGAAGCTTGCACAGGAGATGCAGGAGCATACTTTACTGTTCAATAAATACCTGTATGGCGATGTGCCAATTTGCAGGTTTCCTTAAAGTGACGCCCAGATGGAGTGCATAGATAGAGGAGATCATTTTGAAGCACTCCTGAGGTGACTCTCTTAAACACTAAGTAAGTCAGATCTGATACAGCTTTGACATAATAATCTAGATCTCTGGAGGAACAAAAAAGAAAAATGTTTCAGTTATCCAAATATGGCAAATGCCACCAAAAACATATTATTAGACTTTGCTAGAACAGACCTGTCAGTCTGGCAGTTGCTCTTATAATTGAATGCACATTTCATTATGCTGTCCAGGCTCATTAAACTAATATGGTCAAACATTTCCAGGGATTTTGTAGGATCCTTTGCTATCAGTTTCTCCCATTTATCCTATGAAACAGAAAAGAAGGCATATATTATTATCAGGGCTGGAAAGAAAGGCTTTAATTCTTGAAAGGTAGTATAATGGTGAGAAAATTCTGTTGTGTTTTTTTCTTAAGATAACAATATCAAGATAAATCTAGAGATGACAGCTATATTAGAAAATAATACCTGTGCTGTGTGAACAGAGACCCATTTTCTTTAGTTCACGAGAAAGCTTCCATGCAGTCCAGTCAGATAAAGCTGATTCTGGTGAGGAACTTGCATAGAAAATGCATGGAAAATACTCACTTCAATACAAATTATCTAAATCCGCTCTGCATGGCTTATCTTGTTCTTTGTCCTCAAGTAGTTCTTACTCATGAGTCTGGGCCAGAGGGAAATAGTATGATGCCTAGGCAACTGTGTGATGCTTCCCTCTCCCTCTTCAATCACGTCATCTAGCAATGATTGCCTGCTGCTCTATCACGGATTTCCAAATCTTCAGTTATGTTTTTTTTAAGGATTCTTGAGCATGATCCAAACTTTGAGAAGTGATTGACTGCTCTGAAGAATGTATAAACTGATTTTAAAAGAAAGGGTTTTGTCCCCCTCAAACTGTATAGTCTCTCTATAGTCTCTAAGCTAATTTTAGATTTGCATGATGTTGCCAAGTAGGCCCCCTCTCCTGCTTTAAGGCCTGCCATGGTCTGTGTTAAAGTTTCCTACGTTGCTGCTTTACTGCTACACCAAGATTGCCCTGCACGTGTGTGCTCTGATACACGTGTCAGTTTCCTGCCTGCTTGTTAATTACTTTGCTGCTGCAATAGACTGTGTTAGTTGCCTGACTCCATGTCTGGATAATTCCACAAAGGACTTTCGTCCTGGGCAACCCTGCCCAGACCTATATCCGGACCTCCCAGTGTGTGCTTGGACTTTATTACAAGTGGGCCCCGTGCCTGCATTGCCATCCGCCACGGACCACGCCTGTTCCCTGCTATGGACTGTGTTTTACGTGCTGTTCCCCCTGCCTCCATGGAAGCCTGCCTCATCTGGGCCCAAGCCGCTGTTAGTAGCCAGGCGCCTGCCAGGGAAACCTCCAGCGAGCCTGGCCAGGAGCTCCCTGGTCAGTTCCCAACTGGAGCCTCCCGCGGGCCATGTTCCCGAGCTTGCCCTCACTACGGGGCAACCTGCCAACCAGCCCCCGCCATGCCCAGCTGGCGACCATGTTCTTAGGCAGCCAGAAGACCTAGAGGAAAAGCCTGCTTTGGGAAGCCATTTCGGAGAAGCGGACACACCACGTCCGCAGAGAGAGAACCTCGCCCCGCTCTGCATATCTTAGGAGCTGCCCCGGAGAAGAAGCTAAGTGCCGACCATCCCAAGCACTTAAAGAATGCATCTCAAAGAAACCTCCGCATTCCAGAGCTGATGACATCAGGGCAAGCCCTGTCCGCTGGAACATCCTTTCAACACGCTCAGATCTCCCCCTCCCTCCTTTGTCCCCTCTTCCTGAGGTGTCACTATAACACAATCAGATTACTAAAGTGGCCCATCCAAGTCATTCAGTAACCCATTAAAGCCTTTATTTTAATCCGTGAGAACCACCAAGTACAGCACCGGCCCCAGGGTACGTTTTGGGGTATTTAAGCTGGTCTCTCAGACTGCATGGTGTGTACGCCATTCCTATCCAGACCCCCTTGCTGTCCCTCTGTGGATCCATTGCTGGCATTGGACCACCTCGCTGTTGTGTCTCTGCTCCGCTTCAGGATTGTGAGTATTTCCCTTATCATCGTGGGTACCTGCTCATGCGACCGTCTCTGTATTTCTTACTCTGCATTTCCTAGTTCGTGTATGCTCTCCTGTATGTATGTGCAAGTTCAGGCTTACGCCACACTATTAGTAAATACACGTGTTTATTGAATCTATTTGTAGTCTTCCTCTTTGTCACTAGAGTGTCTGGAATCGGGACCTCCGTAAACGTTGGTTAGATCCGCGCTAATTTTAGTTCCAGACTGCTGCGCTAATTTCCCCATTTAAAAGAGCAGTTCTGGTAACAATGAGACATATTTGCATGCCAGGACCTAAGTGAGGACTTGTGTACAAGTAAGCTTATAATATTGTTCTGTAAATTACAAATAGAAACAACCAGGTTGTTTATTTCTCTATCTGGTTTTGTATGCTGACATTCAGCCAAAAGCCACCCCTCCCCCCTCCCCCATATCTATTAATTAAAAAAATTAAAAGTACCAAAATAAATTAAATATCAACCAAAATTATTTGAAATATTTACCAATAAAAACATCAGGTACACTAAAACAACAGACATGTCAAGGCTGACAGGATGTTTAACTTACAGGGAAAGTCCCTGGAGGGCCCCTGGCAGCCAGGAGTAAGCAGTCAAGCCCTGGTAGCTCTCTCAGCACCACATGTGCCATTGGGCTTGGATTCTACACTGGTTGCTATCATTGGTTGCCTTCCACCTAGGGTCGCTGATTCCTGATGGGATCAGGAATCCCCTGCCCCTCACTCCTGTTGCCTATTACTACTCAGCTGGACATCAGGAGGAAGTACCTGGGTGAAACTGGGTGGGGGACACAATCAGTGTCCCCAGTGTAATGACATTGCTTCTAGCATGACCCAGAACTGCCATCATCACACCAAATGATGCTGTAGCATTCACTCAAAACTCTATGATTTAACCATAGATCTTGGGATAAATGTTAGAGCATCACCCTGGCATGATGATGTCACTTTCAGGTCATGCTAAAAGTGATGTCATCTCACTGGGGATTCTGAGTCATTCCTGCAATATGGAAGTTTCCCACTTCCTCCACCCCCTATCAGTTGCCAGGCCATGCTGGCAACCCTACTTCCTCCACTGGTTTGGGTGGGTTGGAGCTGGTTGTGTTTGAGCTGTGTGGACCCCACAGCGCTGACTGGTAGTGCCTCAGGAATCATTCAGTTTGGCTTGCTCCCAGGCTATTTTAGCTTTCCAGTCTATCGCTAGGCATAGTCTCACAATCAACTTTGCTCGGCGGTCTTCCAGAATATAAATGGGGAGATTTTTGTGTTATGAGAAATAATAAATAGTGTATCCAGGGCTATTTTATATCAGGAAAACAATGCAGGGAGAAGGATTAAAACCCCACTCTGCTCATACCATGGTCCCAATCTGACCTCTATTCATCTGTTAAAAAATATTTTAAAATTCTGGGAACTCCAGAAGCAGAACTCCCATTGTAAACCATTGACAGAGCTGCTGTAGCATAGTGGTTAAGTGGTGAACTGCTGATTCAGATCCTACTACTGCCATGATGAGCTCAGTAGGTAGCCTTGAGTAACCTCTCCGGTCTAGCTCCCCAGCTGTATTGTGGGGATAATAATAACACTGACTTTGTCCACTGCTCTGAGTGGGGCACTAATCTGTCTAGAAGAACAGTATATAAGTGCAGTTATTATCATCTACGGTTGTTAATATGGTTGCCAACTCTGGGTTTAGAAATTCCTGGAGTCTGAGTGAAGAGATGTCACTGTGTTTTCTGGATGCAGTTTCACTTTGTTCATCTTTTTCCCAGCTCTCACTGTCTCCAGATACTGATCTAGCTGTTCAATGGCAAGGGACCAATATCTTATTTGTATGAGACACATTGTTTAGCAGCGTCTTTGCATTAATGTGCTAGCATGAAGAGTCTGACTCATGATTACTAGAAGGCATGGGTGATACACTCATTTAAGGCTAGCAGACTGCATAGTTCTCAATGTAACAAAAACAGCAGCTGAGCTTTTCAGTGTCTAGCCAAAAAAAAAGGTGCATATTACTTGGGATGCACTCATTTTAAAAATATGATCAAAACTACTTTGGGGGCAATTAGAAATCTTTTAAATCTCCAAGAATTACAAAATAGCCAAGTCCATACTCTGATCATGTTTGTGGCAAACTTTGCAGCATCTTTAGTGTGCATCAATTTCATGTTAAATATGCACCATGCCATGGATAGGATAAAAATTAATGCATAGATATTCAACTATGACACAGGATTTGTACCATAAATGAGGGTATTTGATAGTGTGTTCACTGTGACCAACTGCATTGCTGAGGTACTATCTGTTCACCTCATGCTATTCCTTCCAGTTTCCTTTGTATCACATTATTTTTGCATAAAGATCAGGATTGCTATGCTCAAATTTTTCCTTACCATCTGCAGAAGCTGTGAGAGAAATCTCCAGTTGCAGTGAAATTGTACAAAACTAAGAACAAAGACAAACATCTTTATCAGGTGGCCACATGGAAGGAGGGTGAATACAAAAACGGAGACCCCCTCCAAATAAGAGGAGGATAACATAATGCCTTGGGAGGAGCTTCCAGAGAAGCATTAGGAAATGTAAGGCCTAGGTCCCCAACATTTCATTCACAAGGGCAGATGACTTTCAATGGCACTCAATCGTCTGGCCCAAACAAGATGCACATAGAAACTAGGCTGTAATAACGTTCTCGAGTCATTACAAATTCCTATACCAAGATTCAATACTTACATTTACAGTACAATCATAGGTGTAAACTATGGGGGGGGGGGGTCTGAGGGGCTCGAGCCCCTCCTGGATTTGGCCTGGGGGGCACAGCCCTCCAGGCAACCAGAGAACTACATGGGGGCTGTGGGGCTCAATCCCCCTCAGGTTTGGTAAGCAGTGACAAACTCACAGGAGGGACTCAGTTACAATGGCAGATGAAGCACAGGATTGTCCACCCTTCCTGTTGTATCATATTACAATTTCTATGATTCTTTGGGACTTTGTTCCTGTTTTTTGCTCGTATGTATTTGTGTGTTTATTAAGAATTTATAATTTAAAAAAAGGAATTGCAGTTTACAAATTACAAATAAATGTTACAGAAGAATTTAGAGACTCTGATGGAAGAAATACGATTTTGAAAATCAGGCTCCTGGAAGGCAAGATTTACACACTAGCAACAATATATGCAGCAAATAAAGCAAAAGAAATTTTTTATGGAAATGTTTTCCAATCCATCTTTGATTTTCAAGAAGATAATTATCTTTGGAGACATGAATGGGGTAATGGATCTTAAAAAAAAGATAGCTGATAAAAACCAAAGAAGGCAAACTTCCCAAAAATGTGTTTAATTATATGGAAATGTTACAATTTGAAGATGCTTGGAGGCTCAAAAATCTGAATATTGGAGACTGTACTTTCTTTTCTGACAGATGCCAAACCCATTCAAGGATTGATATGCACTGGATATAAAAAACTGAGTTATTTATATTGTTTATTATATGTTTACTTTTTCTTTTCTTTTTCTTTTGATGTAATTATAATTGTGCTATCAGTTTTATTTTCTTTTTTCTGTTCTGCTTATATTTACAAAAATAAATTTTATATAAATAAACAATTTACACATTGTCTTAAAACACCTATGCCCCACACTAAGTAGCTTGGTCCTTAACCCTGGCTGGCTCCACCCACTTTCAATGTAGCAACCATCAGATTGCAAGGCCTCTGTTGGACATAATCACCCCTGAAGGGGGAAAAATGGGGTAAAATGTGTTTTCCCAAAGGGATACAGCTTCCATGTGTGGCTGGCAGGCTGCTGCCTACTTGTGCCCCCGTCCACTGCCAGCTCGGCCACACTTCTCTGATTGGGCCAGCCTTTCAAGGTCATTTGCATATGAGGCCTGATTGATCTTCACCCTCAACATTCTAAACAGTATACAGTTGCTAGTGGCATAACTATGAGTTTTCTTTGGGATCATAGCTATGGGGACTGTTCTGAATTGCCTCAAAATGTGCTTCTACTGACTTGTGGGATGAAGCAGTGAATTTACGGCAGCTGAGTCTTATGAGCTCTCTGCCATGACCTTCCTGGTTCCTTGGGACTTGAGAATTCAGGCCCCCAATTCCCACCCCCCCAGAGAGGGGAGGCAGGCTGGAACAAGGTGAAAGAGCTCAAGGGGTCTGGCAACCCCTGGGAAGCCCCGACACCAGTTCTGAAAGCAAGGACCAACAAAGGAGCCAATATGGCTACGAAGCTGCCAAAACTAAAAGTCCGACAAGTCAAAATGAACTACAGCGAATAAAGCAGATTCCTAACAAGACAGATATAAACAACTCGAAGAAAGCTCAAGAGATTCCACAACGCTTTCCATCAAGTAAGGAGATTGTTTAATGGTTTTATGAGGGCTAACCAGCCTGATCGTGAGGCTGCCAGGGCAAAGCTGGGAGGAGGGAGAGACGGAGAGAGATTGTAAAGAGAATCTCTCAGCAGACGGCTGGAAAGCAATAAATCTTTGAACATAATTAACAAAACAAAGCTTTTTACCACTTCGATGAGTTTGGACATAACACCTATAAGTAATTTGAAATGGCTTCCTGGGAAGAAGTATTTTCTAAATTGCAAGAAATTACTAAATTAATGACTGAACTATTAATTAAACCAGACGAGACATTTGGAGTAGAAATGGATAAAAGTAAGAGAAAAAATGACAATACAGAAGAAATCTCTAAAGAGAGAGATCTAACTGAAAGAAAAATAGAGCGAAATGTGAAAAAATATAATCTACAAAATGGACGATTGTACCAGTACGTCTTCCTGAAGATACAAGGCAGTAGCTAGAAAGGGGCAGAGCCATGAAGCAGATCTGCAAAGAGAGAACCTAGCATTCTACTACTGAAAGGGGAAAAAAGAGTGCAGCGGATTTTAAAGCAGAAAAATAAACAGAGAAGTAACAACATTTTTATCGACCCTCATCAGAATTGGCTGGAAGATAAGGAAATCCACCTTCAGCGGCGCAGATGGAATAAGGACTGGATGTACCATTTTACAGGAAGAAAGAAGAAAAAACAAGGATAAGACTCAGATTAGGAATTAATAATGCAGACCTAACCCTTTATCTCTATGGCTCCTTCCTTTTTTTTTCTTTTATAACACCATATATTCTGTATGTGTTCTGAAGAGACAAGAGAGGGGGGGACTGATGGAGTTATAGAGGTTTTTGTTTTCACTACTGTCCTCTTTTTTCCTTATTTTGAAAAAAGAAAGAAGGAGAGACACGGATTATGACCTAGATTTCCTCTATATGTTTAATGATATGCAATACAGATATAATGAAAGTTTTAGAGGCTCTATATTATAATAGACTTTGAATATCTATTGTCAAAGGGATAGTGATAATGCGATAACTGGGCCCTTGGAGCTTTTTAACTATTCTTAAATTATAGCCCTTCTCTCCAGAATATAAATGAGTAGTTAAACTAAACGACTATCTGCTCTTCTCAACCTCACGATTATGAGAACCCAAGTAAACAAGTGTAGATGGTTAAGACAAAACAGATGAAGGAGCTACTCTTTCTAAAACGTAAAACTGTGCTTTACCCATATAGTTATGTGGCCATTCCAGCCTTATTAATATGAAAACACAAGCAAATAAGTTTGGCTGGAACAAAATAGAGGAAAGAGATATTTCCTATAGAATATAAAATTGTCTTTAAACCAAATATTGATTTGGCCTCCCCACCCTTATTACTATGAAAACCCAAATACACAAGTTTGGAAGGCTTGGCCAGAACAGATGTAAGAAAAAGGGAAAATTAACACAAAAATGCTCCCTTTATATATTGATTTATACCATTGTTTTGCTGATATCTTTTGTTCTACTATTTCCATCTCCTACTCCTGGAATGACTAAGGGATTAATATCTCTGGCTAAAATGCAAAAGATGGAAAATGTGATCTATCTATAATACATACAAAAGAAAAGATAATTAGAAATGACATAAGGAATAGAGTAAGTGGATTAAAAAACATAGAAATTAAATAATGACTACAGAAAATAAAAGGGAACCTTGAAGGTATATGGGGGCGTTAATTACTTATTTAGTGGCTTTTTGTATTTGAATTGATCGATATGTGTCTTGTATATGAATCTGCTAAATGTTTGTCTTGTTGTAACCCCTCCCTGTCTACTAAAAACCCAATAAAACCTGATATATATATAAAAATGTGCTTCTACTCACTTACAGGATATGAATTCGAAGTGAGAAGATTGTTACTTGTCTGAACTCTGTACATTGCTCAGAAATTGAGTGCACAGCAACTGTTTTGTATGGCTCAGAGACTTCAACCATGCATTTACCAAATGAAGCTATCTGTGATGCCATAATTTAGTAAATTTCAATATTAAGTCACAAACATGACTCCTGTAAATGAACATCCAGAAAAACTTTTAAAATGTTCCCTTACAGGCTTTTCTGTAAGGGACCAGTAGTTTGACCTATGCACACAGTATATGTATTTGTAGATCTTAAAGTGACTATCTTAAAAGTAAATTTCAAACACAGTACACAGCAGGAGATCACTGAGATACCACTATAACCATTGGCCAACTCCCACCTTTTCCTAGGCTTGGCCCAACCCAGGGGCATTGTTAGGGAGGTGTCCAGCAGTGCCCAGGCCCCCCAAAATTTGTAGGAAGCCCCTCCCTAAATCCCCCTTGGCCCTGCCTCCATAGATAGTAGAGACCCCTCCCTATCATGTCACCAGGCCACGGTTCTTTTAAGGATCTCTGGCCCAGCCCCAGCTCCCCCCCTCCCCGGAAATTGGAAAGTCTACGCTCCTGACTACAATCCTATACTAAGTTACTCTAGCCCAGACCTATTGATTTCAACAGGGTTAGTCAGGAGCAACTCTGCATAGGGTTACTGTGATAATTCCATCAGCCCATCATATTTAAAGATTTAAGCAGAGGCCTTCCCTGGCCTCTGCTTAGTAGAGAACAAACAACCCACAACATGAAGGGGAAATGAAACCAAACTACTACACAGGCTTTTTGGCCTTAAGGGATCGGGGGGAAATACTAAACAGTTCAATAAGGGAACATCATCAAATTCACAACTTGCTACAATATAACACCCCTCTTCCTTTAAGACTAAATCTAGAATGTTAATCTATCTGGTTTTCTTTGTAATCTCCCAGATCTCTTGGGGCCAGTCATCTCAGAGTTGGGGGGGGGGAGCTGATCCTCAGTCACCCCTGATGTCTGAGGCTCTTGTGCTGACGTCCCCCCTGATGTCTTGTGCTGATGTCCACCCCTGGTGTCTGAGGCTGGTGATTGTTGATAATTCCCTGTGGTGGATTTGTCCCCTTCCTCTGCTACATCAGAGACCCCCACCACCCCTCAATGTTGGCCCATCCTGCATTGCTACTGCCATCCCCTGGCATTCCTGATGCTGTGATGACATCCTGTGGCTCTGATCCAGGTGTCTTTTAATTATCTGTCCTGAAGCCAGCTCTACTTGAAAGGATACTGGCCCTGTTTGCCCCCTTATCATCCCTGACTCCCATTGGCTCCCTTTCCCAAAAGCCAATACCCAGACATGGTCCCCCAGCTGAAAAGCACGGGGAAGAGGTCGAGGGAGGCATCCATGATGCATAGCCGCTTGGCCCTGACACACTTTAGTGCCTACTGTTGGTCGCAAAAATCTAAATGTGAGCGGAGGGACTGACCAAACATAAGCTCAGCAGGGGAGATCCCAGTTGTGGTGTGGGGAGTTACTCGGTACCGCAAGAAGAATCTGGCTAGCTGAGTTTCTAAAGGTACCTACCCCATGCGTTGCAATCCCAGTTTCACTGACTGCACTGCCCGTTCTGCCAACCTCTTAGAAGAGGAATGATAGGGGGCAGTGCAAATGTGCCGAATACCATTGTGTTCCATAAACTCCCTGAATGTGGCCCCTGTGAAAGTCAGAGCATTGTCAGTGACTAAGATTTCCGGTAAGCCAAAAGTGGCAAATATTTGTCTCAGCTGTACCACTGTGGCCTCAGCCATGATGGAAGGCATTACTCATACCTCCAGCCATTTAGTATTGGCGTCCACCACCACCATCAGCAATCGGGCCCACAAAATCAACATGCAGCCTAGCCCAGGGTTGATCTGGCCATTCCCAAGGATGGATCGGTGCAGCTAGTGGGGCTGGACAACTGTCCTGACAACAAGTACAGGATCCCACCAAATGCTCGATGTCCCGATCCAGGCCAGGACAACAAACCAACTCACGGGCCACTCCTTTCATCCTGGAAATACCAGGATGTGTGTCATGAAGTTGGTTCAAAACTTGCCCTCTCATCATCATCATCATCATTTTTATTACAGTACCAAGACCAATATACAAAAAGTATGTTACCAAACCACTTATCAGTAAAAAGAAAAACCATCAGTTTTTAAAAAAACGTTTAAAATACATTTCACACCGTTTAAAAATTAATGTACAGAATCTGGCTACTTGCCATGTGATCATGTGGTTTTTATCAGCTAAGAGCCAGCAGAGCTTTGCTTTATTTGTAATTATATGACTGGGAATCCTATCTAATAGTGGAGTAATAATTCTTTTAAGGATCTCTGGCCCAGCCCCAGCTCCCCCCCTCCCCGGAAATTGGAAAGTCTACGCTCCTGACTACAATCCTATACTAAGTTACTCTAGCCCAGACCTATTGATTTAAAGGTCTGAAAGTTTTATTTGAATAAAAGCAGGGCCTTCCCTGGCCTCTGCTTAGTAGAGAATAGGGGTGTGCAAAGGCACACTGTTTCGGGATTCTTGTTTTGGGTATACCCGAAACGAGAATCTGTTTCGGCAACCACTAAATCCGAAACGGCAAGCCGTTTCGGGTTTAGCGGTTCAGGTATCGTTTCGGGTTGTTTCGGGTTGTTTCTCAATGGGAAAATGCCTCCGTCTTCCCGGACGCCTGGGGGAAGCATTTTCCCATCGAATCAAGCCAAAATTGGTGGAGACCTTCCTCTAACTCTTCTCTAACAACCCTCCAAGTTTCAGACCGATTGGACTTTGGGGGGCCATGTTATGGCCCCCCAAACCAGGTCATCCTATCCTCGCCTAAAAAAGGGAAACGTGAACGTATTTTTAGCTTGCTGCTGCTAACCTTCTTCATTATTTCCTATGGGGAAAAAATGAAGAGGCAGGCTTGTCTTGCCAGGGGGGGCATTTTGCATGCAAAATGCCCCCCAACCCTCAAGGGCCCTTCTCCCACCTTTCCTCCCACCACCCACCAAGGCTCAGCCTGCTCCCACCTGGGGGGGCATTTCATGGCCTCCCCAAGTAGGTGCTCTTTTCTCCACCAATCCCACCTGGGGGAGGCTTGTCTTGCCAGGGGTGGCATTTTGCATGCAAAATGCCCCCCAACCCTCTGGAGCCCTTCTCCCACCTCTACTCCCACTCCCCACCAAGGCTCAGCCTGCTGCCACTTGGGGGGGCATTTCATGGCCTCCCCAAGTAGGTGCTCTCAGCCCCCAAAGTCCACCCCCCACAGCCCCACACAAACCCAATCCCCCCCCCCAGCAGCCACACACAGACTCAAATCCTGATTCCCCACATTAGCCCCTGACAGACCCAAATCCACCCCCAGCAGCCCCACACCCATAACCCCAGGAACAGGCTGGCAAAGGCCAGCCCTCCCCGTTTGTTCCGTATGCTGGGAACTTCTAAACTCTCTTTCTCAGGGCAATTCCGCACAGCCCAGGGGTGCCACAATGGTGGGCAAACTTCTGAGTGCCAACTTGTCCCTGGGAAAGAGCACCTGACCTGACACACAGACAACCACCCCCTGACACTCCCACCACCTACAGAGAAGCCTGGCCAGCCTGCCGTACTGTTTCCTATGATGGGAACCAACTGCACATCAAAGAATAAAACACGAACAACACAAAATAATTTTTTTTAAAAATTATTTTCTCACTTTCAAAGTACAAGTAGGCAAAGCATTATGACACATTACACCAGCAGTCCCCCACACAGAAAAATGACACGACTCACTTAACATCAGAGAATCACAAAAACACAATTCTTGTCAAAAACACTTTATTTCTTGAACAGCTTTATGTTACACAGCAGGGGGGCACACCAAAGGGTATGCCAGAAGTATCTTACACAAAAATAACACAACTCACTTCACATTAAAGAATCGCCCGAAAACACAATTGCTTTCAAAAACACTTTATTTCTTTAACTGTTTTAGGTTACACAGTAGGAAGGCACAACAGGGCATGAAAGCACTGTACTACGCAAAATAATACAGCCCACTTCACCTTTTTTGACAGCAATTGTGTTTGAGTGATTCTCTGATGTGAAGTGAGTTGTGTTATTTTTGTGTAGTAGACTGCTTTTACACCCTGTTGTGCCTTCCTACTGTGTAACCTAAAGCAGTTAAAGAAATAAAGTGCTTTTGACAGCAATTTTTGGGGTGATTCTTTAATGTGAAGTGACTTGTGTTATTTTTGTGTAAGATACTGCTGCCATGCCCTTTGGTGTGCCCCCCCTGCTGTGTAACCTAAAGCTGTTCAAGAAATGAAGTGTTTTTGACAGGAGTTGTGTTTTTGTGATTCTCTCATGTTAAGTGAGTTGTGTTATTTTTGTGAGGTGGAATGCTGGAATGCCCTTTGGTGTGCCCCCCCCCTGCTGTGTAACCTAAAGCTGTTCAAGAAATAAAGTGGTTTTGACCAGAATTGTGTTTTTGTGATTCTCTGATCTTAAGTGAGTCGTGTTATTTTTCTGTGTGGGGGACTGCTGGTGTAATGTGTCATAATGCTTTGCCTACTTGTACTTTGAAAGTGAGAAATGTTTTTTAAAAAACTTTGTGTTGTTCGTGTTTTATTCTTTGTTGTCCAGTTGGTTCCCATCATAGAGAACAATGGGGCTGGCTGGCCAGCCATCTCTGTAGGTGGTGGGGGAATTTGAGGGAGGGTGTCTGTGGTTCAGGTGCTCTTTCACAGGGACAAGCTGGCACTCAGAAGTGTGTCCACCATTGTGGCATCCTTGGGCTGTGCACATTTGCTCTGGAAAACAGAGTGTTATAGTTCCCAGCATAGGAAACAAAGGGAGAAGGCTGGCCAGCCTGTTCCTGGGATTGTGTGGGGCTGCTGGGGCTGGATTTGGGCCTGTGAGAAGCTACTGTGGGGATTTTGATCTGTGTGTGGCAGCTGGGGGAGAATTGGGTATGTGTGAGGCTGTAGGGGGTGGACTTTGGGGGCTGAGAGCACCTACTTTGGGAGGCCATGAAATGCCCCCCCAAGTGGTAGCAGGCTGAGCCTTGGGGCTGAGCCTTGGTGGGGGGTGGGAGGAAAGGTAGGAGAAGGGCCCCTGAGGGTTAGCAAGACAAGCCTCTGTTATTTCCCAGCTGGAAATAGCGGAGAAAGGGGAGGAAAAGCACCTACTTTGGGAGGCCCCCCAAGTGGGAGCAGGCTGAGCCTTGGTGGGGGGTGGGAGGAAAGGTAGGAGAAGGGCCCCTGAGGGTTGGGGGCATTTTGCATGCAAAATGCCACCCCTAGAAAGACAAGCCTCTGTTATTTCCCAGCTGGAAATAGTGCAGAAAGGGGGGGGAAGAGCACCTAATTTGGGAGGCCATGAAATGCCCTCCCCCAAGTGGGAGCAGGCTGAGCTTTGGTGGGGGGGTGGGAGAAAGGTAGGAGAAAGGCCCCTGAGGGTTGGGGGCATTTTGCATGCAAAATGCCCCCCCTAGAAAGACAAGCCTGCCTCTTCATTTTCCCCCCATAGGAAACATGGAGATCAGCAGCAGCATCCACAACGTAAGAAATCAGCAGCAGCAAGCAAAAACCTTTCCCTTTTAGGCGAGGATAGGGGGACCTGTTTTGGGGGGCCATAACTTGGCCCCCCAAAGTCCAATCTTTCTGAAACTTGGGGAGTTGTTAGAGGGGAGTTAGAGGAAGGTTTCCACCAAGTTTAGCTTGTTTCGGTGGGAAAATGCCTCCCCCAGGCTTCCGGGAAGCCTGGGGGAGGCTTTTTCCCATTGAAATGCATTACTAAAACAAGCTGAAATACCGAAACGTTTCGGAAATCGCTGTTTCGGATTACCCGAAACGTTTCGGGTTTTCTGAAACGTTTCAGGAAAACCCGAAACAACCCGAAACAGGTTGTTTCAGGTTTTTTTCCCGAATTGCACGCCCCTAGTAAAGAACAAACAGCCCACAACATGAAGGGAAAATGAAACCAAACTACTACACAGGCTTTTTGGCCTTAAGGGACCAGGGGGGAAATACTAAACAGTTCAATAAGGGAGCATCACCAAATTCACAACTTGCTACGATATAACAGTTACATTGTTAAAGTAAAAAATACAGCAGATGAAATTAGATTTATAACATAACTTCTCCCCATTTCCCCTAGTGTCACAATATGGGAATAGGTTGCTTACCAGCATCACTTTAGTTGAATCTGCAATCTTTGCTACATAAGGCTTCAGAATGTCATAGTGGAAGGCTGGTGTTAGCATCCGCCTGTGCTGGTGCCATTTAGGTCCATTTAACACAAGCAATCCTCTCCCTATGGATTCAAATAGCAAAAGGATTACTTAGACTGTAGCAAGTAACTGTAAATTACTACAGCTGCTGCTGCTGCCACTGCAACTGCGACTGCTACTACTGCTCCAGTAGAGATAAGAACTTGTATACATCTGTAATTAAGGAGCTACTATCTCATGCTTAAGATGATTTTGCAGAAACATGAAGGTGGTATGGCAAAGCCAGCATCCCTGTGAGGCCCCACTTTGGTTGGCACCCCCTCTGGGTAGTCTGCCATTATGTCCTCTTGTCCTTGCTGCCTTTGAAGAGGAGTCCCAGGCCTCAGAAGAGAGCATGAAGTGGGTTGCAAAGTCACCTGTTGCCTTCAGTAGGCTCTCCTAGGTGGGCTCTGGCCTCTGTCTGAAGTGTCTGAAAAAGGGAGCCCTGACTCTCAAAAGCTTACACCCTAAAAATCTTGTCGGTTTCTAAGGTGCCATGGAACACTGCTAATATCTGGCCTCTGAGCGTCCTAGCCAGCAGCTGTGCACTCCTTTTCGGCCTCTTGTAGACTTCCCTTTTTATACCATAACCAAAATCAACCCCACTCCTCTGGCCCTACCCCCAGCAGATGCGCTGCCATATGGGCTAGTGGAGGCGGCAACACCTGGCTTAACCTGGAACCAAGCCTGTCAGTAGGGATGAGATTCAGGTTCAGTATTCGGTTAAAATACCAAATTTTACCTGATTCAGTAAAATTCTGTATTACCAAACAATTCGAAATACTGAATCAGGTTCAGTATTACTGAATTCAAGTTTACCAAATTTATCCAGTAAAATTCAGTAAACTTCAGAACTTGCAGCTGTGCTGTTCATTTCTATTCCTTTGCCAAAGAACAGTAAAGAAACACTGTTTCCTGCCATTTTTAACCAGACAGGAGGGGAGAATAAGGGAGGGGGAGTGAAGCGGAAAGGAGGGGGTTTGAGGGGCTCTCCTTCTCTGGCTAATGGAATTCACAAGAAGGAGAGTGCATTTTTCAAATTGCCTACAAGGAGTTAAATTAGGTAGGCTTCCCTCAGAGTAGCCTCCATTTTGCTCTGGCCTGGAGATTGAGACACACTGCCTGCTTGCTGCTGCTGACTGTTGGCTTTGTCTCTCTGGTCCGGGACTCTGGCTGGCCTGCTTTGGACGGTGACTAGATCCTGGAGCGAGTGGATTTCTGCTGTAGCTACCTGCTGAGACCTGCTGCATCTGGACGACTTCTGCTACACCTGGGGGACTTCTACTGCACCTGGAGGAGTTCTACTACTACCTAGTTTGAGAGTCATAGACTCACGTTTTTCCCTTCCCTCTCTCTGGGGAAGTGGGTTGGCCTGGTATCAGGAAGGGATAGGGTTGGGGGGAGGGAAAATGTTTTTTTTAGTTTGCATTTTAAAAACTGCTGTTATAAGAACAACAACAATTACATTTGATTTTTATACTGCCCTTCGGGACAACTTAACACCCACTCAGAGCGGTTTACAAAGTATGTAAACCCACAACAATCATGAAGCCAGCAGCAGGCCTTTCAGAGTAAGGCAGGAGGAGAAAATGGTGGAGGAAGATGAAGAGAGTGCAGAAATGGTGACCCCCCCCCACATCTGTACCCCTTTACCCTCAGCCAACTTCTCCTGCCCAGCCTAGACACAGTGTGTCTGGCCAGAGCACTTCAAAGGAGGCATCTCCTGGGGTGCCTGCAGCTGCAGGGCACTGTGAGCCCTCCTTGTCTTCCAATGTCTGGAAGCACTTCCATAAAATGGAGGGCCCCAGATATGCACATTGCCAGAACTCTAGGGCCCTGGTCACTCGAGAGAGGGATGTGAATAACCTCTTGACGATTAACCTGGGGAACCACATAAAGTAGCCCTATCAGGCAGTGCTCCTTATATTTGGGAGTGTGCCTCTGGCCATGGAATCCTTGGTCCATGTGTTTCTGCAGTGGGAGCCAGCTTGGAGATTTTTCCCCCCACAATAGTAACCAATGGAATGGCAAGGGGCATCTTGTTCAGGAGCCCAAAGCATTGGACCCCGAGGTCCAATTTCCATGAATTGGGGGGGGGGGCAGTCCTTAGAGGACAGTCAGGAATAGGTCTCTTGCAAATCTGGTGGATTTTGCTTACAAAATTCACCTGGATAGCCCCCAGATAGTTTCCCCCATAGGGAATAATGGAGACTTGAGGTGGCCGAGTGCACCTTCTTTGGGGGGGGGCATAAAGTGCCTCCTCAGGATCCAATCTCCCTAAAACACAGGGAGTCTTTAGAGAACAATAATGAATAGGTCCCCTGCAAATTTGATAGATTTTGCTTGCAAAATTGCACCCCCACCCCCTTGGAGAGCTCCAAGATAGCTTTCCCCATAGGGAATAATGGAGATCGGACGTGCTGGAGGTGGCTGAGGCACCTTCTTTGGGGGGGGCATAAAATGACTGCCCCCAGGGTCCAATCTTTATGAAACTTGTGGGGTCATTAGAAGGTACTTAGGAGTAGGTCGTCTGCATGCTTTGGGAAATTTGGTTGAAAAATCACCGCACCACCCCCTCCAGAACACCGGATATAACTGAATTAAGTTTCCCTTAGGAAAAAATCGCCAAATTTTACCAAATTTGTTTTGTATTACTAAGCCGAAATGGAGAATGAATTCAGTATTTGGGGGAAACGGATTTTTTTTTTTCAATTTGGTATTACCAAACTCGATTTTACTGAATTTTTTTCCTGTGCACACTCCTGCCTTTCAGGGCTCCCCCTAACCTCTGACTGGCTCCTGGCCACACCTCTCTGTTGGCCCTGCCCCTCTGTGGCGCAGGTTTGGGCAGGGATGGCCAACATGGCTGCCTCCTGCACTGCTGCCACCCTCACACCTGGCTGTCAGTGGGCAAGGCAAGCATGACTGTGTTTGCTTCTGCCACACTGTTTTGTCCTGCCCCAGGCAGCTGCACTGGCTCCACAGGCTGGGGAGTAATGAGCATCCACAGTAGCCTGCAACTACAGCCTCAGCATGGCTGCTGGGCATAGCTTCTCCTCTGCCCAGGGGTTACTGTGTGCCAGCCCAAGCATCACCGCAGCTGGGTGCTGTGCTTTGGCAGTCCTCACCAACGGCATCCTCCAGCACTTCGTCCGGTAAGTGGAGACTGCTGGCATGGCTGTGCTTATCAGCTACATGGCCTCTTTGAGAAGATGTGGATCATTTGCCCTGAGTCTGGACTGGGCACCATATACCACTCTGCCCCCTGAGAGCTGCTGGACTCTTGGTTGCATCCCCTGGTGCTGGCCCCAGCATTCTCCAGCTTACCCACACCCTGTGTCCTTCCTTCAATGTCCAAATTAAAGAATCACAGAGTTGGAAGGGGGCATACAGACCTCAGGGCCAGATCGACGGGGGGGGCAGGGGGGGTAGTCTGCCCTCCACACCGCCAGCCACCAGGAGCACGCTGGGTGCAGCTGCCAGCCACCGGGAGCACGCTGGCGGCAGCGCGGGCAACTGAGTGGAGTGGGGAGGCTGCCCGCGCCACTCGCCTGCCCCGCAGGACAGGAAGTATGCGGCAACCTGGCCACCCCCTCAGCGAATAGCACAGGAGGCCTTCCAGCTGCCTACGCTGCCACCGCCAGCTCTGCAATGCACCATGCGCCTAGGCAGCCGACTTTGCTGTACTGGCAGCACGCTCTGCCCCTGCATGATGATGTCACAGAAATGACATCATCACAGCCGGACTTGGGTTGCCCTGGGCACCAACAATCCTAGATCCTGGCCCTGAGAGACCTTCTAGTCCAACCTCCTGCCCAATGCAGGATGAGCCTAAAGCATCCCTGACAAATATTCATGCAGCCTCTTCTTGAAAACTGCCAGTGAAGGGGAGCTCACCACCTCCCTAGGCAGTTGATTCCATCTTTGAGCTACTCTGACCATGAAAAAGTTTTCCCTAATATCCAGCTGGTACCTTTCTGCATGTAATTTAAGCCAGTTGCTTCAAGTCCTATCCTCTGCTGCCAACTGGAACAGCTCCTTGCCCTCCTCCAAATGACAGCCTTTCAAGTATTTAAAGAGAGCAATCATGTCCCCCCTCAATCTCCTCTTCTCCAAACTAAACATTCCCAAGGCCTTCAGCTTTTCCTCGTAGGGCAAATACATGTTTCCTGTCAGAATTGGCCCACTGGGCCTCCTGGGCTTCCCAGAGATGGCACCTAGTCTCTTCTTGGACTTGTTCTAAGAGCTCTCTCAGGTGTTGTACATACTCTGGGACCAGTACTCCGGCTGTGGGCTTGGATGGTGCCAACTAGTCTCATGGTGAACAGTAGGGGCCTGAGAAGTTGTCCAATTGGTTGAGTTTATCATGAGTGAGCTTCCTTAGCATGGCTTTTCATGTCTGGTTATATCTTTCCACCAGCCCATCCATCTGGGGGTGGGTGGGTGGGTGGTGGTGGTGGTGGTGGTAAAGATCTGCCTGATGCCCAAGATTAACTATGCTTAAAGTTTACCACCAGCATGTTTTTTTGTGTTTAGAAGTGAATAGGCTACCAGTGATATGCTTTCAAGTCTGCTGAGATATGATCCCTACAGCTAGTTCTTGATGCTGTATTTTGTACTGAGCAAGGCTTCTCAACTTTTTTAAAAGGGAGACCCATGTAGACTGCATGGAAGTAATCCAGTCTAAATGTGATCAGAGTGTGGATAACTGGCCTGAGCCTCTGTTGTCAAAGAAAGGCTGCTGCTTGCTCAACAACTATAGCTGGGGAAAGGTATTTAATATCACAGTGGAGATTTAAATCTCCACCTTCAAGTACAAATGGTAACTCTTTGTTCCTGAATGAATTTTTTTAACAATGTAACAAAGATAGAGTCTGGGTGGGAAAATGACATTCCTTGTGCAATATACTTGACTTTAGAAATTTTTATTAGAAGTGAAAATTCAGGAGCATGTTTTGAGCATACACCTCAGGTGACTGTTCCTAATTATGGTCTTATAACTTATGCCTGTTTGCAATTAGCTGTATTCCACCAGACACCTATAAATGTTGTAAGAGGAGCTAATGAAGCCTTGATTTCTTGTCATCAAGGACAAAAGCTTTTCTCACCAATCACTTTGTTGATTTTTTAGAAACATGTAACAAATTTGGCAATGGTCAGATGAACAAATTAGAAAAAACTGTGGAAAGAGGGAGGGGGAGATACAACCAAAGTACATAAGCACAAAATCACACAAATGGAAGTTTGTCCATATGCCTTGAGCTGATAGTAACCATGGTAGAAAACTTTGCACTTGAGGTGAGGAGGACTGTTCTCTGACATAGTTACTGTCAGCCTGAATCTAAGCTGCTAGGCACCCACGTTGTTTGACTTTCTAGTAGCAGCTGAGGTAATGTATGGACCAGCTCCATATCCCATCTTCTGAGGCTTCCAAACCTGTAGTAAACTTTGGTGTTGAATTTTTTGCATTGTTCTCATATTCTTCTATGCGTTGTTTCTCCCATCTAATTTCCACTGGACTTCCACCTTTACCTAATACCTACTATTGTCTGAACTTTGAAAGCAGAATGAAATCTCTCTAGTTATCTCATAGAAAAAGTTACAATTTGAGGATCTTAGCAAGCAGTAAAGATTACAATAGTTGTCTTTGAATTTTGCACATTAAAAATATTGCATAAAAATATAGTTCACAAATAACAAGCATACTCACCGATCCAAGGAATCAAGCTCTTATAGGTGATTAGAGACTTGGGATCTACAAAGTTAATTTTAAAAAAAAGTCACAAAACAGAATCTATACTAAAAGTGAATATATTCAGCATTTGGACCATATTGAGCCCCATTATCAGCCAACATAAATGTGCGCATTTCACATTTGAACAACTAATTATAGCATAAGCCACAACAGACTGTGCATTGTTCTTCTGTGATGCCACAAGAAGCTATAAACTTTTCACTCTCTGCCATGTGTGATATTTCCCTTAGCAGTGTACTCCCACATCCATTCATCTAACCCCTAGGTAAAGGTAAAGGTGCAAGCACCGAGTTATTACTGACTCATGGGTGGATGTCACATCACGACATTTTCTTGGCAGACTTTTTACGGGGTGATGGTTGTTGTGGAAGATCTCTGTCTTTTGGTGCTACACCTCTGAAGATGCCAGTCACAGCTGCTGGTGAAACGTCAGGAACTACAATGCCAAGACCATGGCTATACAGCCCGGAAAATCCACATCAACCATTGTTCTCTGGCCATGAAAGCCTTCGACAATACATTTTTATGGGATGGTTTGCCATTGCCTTCCCCAGTCATCTACACTTTACCCCAAGGAAACTGGGTACTCATTTTACCGACCTCGGAAGGATGGAAAGCTGAGTCAACCTTGAGCCGGCTACCTGAACCTGGCTTCCGCTGGGATTGAACTCAGATCGTGAGCAGAGCTTGGACGGCAGTACTGCAGCTTACCGCTCTGCGCCACAGGGCTCTTCATCTAACCCCTAAAGATATAAAAAAACTTGCTTTGCCTACTGTTTTGTCAGAATACCATTTCACTACAGCAGCTGATCCACAAGAATGTCTCGTGGGGTTTTTACAGCAAATGGCATTTATTTCTTTTTTTTTTTTAGAAAATTTTTATTGGTGAGTATACTTTTCAAATTCAATACATACATTCCCTCAATATCTAATTAACCCTATCCCCCACCCTTTTCCTCCCCCCTCTCTATCGACTTCCAACAGCTTTCCAACCCTTACCCCCTCTTATTACTTAATAATTCCCTTAGTCTAAGCATATTCTAATTTTTTTCCAGGTATTCTATCATATATATCAAATATCCTATCAATATAGCATGCTTCTATCAATTATACTATCAAATATTCTATCAGGATAATATACATCTATCAATTATACTATCAATATAGTATAAATCTTATACCCCTCAATATAGACCAGTATGATATAATATAATATAATATAATATAATATAATATAATATAATATAATATAATATAATATAATATAATATAATATAATATAATATAATATATAACAAAAGTCTTAGTTTAAACATATTCTATTTCTTTTAAACATATATTCTATCAAATATACTATTGTCATTATAATATGTATTAACACCCCTACTGTGCACCCTGCCACCAATGTGGCACCGCACACAGCACCATACTGCACATTCATTATATAATATACAATCTAATCTACCAACATAATAGTATATATAGTATGCCCCATCAGTATATTTGTTTAACTATTCCCTTATTCATATACTCTGATAAAGGTATTACTTATCATAACCTCCCTATCTTATTCTTTAAAAAATCAGTTCTATATTTCATCCCTCTTCTGCTATATTATAATCCAAGCTTAGATTAAAATAGATATAAATTCTTAATGGTAAAGTCACTTCTCTCTTCTGTTTAAAATGTCTTATTTCAAAAGTTCTCAAACTGCCACAGTTCTCCTTTCACATCCCATTTTTTTTCCAAAAATAGTTTCAATTTCGCCCAGTCCGCCAAATACTGTCCCGGATCTAGGTCTTTAAGTTTTCTTGTCATTTTATCCATCTCTGCCATGTACAGCAATTTGTAAATCCAGTCCTCTACAGTAGGTACTTCTTGCACTTTCCATTTCTGTGCATACAGTAATCTTGCTGCAGCTGTCATATAAAATAACAATGTTCTATTTTGCACTGGAACATTCTCCATTCCCAAATTTAGTAGCAGCAGTTCTGGGTTCTTATTTATTTGGGTTTGTAACACCTCATTAATTACTTCTATTATATCTCCCCAGTACTGCTTCGCTACTTCACAAGTCCACCACATATGGTATAATGATCCTTCGTGCTTTTTGCATTTCCAGCACTTATCTGACATTTTAGCGTTCCCCTGCGCAATTTTCTTCGGTGTTAGGTACCATCTGTATATCATCTTGTATACATTTTCTTTAATATTCGTGCACGTTGTAATCTTAATTGTATTCTTCCACAAGTGCTCCCATGCCTCCATTGCTATTTCTTTATGAAAATTTATTGCCCACTTCACCATCTGTACTTTCACTGTTTCATCCTCAGTGTACCATTTTAGAAGTATCTTATAGATCTTTGAGATTTGTTTCTTGCCTTCTTGTAGCATTACTTCTTCCAATTCTGTATTTTCCATTCTTATTCCTCCCCTTGAACAGTCCGATTTATAAAGATCCCTTATCTGTCTGTATTGAAACCAACTATAGCAAGGAGACAATTCTTCTTGTGACTTTATTCTTAATGTTGAATATTGTATTTGTGTTATCTCCTTAAAAGTTAAACGTTGCTGTTCATTCTCGACAGTTCTCGGGTCTATTACTTCATACGGGACCACCCAAGAGGGGATTTGATCTTCCAGATACATCTTATATTTCTTCCAGATTGTGAAGAGGCTTCTTCTAATATAGTGATGCAGAAACAGAGAGTCCGCTTTTATTTTATCGTACCATAGGTATGCATGCCATCCGAATATTTTCTTATAACCTTCCAATGCCAGAAGCTTGCGATTTTTCAGCGTTATCCAATCCTTTATCCATGTCAAACCAATTGCTTCATAATACAGTCTTAAGTTGGGCAGTTGCAAGCCACCTCTTTCTTTCGCATCCTGTAACACTTTCATTTTAACACGTGGTTTCTTGCCTGCCCACACAAAATTCGAAATTTTTCTTTGCCATTTTTCAAATTGTTTAGAGTCTCGAATAATCGGAATCGTTTGTAACAGAAACATCACACGAGGTAGAACATTCATTTTTATTGTCGCGATTCTGCCCAGCCATGATAAATTCAACTTGTTCCACTTTATCAAATCTCTCTCTATTTGTATCCACAATTTCTCATAGTTGTTCTTAAATAAGTCTATATTTTTTGCGGTTAGTTCAATTCCCAAATATTTTACTTTGTTTGTTACCTCGCAGTCCGTTAATTCCATCAGTTCTTGTTGTTTCTGTTTGGTCATATTTTTGCATAGTATCTTCGACTTCTTTTTATTTACAAAAAAACCAGCCAGATCTCCAAATTCCTTTATCTTCTTTATTACCTTTGGCATATTGTCAATTGGATCCTCTACAATCAACATTATGTCATCCGCAAATGCTCTGACCTTGTAGGTAAACTCTCTTATCTTTATACCTCGGATTGTGTCATCCTCTCGTATCTGAATCATCAATATCTCCAAAATCAATATGAACAGCAATGGAGACAATGGGCAGCCTTGCCTTGTGCCTTTGCTTATTTTCAAGAACAATATTGCAAGAACAGTTATCGGCAATGAACAATAAAGAATTGGAGTGGAATTTAAAGAGGATGAATCAGAGGTCATTTGAAGGTGCAAATAAACCTGGGAAATGTTTGGCATGGCAACTAAAAAAGAGGAAGGAGAAGAAAATTATCAGTACGATACGAGAAGATGATAAGCTATTAAGTGATCAAGTCGCCATTAGTAGAGCCTTTTTAAAATTTTATGCAAAATTATACCAAAAAAAAGAGGTGAACAAAGATTCAATAGCGGAATATTTAGATAAGATGAAACTTCCGACACTCTCTGAAGAATGGAAAGAGAAATTGAATAATGAAGTGACAGAAGAAGAAATAAAAGAAGCTATTCAATCAACGAAATTGGGGAAGGCGCCAGGCTCGGATGGACTAACGGCAAAATTTTATAAAATAATGGGCCAAGAATTGGCACCTCTCCTGAAAGAGGTGATGAATGGTGCTATGCAGGATCAAGAGATTCCTGATTCTTGGAAAGAGGCTAACATATCATTGATTCCAAAAGAAGGACAAGATTTGACTAATGTTAAAAATTATAGACCAATTTCATTGTTGAACAATGATTATAATATATTTGCAAAGGTGTTGGCGGAAAGAATTAAAGGATGGATGTCAGAATTCATTGCAGATGAACAAGCGGGATTTTTACCTAATAGACAAATTAAAGACAATCTGAGAACAGTAATAAATGCTATTGAATATTATGATAAGCATTGTGATAAGGAGGTTGGTTTCTTTTTCATAGACGCAGAAAAAGCATTTGATAATCTGAACTGGGACTTTATGTTCGCCACCATGGAAAAGCTGCAAATGGGAGAAAAGTTCATACAAGCAGTTAAAGGAATTTATAAAGACCAAAGTGCAGCGATTGTAGTGAATGACGATTTGACAAAAAAACTGAAAAAAGCAAATGGCATTTATTTCCATGTACAGTGTAGCAATAAAATCATAGTTTTTGTCAGATACACAGAAAATGACAGCAGCATACTCTTAAGATATACTGGGTTTTACATTGTGCAATGCAATCTGGTACATGTTTTCTAGGAAGAAAATCCCACTGAATTCAATGGGTCTGAAATTAAATATGTATACATAGGTTTACAGCCCTTATCTTAAATATATCCAAAAGTAGACCTTTATATCTTCCTCAGAATATTGCTGCTTCCTGTTGAATCCCATCACACACTGAAATTAGGTGCCTCAGCATAACAATAGATGTAATTCATGGGCAGTGCAATCCTGAGGTCTGCCGTATGCAGGCAGCTGAGCACCAGTGCAACTGCAGCACTGCTATTCTGCTCCCTAAGGACTTTGGTGGGAGAGCTGCACTGGTGGCCAAGCCTGGCAAGGCTCAGTGAGGCCATTGCTAAGACCACCCACCCAGCTGTTCCCCTGGCAACCATGCCAGCATCCCCCAATGGCCACCCCACCCCACTGACAGGTGCACGAGTGGTGAGCAAAGGCACAGCCAAGGCACAGGCAGCAA
Source organism: Eublepharis macularius (assembly GCF_028583425.1). Lineage (NCBI taxonomy): Eukaryota > Metazoa > Chordata > Lepidosauria > Squamata > Eublepharidae > Eublepharis > Eublepharis macularius. The sequence continues at coordinate 94,268,427 of NC_072794.1, read as the reverse complement.
TCCTTTCTGTCTGCTGAGACCTCCATCCTGCCCCAGCCATGGGCCTGCAGTCCAGTAACAGCCTCCTGTGCCAGAATCACGTGACCTACTGGACAGTTCTGGTTGTTCCCGCCGAGCTACAACCAACTAGGTGTGAGGGAGCTGACCTACTTCCCTCCCCTGCTTTCTGCCACCGCAAATCACAGAATCACAGAGTTGGAAGGGGCCATACACACCTTCTAGCCCAACCCCCTGCCCAATGCAGGATGAGCTAAAGTATCTCTGACAAATACTCATCCAGCCTCTTCTTGATAGCTGCCAGTGAAGGGGAGCTCACCACCTCCCTAGGCAGCTGATTCCACCTTTGAACTACTCTGACCGTGAAAAAGTTTTCCCTAATATCCAGCTGGTACCTTTCTGCATGTAATTTAAGCCTGTTGCTTTGGGTCCTATCCTCTGCTGCCAACTGGAACAGCTCCTTGCCCTCCTTGCCCGATTTTGTCCACATTCTTTTTGACAAAAAACACAAATGAGCACTGATGCAGTGAACTAAATTCTTCACACAATGTTCACAAAAATAATTTAGTGAATTTGAAAGTAATATACAAGAGTGAATACAACATGTGAAATTCTAAAACATCATAATCACTATAATATCATCACAATCAATCACACACAGCAAGGTGTTACAACACCGAGTAGCATGTGTATCCTCAGAAAAGGGAAGAATCCCAAGAGTTCTCTTATGAGCTGTCTTCAGTCAGTACACTGAGGATTCCCGCTGAAACCGCGGGGGCAGATGAAAAGTCCCTCCGGACAAAGTGGAAAGGAGCTGGAAGACTGGGAGGAGAATGGAATGTGCAGGTGGAGAACAGCAACCGGGAGCCCCCGAGGGGGACCTCCCCGCCCGACAAGCCTCCGGGTATCTCAAGCTTGTTTCATGAGCACTTCCTCACGGGGCGTGGTTTCTCCTACCACGATGGTATTTCTCTATACAATAAACAAAGGCAAAATGCAGCATCTGCCATCATAATCCTTACCAAACCACCTCTCCAATTCCCAAACACTCACCCGACTCTCCCACAAACTCTTTCACGTGCTGAAACTCTGCGCACTTCCAGGGACCGCCTCAATCTCGCTACACCAACCCTAATTATATTCTGAAATGACTGGTACACTTAAAGCAATATGCACATGAAACTCATACCACAGCTCACTATGAGAGAGAGAGAAAAAAAAGGGGAAGGCGGGGAGAGGGAGGAGGAGGAGGAGGGAAAGAGGGAGAGGAGGGGGAAAGGGGGAGGAATGAAGGGGAAAAGGAGGGGGGAAGGGGGGAAGGAGGGAAGGGAAGAGGGAGGGGAAAGGGTGGAACCTAGTGAGGTTCTGAATTATCCCACAAAGCAGTTTAGATTAAGATCCAAATTGAGTCCATTAGGCTGTAATGCACATTCTTTTTGAAGCAAGGCCTCCAGAACTGCACACAATACTCCAGGTGTGGCCTGACCAAGGCAGTATAGAGAGGGACTATGACCTCCTGTGATTTCGATGCAATGGCCCTTTTGATACGACCCAAGATTGAATTTGCCTTTTTTGCCACTACATCACACTGACTGCCCATATTTAGTTTACAGTCCACTCTTACCCCAAGATCTCTTTCGCATACACTACTACCCAGAAGTGTATCCCCTATCCAGTATTTGTGCTTCACATTTTTTTGGCCCAGTTGTAATGCTGTGCACTTATCTATGCTGAATTGCATTCTGTTCACAACCACTCACTTCTCCAGCATGTTTAGGTTTTCATGAATTTTAACTCTATCTTCTTGGGTGTTTGCCACTCCTCCCAATTTGGTATCATCAGCAAATTTAATGAGTAGCCCATTTACCCCTTCATGCAGATCATTGATAAAAATATTGAAAAGTACCGGGCCCAAAACCGAGCCCTGCAGCACCCACTGGGCACCTCCCTCCAATCTGATAAAATGCTATTGACCCCCACTCTTTGGGTGTGGTCCTCTGACCAGTTCCCTATCCACTGAACTGTCCTATAGTCCAGTCTGCAGTCTTCCAGTTTATCCATTAGAATGTCATGGGAATCTTATCAAAAGCTTTGCAGAAATCCAGGTAAATCACGTTGACAGAGTTCCCATGGTCCAGTAAGCTCGTCACTCGATCAAAGAAGGAAACCAGGTTGGTCTGACAAGAACTGTTGGGGACAAAACCATGTTGACTTCCCTGGATCACTTAGCAGTCCTTCAGATGCTTACAGATCAATCCCTTTAAAATCTGCTCTAATATCTTCCAAGCAACAGAAGTCAGACTGACCAGTCTGTAGTTTCCTGGGTCATCCTTCTTCCGTTTCTTAAAGATGGGGATAACATTCACTCTTCTCCAACCTTGTGGCACATCCCCAGTCCTCCAGGCAGCCTTGAAGACAGGGGCTCTGCAAGTTCTCTAGAAAGTTCTTTGAGCTCTCTTGGGTGCACACCATCTGGCCCAGAGGATTTGTAATCATCCAGTGCAGCCAGGTGCCTCTCCACAACCTCTCTGTCAATGTCAACTAGCCACCCAGGTCTCCTGTCATGTCTTTACCATCTCTAGATGAGTTTGAGTTCTTCAGAGAGAAAACAGAGGCAAAAAAGTCATTAAGCCTGTCTGCTTTTTCTCCGTCCTCCATCAGAGTTTCTCCTTCTACTCGCAACAGTGGTCCAATTGCCTTTTACCTTGGGTTTACTTCTCACATATCTGTAGAAGTTTTTTTATTGTACCGAGCCCCCCTGGCCAGACCCAGCTCATACTGAGCTTTGGCTTCTCTGATGGCTCATCTGCAGTACCTAGTAAACTTCATATACTCCTCTTTAGAGGTCTTTCCTTCTCTCCATTTCCTGAACATTTCCTTTTTCTCCCTTAGCTTATTCTGGAGCTCTGTTAATCCACATCGGTTTCTTGGAGCCCTTACCATGTTTCCATCTTGCTGGAATAGTGAGGGATAGAGCTTGCAAAAGCTCATGTTTGAGAAGAGCCCACCCTTCACTTGCTCCTTTCCCTTCCAGCACACTCCCCTATGGAATGACTCTCATCAAGCCTCTGAGTTCATTGAAATCGGCCCTACGAAAATCTAACCTACGAGTCTGGCTATGAACTTCCTTGGGCCCCCACAGCAACTGGAATTCAAGGAGGACATGGTCACTTCCCCCTGAGGTTCCCACCACCTTCACCCCATCTACCAATTCTTCCCTGTTGGTTAATATAAATCTAGTATGGCCGAGCCCCTTGTAGCTTCCTCCACCATTTGAAAAAGGCATTTATCGGCCAGGCAGGTCAGGAAGTTGCGTGATTCTTGTCGCTTTGCTGAGCTTGTCTCCTAGCACACATCGAGGAAGTTGAAGTCACCCATAATTATAAGATTCTGATGTCTGGAATGGATACTCTACCAATCTGTTCAAGAAGGGCAGCATCCATTTCCTCTCCCTGGTCAGCTGATCTGTACAGACTCCAACAATACCCTTTGTTGTTCTTCCCCTTATTTCTACCCATATACTTTCCACTGGGCTGTCAACCACATGATCCAGAACTTCCTGACAATCAAGCCCTTTCCTCACATACAATGCCACTCCACCTCCTCTTCTACCCTTCCGGCTTTTCTTGAACAACTTGTACCCATCCACTACCACATTCCAGTCATGGGAATCATCCCACCAAGTCTCAGTAATTCATACTATATCGTAACCCTCGTTTGCAAGAGAAGCTCAAGATCTTCCTTCTTATTACCCATACTTCGGGCATTGGTATATAGGCACTTGTAGCCTTGTACCTTCATTTGATCTGTCCTACCCAGGTGGGCCCCTGCTGTTATCACTTCTTCACTGAAATCCCCATGTTGATCGTCCCCTTCCCCTTGTGGCATCAGTTTAAAGCTCTCGTGATGAAGCTCTCCAGGTTCTTTCCAAACATTTTCTTCCCTGACCTTGAGAGGTAAAGCCCATCATGTGCCAGAAGGCCTTCTCTGAAAAAACTTATCCTGTGGCCCCAGAACCCAAAGTGTTCCTGCCGGCACCACCACCTCAGCCAAAGATACACCTTGAGTATGGTCTGCTCCCTTCGCATTCCTCTTCCTTTGACAGGAAGGATAGAAGAGAATACCACCTGTGCCCCCACTGTCTTCAACTGCCTTCCAAGAGCTTCATAATCCTCTTTAATTCTTGCAATGGTATTCGTGGCCGTGTCATTTGTTCCCACGTGAACCAGCACGAACGGGTACTGATCAGTTGGTCTGATCAGTTTTGGCAGTTGGTCTGTAATATCCTGCATTCTGGCCCCCGGCAAGCAACACATCTCTCCAAGTAGGGAATCTGGCCTGGACACATGACGTTCCATACACCTAAGCAAAGAGTCCCCGACTACCACCACTTTCCATTTTCTTCCACTTCCATGTGGCTGGCCACATGCCCTCTTCACTCTCTCCTCCAGCTGTTTGTGGTTCTCCTTCCACTCTCATCTCCATCACCATCTCAAGCAAAACAATTCTTGAGCTCCAGTGGACCAGAGTGTTGTCTTATTTTACATCTTCCTGCTTGTACTACAGAACTGAGAGGAGACTCAGAAGGGAGATCGACTCTTCCTTCTTCTCTTTGACTTACTTCTTCATGCTTGTGCAGAGCCCCCAGGCTCTTGTCAATAAAATCCTTCCCTTCCTTGATTTCCTGAAGGGTGGTGATCTCCTCCTCCAGGCTCTGAATCTTCTCCTCCAAAAACCTGACCAGCTTACACTTCTGACAAGTGAAATCCATCTTCTCTTCCGGGAGGAAAACAAACATGGCACCCTCCATGCAAGTGACTGGAAAGGGGCCTTCTGTCAACATCATCACCTTCCAAGTATATTCCAAGAGTACTCTGAGCAGAGTTTCCAGGCCCACAGGGCAAAAGGCAGAAAGACAAACAAATCTTTACCTTCTAGCAGCAGCTCACTACGTGCTCTCCATTCCTTGCCTCAGCCCAGCTGTCTCAGCACAAATGTTCTCTCCATGTAGATGAAGAGGCCATCCTGGTGCAAACCAATCCCAGTCACATCCCGCTGGGGAGCCATGCATGGGAACTGCTCTTCAGGCGGTGAGCCACACTCATTGGTGGGGAGGCCTCTTGGCTGCATTGTCTGGGGCGTCCCTGTGGTGTGCCCCAGGCCACTCTTACAGGCAGCAGGATGGAGGGACATGATCCGCAGCTATGAGCTGCCCAAGCAACCTATCAATGATGCCTGGTCCTCATGCATGACAACCAGCAGATCCCTGAGGCAAACCAAGGCTGGCCCAGCCATGCACTCGAGGCCTCAGGACACAGCCTCCCTTCACTCATGGTATGTCTCCAGCCACTCCCTTTTGATAGCTGCCCATATGTCAGAGAGGGTAGGAGGATGTGCTGTGCATATCAAGGGCCCCAGGCCCAGGCTCAGGCTCCATGTCTCCCATGTCCCCCTCTGTGGTGGATCCCATAGCACCCACCCCCAGGTCTGTCCATCCCAGCAGCCCAAGGTCCCCCTCTGCACCCCCTCCCAGTGTTACCCAGGCCCCCTCGGAGGATGTGGAGTCCACCCATGGAACAGGGTCCCCCATGAGTGCTGGATCTGAGGACTTGTCCATGCCAAGAGTCTGGAGAACAGCCATTCCTGTCACCACAGCCTGTCATGTGGGGATCATGGCTCGAAGATGCACCACCACATCAGAGGAGTTCACCAGTGTGCAGGCCCCTATGGGGGAGAAACCAGGTGGTCAGGCCAGGTGTCCGTGGCCATGCTGCCCTCAACTGAGAAATGTGGAGGTGACTGCACAGAGTTGGGGAAAGCTCCATGAGAGAGACACTCCCTGCCCCTGGCTGGTAAATTGCAGGATGGACATAGAGCAGCTGGGAGCCACTTGCAGACCCCTGTGAGTGAGCCAGGGGGACAGAGGTAGGTACCAGGATTGGGGATAGATAGGACTTGTCTCCCCACGCCCCACTAACCCTGCCATTCCCTCACAGGCCCCATGCTGGAGGACCTTGTCTGGTGCCTGGTCCTGCCACCCAACAGGGATCCACCTGTTGCACCTCTTGCTGGCATGGTATGTTTTGGTGGCACATCAGCACCGGAGGAGTGATACTGGGAATGATACCGTGAGGTGATACTGGGAGTGTATCTGCACCCTCCAGATCCTGAACAGCACCTGCCTGGACCGTTTCCTTCTGGACCAGGTGGCCATCCAGGCCCTGTGTGAGGAGCTTGAGTCTATGCTCCAGGGCTGAGCCCCAGCCCCAGGACCATTCTCATCCTGCCGAAAGTGCTGCTCTTCCTCCACTTCCTGGTCACTGGCTCATTCAAAGGTGTGGTGGCTAAGGTCCTGGAGTGTCCCAGTCCTCAGTGAACCACTGTCTCCACTGCTTCCTGCATGCCATGCTGGGCAACACACAAGTAGCCCTCTGCACCCCCCCCCCACAAGGAGCTCCAAGTCTACTGGAACAGGCACCGCTACCACAGCATCAATGTGCAGGCAGCCCCAAGGCATCTTCACAGACTTGGTAGCCAAGTTCCCCAGGAGTATCTATGATGCCACCTACAACCAAGCCCACCAGTGGACATGGATGGTCATCAAAGGGGCATTCAGCCAGCTGATGATGCAGTTCTGATCCCTGCACTATATGGGTAGCCACTGGGTGATGCAGCACAAGGTGGTAGTGAAGCTTGTGGCTATCTGTGTGATGCTCCACAACATCACCACCTGGCAACAGCTTCCACTGCCCCGACAGAGGCACTGGAGGAGTTGCCCTGGGATGGGCGCCGGCCACCGCTTCACCAGAGTCAGCAGTGGAACACATTTGCCCACAAGCAAATTCTAAACAGAATGTGATGTGCAGTCATCCCTCCCTCTACCTCTGCTCTGTCTATTAGCATTTCCTGTCTCTTCTGTGGCCAGGTCTGCAGAAAGAAGAAGAAAGCTGGCTAAAGTTGCAGGGGGAGCACCTATTTAGCTTCCAGCTGAGAGCTGCTCATTTGGAACAGCCAAGAACTGGCCTTTAGTCACCCTAGAGGCTTCATGGCTTTAAAACTCTTTCCTCTTCTCTTTGTGAGTTATGGTCATGGAATCTTTGAAATGAAATCAAGTCATAAAGCATAAAGTCAGCATTGAAGTCCTGCCTTCTCCTTGCTTGCTATTCTGTTTTATTACACTGTACTGGAATGATCTATTCTCCCCTGAAGATATAAGCAGAATGCCACTGATATACAAAAATACTGGTAAAACTGAGGCCTCAGCTCCCCACTCCCCATGGAGTAATTTAACTAGAGGACAGCCTGTCGTACCAGCCCGTGTAAAATTTCCAGATTCAGACCCTAGCTCTGTCATGAATTTTCCTTGCCATGCAAGTCTTTGTGGTCTTGCGGATGCCCATTGTGGCTCCTCTTCCACACCCGGCAAAGGGCCTGGGAAGGGCCGCACAGGCACCTGCTGCGGCTCTTCCCCCAGAGCCCAGCGAGGGGCCGGGGAAAAGCCGTGCGGGTGCCCACCATGGCTCTTCTTCCAGAGCCCGGCGAGGGGCCTGGGAAAGTCTGTGCGGGCGCCTGCCATGGCTCTTTCCCCTGAGCCCCTGAGGGGCTGGGGAAAGGCTGCATGGGTGCCCGCCATGGTGCCTCCTCCAGAGCCTGGCGAGGGGCCGGGGAAAGGCTGCATGGGCACCTGCCACGGCTCTTCCCCCCAAGCCAGGCAAGGGGCCGGGGAAAGGCTGAGCAGGTGCCTGCTGCGGCTCTTTCCTCTGAGCCCGGCGAGGGACTGGGGAAAGGCCGTGTGGGCGCCTGCCACGGCTCTTTCCCCAGAGCCTGGCGATGGGCCGGAGAAAGGCCGTGTGGGTGCCTGCCGTGGTGCCTCTTCCAGAGCCCGGCGAGGGGCTGGGGAAAGGCTGCGCAGGCACCTGCCATGGCTCTTTCCTCCGAACCTGGCGACAGGCCGGCAAGGGACTGGGGAAAGGCTGCACGGGTGCCCACCATGGCTCCTCTCCAGAGCCCGGTGAGGGGCTGGGGAAAGGCTGTGCGGGTGCCTGCTGTGGCTCCTCCTCCAGAGCCCAGCGAGGGGCCTGGGAAAGGCCATGTGGGTGCCTACCACAGCTCCTTCTCCAGAGCCTGGCGACGGGCCAGGGAAAGGCTTCATGGGCGCGTGCCGCAGCTCCTCCTCCAGAGCCCTGAGAGGGGCCTGGTAAAGGCTGTGCAGGCGCCTGCTACGGCTCCTCCTCCAGAGCCTGCCATGCACTGGGGCTTCTAAGCTCTGTGCTGAGTTGTGACAATTCCTGCACCATAGCGCAGGAGCGCACGTTGGCGGGAACCCTGCTCAGGAGGCGGGTAAACTGCAAGGGAACTTGGATAGTAGTTGTTAGTCAGACATTCTGGACTTAGTTCTCTCATATGTGAGTGTGAGGCATGCCCTTAATTTCACAAAGTTCCCCCTGTGAACTCTTGCCCCACCACCATGAGCACCCTCTTCCACTTCACACTCTAAGTCCCCATGACAGGGGGCTCTCAGGCAGAGCCTCTGGCCACCTCCCTACTTACCTGGGGTCATGGGTGCCCGGCCCAGAGGTTTTGTAGGGTGCCAAGGAGCTGATTGGGCACAGAGGAGGAGTCTCAAAAGTCGCTGGGATGTGAGTGATTTGGTTCCTGCAGTAGTTGGCATCTTATGATCTACTGGCCCACCTGGGTGGGGCCAGTATGGGTGTAGCCCAATTTGACGAGATGGGAAGAATGCCTCAGCAGGAACAGAGAGAAGATTGCAAAGTAGCCTGAGGCAGTCCTTTACCTGCACCAGCAGGGAGCTGCCAAGCTAATCAGGATATTCTCCAGCAGGAAGCCTATCAGGTACTGACTGAGGTGGAGGCATAGGGAAACCTGGCCTTTTTATTTTCATAGGAAGAATGATTATTAGAGCCCCATCAGGACCTTCTGCAGCTGCCACCTTGCACATGGGCAAAATCAACAGCTGCCCCTACCTTATGGAATGGCCTACCTGAAGAAATCAGGAAAGCTTCAATTCTCCTGGCTTTCCACAAATGATGCAAATCTGAATTATTCAAAAGTGTTTTTTACTCATATGAGGGCTGTATTGTATGGAAGCAATTTCAAAGAGATGTATCAGTAAAGGGAGGAAGGGACTATAGATTTTGCTATTATTGCTATAAGTAATAATGGGCGCCTATGGGCATTTTTCATGGCATAACTTTCTGCCACTGCTGGGGGCATTCCCAGTCTCAAAATGGCTTAAGGAGCCATCTAACTCATGCCCTGCCCCTCTGGCCATTGCACCAGCATGGGCGGGGAGGGGAGTTACACCAGCATAAGTCCTGGATACACTGGCATAACTCCTAGTTAGCTTCCAGAGCACTTTTGCACCCACCCACTCCACCACTCAGGAAGGATTGCACTGTTAAATGCATTGGATTTAAAGTGGATTATGCTGCATTTAATGTATAAAACCTGCATTATCTAGATTATTAAACCTTTCCCACATGAAAAATATGTTACTATAAACAACACAAAAAAACCTCAGGTGAAATAAGTCTCGTATGCATAAATGCTTGTAGAAACAAAGTCCAGATATTCTATGAAAATATCATTACATGTTTCTAACTAAAAGAAACTATTAATTATTCCAAAATGAAATACTCTTAGCTTACCTCCTCTGCCAAACACAGTTTTGACATAATCAGGATGATTGATCATTAAGACACACATAAATCCCCCAAACCATCGGGGATAAGCATATGGGAATTTCTCTGCCCAATCCAGCATTATGTTCATTTCATCTCTGCGGCTAGTGATCTGTAACACAATTTGTCTTTTCAGTAACAACCACTCATCTTTATAGCATGCATTCAGTATATATTTATTTACTTTGCTATGTATGCCCTGTTTTTCTCTGTAATGGAGACCTGAAGTAGCTTATCATCATTCTCCCATCCTCCATTTTATCTCACAACAACTATATGATGTAGACTGAGAGAGAAAATAACTGGCCAAAAGTCATTCTGCAAGTTTCCATGCCACCGTGGAGATTCCAGCCTGCGTCTCCCACATCTCAGATTGCCAGCTCCCAGTTGGAAATTCCTGGAGATTTGGGGGTGGAGCCTAGGGATGGTGGAGTTTGAGGAGGGGAGAGACCTCAGTGCTGTTATAATGCCATAGAGCCCACACTCCAAAGCAGCTGTTTTCTGTAGGGGAGATCTCCAGACCCCATCTGGAGATTGGCAACCCTACTCAGATCCTAGTCTAACCACCATACCACACTGTCATGGGTCCATTAGGACCAGTTGCTGGATCAATATAGATGTAACTCAAATTTCACAAAAACCTGGCATGAGTAGAATGGAACCAGAATTTTTGTTGCTCTTAGTCAGGTCTGAGACCTTGTTCAAAAAATGCATCAGGGTCAATAACAATGAAAACAAATGCCATAATAAACCTGCTAGTCTTTGGACCTAACTAAACATTATAATTGTTCATAGGTTGAGTCTAGGTTCATAGGTTGAGTCTGACCCAGCTTTGAGACCATCAGTCACATGTCATGCTGCTGGGAGTTCCTTTCCCATTTTCCCCAAACTGAAATGGTCCTGGAGGGTCTATGTTCCATATTTTGGAAGGCAGGAGGCCCTTACATGACTATCACAGGTTGTATAATCACTCTACAAAATGAAAGCTTGTGAAGAAAAATGTTTTTTAAAAAATTCTGTAGGAATCAAAGCTTCCGCCACCTGTAGAGTAGAAAAAGGGTAAAATATGTTATCCACTATAAACTTAGAAAAAGAAGATATAAGTGGTGGACTCTGGAGATTGTGAAACAAGAAAAGACTGTCCTGAAGGAGAATAGACTTGTACAATAATTTCATTGTAATCAACTGGGGAAAAAATATGAATACAAAGAGGAGTAAAAAAAGTTACTGGTTTACAAACATTTTATTAACAGATTTACCCATAACAACTTATGGCTTTCTTTTAAAAAAAACTTTTGTAAACACTTTTCTGGTTGGTTATTTGGAGTTGATCGTTATGCACCATAGTTAACTGGACTAAGGACTTTTTAAGGCCCAGTCTTCATGTTTTACAGTTAGTCCTAAAATGATCAATATAATGCCTATACAATCTGCAAACTGCAGCTGAATTTTACTAAGACAACACGAACTCTTTTAAAAATTAGAAGCAGAGCTGGAAATTCTGTGCAGGATATCATGTAGTAGCATGCTGCTTCATGTTCATTAGGAGATAACCAAGGCAGCTTGGCAGAGAAGAGATCTGTGTCATATTATGATAGAGAGTTTTTAACATACAGTGGCTTAGCAGGTAGGTCAGCTCATCCTAATCTACTCTTGCAAATAGTGAGCACAGCTGGAGTAGGACGTGCAGTCCAGCTGGAGAATTTATTTCCTTAAGCTCTACTTAAGTAGTTTCTTCTAAGGCTTGATAATGTTTAAACATATTCATTCTTATGGAAACCACAGTATTCGCTGTTATATAACATCACCGTAAAAATAGTCCTTAAGTTATTAAAATGGTGGTGGTGCAAAGTGCCCTCAAGTTTGGTGTAGTGGATAAGAGCAGGGTTCTCTAAGCTAGAGAACTGGGTTTGATTCCCCACTCCTCCACTTGAAGCCAGCTGGGTGACCTTGGGTCAGTCACAGCTTCTAGCTCTCTCAACCCCACCCACCTCACAGGGTGTTTTGTTGTGGGTATAATAATAACATACTTTGTAAACTGCTCTGAGTGGGTGATAAGTCATCCTGAAGGGTGGTATATAAACCAAATGTTGTTGTTGTTATTATTAAGTCATAGCTGACTTATGGCGACCCCTGGTAGGGTTTTCATGGCAGGAGACTAACAGAGGTGGTTTGCCATTGCCTGCCTCTGCAACCCTGGTCTTCATTGGAGGTCTCCCATCCAATTACTAACCAAGGCCAACCCTGCTTAGCTACAGAGATCTGATGAGATCAGGCTCGGGCTATTCAGGTCCGGGCAAGTTATTAGAATACACATTGAGAATTAACCTATCTTCTGATGATACTTGCAAATACCCACATCTAGTATATATTTTCCCTTCACTTACCTGGTGGATGTTACCATACAGCCAGTGGCTAGGAGGACCTGGGAAATTCTCAACAGTCTTAAGCTGTGTTTGCCTCTTGTAATACAACTGAATGGCTTTCATCAGCACAGAAACAAGACAAAACGCAATACACAAGAGCAAGAGACGGTAAGGAAGGCTTGCTGCACTTTCTGCCTTGAATGCCATGATGATGATGCCAGCTCCTCTGAAGTGCTGAAGAACACAGAGCTCTTTTTCACCACATGTAATCTTCCTTCCTTCTTTTATCTTTCCATAAACAGACGTTGCAGCCAATTGCCAGTGAGGTGGGTAATTCCACACCTTCTCTTGGGTGGGTACTCATTTGCAGTGCTGCTTCCTGTTCCGCCTATCAAGTTAACCATTAATTCTTGGTTTGGGGCAATCACTGAGGAAAGAACTCACTTTGTCATCCATTTAATCTTTGCCCTATTTCAATTAAAAGAGCTGCCAGCAAAGTTCTAGTTAAAGAGGGCAGGAACAAAACTGCTGTATACTCCTCACCTATATATTAATTCCCTAACTCTGAATCATAAACTAGAAGATCATGAGACTGAGTTTAAATTGAAAATTTTAAAATGTTAATGTAAGTTAGTACTGAGTGCCTCCATCCATTCCAAAAGGTGATTTTCTTTCCACCAGTCCCCATTTACAGACTCACACATGAAGTCTGAAGGAGCGGCAAGTCCAGGAGGAAGATGCTGGAAGTGCTGGAAAAATGGGGGCATTCCCTTCTTGATTCAAGTCTTACAAATGTTAGGAAACCAGATGCAGTAGAGTCTCCTCCCCTCCAATCCATTCCCATCCAAGTTCTCATTCTCTCCTTAAATGAATATTTGGTCCTGTGGTCCTATGTTGTCCTATGGTGGTTGCTGACTCAGAAGTCAGAGTTTTTAGTTTTCAAGATTCAAGTCCAGTAGTACCTTAAAGAACAGCAAGATTTTCAGGGTATAAGCTTTCAAGAGTCAAAGCTTCCTTCTTCGGATACCTAAATCTGAAAAAGGTCACCTAAAGAAGGAAGCTTTGACTCTTGCTATTCTCCTCCAGACCAACATGGCAGCCCACCAGAAACTATCCTTAGTTTTCTGGTTTCTCCCCAAGATGCTCTCGTGATGCAAAGATGTATGAAAACAGCCCATATCTCAGAAACTAAGCAGGATCAGCCCTGGTTAATATTTGGACAGGAGACCATCAAGATAGTCTAGAGACTCTTTGCAGAGGTAGGCAATGGCAAACCACCTCTGAATGCCTCTTGCCTTGAAAACCCTACCAGTTTGCTGATAGGGATTGAAATCAATGGGCTTAGACTTGAGTATCTCCGCTTAGGACTGCACTGTCAGTATCCATAAAAGTGAACCATTTTCATCCAATGGAATACTGTGCTTCCCTTAGTTTCTTTAAATGTCCCAAAATTTAATCTTGAACAAGAAGTTATAGTATATTAATTGAAAGCCTCATGTTTATTAGAATGGTAAATTGCAAGATTATTGAGCTGCTTTACATTCAATATAACTAATTTCAGATGAACATATGAAGTCAGAGCATCAACCCGAGTAGGTTGATGCTCCAGGCTACCTGGAGAAAAAAATGTCCCTTTAACAGATATTGACTGTACTAATCTTACACAGTGTAATCCACCTTGAGTGTCAGTGAGAAAGGAGGACTATAAATGAGATAAATAAAATAAATTAATTAATGTGCATAAATTAGCAGTTGAAGATTTTCATGGCATGAAAGTAAATTACACCACTTTGTAATAACATCTCATGAAGCCTCTATTAAAGGGACAGAATATTTCTTCTTCGGGCCCGTTGGCAACTCTACTAATAAATATAGGAAACTTAAGAGCAGCGGCGTAGCATGGGTTTGGAGAGCCCAGGGCAATTCCCGGGCTCCACACGCACATGCGCTCCCAGGACTGCACAATGATGTCACTTCCAGTGATGTTATTGTGCAGGGTGTGGGAGCACTCCCGTGATTCAAGTTGCTTGCCTCCCTGCCCCCATCAGGCAGCCCTTCACAAGAGTTGCCCATGCTGCTGCTGGCTTGGCATGCTCGTCAGCTGCAGGACAGCTGCTCCATTGGTGTGGCAGGTGGTCAGGGTGCCACAGGTGGCCTCCTGCAGAGTGCAGGCTGTCCTCGGCATGGCACCCCATGTTGCCCCCTCCCAAAATTATGCACCCGGGGCAACCACCCCTCTGCCCCCCTCACACTACACCACTGCTTAAGAGAACTCATTATGACTCAGACCAGTGGACCATCTAGTTAAGCATCCTGTTTCCACAGTGGCCCCTTCATCTACCACTTGGAAGCCAGTGCTTGCAAACAACAGCCATGGTCTACCAACTGCTTCCCAGCATCTGACAATCTGAGGCATTCTTCTTCTGTACCCAGAGGCCTCACTTGGCTGTTGTGGCTAATAGCCACCAATAGACCCATAAATTTGTCCAACTACCCCTTAAATCCATCAAAGGCAGGGCCATTGTCACATCTTGAGGCAGTGAGCTCCACAAGTCAGCTTCCATTGGTGTTACCAGAACTGCTCTTTAATAAGGGGAAATTAGCTTTAGCAGTCTGTAACTAAAAATAGCGCGGATCTAACCTATGTTTACGGAGGTCCCGATTCCAGACACTCTAGTGACAAAGAGGCAGACTACAAATAGGTTCCAAACACGTGTATTTACTAATAATGTGGCGTAAGCCTGAACTTGCACATACATACAAGAGAGCATACAAGGACTAGGAAATACAGAGTAAGAAATATAGAGACTTTCGCATTAGCAGGTTCCCAACGTTGGTGGGGAATACTCACAATCCTGAAGCGAAGCAGAGACACAACAGCGAGGTGGCCCAATGCCAGCACTGGGACCACAGACAGACAGCGAGGGGTTCTGGATAGGATGGCACGCGCACCATGCAGTCTGAGGGACCAGCTTAAATACCCCAAAACGTACCCTGGGGCTGGTGCTGTACTTGGTGGTTCTCACAGGTTAAAACAAAGGTCCTAACGGGTTACTGAATGGCTTGGATGGGCCACTTTGGTAATCTGATTGTGATAAGTGACACCTCAGGAAGAGGGGACAAAGGAGGGAGGGGGAAATCCGAGTGGGCTGAATGGATGTTCCAGCGGACAGGGCTTGTCCTGATGTCATCAGCTTCTGGAATGCGGAGGTTTCTTTGAGATGCATTCTCTAAGTGCTTGGGATGGTCGGCACTTAGTTCCTTCTCCGGGGCGGCTCCTAAGATATGCAGAGCGGGGCGAGGTACTCTCGCTGCGGACGTGGTGTGCCCGCTTCGCCGAAATGGCTTCCCAAAGCAGTCTTCTTCCATGGGTCTTCTGGCTGCCTGAGAACATGGATGCCGGCTGGGCATAGCTGGGGCTGGATAGCAGGCTGCCCGGTAGCGAGGGCAAGCTCGGGGCCCGACCCGCGGGAGGCTCCAGGTGGGAACTGACCAGGGAGCGCCTAGCCAGGCTCGCTGGAGGTTTCCCCGGCAGGCGCCCGGCTGCTAGCAGCGGCTTGGGCCCATATGAGGCAGGCTTCCATGGAGGCAGGGGGAACAGCACGTAAAACACAGTCCAAAGCAGGGAACAGGCACGGTCCATGGCAGATGGCAATGCAGGCACGGGGCACACTTGTAATAAAGTCCAAACACACACTGGGAAGTCCAGATACAGGTCAGGGCAGGGTTGCCCAGGAAAAGGGTCCTTTGTGCAGTTAACCAAACATGGAGTCAGGGAACTACACAGTCTATTGCAGCAGTAAGGCAATTAACAGGCAGGCAGGAAACTGACACGTGTACCAGAACCCACACGTGCAGGGCAATCTTTGTGTAGCAGTGAAACAGTAATGCAGGAAACTTTAACACAGTCCATGGCAGGCCTTAAAGCAGGAGAGGGGCCCTATTTGGCAACAATTGGATGGAAGAGTTCTTCCTTTTATTTGTCTTGAATCTATTGCCAGCTGGTGTCATATTGTAATCCTAAAGTCTAGTATACTCAGAATGAAAGAAAAAGTTTCTGTCTGTCCTCCTTCTCTATACTATGCATCATTTTGTAGATTTCTAATGTCACCCCTCAGTCACCTGTTTCCGAACTAATAGAAGCCCTAGATGCTTTAGCCCTGCCTCATAGGCAGGCCTTTCAACCCTGTTTTCATTTTGGCTGCTCTTTTCTGCACTTCTCTATCACTTCAATATCTGCTTTGAGATGTGGTGACCAGAGCTGTACACGGTAGTCCTAACAAAGTCACACCAGGGAACTGAATAACGATATTTCTATATTCACAGTTTTATCCTCAATCTCTTTCTTAATTATTCCTAGCTTGGAATTTAACTTTTTAAAATAATTGCTGCTAGCTATCCATTACAATTCTAAAGGTCTGTCTGTCATCACCAGGTCAAACCCCATTAGTGAAATTAGAGGGGGGATTGCCTTGAAATGTATTACTTTGCAATTACACTGAATTTCTTCTGTCTTTTTTTTGTCCATTCAGTCTCAGAGGTGGCAACAAGCACATACTATGCCCATTGCCTCCTCTCCTGTGGTATTCTTTGACCATTTGGTACCTCAAGCGACCATTTGAGTCGCTAGGGTGGTGAACTGGCCCTGGTTGTGGCTTTGTTAAACCAAACTCATGCATAGTGGTTCTGAGCTTCTAATGGTGGTGAATTTATATATTCTGCTGAAGGAAGTGAAAATACGAGTGAAACTGATAAGCTTTCCCCTCAACCTTGTCAGTTTCACTGGAAATTAAGGCAGCGGGGACCATGTCCATGCCCATTGTCCTAGAAATAGAGGACTTGAGTAAAGTGACTGAACACACATTTCTATACGGAGAAGAAAAATTAAAATGTGAAAAACCCTTCTCAAATATATACAACTCTATAGAAAATATGTTTGGTGGAGATGTGCACAGGATGTTCAGAAGTGACACCCAAAAAAAGCTGGAGGGTTGAATTGCACTTGTGAGTCTGTCTTCCTGCCCAACAATGATTTGTTTTACAAAATGGATACATGAATTGAAGTAACCTTTCTGTCTCTTTCTCATGCATTACAAAAGTAGGGGAAAGGCTCAAGGCTCACATGCAAAATCAGCATAGCTTCTCTCTCTCTCTCTCTCTCTCTCTCTCTCTCTCTCTCTCTCTCTCTCTCTCTCTCTCTCTCTCTCTCTCTCTCTGGTAGCTTTCATCTTGTATATTCCAATAGCATCTGTAGTTGCTAGCTCTGGTTCTTGTACTGACTTGCATTCATGCAATGTTTATCTTCCATAATTTTAATACCACTTTATAACTATTAAATTATGTATTAGAAGGAACAGAAACTCATTAAATGGTCATAAAGTTGCCAGAAGGCTGCCTCTGGAACAGGATTATTAAGGAAAATCAAGACATTTAACCTTTCATCTTTGTGTGTGTGAGTGTGCATTCACTAAACCCAACAGTGTTTCGTTTGAATATAGATCCAGAGGAGTTAGCCATGTTAGTCTGTAGTAGCAAAATCAAAAAGAGTCCAGTAGCACCTTTAAGACTAACCAACTTTATTGTAGCATAAGCTTTCAAGAATCACAGTTCTCTTCGTCAGATGCATCTGACGAAGAGAACTGTGATTCTCGAAAGCCTATGCTACAATAAAGTTGGTTAGTCTTAAAGGTGCTACTGGACTCTTTTTGGTTTGAATATAGTGAGCCTTAATTAATTTGATGTATTGTCGAAGGCTTTCACGGCCGGAGAACGATGGTTGTTGGGGGTTTTCCGGGCTGTCTTGCCGTGGTCTTGGCATTGTAGTTCCTGACGTTTCGCCAGCAGCTGTGGCTGGCATCTTCAGAGGTGTAGCACCAAAAGACAGAGATCTCTCAGTGTCACAGTGTGGAAAAGATGTAGGTCATTTGTATCTACTCAGGAGGGGTGGGGTTGAGCTGAGTCATTCTGTAAGAGTTTCCCAGGGTGTGGAATGCTAATGGCGGGAGGCTTCACTGTATCCTGAGGCAGTTCTTTTGCATATGGATTGGTGCTTGATGTGCTAATCTTCTCTGCAGGGCTATTGTCGGGTGTGGAGTGTTTTGTTGGCCTGGTGTTTTTCAGAACTGGAGCCCATGCTCTGTTCATTCTTAAGGTTTCTTCTTTCCTGTTGAAGTTTTGCTTATGCTTGTGAATTTCAATGGCTTCCCTGTGCAGTCTGACAAAGTAGTTGGAAGTGTTGTCCAGTATTTTGGTGTCCTGGAATAAGATACTGTGCCCTGTTTGAGTTAGGCTATGTTCAGCCACTGCTGATTTTTCAGGCTGTCCAAGTCTGCAGTGTCTTTCATGTTCTTTTATTCTTGTCTGGATGCTACGCTTTGTGGTCCCGATGTAAACTTGTCCACAGCTGCAGGGTATACGGTATACTCCTGCAGAGGTGAGGGGATCTCTGCTGTCTTTTGCTGATCGTAGCATCTGTTGTATTTTTCGGGTGGGTCTGAATACTGCTTGAAGGTTATGCTTTTTCATAAGCTTTCCCATCTGATCAGTAATTCCTTTGATATATGGCAAAAACACTTTTCCTGTGGGAGACTGTTTTTCTTTGGTTGTTTGATTCATCCTGGGTTTGATTGCTCTTCGGATTTCATTTCTGGAGTAGCCATTTGCCTGAAGTGCGTGGTTTAGATGATTAATTTCCTCATTGAGAAAGCGCGGCTCACATATCCGTCTTGCACGATCCACTAATGTTTTCATTATGCCTCTTTTCTGTCGGGGGTGGTGATTGGAGTTTTTGTGTAAGTACCGATCAGTGTGAGTTGGTTTCCTGTAGACCTTGTGACCTAACTGAAAGTTTGCTTTGCGGATGACCAAGGTATCCAGGAATGAGAGTTTTCCCTCACTTTCTTTCTCCATTGTGAATTGTATGTTCAGGTGGATGTTGTTGAGATGATTCAAAAACTCCCTCAATTCTTCCTCCCCATGGCTCCAAATGATGAATGTATCATCCACAAACCGGAACCATACACTGGGTTTGTGGGGTGCTGATTCTAGAGCTGTTTTTTCAAAATGTTCCATGTAGAAGTTTGCTATAACTGGGCTGAGTGGGCTCCCCATGGCCACCCCATCCATCTGTTCATAGAATTCGTTGTCCCATTGGAAGTAACTGGTTGTCAGACAATGATGGAATAAGGCTGTTACATCCTCTGGGAAAATCTGATTAATCAGTGCAATAGTGTCTTTTACTGGAACCTTGGTAAACAGGGATACAACATCAAAACTGACAAGTGTGTCTTGTGGATTGAGTTTCAGAGAACTGATTTTGTTGATGAAATCTGCTGAATCTTTGATGTAAGACGAGGTTTTCCCGATGTGGTCCTGCAGGAGATCTGCCAGATGTCTAGCTAATTCATATGTCGGTGAACCAATGGCACTCACAATGGGTCGGAGTGGGACTGAATCTTTATGTATTTTGGGGAGTCCATATAGTCTAGGTGGCTGTGCTTCTGTCTTGCATAGTTTGCTGTGCGTGTCGGGATGTAGTGAGGAATTCTTGATCAGCGCATTTGTTAGCCTGGTGATTTTGCAAGTGGGGTCTCGTTTTAGTTTTTTGTAGGTGGAGGGGTCCAGGAGTTCCTTAATCTTCTTTTAAACTCTCATTC
Source organism: Eublepharis macularius (assembly GCF_028583425.1). NCBI lineage: Eukaryota > Metazoa > Chordata > Lepidosauria > Squamata > Eublepharidae > Eublepharis > Eublepharis macularius. The sequence continues at coordinate 94,248,708 of NC_072794.1, read as the reverse complement.
CTGGATACCTTGGTCATCCGCAAAGCAAACTTTCAGTTAGGTCACAAGGTCTACAGGAAACCAACTCACACTGATCGGTACTTACACAAAAACTCCAATCACCACCCCCGACAGAAAAGAGGCATAATGAAAACATTAGTGGATCGTGCAAGACGGATATGTGAGCCGCGCTTTCTCAATGAGGAAATTAATCATCTAAACCACGCACTTCAGGCAAATGGCTACTCCAGAAATGAAATCCGAAGAGCAATCAAACCCAGGATGAATCAAACAACCAAAGAAAAACAGTCTCCCACAGGAAAAGTGTTTTTGCCATATATCAAAGGAATTACTGATCAGATGGGAAAGCTTATGAAAAAGCATAACCTTCAAGCAGTATTCAGACCCACCCGAAAAATACAACAGATGCTACGATCAGCAAAAGACAGCAGAGATCCCCTCACCTCTGCAGGAGTATACCGTATACCCTGCAGCTGTGGACAAGTTTACATCGGGACCACAAAGCGTAGCATCCAGACAAGAATAAAAGAACATGAAAGACACTGCAGACTTGGACAGCCTGAAAAATCAGCAGTGGCTGAACATAGCCTAACTCAAACAGGGCACAGTATCTTATTCCAGGACACCAAAATACTGGACAACACTTCCAACTACTTTGTCAGACTGCACAGGGAAGCCATTGAAATTCACAAGCATAAGCAAAACTTCAACAGGAAAGAAGAAACCTTAAGAATGAACAGAGCATGGGCTCCAGTTCTGAAAAACACCAGGCCAACAAAACACTCCACACCCGACAATAGCCCTGCAGAGAAGATTAGCACATCAAGCACCAATCCATATGCAAAAGAACCGCCTCAGGATACAGTGAAGCCTCCCGCCATTAGCATTCCACACCCTGGGAAACTCTTACAGAATGACTCAGCTCAACCCCACCCCTCCTGAGTAGATACAAATGACCTACATCTTTTCCACACTGTGACACTGAGAGATCTCTGTCTTTTGGTGCTACACCTCTGAAGATGCCAGCCACAGCTGCTGGCGAAACGTCAGGAACTACAATGCCAAGACCACGGCAAGACAGCCCGGAAAACCCCCAACAACCTTAATTAATTTGATTGTAAGTTTTCATTCCTAGGCAAACTAACTCCAAATCAGAAAAGATTCCACATTCAAGCATTTGTATGAACTGAAAAGAGGAAAAAACACATGCATGTTCATACTGTGGCATGCAAAACTTCATAGACTGTAGCATTTGGTCCTCCTGAGCCAATTCCAGTATTCTGTAGCACAGATAATATTGCTGAAGTGCACAGTGTATTTTATTGCAGATCCTGAAGATCAAATGTAGACTAAATACAGTATTATTCTAAAAAAATCACTGGAAAAACTATCTTGGCCTTCGCCTTACAAACTGAACAAGGATCATTCTCTATATCTTTGTATGCCATATTTTCTACACAGTGTCTGTCTTGGCCCACAATTCCTATGTAAAGAATGTTCGTACTAAACTCTTCTTGTGGGACCTTATATAATTATCATGAATATAGATAGTTTATTTGCTTTCCATGCAATTTTAAGTCCCAGTTTCAATGACTGACCAGATATTGGGTGTGATGAGTTTACAAGATCACACATATTGTAGATTAACATCATTTTGAAATTTTTTAGTCACATTAAAAATCATAGTAAAAAAAAATCTTGATTTCCTCCTCTTTCAAAATGGGTGAATGATGGATCTAATTTACATAATTGATTGTGGAATTAATGCTTTAGAAACATTTAAAAACATTTTAGCTTAAAAAGCCTCTTAGATGGGGGGGGGGCGTGTGTGTAATGCTGTGTTAGACAACATGTGTGCAATGCTGTCTAGCACAGCATTGTTGCCAGAAAATTTAACTTTGTCCTTGAAGTCTCAGTGTTTTCAGTAGGATTTACTCTTAAATGTGTTCACAGGATTGTAGTCCTGTGGCAGCTTTCCCACATATGCCTGGACATATAAATGAGGAAGCGTCCTTGTGAGCTGGAGGAATTAGCATTCAAGGAGATGCAGCAAGAGGGGGTAACCAGGATGTCTCCACCAATGTGTACAAGGATTGTTCCCTTAGAGAATTCTCTGAATGAACCAGGTGGTTGCTCAACAGGATTTTTTTATTATTATTAAAAGAGCAGTAAATGCATATGGATCCAAGAAATACACACACGGCACATGGCTGGGGGCAACCTAGTTATAGAACAAAGCATATCCTGGGGCAGAATTATATCTTCTGCTCCTGAAACAATAGCTTGATGGCTTGTCCAGAGGTGAAACAATAAAGTGGGAAAATTTGATTATACGTATCTGGGAGGAACTATGGGTGAGAAGGGTGTTTGATGTTGCACGATTGCCAGATGGGAAGGGCTCATCAGGTCCCTGAATAGCCCTGATTTGGAAAGGGGGTGAGGGAAGATATGGAAGGATGTTGATGAGATCAAGGAGGAACTCCTAGAAGATCTCTTTGTTTCACTTAAGTGTTTCTCTGGGGTGTGGAAGGGCATTTAGTCATCCTAACACACCTGGTAATTTTCCAGCTCCAGCCAGGGTTGGCATCCGTTCTGCCTGGCCAGGCAGTGTACTGTGTTTAAGGCACATAAGGAAAAATGGGTTATGATATTCCATATTCAGAAACTGTCTTTCAGTAAGGAGAAGGGGTATGATTGCTAATAACACAAGCTGCATGGAATAGGGCAGTGTTTGCACATAGCTGATAACAACAACAACAACAACAACAATAATAACAATAATAACAACATTCGATTTATATACTGCTCTTCAGGACAACTTAATGCCCACTCAGAGCAGTTTACAAAGTATGTCATTATTATGATGAGGAAGAATGGATACTCTGGATGTTTCTTGAGACATCTTGGCCACCTATGGCTGGCAAACAGTAGGAGGCCAGAACAGGTAGGCTGTTTTAAGTCTTGAGCCCTTGCCAATATTTGGGCTATGGGCAAGGTACCCACCTTCCTTCACTAGGTAGGCACTTCTTGCTGCCAAGTCATAAGTTATCTTATGGTGTTGTGTTAGTTGTGCTTTATTACATCTTAGTTTAAGATACAGCTGATATAGTCAATGAGGGTACAGATGTAAAGAAGAAAAGAAAACATTGGTGAGCACCCTTAGGTGCTGCTTGAGTGGTGAAAGTGGTATTCCTCAGATCAGTCTTCCAAGATTGCATGGCCAGAGGTCTCAGACAAGATCCTCCTGGGAGAAGATTGACCTTTGCACATCTTGAAGACATGGAGATCGATTGTCCCAGGTTCTGAGTCTGGCTGAGGTTGCCCATTCACAGGAGAAGGTGGGTAGTTATCTACAGCAGTTAAAGTACCCAAACAGGAGGGGTGGGATTTGGTATTGTCGTTAAATGCTATTTTCTCTGTTGCAGATTTTAACTGAATAAAGTTGTATTCCTTCACTCAATCAAATTTCTCCATATCTTCTTTAAATCTGCCTGTGTGGAATCTATTGTAGGGCAAATAGCATCTTAGGGAGGAGGAAGAGGACAGTTTGCAGTGAGAAAATTGTGCAAAGTAAAACAAACAAACAAAAAGACTAACCCTTCTTCCTGACATCCTGGCCGTAATCTCTCCCACCCCCATCTGTAAAAAAAACAAACAAAGGTATTGATCCTTAGTCTCAGCAGTGGTGCTCATCTCCTTTCTATAGCTTTCATTTCATCCCAAATCTTTTCTTGTTCCTGTTATATGGATTTTTTAAATCTAGAGTCATCAGCCTATATCCACAGCCCAGCTGTCATACATGAAGTGTGATATTCCTCTCAGTATTGTAAAAAAACTAGATGAATTTATCTGTATATTTGTTGTGAGCATCCAGGTGAAAGTTGGTGTCCTCATTTTGCAAACTACACCTACATGAGTTACTCATCTAATTTTCCATAAATACTTAGGGCATCTGTGTTTACCCAGTGAATCTGCAAACTTTTACCTACCTGGGAAAAGGAATGAGGGAAAAGATCAAGCCTGAAGGAGTAAAGCAAAGTTAGGTGTGAGAAAAGATGTAGGAGAGGAGACAATTTGAATCATGACATCATAATAAGCAATCTCTAGGATGACTGTTTTTGTCTGGGCATGTTAAGGAGAATTAATCTTTGCCATGTTACATCATAATGAAGTGCTATGATTTTTTCCTAATTAAAAAGCAATATGATTTAAGGTAGATAAGTAAAAGCAATCTTGACAAATTTCAGATGGGAGACTTGCAGTAGGGCAACGTATAGAGGACTATGTACTGGTGGGTCATCGTTCAAATCCTTGCTTAGCTATAAAGTTAACTCTGAGGGTGGGAAGTTACTTTCCATGAAGAATGATTTATTACATAAAATTAATTTCAGAGAGATTAGCTTATTTTTATCACTACCTTTCAGTCCAGTAAGATCACAAAAAGATTAACTCACCTATAAAATACATTTAAATACAAAGAAACTGTGGCAAAACTCATCTGGCAGGCACCTGCTTCCACTACAAAAGCTACAGAATTTACCCACCTGGCCCAGGACCCAAGTGTCTGGAAAGTACTAGTGAGGAGCTCACTTCTCCAACTCTATTCACCCTTTCTCCCTGCCACTGCCACCACTAGAATATTTTAGATGTATGCCTGTCTAGTCTTCCAGACCTGCACTGACCTGGATGGCCCAAGCTAGACCATTCTCATCAGATCTTGGAAACCCTGGTTAGTACTTGGACGGAAGACCACCAAGGAAGTTCAGGGTCACTACATGGAGGCAGGCATCAGCAATCCACATCTGAATGTCTCTTGCCTTGAAAACCCTGTGTGTTATGTGCCATGGTCACTTCTGAATTACAGTGACCCTATAAATGAAAAACCTCCCAAATATCCTATCCTTAACAGCCTTGCTTAGATGGTGAGCTTGTCTACTGCTCTTCCCCCTAACCACACTTCAAGTAGCAACACCAAATAGGCATGATGTGTTTCCAGAGATCAAGTTGAAGGCCTTCAAAATAAAGAATGTTTAAGAAATAAATAAAAAGAATATGCATTGTCTGTTCAAGCATTCAGGCTAAGCAAGGGTAAAAATAAAAGGTGAAAACATGCAGTTCCCTTTCCCTGTGAGTGTGTATTATGTGCCATCAAGTGGCTTCTGACATATGTGAACTAGAGGTGTGCATAATGGAAAAAACGAGCTGAAAATACGCTCAGATATTGCTGGTTCGACTAGTTAAAGCAGCTTCCAGAACGCTGAACCAAATCAGGGAAACTATATTGTAACAAGTCCCTCCCACCAAAAAGTGTGTGTTTCATTTTGGTTCGTACCTTTCAACAGCAAGGAGACACTAGGCTCTCCTGGCAGGGCAGCAGCTTGTTTTCCTGAACAGAACCACTCAAATCTCAAGGTGAGAAACCCCTTACTTTAATAATTAACTCTGTTGGCAGGAAGGGGGAATTAGACCAATGTGCGCTGCATGAGTGCATCTCCCCACCCCCTATCCTCTAGCTACCCAGGAAATGGTATTCTCTGCCTCCCTGCCAATTGGATCCTTGCAAGCGGAGACCCCTCTCTTTTTATCAGCTTTGGAAACATTTAGAAGAAAGACTTCAATCATAGACTGCCATTCAAAAGACACTTCCCTGGGAGTAAGCACTATTGAATAACATGGGGCTTACATCTGAGTAGACCTGTTAAGGATTGCTTCCATAGTCTTTTAGGGCTCTCTCTTATTCTGAGTCAAATGCCAAATATGTATCTACTCCCTCCCGTTCAAAAACAATCCTGCCTGCCCTCACGGCGAAAGGAAAACTTATGGGGAGGGGGGGAGAAAATCATTCTGCCTGCCTGCACTTGGGCAATGGAGAAGATTGGCAGTGAAAATGCCCCATTTTGCAATCGAATGCTGAGCATCAAAAGGAAGGATTTGGATTCTTCCCTGATTGTGTGAACAAAGCACAAGGAGACATGAAACTAACAGGCAACAGCAGAATGCAAAGGCATTAAGCTATTGAAACTACAGAAAATTGATGTACAGGGTACAAAAACATTGGTGGTGGGTCTTTAGGCTCCAAATGAGAATAAAACTGGATTTTATTAAAAAAAAAATTGGGGATTGTTGAACAGGTCTAACATATGAAGACTATTGTTTGATGGGGGACTGGAATAGAGTGATCGATCCAAAGATAGATAGATGCTCTGAGAAACATATTAAGATGAACAAGGGCAGACTTCCTAAAGCTTTTTTTGATCTAATGGACAATTTACGTCTGATTGATTTGTCGAGACAGAAAAATGGTAACGCATGAGAGTATACTTTTTTTTCAGAAAGACATAGATCTTTCTCAAGAATAGATATGATTTTGACATCAAGGGACATTGCCACCAAGGTGGTTAAAATAAACGTCATACCCAAGACATTTTCAGATCATAATCCAGTATCCATGCCTTATAGGGGGGAAAGGGGTACCTTTAGGTGGAGACTAAATGAAGCTTTGTTACAAAATGGACTATCAAAGAAATTAAAAGAATATTTTGAATTAAATTTAAACAAAGGTACAGATATAAGAATGGTCTGAGATGCAAGTAAAGCATATATTAGAGGTTACTTAATTCAATATAATGCTCAATTGAGAACAAAGAACCAAGAGAAAAAGCAATGTATTTTGGAGGAGATAAAGAGCAACAAGGAAGAACTCAAGAGAGCTCCTGGAAATATTAATATATTGAAATATATCAAGATCTTACAACAACAACTATTGAAGTTAATGTCAAGAGAAATGGAAATTAAATTGAATCATGCTAAACAAAAAAACATTTGAATATGCAAATAAGCCAGGATATGGTTGGCTTATAAATTGAGAAAGGAGAGAGAAAAGAGAATATTGAAAATACAAGAGGCAGATAAGGCACAAACAGACACTGCAAATATACAAAAGGCATTCTATCAGTACTACAGAAATCTGTATAAGAGTTGTGATGTGTCAGTGGAAAAAATAAATGAATATATTAATAAACAGAAGTTACCTAAGATAATGGAACAACAAAGACAAATTATGAATGGACCTAATACAGTAAGAGAAGTGGGAGAAGCCATAAAAAAGAGTAAGTTGGGGAAAGCTCCTGGACCAGATGGCCTTCCAAGTAGACATGGGCACGAACAGCATTACGAACGGAAAAAACCCATGAACAGCCCGTTTGTCTATTCGTGAACAAGCCGTTCAAGATGCCCCATTCTAAATGAACAAGTAGTCATTGCAAGCCTCATTCATTGCCTTCGTCAGCTGTTTGTCAAGCCAGACTATCTGGCGCCTTTCAATCAATTCCCCTAGCAACGGAGGCTGAACTCTATCTGAACTCCTTCTGGCTTTCCTTCTGGCTTTAACCTTTTAAAGTACTTCTAGCAGAGAGTCCTGTTTTTGCCACTGTGAAGAGAAAATGACAGCAAAGGGGGAGACCCATGCATCATGCCTTTCCCAGGGTGCAATCTCTCTGAAAGTTGGGGGGTCTTCAGAGGACAGTGAGGACTATGTCCCCTGCAAAATTGGTGGGTATTGGATACTGGGAAGGTCAGTTTGTAACCCCTCAAAGTAGCTGCCTTCCAACAGGCAGTCCCGTTTTTGCCACTGTGAAGAGAAAATGACAGCAAAGGCCATGGAACATGCCTTTCCCAGGGTGCAATGTCTCTGAAACGTGGGGGGTCTTTGGAGGACAGTGAAGACTTATGTCCCCTGCAAATTTGGTGGGTATTGGACATTGGGAAAGTCAGTTTGTAACCCCTCAAGGTAGCTTCCAGCAGAGAGTTCCGTTTTTGCCACTGTGGAAAGAAAATGACAACAAAGGGGGAGACCCATGCATCATGCCTTTCCCGGGGTGCAATCTCTCTGAACCTTGGAGGGGTCTTTGGAGGACAGTGAAGACTCTGTCCCCTGCAAATTTGGTGGGTATCGGACATTGGAAAGGTCAGTTTTTCAGGTGTTTAAAGAGCCCTGCCCCTTGCACGTGGCAGGAAAGGGCCTTTAAAACTGTCAGCTGGCAGGTGGCAGGGGGGAATACCCCCTGCCACCTGCCAGCTGATAGTTTAAATGGATCCTTAAAGGGCCATGAACAATGAACAACGAACATGTTTGTGAACAGGGTCATGTTCATTACTGTTCATTGTTCATTGTTCGCGGGTGGCAATGAACAATGAACAGCTTGTTCGGTTTTCTTTTTCCGTTCATGTCCATGTCTACACCCAAGTAGCTACTATAAGTGTTTTGAGGATGAGCTTCTTCAGCCTTTACAAAAGATGATGCATTCTATTTTAGAGGGAGGGAAAATGCCGGACTCATGGAAGGAGGCCAACATAACACTTATTCCAAAAGATGGACAAGATCACACATTGACAAGAAACTATAGGCCAATATGACTATTAAATAATGACTATAAGCTGTTTGCATCAATCTTGGACTTAAAAGTATCCTATGGGATATTATTCATGAAGACCAAAGTGGATTCCTACCTAGAAGGCATCTAAAGGACAATGTAAGAACAGTATTGGATATTCTGGAATATTTAGAAAAACATAATGAAAGACAAGTTGCTTTGATTTTCCTAGACGCTGAGAAGGCCTTTGACAATTTAAACTTGAAATTTTTGTTTAAGATATTGGAAGATACGGACTTTGGGGACAGTTTTATTAAATGGACTAAGTCGATGCATACAACTCAGACTGCACAGATAGTCGTGAATGGAGAGTTAACCAAACCATGTGGAATACAAAGAGGCACAAGACAAGGTTGCCCATTGTCACCTTTGTTATTTATACTGATGCTTGAAGTTTTGAATAGGGACATAAGACAAGATGAGAGAATTCGAAGTGTTAAGGTGAAACAGAAGAACTACAAACTGAGAGCCTTTGCATATGACTTGGTGTTGATTTTGGAGGACCCTTTGAATGGAATTGAAACTCTAGTGACAAAGTTGAAAGAATTTGGTGTAGTGGCCGGTTTTAAGGCTAATAAGCAGAAAACCAAAGTCTTAACTAAAAATATGAAAATACAAGCTCAAATGAAACTTGAGAGCAAAACAGGGTTTAAAATTGAGAAAAAGGCAAAATACTTGGGTATTACTTTGTCAAATATGAACTGTATGTTATTCTAAAATAATTATATTAAGACTTGGAAAGAAATTAAAAGGGATATGCTAAAATGGGAGAAAATTTAATTATTGCTGTTGGGTGGCATGGGTATCTATGATATGACAAAGTTAAAGCCAACGCAGAGTTTAATAACCATTATGTAAGGCATGTAATCCTGAGAGTATGGAATAAATATAAACTTAGGTTTTGTTTGAAAATACCTCTCTGGCTGTCATCACAAGAAGCTCATTTTAGAAGGGAAATGTTTAGTCCCCCTAATGGTTACCTTATCAGGATCTATTGGAATTCTTTCAGGACCAAGTTAAAATTAAATCAAGACAGGACTTAGCAGCAGAAGAGCACGCCTGTCAGTGGTTTCCATATATGCAAATTCTGGAGAGATTCAAATTAGACAGGAGTCATTATGACTTTGAGAAATCTAAAACTGAATTTGAAATAGCCCTTTGTACAAATGATGAACATGTTATTTCTAAAATGTATAAACTTTTGTTGAGGTTTGAGACGAAAGAAGAGCAAGTAAAAGAATGTATGATTAAATGGGCGAAAAATTGTGGACACAATATATTAATGGAGCAATGGGAAAATATGTGGACAAGAGGGCTGAAATTTACATTAAGCTCCAGTATTAAAGAAAATTTTTACAAAATGATGTATCGTTGGTATATGACTCCTGAAAAATTGGCTAGAATGTATAAGGGGGCATCAAATGTATGTTGGAAATGTCTAAAACAAGAAGGGGCATTTTTTCATATGTGGTGAACATGTAAGAAAGCAGAGTTTTTGGTTGCAGATACAACCATCGATTCAGAAGATTTTGAAGATTAAACTTCAGCTGAAACCAAAGACTTTTCTGTTGGGAATAACGGACAGCCAGATAGAAAAAAGCTTTAGAACACTGTTTTTATACTTTATTACAGTGGCAGGAGTACTTTATGCACAAAAGTGGAAAACTACAACATTGCCTACAGTGGAGGAATGGCTGACAAAACTTTTGGAGTTTGTGTCAATGGCAAAACTTACTGCATTGATTATAGAAAGGACATTAGTTAACTTCTTTTTTATTTAATAAAATTTTTATTGGATTAGAATCATTTAATTTCACATTACAATCAATTCCCCCATTTCCCAATTTCTAACCCCCTCCCTTTCCCCCCCTTTTTGTAGACTTCCAACAGTTTTCCAACCCTTTGTCCCTTTTCCCTTACTCATTTTAAATTCATCTATCTAACAAACATATACTTTCCCTTTATTCTAAGCAATAATTCTTTAACTATTTTTAATACTCTGTACTCTATCTTTAAATCCCTTCCTCCATATTAGACAAACAATTTGTCCCGTTTTTCATGATACCATAAACCATATAAACCATACATTCATATAGGTCAACCAATTTAACTTATATTCTATATGTTACTTTTTCTACATATCTTATCTTCATTCTGCTTTAGTTATATTTGATTATATTATCATTTTTATTCTGCTTTGATTATACCTCTATATAACTATCATCAAAAATTATCAATCAATTTACCCCATATATATCTTCAGGTAGACTTATTCAGTTTAGTACATTGTACAATTTTTACCAAAAGTAATATTAGTTAATCAGTCCTTATAGTTAGTTGTTTTCTATCAATATTCTATATATTATTCTGTATATAATAATCTAACAAAATAACTGCTTAGAAATTCTCATTTGCCTCTCCACCCTCCGGTAAAGTCACCCCCCTCTGCATTTTATTCTGTTTCAATAGTTCTCGAACTGCCACAGTTCTCCTCCCACCTCCCATTTCTTCACCAAGTATTGTTTCAGCTTCTCCCAGTCTGTCCTTGTCCTGGGTCAAGGTTTCTCAATTTTCTTGTCATTTTGTCCATTTCTGCCATATGCAGCAATTTGTAAATCCAATCCTCAATGGTTGGCACTTCTTGTACTTTCCATTTTTGCGCATACAAAAGTCTAGCCGCTGCTGTCATGTAAAATAACAATGTCCTATGTTGAGCTGGAATGTCCTCCGTTCCCAAGTTCAGTAGCAGAAGTTCTGGGTTCTTATTAATTTAAAATTGTAAAATCTCACTTATTACTCTTATTATTTCCCCCCAGTACTGTCTAGCTACCTCACACGTCCACCACATATGATACAGGGAACCCTCATGTTTTTTACATTTCCAGCATTTGTTAGAAGTGTTCAAATTCCCTAGCGCAATCTTCTTTGGTGTCATGTACCAACGATAAATCATTTTGTAAATGTTCTCTTTAATATTGGTACACGACGTAGTCTTCATTGTATTCTTCCACAAGTATTCCCATGCCTCCATTGTTATTTCTTTGTTGAAATTTATGGCCCACTTCACCATTTGTACTTTATCTGTTTCATCTTCAGTATACCATTTCAGCAGTATTTGGTATACCTTGGATATTTCCTTCTTGTCCTCTTTCAAAAGTGTCTGCTCTAGTTCCGAGTTCTCTGTTCTTATACCTCCCTTTGCACAGTCCGAATTGTAGAGATCTCTGATCTGTCTATACTGAAACCAATCATAATTTGGTGATAACTCGTCCTGTGTCTTTATTTTAAGTTTAGAAGATTCTATTCAGGTTTTCTCCTTATACGTTAAACACTGTTGTTCAGTATCAACAGCTCTCGGATCTATTACCTCATATGGAACCACCCATAAGGGGGTTCCTTCTTGCAAATAGTCTCTGTACTTCTTCCAGGTTGCATATAAGCTTCTCCGTATGTAGTGATGCAAGAACATAGAGTCCGCTTTTACTTTATCATACCATAGGTATGCATGCCATCCAAATATTTTTTTATATCCCTCTAGGGCCAATAATTTCTTGTTCTTCAGCATCATCCAGTCTTTCAACCACACAAGGCAGATTGCATCATAATAAAGTCTTAGATTGGGCAGTTGCATTCTGCCTCTTTCTTTTACGTCTTGTAAAACTTTCATTTTCACTCGAGGCTTCTTGCCTGCCCAAACAAAATCTGATATTTTCCTCTGCCATTTTTCAAACTGCTTAGAGTCTCGGATAATTGGTATTGTCTGTAGCAAAAACATTACTCTTGGTAACACATTCATCTTGACTGCAGCAATCCTTCCCAACCATGACAAATTCAATCTATTCCATTTTATCAAATCTTGCTCTATCTGAGTCCATAATTTTTCATAATTATTTTTGAATAGATCTATGTTCTTTGCAGTCAGTTCAATTCCCAAATATTTCACCTTACTTGTTACTTCACAGTCTGTTATTTCCATTAACAGTTGTTGTTTTTGCTTAGTCATATTTTTACATAGTATCTTTGACTTCTTTTTGTTGATATAAAACCCTGCCAAATCTCCAAACTCCTTAATCTTCTCTATCACTTTTGGCATGTTTTCCGTTGGGTCTTCTACAATTAACATTATATCATCCGCAAATGCTCTGACCTTATAAGAGAAATCCTTTATTTTTATTCCACGAATTCCTTCATCTTGTCGTATTTGTATCATCAGAATCTCCAGTACCAGAATAAATAACAGCGGAGACAACAGGCAACCTTGCCTTGTTCCTTTACCTATAGTCAGTTTCTTAGTAACCTCGTCATTCACCACAATTGCTGCATTCTGGTCTCTATAAATTTCTTTAATTGCTCTTATGAATCTTTCTCCCATTTGTAGCTTTTCCATAGTGGCAAACATAAAGTCCCAGTTCAAGTTGTCAAACGCTTTTTCGGCATCAACAAAGAAGAAACCAACCTCTTTGTCACAACGCTTATCATAGTATTCAATAGCATTAATCACTGTCCTTAGGTTATCTCTGATTTGTCTATCTGGCAAAAAGCCTGCTTGCTCCTCCTCAATAACTTCCGATAGCCATCCCTTCACTCTTTCCGCCAGTATCTTCGCAAAGATTTTATAGTCATTATTAAGTAACGATATAGGTCTGTAATTTTTCACGTTAGTCAGATCTTGGCCCTCTTTGGGGATCAATGATATGTTAGCCTCATTCCAGGTGTCTGGAATCCGTTGATCCTTTAAAACTCCGTTGATCACTTCTTTTAGGAATGGTGCCAGTTCGTTAGCCATTACCTTATAAAATTTAGCTGTAAGTCCATCTGGCCCTGGCGCCTTTCCCAGGTTTGTTGACTGTATTGCCTTTCTTATTTCCTCATCCGTTACTTCGTTATTCAATCTGGCTCTCCAAGCTTCCGAAATTACTGGGAGCTTCATTTTCTCCAAATATGTCGCTATTGATTCTTTGTTCACCTCTTTCTTATTATACAATTTAGCATAAAATTTATAAAAGGCTCTACTAATGGCTGTCTGTTCCAAATACGTTTTGTTATCTTCACAGATTTTATTTATTGTTTTCTTTTCCTTTCTCTTTTTCAGTTGCCATGCCAAATATTTCCCAGGTTTGTTTGCACCTTCAAACGCTTTTTGGTTCAATCTTTTAAGATCCCACTCCAATTCTTTGTTATTCATTGCTGTCAGCTGTTCTTGAAGTATTTTAATGTCCTGATAAATTTTCTTTTTCCCTGGTCTCTTCTTTAACTGTATTTCTTTGGCTTTTATTTTCTCCATAATCTCCTGTCTCTTCTCCTCTTTCTTTTTTCTAGCTCTTCCATTTAAGTCCATTAGTATGCCCCTAATTACCGCCTTGTAAGTGTCCCAAACCTTGTTGGTCGGTACTTCTTTATTCATGTTGTATTGTATGAAGAACTTTGTCTCTCTTCTCAACATCTCCATATTCTCTCCCTCTTGTAGCAAGTCCTCATTTACTCTCCAACCTTTTCTTTTGCTCCTTCTCCCCAATTTCCACATAATTGGATTATGATCTGAGCCTACCATCGGCATTATTTCCACCTCCTTAGTCCATAACGCTAAATCTTTTGAGGCCCAGATCATGTCAATTCTCGATAGTGTAGAGTGTCTTGCGGAGAAGAACGTAAATTGCCTATTTTTAGGGTTTTGTCTTCTCCATACATCTTCTAAGGTTTCCTGTTGTATCAATTCAAAAAACAGCTTTGGTAACAGTCCTCTTTTCTTTTGTGCAGTAGGTGATTTCTTATCTAATTCCAAATTTGTCACTCCATTGAAATCTCCAGCAAGAATTATCTGGTCATATGAGAGCTCATCTAGTTGCTTCCTCAAATCCTCAAAGAAGCTTTCTTTTGCTCCATTAGGTGCATAAATTCCGACTACCAGCACTTTCTTTAAATTCCATATGCATTCCACTGCTATAAATCTGGCTTCCGCATCTTTCATTACAAACTTTGGCTGCAGCTCCTCTTTTATGTACAACACCACTCCTCTTTTTTTCTTATTAGAGGCCGCTGCAAAGTCATTACCCAATTTTTTCAATTTTAGATATTTTACATCCTGTTTTCGAATATGGGTCTCTTGCAAACATACAATGTCACATTTTTGTTTTAGTAGGCAGTGGAAAATGCTTTTTCTCTTATTCGGTGAATTAAGTCCATTTACATTCCAAGATAAAACTTTACACTCCATGATCATAATCTTGTTGCTGGTAAGTCCTTTTCATTGTCCTTTAAAAAACGCTCCATCTCTCGTTCAGATCTAATACGCTTTTTGGCCCCTCCAAATTCAAAGGACACTCCTTCTGGTAGTTCCCATCTATACCTAATTTTCATGTCCTTCAGAATCTGAATTAGCGCTTTATATTTTTTCCGATCTAGTAACACTGATCTGGGTAATTCCTTCATAATGATAATCCTCTTGCCATCAATCTCCAATGGATCTTGAAACTGTTTAGTCACAATCTTCTCTTTCATGTTTCGAGTCGTGAACTGCACAATCACATCTCTTGGTAATTTCCTCTGGGTCGCAATTCTTGAGTTTACACGATACACCACGTCCAGGATAGCCACAACTTCCTCCTCCTCCTTTCCCAGGTATTCAGCTAACACCTCAGTAATCTGTTCTTGCGCTGTCTTTCCTTCCACTTCCGGCAAGCCGCGAAATCTCAGCTGCTTCTCCATGTGTTTACTTTCCGCAACCGCCATTCTTCCCCTCATCAATCTCATCTCTGTTTGTTGCGTGTCAGCTAGGTTCTCCACCGCGCCTTCCACTACTTTGACTCTCTGCTGTGTTCCTTGCAATTCATTTTGCATTATTTCCATACCTTTCTTCACTTCTGACAGCTCACTTTTCACTGTCTGTTTAACCTCTTTGATCAGCTCTGGTTTCATGTCCTTAAGTTCTTTAATCACTTCTAAGAGTTTTTTATCTAAATTTTCTATTGCCGATTGCCACTCTTTTTTCGACATCGTGGGGCTTGCTTTGGCTCGCTCCCACGAGTCCGCTCTCTTCCTTAACTCCGTGGAGTAAAATTAAATGTTCTTTTAATTTAAATGTCCCGGTCTTCTTGCAAAGAGAAAAAAAAAACTTTTAGAAAATCCAAAATGTCGGGCGTCTTTTCGCTATGGTTTTTCTATGATTTTTATAATCCAAAATGGCTTACTTCCTTTCCTGCTGAAGCCGCGACTCTTCCCCTTACAAAGATGGTGATTCCCTTCTTCCTGCCCTCCGGCAGGGGCCGCTTCTCTCCAGCAACTCTATTGTTATTACATACTTCCTGTTTCCTGACTTCCCACAGTAGCTCTCGCGATGGTAAAATCTTCTCACAGCTCCACAACCGCAAGTATTCAAAACAATAGTCCGATTTCTTTAATAACTTCGTTAGACTTAGTCTTTTTTCTAGTACAACTCTTGCCGAGTCTTCCCCTCCTTATAATTAGGCTGTTGCAGTTTGAAAATCTACTTTTATTCTTCTTTATTTTTAACAATCTGTCCCGTATCAGAAGATAGTGATCTTTACCTTCTCATTCACTTTCCTTGGGTTGTAATCACTGTTTCAATCTTAATTTCTCCTCTACTCTTCTTTCCCCTATTGAAGCTTGGGTACGTAGGTCTTATGCCAACCGCATTGGCCCCGAAACTGCCGCAGAGATCATAGCCGACCTGTCACAGGGTGGGACCTCAAGGGTCGAGAGCGGGCCCGTTGCGCAGGACCCCCCCTCGCCCGAGATCGACGCGCCCTGAGGTCTTGAGCGTTCTATGCCTGCTCTCCACCTGAATTGCCCCCGCCGGCTGCTTAAAACGGCAGTCCGGTCAGCTCCGCAAATGGAGCTGCGTCAGACCTCCATAAATCCCAAACCGGAAGTCGGACATTAGTTAACTTCTTGACTGAATGGAAACCGTTAATAGACTTTTTGCATGAAATGGATACCAAGGATTTGATGACATCTGCATTTATGGATTAAGAAACATGAACAATAGAGAAAAGAGGGGTCTGTAACTAACCTAGAATAAATGTGACTCTAGAAATGATATATACTTATGAATCTTTTCTAGTTCGTTCATGGTTGCCCTTCCAAGGCTCAATCTCCTTCTGATTTCTTGGTTACAGTCTCCCATTTGGTTGATGATGGAGCCAAGGAATAGAAAATCTTTAACAATTTCAATTTTGAAAGACATAATATCTGCTTCAATGGTGAGTGCAAGTTCTTAAAGAAGGTGATTCATCACAAGCATCATGAATTCAAAAGAAATAATATACTGGGAGTCCTAAGGGAACTACTGAATTTTAAAGCTGCTGTAGCATAGTGGTTAAGTGGTTTGGCTGTGAATCAGCACTCTACTGGTTTGAATCTCACCACTGCCATGTAGTGAGTAAGCCACTCATCTCAGCCCCAGCTCCTCAGCTGTATTGTGGGGATAATAATAACACTAACTTGTTCACTGCTCTGGGTGAGGCACTAATCTGCCTATAAGGATTATTATTATTATTATTTATTATTATTCAAATTACACTCAACACAATCAATAATAAATAAATATCACACTTTATCATTGATTGGCCTTGCTGAGCTGATACAAGTTTCTGCCAGAGATCTGAGTATCAGCCAGGCATTGATGCAATATGTACGCTATTCCAAGTAATGCTGTCTTTTGCAATTCTGTAGGTATTATTGTCAGAAAGCTGCAGTTTTTCTATATTAGCTGCAAAAAATTTTGAAATAGTTCCCAGTGCCCCGATGACAATGGGGACTACTGTTGCATTCTTCTTCCATAGTCAGGTGGTTTCTATTGCCAGATCTCTATATTTAATCATTTTTCTTGTTCTTTTTCTTTGACTCTGGCATCCCCCGTAATTGCCATGTCTATTATCCAAACTTTTCAATTTTCCACAACTGTTATATCTGGTATATTGTGTTCAAGGTGTCGATTAGTTTGTATTCTAAAATCCCACAATCATTTTCAACCCTAAAGTTCTGTAATTCCTTGATAGTCATTACTTTTGTCTTCTTGATGTTCAGCTGTAATCCTGCTTTGGTGCTTTCTCCTTTAACCTTCATCAGTAGTCATTTCAAGTCTTCACTTTTTTGCCAGTAATATCTGCAAATCTCAAATTGTTAATTTTCTTTCCACCAATTTTCTCTCCACCTTCTTCTAAACCCAATCCAGCTTTCCTTTAGATATGTTCTGCATATAGTTTGAATTGATAAGGCGACAGTATACATCCTTGTCTGAGTCCTTTGCCAATTGGAAACCATTCTGTTTCCCCATATCTGTCCTAACAGTAGCCTCTCACATTATTTGCATTATTTTCTCCTCTTTCTTTAATAGTGCTGCTTTTATTCATCTTAGGAGGGGCATTTGCTTTAGAAATAAAGTGTAGGAAGTAAAAGGGGTTCAAAATTACCCATGTGGTCTGGGTGATTTAATCTTCTTTCCTGCTACCAAGCAGGAGACTTCTTTGCCCCTACTAACTCCTCACATATAAAGTTCCTACCTCAAACTATTTTGCAGCTTTATCTACCATCTCCAAGGCCTTCCAGAGCAATGCTTTGCTTGCAGATCAATGTGGAGACCTTGCCACCTCATTAAGGGAAGATGCAAAAAATGCTGGACTTCCTGGCAACATGCTAAGAGAACTTTCTTTTCTAACTACTAAAACAGTGGGAAGTGTTTTTGAACAGCTACAACTAGTGCTCTCAAAGCTTGCCTCTCTAATCCACATAGTAACTAAGATCAATAACATCAGCCCCTTAGAATCATAGAACCATAGGTTTGGAAGGGATTTCCAGGGTCATCTAGTCCAACCTCCTGCACAGTGCAGGAAATTCACAACTACACACACACACACACACACACAGTGACCCCCTGCTCCATTCCCAGAAGATGACAAAACACCGTCAAGATCCCTAGCCAAACTTGCCTGGAGAAAATTGCTTCCTGATCCCAAGGTGGCGATTGACATTACTCTGGGCAAGTAAGAAGGGGCCGCAAGAACTAAGCACTGATGTAACCCTTCCTACCCTCCCTCTCATGATCTGCCTAGGTTTACAGAATCGGAAGAAAAACAACGGGCAGCCCTGGTATATAGACCAGAGAAGAACAACAAGACCAGGGATCCACAACTGAAAATAAATTTGTGTGTTTCTCTATTTATCAATTTTTGAAGTGCAAAAGGGCAAAAGGGCCAAGGTGAATAAATACAAAATTGATTTTACAATATAAATACAGAATTACAAAAATACAGAGTCCATTCATATACAAACATGAAATCCATAGTAAATATTCAATGTCCGTAAACTTGTTCAAATAATTTAAAGTGCAGAATGCCAACGGTAATAAGAAAGCCGGTAGGTAGGGAGTTGTGCAAGATGTTATTTCGTTCACAGTCCAAAAACTTGAATTAATACTTCAAATAACGCCGACGGGAATATGCAGGCAATTATCATTAACCCGTTTCGTGAGTAAAAACTCACTTCATCCTGGGCATAAAGCAGTTCGGACCGGACACGCTGCAAACATAAAAATTACAATAAGCAAATCCACACACACCATTCCATGTTAAAAACATTGATCAAATTTATACTTACAGTATATTACATGCTCGAGACACACTCTCCTACGGCTTGTGAAAGGATGGTATTGACGGACTAATGACCAGTGAAAATGGCTACTGTATATATATCGCAATTAGGGCCGAATTACTTAATGTACCCTCTAAACCAATTACAGCTGGAGGAAATTCTGATCGGACCCCACAACTTACAGTGAAGTCACTATAAAAAACAAGAGAAAATAATCTCTAAATTCAATCCATGTGGCGACAAAGAATTGAGTTGGAAAATCCACTTGGACTCTAATTGCATAAGTAATTTGCCTGAGTCTGAAGCATGTGGGCGATCTAGATGTTCAATCACAGAGACCTTGAAGTCGTTGTATAAATGTTTACACTCACGAAAATGGCTAACTAAAGTCGCCTCTAACACTCCGTTCTTGGTCCTAGATATATGCTCCTGGATTCTTGTCCTGAGGGGGCGAATAGTGTTACCTATATATAGCAAGGGACACTTACATTGGATGATGTAAACAACATTCACTGACTTGCAATTGGAAAAATTATTCCGATGGAAGGAATGAGTCGGTAGAATCTGGTCAAGCCCAACCATATGGCTGCACACATTGCATGTGCCACATGCAAAATAGCCCTTAGGCATGTTTGTACGTGGGGGCGTGCTAGAAAATTCTGACCTAATCAGAATATCCCTAATTGACTTCGTACGTCTGTAACCAACTGACAGTCCAGATTCGCACCCGCAAACACTGGCTATGATATGCCAGTGTTGCCTTATGATGGAGGTGATTTTTGGGGCCAGGGGAGTATATTCTAAGCCCCATTTGATTCTATTATCCGAGCCCCTCTGTCTGGGGGTCAATAGAGCTGACCTGTCAGTTGTGTCCAAACTTTCTTTGGCCCGCTCAATGACTTGGGTTGGATATCCTCTTGCTGCAAAATTCTTCCCCAACTCCCTGCCATAGGATTTATAAAAATACGGGTTGGATGAATTCCATTTTATCCACAAAAATTGTCCCAAGGGAATATTATCTCTTAGGCTCCTCGGGTGAAAAGACTGATAATGTAGGTAAGAACAACGATCGGTCTCCTTCCTGAAGGGACGCACCGCCAATCTATTGTCCGCTTCCCGGTAAATGGTAACATCTAGATAATCAAGGCTGCTAGTACTCCCGGTCCAGGTAAACTGGATGGCCGGATGTAAGGTGTTAACCCAGTTACCAAGCTCTTCCGCAATACCCTCCTGTTTTAACAAAATAATGACGTCATCTATGTATCACCTATATAGGAGAATGTGATCTTTAAAGGGGTTCATATTGTCGTTAAATACCCATTTATTCTCCAAAGCGGACATAAAAATGTTCGCGATACTGGGAGCAGCCGCGCATCCCATAGCCACCCCCTTCAATTGAATATAGAAACAGTAGTTAAATCTAAAATAATTTTTCTCTAGTATGATGTCCAATATGTTAAGGAGGAAAAAGGTGGACGGTTTTTGCACCTCACGTGATAAAAGGGCATACATCTAGGATCAAGAACGGAGTGTTAGAGGCGCCTTTAGTTAGCCATTTTCGTGAGTGTAAACATTTATACAACGACTTCAAGGTCTCTGTGATTGAACATCTAGATCGCCCACATGCTTCAGACTCAGGCAAATTACTTATGCAATTAGAGTCCAAGTGGATTTTCCAACTCAATTCTTTGTCGCCACATGGATTGAATTTAGAGATTATTTTCTCTTGTTTTTTATAGTGACTTCACTGTAAGTTGTGGGGTCCAATCAGAATTTCCTCCAGCTGTAATTGGTTTAGAGGGTACATTAAGTAATTCGGCCCTAATTGCGATATATATACAGTAGCCATTTTCACTGGTCATTAGTCCATCAATACCATCCTTTCACAAGCCGTAGGAGAGTGTGTCTCAAGCATGTAATGTACTGTAAGTATAAATTTGATCAGCGTTTTTAACATGGAATGGTGTGTGTGGATTTGCTTATTGTAATTTTTATGTTTGCAGTGTGTCCAGTCCGAACTGCTTTATGCCCAGGATGAAGTGAGTTTTTACTCACGAAACGGGTTAATGATAATTGCCTGCATATTCCCGTCGGCGTTATTTGAAGTATTAATTCAAGTTTTTGGACTGTGAACGAAATAACATCTTGCACAACTCCCTACCTATCGGCTTTCTTATTGTCAGGCCCAGACTACTTTCTTGTGTGCCTTTGCTTAACCGACTCCATTTTTAATCCTTTCAGTGTTTAAGTGCTCTCTTCCAGGTGCCAAGGTTCCCAGGCAGCTATCTCACAGAAACGGATTGTTTTGGCTACCGACGTTCCACCAAGAACCGGCCTTGGGAAGTTTCCGCGCTTCTGGCTTCAAAGGGGTTGTTTTGAGAACTGTGGGGGGAGGTTGGGCCTACTGTGATCTGTTACTCTGTTCCTCATGCTTTGCCTTTCATTGGTAACAATGCATATGTACCATCCTGGATTTTGTATTCAGGCTCGTGGACTATAATGAACTAATTCTTCAGTAAAAGCCTTTTGGAAACAATGGACTGTTGTCTAATTGCAGGAGGTAGTCTGGAGTAAGAACGTTATCTAGCCACAAGTCTGACATTTTGTTACCAATCAAATTTTCCAATGCCTAAGCCGGATCAGACGGAATCCAAAGCTGTCCCGGTCAGGGATCCTTTGTTTGACCCGTATGCCTCCCCCGGCTCTCAAGGCTCGGACTCTCAAATACCTGCACCGAGGGAGAATAACTCCTCGGTTACAACGATCTATACCCTTGCTCCAAGCAGGGCTGATACTCAGCCTCAGGCCACAGCTCTCCCACTGCTGTCGCTGCCTACCCCGACACAGTGGGGTGCGAGACCAAGGGAAACGAGGGATAGGAGGGCCAGCGCGATGTTCACGCATTTACAGCTGGATAGTCGGCGTAGCCTGGAATCCATCCCCGAGCAAACCGGTGATCAACCTTGGCTATATTGGAATAGGTCGACCGAACAATCGGAGTGGGACACGTCCCGCCGTGGCACCCTGAGTTGGGATTATGTGGAAGTCGCCCCGTGGTCGGGGCAACAAGAAGTAAGTGAGCACCAGTGGGTGCAACTGCAGAGCAGAACGATAGCCATTGACTCAGGGATTTCGGCAATCACCGGCCTGACAAAAGGAGTTTTAGCCGCGAGGTCCCAAGAGGAGCGAGGAGACGAGACACCCTTGCCTTGGGAGCAAACGCTCACCACGGGATCGAGGACTGAAACTAGGCAAACCTCGCAGACTGCCGGAGCTGCTGAGGGAGAAGAAACTATGGATAGAGTGCAGCTTTTGGAAAACAGACTCATAAATATGGAAGAAAGTGTGGCTAGTGCCGTCCACCTGCTGTCAGTGCTAGTTGCGGGGGACAGCGGTCGTGATCGGCCCGCTGGATTACCAGACATCAGTCAGAGTTTGGCCAACCTTCAAACGCTCCTACCTCGGCCGGGGGGTCCTGTTCAACCCTGGCCGCAGCAGCCACCAGAGACGGGAGATGATGACTCGGTTACCGGAGAAGGACCCGGCCCAGATAACCCGTGTCCAGATGATTCCCATCCTGACCAACCGGTCAGACCAGGTGACGATGGGACCAGTGGAGGGGGTGACGGGCCGCAGCCGGGAGATCCCCGTCCCACCACTCCTACCAACGGCGGGGGAGAACCGCTACAGCCGGCGGCCCCGCTTCTCCCTCCAACCACGACGCAAGCGGACCAGCCGGTAGCCCCTCCACCTACAACGCAAGCGAACCAACCGCCAAGCATACCAGGGACCAACGCCAGGGCCTCGAGGGGATACGGTACCTCTCCAACCCATTTCTCCCCATCCGCTACCATTACGGCCGGCCCCTCATCAGCCGCTGCCTAGAGGGGAACCAGCACCCGTTCGGCCAACGCGACCTATGCCGAGAGGACTCCCCCAGCCGCTTCCGGGAGTGCCTCCACCGCGCCAGCCGCAACCGTACCAGCCGCAACCGCACCCGCAGCAACCTCTACCACAGCTGCCGCCAGCTCCACGACAACCCCCTTTACAACTCGGCCCACTTGATGTCTATCCAATACCGGCACCGGCCCCTCGACAAGACCTTCCAATGGGTTGGGTCAAGTTGGATGCTACGTTCGATGGGGACCCTTCCAAATTGGGATTTTTTCTAGTACAAGTAGTGCAATTTTTTAATCATTGGGGGCATCTTTTCGGAAGTGAAGCTAGTCAAATCGAACATCTGGGGTCACGTCTTCAAAGCAAAGCAGCTGACTGGTATGTAGGACTGTATAACGTGGGGGCCCCTGAGTTAGATACACTCCAAGGGCTGGTAGACGCAATCCGAGCTCAATATGAGGATCCCCTAGAAGAAACCAGAGCCCGAACAGAATTGCAGGCTATCAGGCAAGGCAGCGTGTCGGCTAGAGACTATGCCGCAAAATTCCGACAACTCGCTGCCAAATGCCCAAGGTGTGAGGAATCCACCAAGATTATCATGTTTAAACAGGGTTTAAACCCTAGATTGCTGGACAGAGCTTTAATGCAAGATAATCCTCCTACGCTGTTAGGGTGGATACAATTGACCTGTGAAGTAGAAAACCGTCTGATGGAAGTTCGTTTGGTGGAGCAACACCAACAACCTCCGGGCCAAAGACGCTCCTCCACTCCTGCTCGAGGGAGCCGGGGGGCTGGCTACGCTATCCGTGGAGCGAGAGATGCTAGATGGCAACAAGGATTGTGTTTGCAGTGTGGACAAAGTGGTCATTTTGCAGCGCAATGTCCTTATCGGCCTGTGCAAAGACCTCTGCTCCAACTCAGACGCCCAGCCCCCGCTGCCTACCCGGCGCCACCGCGCCCTACCCCAGCCCCCAGAACGGCAAGAGGTAGGGGAGCGCCAAGAAGAAATCCCCCTGAGAGGGGGCTAGAACTGGAAGAAGTTATGGAATATGATCCAACGGCGATGGCGGGAGGGGAGAATCCAGAAAGCCCCTCCTCGGGAAACGAAATGGATCTGTCATGAAAGGACCCAAACGGCAGATCAAACCTCAGTCAGTTCCGGTTCCGAACCAACCGTATGGGTCCATACTCTTCATACCAGTGACTTTAGTGAATTCTGACAGAAAGATGCACATCCGGGTACAAGCCCTCATTGATTCGGGCTGCTCTAGAGACATTATTGCACCAGCCTTGGTAAACGGACTAGTACTCCCTGTCAAAGAATTAGACATACCGGTCATTTTCGAGCAAATGGATGGCACTAACATGAATCCAGTGACTACAGAAACCATGCCAATCATCACAGGCATGGGGCAACATTGGGAAAAAAGATCTTTCGTTATTAGTGCCACCGCAAAGTACCCCTTGATCCTGGGGAGCCGGTGGTTATGCGATCATAACCCCTACATCAACTGGGCAGAGGGAAGCATCACATTCACCCATGAGTCATGCAAAAGTCATCGGTGGGATCAAAATTGGGGGAAAGATCCGACCACAACCGAACCGGCTCTTCTCTCCCAGGAAGAAATCAACCTAATACCCAAACAATACAGGGCGTACACCCAAGCCTTCACAGAAGAAGAAGCCAACTCGTTACCTCCTCACAGGAGGACAGACTGTGCTGTGGAAATTTTACCTGGCGCCTCGCTGCCCAAAGGCCGCCTATACCCTATGAGTCCCAACGAAAGAGAGGAGCTCCGCAAATTCATCGACCTCAACCTTCAAAGAGGATTTATTCGGCCAGCTAACAGTCCCCATGCAGCGCCAGTACTTTTTGTAAAAAAGAAAGATGGGGGCTTGAGATTATGCACGGACTTTCGAGGTCTTAATGCGGTCTCTTCCAGCAATGCCTACCCTATTCCGCTCATAAGGGATCTACTCAACGTCGTGGCTCAAGGTAAGATCTTTACGAAATTAGATTTGAAAGATGCTTACTTTCACGTTCGTATTCGAGAGGGGGATGAATGGAAAACGGCCTTCAACACATCACTCGGCCAATATGAATACTTAGTTATGCCTTTCGGCCTGGCCGGAGCCCCCTCAGTTTTCATGTCCATGATTAATGAGGTACTGCATGAATTCCTCTATAAAGGTGTAGTGGTGTATCTGGATGATGTGTTAATTTATTCAGAAACTGAAGAGGAACACGTAGAACTGGTAAAGAGAGTCTTAACCACCCTCATGAATAACCAGTTACCTATTAAACTCTCCAAATGTGAATTTCACAAAACGGAACTCACTTACTTGGGCTATTGTATTTCTAGGGAGGGTTTGAAAATGGATCCAAGTAAAATACAAGCAGTACTAAATTGGCAAACTCCCACAACCCGCAAAGAATTACAATCTTTCTTGGGCTTTGCCAACTTCTATAGAGAGTTCATTGCAAATTTCGCCCAAATCACACTTCCCCTAACTGAACTGTTGAAAACAAAAGATAAGGGGGACCAAGCCAAAAAACCAAGTGCAAAACTGGCTTGGACAGCGGAATGCCAAACGGCGTTCGATCACCTTAAAACGCAGTTTGTATCAGAGCCCATTCTACAACACCCCGACGAAAGTCGCCCGTTCATAGTACAGGTCGATGCCAGCGACACGGCAATTGGGGGTGTACTGCTACAGCGGGGGGCGGATGAAAAGCTCAAACCCTGCGCCTTCCTTTCCAGGAAATTTTCAGAATCGGAAAGGAATTGGAATGTATGGGAGAAAGAAGCCTTTGCTGTAAAAGCGGCTCTCACTACCTGGAGACATTGGTTAGAAGGAGCCCGCCATCCGTTCGAAGTCTGGACGGATCATAAAAATTTAGAAGCCCTGCGCAGCCCTTGCAGGCTAAACGCCAAACAACTGAGATGGGCGGAGTTTTTCTCTAAATTTGATTTCACATTGAACTTCCTCCCTGGGAAAACCAACTTCTTGGCGGACGCTCTATCACGCATGCCCCAGCACAAAAGCAAAAGGGAAGAGACAATAGACACAGTCTTTTCACCTACGCAATTAGGGGGCGTGGTGACAACACGCAGCCGCACCACCCATTTTCCCCAACCCGACCAGGGATGGAGAGAAAAATTAAAAGCTGAAGTGGAAAAGGAGGGGGAAGATGTGCCCAAAGACAAACTGCAACAATCCGATCAGGGGGAATGGCTCTGGGAAGATCGCTTCTACAACCCAAAAGCTTAAGGAAAGAAGTGTTACAACGCTGTCACGATGCTCCCACAGCGGGACATTATGGGTACTTAAAAACACTTCATTTGGTACAACGCCAATTTTGGTGGCCGGGCATGCGCAAGGACATTTCACAATATGTAGCGTCTTGCCCCATCTGTCTCAGCGCCAAATCCCGAAAAGGAAAACCTCCGGGACTCCTACAACCCCTAGAAACGCCAAACCGACCGTGGGAAATAATTTCCATGGACTTTATCACAGACTTGCCCCCCTCCAAGGGACACAATTGTATCTTAGTCGTGGTCGATTTATTCTCCAAGCAAGCCCATTTTATACCCTGTACTACAATTCCTTCGGCTAGAAAGCTAGCCGACATCTTTATAAAAAACATTGTAAAAATACATTCTTTTCCATCCAAGGTGATCTCGGATCACGGCGGACAGTTCGTTGCCAACTTCTGGCGGGAGCTTTTACAACTACTGGGTATTGAACAAGGTCTGAGTTCAAGCCATCACCCAGAAACAGACGGACAGTCAGAAAAAACAAATCAGATATTAGAACAATTTCTGCGCTGTTATATTAATTTCCAACAGGATAATTGGTTTGATTTGCTCCCCTTGGCAGAATTCTCGTATAATAACAGCGTGCACGCTTCTACGGGAGAAACTCCCTTCAAAATCGTCTATGGCTTCCACTTCAAGCCCTTCCCATTCGAGGTGTTCCCCCCCCTACTACAGCCTCCAACGACGTCACCGAATGGTGGGGGGAAGCAGCCCAACAGTGGACGCAGATTAAGAAACATCTCATCAAAGCCAAACAGGATTACAAAAAATACGATGACCGCCACCGCGCGGCAGAATGGGAATTACAGCCGGGTGATCTGGTCTACCTTTCCACAAAGAATTTGAAAACAACCCAAACCAGCCGCAAGCTAGCGTTGAAATTTTTAGGACCGTTTCCTGTTCGCAAAGTAATCAACAAAGTGACTGTTGCTCTAAATCTGCCAAAGAATCTTCGTCATGTACATGATACCTTCCATGTAAGTTTGTTGAAAAAAGCCCCTCCTGTTGATCAATGGCACACCCGTGCACCTCCAATCCCCACTCTGATCGATGATCAAACCCACTATGAAGTTCAACAAATACTGGACTCTAAAATACAAAGAAATCAGTTGTTTTATCTCATTAGGTGGAAGGACTTTGACTCTGGGTTTGATGAATGGGTGAACTCTGTACATGTTCATGCCCCTAGATTAGTTAAGGCATTCCACTCCCGCTACCCACAGAAACCTGGGGGGGGAGCATCTTAGGGGGGGCAGAATGTCAGGCCCAGACTACTTTCTGGTGTGCCTTTGCTTAACCGACTCCATTTTTAATCCTTTCAGTGTTTAAGTGCTCTCTTCCAGGTGCCAAGGTTCCCAGGCAGCTATCTCACAGAAACGGATCGTTTTGGCTACCGACGTTCCACCAAGAACCGGCCTTGGGAAGTTTCCGCGCTTCTGGCTTCAAAGGGGTTGTTTTGAGAACTGTGGGGGGAGGTTGGGCCTACTGTGATCTGTTACTCTGTTCCTCATGCTTTGCCTTTCATTGGTAACAATGCATATGTACCATCCTGGATTTTGTATTCAGGCTCGTGGACTATAATGAACTAATTCTTCAGTAAAAGCCTTTTGGAAACAATGGACTGTTGTCTAATTGCAGGAGGTAGTCTGGAGTAAGAACGTTATCTAGCCACAAGTCTGACACTTATTACCGTTGGCATTCTGCACTTTAAATGATTTGAACGAGTTTACGGACATTGAATATTTATTATGGATTTCATGTTTGTATATGAATGGACTCTGTATTTTTGTAATTCTGTATTTATATTGTAAAATCAATTTTGTATTTATTCACCTTGGCACTTTTGCACTTCAAAAATTGATAAACAGAGAAACATACAAATTTATTTTCAGTTGTGGATCCCTGGTCTTGTTGTTCTTCTTAGGTTTACAGAATCAGCAATGCTATCAAATGGCTGTCTATCCTCTGCTTAAAAACCTCCAAAGGAGAGCCAACCACTTCCCAAGGAAGCCTGTTCCACTGAGGGAACGCCCTAACTGTCAGGAAGTTCTTCCTAATGTTTAGCCAAAATCTCTTGATTTAATTTCAACCCGTTGGTTCTAGTCTGACCTTCTGGGGCAATGGAAAACAACTCCACACCATCCTCTATATGACAGCCCTTCAAGTACTTGAAGATGGTTATCATATCATCTCTCATTCGTCTCCTCTCCAAGCTAAACATACTGAGCTCCTTCAACCTTTCTTCATAGGACTTGGTCTCCAGACCTCTCACCATCTTCGTTGCCTTCCTCTGGACTTGTCTATATCCTTCTTTAGTTGTGGTGCCCCAAACTGAACACAGTACTTTAGGTGAGATCTAAACAGAGCAGAGTAGAGCAATACCATCACTTCATATGATCTGGACACTATACTTCTGTTGATAAAGCCCAAAATTGCATTTGTGTTTTTAGTTACCACATCACACTGCTGATTCATGTTCAGTGTATGGTCTACTAAGACCCCTAGATCCTTTTTGCGCATACTACTGCCAAAACAAGTCTCCCCTTATGCATTTGATTTTTCCTATTTAAATGCAGAACTTTGCATTTATTTCTGTTGAAATTCATTTTATTTGTTTTAGCCCAGTTTTCCAGCCTGTCAAGATCATCCTGTATCCTGACTCTGTCGTCTACTCTATTTGCTATCCCTCCCAATTTATCATCTGCAATTTTAATAAGCATTCCCTCTATTCCTTCATCCAAATCATTTATAAAAATGTTGAACAATTGTTGCCAAGTAGGCCCCCTCTCCTGCTCTAAGGCCTGCCATGAACTGTGTTTGAGTTTCCTGCAATACTGTTTCATAACTACTCCAGAGACTGCCTTGCATGTGTACACTCTAGTACACGTGTCAGTTTCCTGCCTGCTTGTTAGTTATCCTGCTGCTGCTATAGACTGTGTCAGTTTCCTGAATCCGTGTTTAAGACAACTACACTAAGGACTCTCTTTCTGGGCAGCCCTGCCCAGGCCTATAACTGGACCTTCCTGTGTGTTTGGACTCCACTACACGTGTGCTTCCTGCCTGCCTTGCCATCTACCACGGGCTGTGCTTGCTCCCTGTTATGGACTGTGTTTTACGTGCTGTTTCCCTGCCTCTATGGAAGCCTACCTCACCCGGGCCCAGGTGCCAGCCGGGGAGACCTCCAGCGAGCCTGACCAGGCACCCCCTGGCCAGTTCCCGCCTGGAGCCTCCTGCGGGCTGGTCACCCAGCTTGCCCTCGCTACCAGGCAGCCTGCTAGCAAGCCCCAGCCATGCCCAGCCGGCAGCCATGTTCTTAGGCAGCCAGAAGACCCAGAGAAGCAGCCTACTGAGAGAAGCCATTCCAGAGAAGTGAGCAGACCACGTCCGCAGCAGCGAGCCTCACCCTGCTCTGCATATCTTAATAGCTGCCCCGGAGAAGAAGCTAAGTGCCAACCATCCCAAGCACTTAGAGAATGCATCTCAAAGCAGCCTCCGCATTCCAGAGCTGGTGACATCAGGACAAGCCCTGTCCGCTGGAACATCCATTCAACACGCCCGGATCTTCCCCTCCCTCCTTTGTCCCCTCGTCCTAAGGTGTCACTGTAGTACAATCAGGATCCTAAAGTGGCCCATCTAAGGCATTCAGAAAGCCATTAAAACCTTTGTTTTAACCTGTGAGAACCACAAGGTACAGCACCAGCACCAGGGTATGTTTTGGGGTATATAAGCCAGCCTCTCAGGCCACATGGCACGCGTCATTCCTATCCCAACCCCCTTGCTGTCTCTCTACTCGTGGTTCTGGTGCTGGCATCGGACCACCTCGCTGCTATATCTCTGCTCTGCTTCAGGATTGTAAGTATACCCAACTTCATTGTGGGGTACCTGCTAATGCGACCGTCTCTATTTTCCTACCTCTATGTTTCCTAGTTCTTGTATGTAACCTTGTATGTGAGTGCAAGTTCAGGTATACGCCACATTACTAATAAAGACACGTTGTATTGTGATTTAGTCTGCCTCTTTATTACGTGAGCTTCTGGAGAAGGGACCTTAGTATAGATGGTTAGATCCACGCTAAATTTAGTTCTGGACTGCCAAGCTAATTCCCCATTCAAAAAGAGCAGTTCCGGTAACACAGAACAGGTCCCAGGACCGATCCCTGAGGCACTCCACTTGTCACTCTTCTCCAAGAAGATGAGGAACCATTAACAAGCTCTCTTTGGGTGTGATCTGTCAACCAGTTACAGATCCACCTAACAGTAACGGGATCCAAACCACATTGTCAACAAGGATATTATGTGGAACCTTATCAAAAGCTTTACTGAAATCAAGATAAGTATGTCTACAGCATTCCCCTGATCCATCAAGGTAGTAACTGTCTCAAAAAAAGAGATAAGGTTAGTCTGACATGACTTGGTCTTGAGAAACCCATGCTGGCTCTTAGTAATCACAGCCATCCTTTCTAAATGTTCAAGGTTTGACTGTTTGATGATTTGTTCTAAAACTTTTCCAGGTATAAACATCAAGCTGACAGGTTGACCTGGATCATCCTTTCCCCCCTTCTTGAAGATAGGGACACCTCCAATCTTCTGGCACCTCACCTGTTCTCCAAGAATTCTCAAAAATTATGGACAGAGGCTCAGAAATTACACCTGCAAGTTCTTTTAGTACCCTTGGATGCAATTCATCTGGCCCTGAGGACTTAGTTTCATTTAAAGAAACTAGGGATCCTAAGCAGCCAACAGCTGAACAGACAGTCCAAGGGGAAACACCCAAATATCATGGGAGCCGTTCCAGCTCTTCCCTGTCTGAGTGTGGAGGAGGTTTTTCACACTTAGTTCTCCAGGTTTGTTTGAATGTCTACCAATTCAGTGGCTATGTACGTAAATGCCAATATATGAAAGCACATTAGCTGCATCTATCTGACTACAGGCAGACAGCACCTAGCACCTAGATAAGAGGGCAAGTGTGGCAGTTGCCTCTATTTGCTCCAGCCTGTAGTGCTACATATATAAGTTATGCTCCTTCTGGCAGAGTTAAGGCAGGCGGCAACCAGAGTCAGGGCTTTTGCAGTGGTATGACCTTGCTGCTGGAGTTCCCTCACCCGCCAAGGTCAAGATGTTTTTTTTTTAATTCAGGATTTTAACTGACAGGTTCCATCTTTTAAATCTGTTTTTATGGTTGGCTTCTAGACTAAGTAGTGTTTTGAGGCTGCTGAGTGGTGTTTTCTATGCTGCTGGCTTGTTTTATAGCTTGGTTTAACAGTAAAACTTCTTACGTTTTTATCATTTTCTTAAACTGTTTTTCTCTTTGTGAATTGCCTTTCACAGGTCTTCGGAGAAATGGGATATATATATTCTAAAGAAATAAATATCAGCACAGTCCTCTTGCAAGAGCTATGAGTAACTCTGCTGATTAGTAAACATCTCTGACACTTGCATATGTGCTTGTGAGGCCCCGCCCCACCCCCAACCGCGCCCTCCTTGTGCTCCGCCGTCCCTCCCTCCACCTCCAGGGGGAGGGGTGAGTTCCCTCTGCCTCAGACTGGGCCGGGACCGTGGCTGCACCAGCGGCCTCTGTCTCCAGCCAGCTGTCTCCGAGAACTTCTCCCTCTCTCTGAGCCACTTCTCAGTCAGCTACTCCTCCTCGGCGTCATCGGGACCTCCCCCTTTTTAGCGGCTCTCCTCCCACCCCTGGACCCATCACCAATCCCTGTGTGTGCTACCTCCACCCTCTGCTCTCCCCCGGCTTTCCCCTGCTCCCAGTGGTCACCGTGCCCGTCCATCATCCTCCCCCTTCCCTTCTTCCTTGTCTCGCCAGCTGTCTCCCCTTCCCCGCTGATGGCCCGTCGGTGCTGACCGCGCGCCAACCCCTGCCCGAGGCTCACACCGGTGAGCCCTCCCAGGAGCCGTCCAGCCAGTCAGGGGATGGTGTGGCTGGCTCTCCGTCCCGCCCCCTCGCCCCGCTCCCTGCCGGGCCCGCCCCTGCACCCCCACCCTGGGTGGCGCGGATGGCCGCGTCGGCGTTCCCCGGGCCGCGGCCCTGCCCCTCGCCGGGGCGGCTTCCGTCGGCACGGCAGCCGTCCGCGCCGGCTCATGCGGCTCCATTGGCAGCGGTGGCGCGGGTGGGGGCTTCACCGTTCCGGCCCGGCTCGCCATTCACCCCGCCCGTACTCCCCGCAGGTAGGGGTTCCCCAGGGGGTGTTGGGGGGATGCGGGGGTGCAGGAGTGGGGGGGAAGTTCTGCGGGTGGGGGGGGGAGCTCTGCGGGCAGCGGGGAGGCTGGCATACGTGCCCAGTCTGGGGCAGGAGGGGCCTGCTCCGGACAGTGCTGAGTCCTCTGTCTTATCCTTTCCTCTAATCTCCTTGAACTCTAAGACAGACAGCTAAACTCAGAATAATAGACAGCTCAGAATGTTTTCTAATATTACCAAATGCCATCCATTTCTAACTTGATGTAATATCTATGCCACATATGAAGGTTATTTGAGTCAAGTTGCTGAATTAGTTATTCTCTGATTGTATATATCTATTGTACTGCAACGTATCTCCACAGAATCCAAGAAGTGTTGGGAAAATTCCCAAATGCTCCTGTTCTGAATTAGTTTTAAGGCTCCACTGATTGCCTTACACTAGCTATACCTCATTGCTGCAACTCAAAGGTACAAAAGATACATGCTAACTTTGGGAAGTTGTATAGGAAAACTGTGGATAACACTTGGAAAGTCAGTGCCAGTATATGGGATCCCTGGAAAAACTGTCTCTGTAGAACACCTGGCTCCTAAAGGGGCAGAAACCCAGTTGTCACCCTTCAATTAATCTTATTTTGTATCCTACTCTTTTCCTAATGTATTCAACATATATGGCTGTCCATTTTACCCTCACAACAATCCTGTGAGGCGTGTTAGTCCAGGAATGCAGCTGGGCCCAAAGCCATCCAAAGAGAGTGAGAGCTAAGCATAAATTTGAAACTGAGTCTCCCCAGCCCTGACTCTCCCCTGCCTGCCACAATACACACCTCTTGACTACTTTTGTTTTATTTCCCAGCTAAGACAAACTTGGATTCTCTTCAGTTCCGCTTGAAATCAACTGGAAGGCTGCATTCTTTCATTCTTTAATGGTGCAAATTAACTTGTATTTTCCAAAAGCTCAGTGCAGATGCCTAAGGGAAAAAGAAGAGAGAAGGGCAGACTTTTAAGGCTATCTTAAATCAAAACACCAGGCGGCAGCAAAGGGCTGTCTAACTGCCTGAACCCTGTTGCAGAGATGCTAACAAATAAATACCAGTAAACACATAGTCCATGCATTCACTTGAAATATATTGAAGGCTGACTACCTATTATTCTTCACAGTTTAAAAATTATTTGGAAAGTAAAATGCTTCTGCTGTAAAATCCACTTGTCCATTCTTATTACAGATATCAGGTTATGGCTACAATAATTACCAAATGTTATAATAAAGTTACATGCAATTATTGATTCTGAGGGGTAGCTATATTAGTCCATTGTTGCAAAACAAAACAGAAATCCGGTCTACTGAACCATTGATAGTGGATCATTTGACACTTTATCATTGTCGTTGAAGTAATACACCAAATTTTAAAACAAATAAGCAGCATATTTAAAACAAATAAGCAGAGGTGCTTAAATTTCATTCAAGTCATCACATTTAAATGCAAGCCTTTTCCAGTACCCACTTCTCTTCAGGAACCAGTAATGTTACTTGAGCATTCTCTTAGAGTCATTAGATGCTAGCTCCACTGATTAGAATATTTCCCCATCCCCCCATAAGTACATTACCCCCCAGTGCCCATGAATGCTAGACAGAGAGCAGAAACGTCATTCTCCCGTTGTGACTATGAAAGGCAGTTGTCAGTTCAGTGTCTATCAAATTTTAAATGAAGCGCATATCTCATGTAAGATGCATTTTAGGGGGAGAGGGTTATTTGGGGGTTTCATTGTGTTTTGTATGTTTTACATTGTGATTTCTAAGCCATGAGGAAAGGAGGGGTATAAATGTTTTCTCAGTCCTGCTTTCATAGCCTGAAGAGAAATGGGCACTGAATGACACTGAGAAGACTTCACACATGGAGCGCAGGAGCCCAATACCTGCACCCAAGGTGCAACTGCCTAAACATGGCCATAACCAGGGTGAGGCCAATGAATGCACTGTCCCAACTGGTTCATTCTACTAGAAAGTTTTAATTTGTGACTGGAATGCTTCTAATTTAAGTCTCAAAAGCCTTTTAAAAAACAACAACACAGGAACGCTTCTGGTTTAAAGTGAACAGCAATGACAGGTAACCACAACATTGGCAGGGTTGTTCAGCTGCTTCCCTCTGCTTTGGGGTGGATTTTTCAAGATTACTATCTCCATGCTCAAGCAGTCTGAAATTGCTATTATGAATAAAAATGGCATGGTGCTTAGAGGGGGAAACGTAAGCATGTTATTTGGAAGGCATTCATTACAAGTGGGTCAAAGCTTAAAGCTTCAGCTTCCAAATTTGTGACACTGACAATTAATTCAATAGATGTTTTTTAACTATGAAGAAATCACTTATTTTCCATTCATTTCTTTGAAACCTCACCGGAAATTGTGGCAATGCTGCCTAGCCAGGAATACTGGCTAAAGCTCTGGTCCTGAAGTACTTTTGCCGAAGGGGGGGGGGGCGCTATTGTCTCTGCATCCAAAATAATTCCAAGAGATCTGGAGACAGTAAAACTGCTGTGTTACAAAGCCCAGAGGAGATTTCAGTGAGAAACCTCCAGGCTATGTGAAAAACAAACCTAGTCATATCCTCCTCATGTTCATAATGACACCTATATAATGATACCTTTACAAAGGCATGCACAGCAAAAAAAAAAATTAAGAGAATATATTTCATATTGCCTTATTTCAGTTCTGACTTTGTGTGTGCTCCCCTCAGCCATTCAGCAATGCCCTGGTCTTGTGAAACCGGAATCCCACTTCTGAAATTCCTAATCAAGCAGTTCTTAATTAATCAGTTCCTAATGAAACTGTTATATTATCTCAAGGAGCGCAAAAGCATTATGCAAAAGGCAAATCAGTAAGCTTCTTTCAGTGCAATCCTGAAGCAGGGGTCCGAAGGCACCCTGGGAGCTGACTAGGAGTTATGTTGGCATATCTTGGACTTAACGCCCACATAACCCCCATGACAACGGCTCAGGGGCCCAGCACCACTCTGCCCAGGTCCCCCGCTAGCTCCCAGCCATGGCAGCTGGGCATGGGCATAACTGGGGCATGTCCCTACACTGGTGAGCCAGAAGGCAGGCCAGGGGCAGGGTATAAGTTAGTCGGCTCCCTCCCTAAGCTATTCCAGTTACAGCAGTGGCAGAAAGTTACACCACAAAAAATGATGACATAGCCCATAGGTGCCCATTGTGTGGAAAAAGTTGATCCTCCCCCCATGCCTGGCCCCACCCAAGTGGCCCAGTGGAGCACAGGATGCTGACTACTGCAGAGACCAATCTGCTTACGCCCCTGAAGAAGCTGATCCCCCTCCCCCATGGCCAATCAGCTCCCCAGGCACCCTACATAACCTCTGGCCAGGGCACCCATGGCCCAAGATAAGTGGAGAGATGGTTGGAGGCTCTGTTCCAGTGCCCCCTGCCATGGGGACTAGTGTGAGGCAAGAGCGGGTGCTCACAGTAGCTGGGCAAGAGTGTGCAAGGGGAACTTTGTGAGATTCAGGATGTGCCTTGTACTCACATGTGGGAGGAGAGCCACATCCACGATGTCTCACTGACAACTATCACCCAAGTTCCCTTGCAGGTTGTCAATTTCCTGAGCCCTGGCCCAAGGAGGAATGAAAGTGCACCAACAGGTAAGAAGAGCCTAGGGAGGTGACTGCCCCAGCTTGCTTGTTTATGCTAGCTTCCCCTCCTCCATCCCCGTCCCCAATGCTGGCATCGACAGTTGAGGCTCACCAGAAGGTCATGGCCCCTGCCCATGAGCCAGCATGGCCCATGTCTGCCACAGAGGCAGTCACCTCTAGGGAGCCATGTTCAACACAGTTGTTTCAGGGGCTTCTAGAAGCCAATGTTGGGGATCTGTTTAGACTCCCTGAGCTGGGCTGTCCCTCAGGCAGAGGAGAGAGCACTCCTGTGGAGGGAGTGACTGAGTACTTGTTCTCATAACTCCCCTGTGATGGCAGGCACATAAACCCATGACTGTCTTCCTCACAGGATCACAGCTCCAAGCAGCCACACCACAGTAAAACATCCAGATGCAGATGAGGAGTACTTTCTTGCCAGAGGGGCATCCATAAACTAGTTGCTGGCAGCACCTGTGGCGATGGAGCCATTGCTGACCCTGGCCATGGATACTACCCCAGGACATGGCAGACCTGTCCGTGACCTGCTCAAGGCCTGGCCTCTCACCACATGTTCTATTTCCCTTTCAGGTAGGTCGCATCCTGTCAGGAAGGCCAGGGAACGTGGCTGTTCTAGCCCTCAGTGATCTTTCCTGGCTGCTATCCAAACCCTACCCATGGAGATGTTCCCTGGGCAGCCTGCAACTCAATCCCACTCTTGAGAAGGCAGGATGAGAAACAGCTCTTATGGCTCTGACTCCTGCTGAACAGGCACAGCTCCCATCCTGGCTGAGGGAAGTTGGCAACATGCAACTAGACATTGCTGTTGACAGTTCAATAAAGTCTGTGTCGAACAACTAGTCCCTCCTTGACTCATAGACTGGCCATGTCTGACAGCAGCTCCCCCATTCCCCCACTCCCTCTGGGGCAGCCCCATAGTACATCCCTAGGGATGGTCCCTGGCCCTGAAAGCAGCAGCCCCAAGGATCCATCAGAAACCTCTGCCCCATTGGGTGGCTTGGCTCTCAAACAGAAGGGAGCACATGGATCCCATGGAGGCTGCGACCGCACGCTGCTCCTTTCCTGCCCAGCCACCCCTCACATGGCAGCATGGCAAATGGGGTGGGATGCAGAGTCCTGCCCATGAGTGGGGGGATGACCATCAGCCCCCCACAGTGCTGCTGGGATCTGAGGTGACAGACAGATGACCATGGCAGCCAGGGAGGCAAGGACAATCTGCAGGAGGGCAGTCTAGTCCACACACTGCATGCACGTGTCCGCATGAGGGAGTTTCCCACCCCCAGGGGTTATTTCTCTTCACCAGTGAAAGTGGGGGGTCTATACAGGTGGCTGCCCATCATTCCCTCATTCCAACTGGGGCCATTAACTTAGAGAATACTGAAGAAAAAAACAGGTGGAGAGGGTCGTCACCCCATGGATCTGAGATCTGACCCCATGCATCTGATGAAGAGAGCTGTGGTTCTCAAAAGCTTATGCTACTAAGTTGGTTAGTCTTAAAGGTGCCACTGGACTCTTTACTATTTTGCAACTACAGGCTAACATGGCTAACTCCTTTGGATCTACCCCATGAATTGGTGTTTTCTTGTGGAACACCAGTGCAGTGAGGAGGGAGCACACTCGTGGTGGTGCAAGCACACACCAACTCTCTAGCTGTACTCTCAGGGTTAACAGTCTTAATCAGACCAGACCAGGCAGCCCAAAGGCCACCTGAGCTGAATGAGCCACCCACTCGTGACCTCCCAGCCCACCACCTCCGGGGGTCTTTTGGGTCGTGGCAAGTGGCCCTTCCATCGCAGTGTGGGGACTCTCACCAGCAGCTGTGGGGGCCATGGGGTGGCCATGGCAGCCACTGGAACAAGGTTCCTGTGAGCACCTCTCCGGCAGGGCACAACTGAGAGTGGTTCTCACTAGGATGGCCTAGAGAGATCTGTATAGAGAGATCTATTGAGGTGATAGGGGGTGGGGCACTGGCCACGCCCCTTGTATCCACATGGGTGCAGATGGGCAGGGGAGGCCAGCTCTGTCTGGCAAAGTGGCCTGGGAGATGGCCTCCAGCTGCACAGGGAGTCCAGTGACCTAGGCCCCATTGAGTGGCTTGGCACCCTCGGTAGTGCTGGGGGGCTGGAGGCATGGGATTGTGTAATCAATGATATGGGCCAAGTCTGCAGTCCACAGCCACAGGGGAGGGGGAGGGATGCAACTGGGCTGCTCCACAACAGCCCTCCAGGCAGGTCCCTCCCCTGTGGTGGGGGCAGTTGCTGCATGCCCCCTTGCTGTGAGCTGCACCTTCAAGGGGGGGTTGGATGCCCCCCACCTGTCACTTGGCTGGGCAGCTCCCCTCACATGTATGCCTCCATGCAGGTTCCATGACTGTGAGGGCATGTGGTTGCCAGCTTCCTGCTCTCTGGTGGGGGAAAGGGGCTGTCAACAAGCAGTAGGGATAATGGCCTGTCCATCGTCTGCACTTGTGCTTGCCAACAGGGCATCTGCCATGGGGGTGGCACAGCCATTGGGGGATGCTGACGGGGTTGTCAGGGGAAGGGCAGGGTGTGCGCTCCCGACTGCAGCCTTGCCGCACCTTGCCAGGCTTGGATGCTAATCTAGCTCTCCCACAAAAGTCCTTAGGGAGTGGATGAGAGGCACCACAAGTATGCGCACACAGGGGTGCTGGTGGCATGGCAGGCATCAGCATTGCACTCCTTGTAACTTTTATATTATTAATTGACATATTTATTTATTTAAAACATCTGTTATTTGCCTTTCTGCCATGCAGGAACTCAAAATAGCTTATGATATAATATAAAAATATTATCTGTTTTTGTTTTGTTTTTTACTCTTTTATACCTAGTCTGTGACTCTGTTGGTATCAAAAGTTCAAGTAGGACTATAGTCTTGGTGAAATTATCACATTTCACCCACATCTAATCCTGCAGACAAAATCCATAAATTTGAAACTATCCTTTTCGATTCCAAACATTTTTTCCTTCACATGAGCTCTGAATTACATTGGGTTGCTAATAAATTCTGTTGACAGCATTACTATTGCATAGAAGAGGCATTCCCTGAAGGCTGTGGTGTGGCTTTCTGAAGAAAAGTTGTTTTGTATTCATGTTCTGGAGGCCATTCAAAATGAAACTTTCCCTTGATTTATGGCAGAATCCAGCAGGAAGCATTGCACCACATTCACTTAGAGCTAGACTGTCCGATTGAGTTCTTAGGCCTAGAAATGGCAGTCAAGGCCCTCCTCCTCTAAAAACAACCTTTGAAAGCTTATCTTGGGAAAAGAGCAGCTGAGAGAATGAGATGGGCAGTCAGTAATAGTGAGAAGGCATCACTGTAGCATTGGCCCAAGTGATTCTTATTAGCATGATGCTTTTCTATACCTTTTTAGCCTTTTCCCTGCACCACCATGGTAACGAGGGCTGCAACTCAAACAACAATTTATTAAATAAGTCTGAGAGGATGGGCCATAAATCCAATGCAACAGCCCTGTTAGGTTCCAGTTGCATTCATGGCAAGGTTACATCACAGGATTGAGGATGACAGATGTGCATGGGCTAGTGCTCGGCACCAAATATTCTCCCTTTTCTCTTGCTTTTTAGAAGTTCAAACAATAGAGCTAAAAGGTCATGTATCTGTGAGATAATCGTAAACGACATGTCATTATTACATACTGTGCATTTATTATCTCCTACTACAGCCATGTCAGAGGCGGCTGCAGAGGGCTAGATAATTGGGTTCCTTCATGCAGATGGTTTATTATCAGTGTCTTCCAGGAGGAGGTTTAAGACAGTTAGTGCTGCTGTTTGCCAGTTAAAGATTAGAGACCCCAGAGAATAATTAACAATCCCCAAACCCAGTCTTTCTGCAGGATTCTTATGCCTTCTCTCCCTCCATTGCTTTTTAATCTATTCATTCTAGCAGGTGTAATAAAGTGATAAGGAGAGGCTCAGGGGATGTTTGTTTGAGTGCTTTTGAGTATACAAACCAGCAAAGGAGGACATTTTATTGCTGCCTTTCCTTCACATGAACAGAGATGGGGGAAACTTGCACATACACAAATACAGAGAGCTGCAGCTACTGTCCAAATTCATGCCCAGCTATCACCTGAGTATTGAGAGACTTGCCTGCTTCCATGGCAATGAACATTTAGTGTTTTACATATCTCCAGAACAGAGGCTTCCTTCCAATGTAGCAACCACACACAAATATACCTCTGGGATCTCTGTTGTTTTAGATAAAACAGTTTAAACTTAATTTTCCATTCTCTGTAGCCTTTCCAGAAATATTTGGGACTTTACCACTTGCTGGATGAATGGCCTTGTTGCGCCAACTATCTACTGACTGTACATGTTTTGCCTCTCTGGATCATTCTGAGATAAGCCATTCTTTTCAACCTGAGTCCCAGGACAGAACCAGCCAGCAAATCCTTCCTACCACCTCCCAATCTGCTTCTGCATAAAACAGAATGAGGTACTGAAGATAATGCCAGATCTGGATCTGGATTATATACATTTATTTGGACGTGAAATGGACTGGAAACAGAACAGTTAATTTGAATTCACATGCTTTGCATGTGATTATTTTCTGAAGCTTAATGTGGTATGACACAGTTCATATTGTGAAGTAGGATATTTTGATTCTTGATTTAGTTTATAGCTCTTACAACTGGGAGACAAAATAAATTTGTGCCACCTGAATTTCAAGGGTTTAGGCTGCTGTTTCCTTAAGGAAATACAAATTAGAATTTAATACATGGGGCCAGGCTGTCATCACACTGGCATCTCTTCCATTAAATTTACAGCATATAGCGTCCTACCTGTTATCGGCACAGTAACATTTCTTTGGGTCACCTAACGGCTCTTCGCGCCACCAGCTGTCCACACCGAAGCACTCTGTTCTGTTCTCTCTAACCGCGCAGAAGCAGCTCTTCCCCCCTTTTTTTTGTATTATTCTGGCGTTTAATTCCACTATAATGGAATAACAGCATATAAACATTCCGTTAGAGCAAAACATTATGACCCTTTTGTCTTTCCAACTTTGAAATTATATAAATAGCTCTTTGCCCGCAGAAAACTCCCTGTCTGATGTGATCCCCATCGCTGAAGACTCTGCCATGGCGATTGAGTCATTTTTACTTCAGCAGAAAGTTTGCATTGTGTTATGTCGTTATGGCGTTATAAGGACATAATAAAATTTAAAAAGGGGGAGTCGCAGGAAGAAATGGATTCTGGGATTGAAGGGAGGGCATAGGGCGTTGCGAGGCGAAATACATCGATGTGAGGCATTCACACTGAGGCACAATATAGCGCGACTATCAAGCACAAAGCAGAAGAGAGAAAATCGCTACAGTGTTGGAATAAGGTGGGTGTTTGCCGGGAAATAGCGCCATTTTAGCGCTAAATAAAAGCCCGTGTGACGACGGCCTCTGTCAAATTGCAAGTCAAAGTAAAAAATGATTTAGCACTCTATAGAAAGAACCTCTGACCAAATGTTTCTTGCTGTGGTTGCAGAAAGATATCTAAAGGTGATAAATCAATACATTTGTTTTTTTGAAGTAAGTGGGATTATTTCTTAAAAGGCAGAGGAGCTTGGTGTTCCAGATTGTAAACAATCTTTTTAAATGCTGCTCAGCCTGAAGTCTGCATGATTTGTTCCTGCTACTGTCAGGAATATGTTTATATTTAGGTTTTGAAGGATCACATTTTAACAAACAGTTCATGACTCTACATTGTATATTTGTAGGATTATGGAATACCTTCCACAATACCTCTTAGAATATTATCTTTATGAGGATATACAGTAAAAGTACTTTCTCCGCTTCATAACTCACCCCAGGTCTTGAACCACTCAAAAAATGCTTATTTTGCTTCTATCTGGAAGAGATTTTAAAAATGTCACTGAAATGTTAGGTCAGTTCACCATAGTAGAAGTCAAAGTATGTCAGGAATTTGCATCACAAAATTCTGATTGTGTTTTATAGTGATGATACTCACAGGTTGTACATTTGTCACAATGACTATACAGCTGAAATAGTCAGTTTTAGTTTTGGTTTTTCATAACAATTTTACTATCTTACAATGAAAGGTCTTACCATTCCACATTTCCAAATCCTTGAATAATACATGGGACAATGTCTTTCTTCCCAGTTATCACATAATGCAACATTGCAAATGTGTTCCTTTTGTGCTCCTAGGGTGTTGTTTTCTTGCTGCACTAGAAGGAACAGTGTTTTGATCAGGCCAAACAAATCCTGTAATTATATATGAAAAGGCAGGTACACTAGACAGAGAGATGGGAATAGAGACCAGCAGTAGTAACAGGTTTTTGCCAAAGCTAGATGAATGCCTGTCCCTGGTTCTTTGCACTCAAGAAGGGTACTTCAAGTGCCAAGGCAAGCTGCCACTGACATGCAGTTGATCTTAGAAGAAACCCATGCCTTTATCTTGCTCTTTATTCCTGTGAACACCATTTGCAAAATATTCCCTCCCAAAATAACATGGAAGGGAAATAGTATAGTAACTCCAGGAAACTACCAGTATTTATCTGTGTGTTCGGCTCTATGCTTGTTTTCAAATTTTCTGTTACCATACCCTATTGTATCTGTTCACCGAATGTCCTAACTAGAGATGGGCATGATCCAAAAAAAAAACCCAATTAAGCTGTTCATGGATCCAGGCTGCTGCTGAATGCAGGCCACCGATTCTAACCGATCGAGTCCCATTTCCGATCCGGAATCCGGAAGGCCAAAGCGGGAGGGCGCCCTACTGTTTCCAGCGATATAGGAACGGTGGTTGGTGGCAGCGGCCACCAGGCCCGGCGGGCAGGGGGAGGCGGCGATGAGCCGCCTCCCTTCAGGGAGGGAGGGTACATTCACACACACACACACACTTAGAGTAGAGGGGGGGAGTTTTTAACTCGACAACAAGCCGCCTCCCCTCAGGGAGGGGACATTCCCAGGGCCAGATCTACGGTTGCCAGCACCCAGGGCAACCGTAGTCAGGCTCTTGTGCGCATGCGCATGCTCCTGGGTTGCCCCCCCCTGCCCACGCAGCAAGCCGGCTGTCCCGGTGCGCTGTGGAGCTGGCGGCAGCGTGCATGGCTCGGTGGCTGCCCACGCCGTTCACCTGCCCCGCAAGACAAGGGGCGGCCGGCTTGCCCACGCGCCCCTTGTCCTGGGGAAAGGCGAACGGCGCAGGCAGCCTCCCAGCCTCCCACGCTGCCTTTTGCCTTTCCCCAGGACAAGGGGCAGCTGGCTTGCCCATGCGCCCCTTGTCCTGGGGAAAAACGAACGGTGCGGGCGGCCTCCCGGCCTCCCGCGCTGCCTTTTGCCTTTCCTTTGTGC
The DNA here is from genome assembly GCF_028583425.1 of Eublepharis macularius. Classification (NCBI taxonomy): domain Eukaryota; kingdom Metazoa; phylum Chordata; class Lepidosauria; order Squamata; family Eublepharidae; genus Eublepharis; species Eublepharis macularius. Next base: position 94,205,258 of record NC_072794.1, on the reverse strand, counting down.
CCATGGCTTCAGAACAGCCCCTTCCCCCTCCCTGCCCTGGGTTGCTGCTCCGTGGTTGGAAGGAAGCGTGCTAATCAAGGAAAGCTGGGCTTCCATTCGTGTTTCGAGGGCGACAGAAGGAGGGCAAACACAGCTCATTCCCCTGGCTCCGTTGCCCCAGGAATAAATTACTGGCGCAAGAGTGTCTGCAATTCCGAACAGAAACCGATATATCCAATCAAGTCCCGAACAAGCAAACCCCCGACTGCTGGATCAGTTGCCATGGACGGAACCGATTAGCTGAGTCACGATGGCGCAAACGCCAAAATCGGGGGGGGGGGGTTGAAATCATAATTCAGATCGTGCCCATGTCTAGTCCTAACTGCACATCATATTGCATTTTGCTCTGTGAATCTCCTAGCTGTTGATTATATTATATTCATTTGCACTATATATTGTATTAATTTGCACTCAGTGAGAAAGGGAGACTGATAACGATTATTATTATTATTATTTCTGTTTTTAACAGCACCATAGTTGAGCAGCATGCAACCTTCAGTAAGTGAGTGAGAAAGATATTAAAAATTACATTTCTGAGAATCATGTGTCTATTAAATGCACAGAGAAACAGCATGATGATCTATATCTATAAAATAATTGTCAAACGCAATATACAGAACTTACATATCACCTCACATGCCCTCAAACAGTTTCGGAAGAATCACTTCTCACATACATAAGTGAATCATTAATTGCTGCAAAATGTGCATGCAAGTATGTACAAGCCAAGATCTGAGTGATATAAAATACAGGTAGGTCTCACAACAGAAGGTACATGCAGTTACAAGAAAGAACAAGAAACCAATGTCACTGACTTCAGTCTCTTCCCATTCTCTTTGGAAATCCAGCTCTTTCTGAAATCCCAGATGTTTATTTACTTCATTTATACCCTTCCTTTCTTCCCAGGGAACCCAAAGCAGCTTACATTGTTCTTCTCTCAATTTTTATCCTCTTAACAAACCTGTGAAGTAGGTTAGGCTGAGAGATGGCCCATGGTCGTGCAGCAAGCTTCTGTGGCAGAGCAGAGATTTGAACCATGGGCTCACAGATCCTAGTCCAGCAGTGTAACCAGTATATTGTACTGGTTCTCTAAATATATATTCATCAACTTGTATATATGTCTGTCTGCCTGCCTTGCCTGTCTGCCTGCTTGCCTGAATCTCCACTTTGGATACTCTTATGATCACACAGGTGCTGTTTTCTGGAAAGCCCAGTAGCTGGATCTCAGGCAAGAATGGAATGGAATGGAATCTCCACTGTTCCCAATTATCCAAAAGGATGTTGTGGCAGATGCTGAAGTGACAGAGGCTTAAACTCATGGTTCCTGGGCCCACGCAGTCTGCCTTGCTGTCCTACTGACTTATATGTGATCAATCCATTCAGTTTGCCTGTTCTCAGATTTTCAGTGCAACCCTCAATGTCAGTTTACTTCAGTGGGCTTAAGAAGGGTGTGTGTCTGTTTAGAATTACATTGTTAATTCGGCAGTTTTTTTCAATGTTATATGATTCGCCGACACTATTGTTATTTTGGGCATACATCTAGCCTGTAGAGGACAGCACTTCCACTCTTTTAAAAATGCTAGATGCTGTAGTTAGAGTAGCACAATATTCTTCATTTTTCCATAGTTTTGGTCTCCTTCCACTCTGAATCAGTTTAATCGAATTGCAAAAAAGCTCTAGAGATGTGACACACTGGCATTTTCTATCCTCATAGACTGACAGGACAATTCATTTGACTGAGGAGTTGAAATGCTGGATGTGTATATGCAGAGGCGACCTTGCCTTTGCTACCCACAACCCCATCATTCTACCTAGCTCCTCTACCAGTCCTAGAACCAGCTGTATTGCATACAGAGGAGGAAACATTAGGCAACTTCTGCTTAAGCATCTGTGCATGGTAAGGTGGCAATGGCTACCCTGAGTGAGGTGCTATTGTAAGAAAACTGATTATCTCTTCTATTGCCTCTTTCCAGTGAGAGAAGTTTTTTGGCTCAACTGCATTAGCTACTGGCCAGCTTACAGATAAAAAGGCAACATTCAGCCTGATTCAATTAGTAGCCACAATGTACTCATCTTGCTCACGTTTGAATCACATGTCTGTCAAGAAGGGCAAGGTTTATTTTTTACACACACCTAACACCTGCAGACTTCTGTGCAGCAAAATGCTTACTGAGTGGAAAAGCAAGGTAAATCATCTAATTTAAATAATGTTCAACCATTACTTCAAATAACTGTGAAGTAAATAGACCACGCTGCCTTAATTTGTCATCTCTGAACTTCCACTGGAGAAAGTTTAGGATTGACAGGTAACTGTTAGAGGATCTATTCTGAAATATTCTCTTGGTTCATAATTAGAACTGAATTAAATGCCGTACACGGAGCCCATTGGCCCATGTGCCTCAATCTTACCTACTCTGGCTAATAGTGGCTCTCCAGAGTCTCAGGTAAAGAAGGATTCCTCCCAACACCTCCTATCCTTAAACTGGAGATACCCACCGAGGGCACCAGAGGTGGAAAGGCACCCAGTCAAGCTCTGACACCACCCTGCCCACCTACCCATAGCATTGGGGCCTTCTATAGCAAGCAGCAGCCTCTGACAGCACCCCCCCCCATCCCCAGCAAACAGTCTACAGCAAGTCTGCTCTTTCCCTCCCTCCTTGTGATGGGGGAGGGGATGGAACGACTTCCTCCTTCCCTCCCCCTCTTTGTTGGGGAGAGTGGGGTTATAGGCAGGCCAGGGGGCAAGGCCCTTTTCCAGGGCTACTTTTACTTCCCAAACATCCCTGTAGGGAGGAGTAGCACTCAACAAGCCACAGCTTAGCTAGGAATGCTAGGTCTCCCACTATAGAGGAAGACTTCCCAATGTCCCACCCTTTTGTTTAGCAGTGTATCAGGCACCAGTGGGAGGAAATGGAAGGGGGGATAGAGCATGTGCCAGCATTGCACTGGCATGCTGATGTCAGTTATGGTAAAAGCGGAAAGTGACACCATGGATACTCTAGAATTTACCATATAAAGCATGGATACTCTAGAATTTTACCATAGAGTTTTTGTGACTCCTAGAGCATCTAATGATGGTTTTACCTGGAAGTGACATCAGCACACCATTGCAATACTGGAATGCCAGCCCCTAGTCCCCCCAATTGCTCCTGGAGGTTGCCATCTGCAGTTTGCAATAATAGCTGGCTAATGGGTATCTACCTGCTGGGGTCTATCTTTTGTAGTGCCTGGCATTATAATATCTGTCATGGGAATAGTCTGCTACCTGTTTCTTACTGAACATCCAAACAACATAAGCTGTACTAGTACACCGACCAATAATCAAATAGATTCAAAATTTTGAAACCAAAATTAATCACTAAGGAAACAAGCACATCTCAGGATCCAGATATGTACTGTCTACTATCAGACAGTAAGAACTGTATAAAGTCACTCAGTCAGAACAGTGGTTTCTGTGAGGGTTATGAAAATGGACACTCTGGTACATGCTTCACCTAGGGTTGTAGAATTCTCATTGTGCCTGTTATTTGCCAATCTGGGCGACTTTCCTTTTATGGGTTCCACTGTATATCACAAATGTAGATAACCTTAAACACTAAAGAAACAGCTGAAATTGCAGTTTAGTTTGCAATTTATGCAGTTGGTGGCAGCTGTGTGATACAAATAGCACACCCACAACAAGTTGTTCCCACAACAACACAACATCAATATCTTACTCTACTGTAGTAGTTTGTGAAGAAATTTAGAAAAATTCCTGTTAGAAATAGCCACTAGACGGAAGAATGAAGAGGCACAGGGAGACACTCAGGCACCAGAAATGGCTGGTGAGGAGAATCCTAGTCAGGAGTTGAAAAAAATGAGAATGAAGGTTGAACTGGCAAGAATAGAGGCAGAAAAGGAAACAGAAAACATTAGGATGGAAACAGAAAAGGCTAGGATTAAGGCAGAGAAAGAGCAACAAATACAGTTAGCCAAAATTCAGGGAGAAAAAGAAATTGCTGAGATGGCACAACAAGAGGGAAAGAGAGAGAAGCTGACAGAGAACATGAGCAAGTGATGTTTGCTTTAAAGATGCAAGAAATACAGTTGTGGACAGAACTACTAATTCCACATAGAAGTGAGGGAATCTCCTCAGTAGAACAAAAGAAATTTCCCCGTTATCAAAAGGGAGATGATGTGGAAGCATTTTTATTTCGTTTTGAAAGAACATGCAAAGATTTACAAATTCCTGATGATGCTAGAATGCTGTACTTATGCCCACAAATCTGTAGCGGGCTAAGTGAAATCTATGCAGAAATGATGGCTGAAGAAACCTCAGATTATCAGCTGTTTAAAGAAAGGGTCAGAGTTCGTCTTGGCCTGACAGCAGAGCAAAGCAGAAAGGCATTTAGAGAGATCAGGAGAGACTAATTTCCAACCAAGCTAAAACACCTTCCCAAGTGAGGGTGATGTTAGTAGGGATGGATTCAGTGTAATGTGGGTGAGGAGGAGGGCGGGTAGCAGTTTCCCTGTGGTGTGGGGAAGGGTGTACAGCAGCTTCTTCACTGCACAGGGTGCCAGTAAAGTCATTCACTAGGGCACCAAAAATCCTTCAGCCCACCCTAGAGATACTAGGGTTTGAACCTTGGACTTCCTACATGCAAACCAAGTAATCCATTACTGAGTCTCTGTGAAATGATCAAATAAAAGTTCAAATTCTAACAATGTCATGAATGTGTAAAGTGAACTAATGAATTTATGTGCAAATTTTCCACATATTGTATGACTAATGTTAGTCTTTATTTCTAATTTATTTTGCTCCCAGAATATCATTTGAAGGATATAGTTATAATGATATTGTTGAAGCTAAGCAGGTTTAGGTCTGTATAATGCTTAAAGGGCACTGTATATGCTATTGTGGATTCCATGATGGAAGAAAGGTAAGAAATAATAATAATAACAACAACAAAATTAGTTCCCAGAGCCACTATAGGGTCCTGCCCAAGGCACAGACCACACCTGGCTGAGATGTTGAGCATTCAATTTATATACCACCCTTCAGGATGACTTAACACCCACTCAGAGCAGTTTACAAAGCATGTTACTATTATCCCCACAACAAAACACCTTGTGAGGTTGGTGGGGCTGAGAGAGTTCCAGAGAGCCGTGACTAGCCCAAGGTCACCCAGGTGGCTTCAAGTGGAGGAGTGAGGAATCAAACCCGGTTCTCCAGATTAGAGTCCCATACTCTTAACCACTACACTAAATCACTACACCACTACATCAAATGATTTATTATTGTTGTTGTTGGCATTTTTTAGTTGTAATCAGAGAAATTTTATGGCATAAGGGTTTTAGCTCTTTCTCAGACCATTTCCAGTGAACTAATGGCAAGATCCAGGACCTAATTGTTTAGACAGGATAAAGACCATGCTCCAACTCAATACAAAGTGCAGAACTTTGGTTAATTCTCCAATATATAGCATGTGACTGTGGGAACAGAGATATATTCTCACAGGCAGTTCAATAGATTCTGTGCCTGTTGATCAGTGACGAAGGATGGAAGTGTGTATGATCCTCACAATGAGTTCTGGGAAGATTAGAGAGCATGGATACTATATGCACTTCTCAGGGGCTAGTTACACGTTCAACAACTCTTGTATTTGCCTTATCCTTTGTAACTGTGTGACTGCTCCTAGGGCTGCGTCTGGCTTCCTATTTTTAAGAAGTGAATAATGAGTGATCAAATGTAACCAACTCATATTTGTCTGCAATGGAATATTAAATGTAAAGGGGTAGCCAGTCGGTCTGCTATAGCAAAATAAAACAAAAGTCCAGTGGCACCTTAAAGATGAATGTTGAAATAAATGTTGTTAGTCTTTAAGATGCCGCTGGACCTTTTTCAAAATGAATGTCAGTCAGTTGATGGTGCCATTATTTCAACTACCCTCTAATTACCAGTGGTTCATACAGTAATTAAACTCATTGAGGGGACTTGTCACTAGACATGGGCATGAACAGCATTACAAACAGAAAAAACCCACGAACAGCCTAATCTGCTGTTCTCGAACAAGCTGTCTGTGAGGCCCCATCCTAAACGAACAGGTGGTCGTTAAAAGCCTTGTTCGTTGCCTTCGGCAGCCATTCGGCAAGCCAGACAGTCTGGCACCTGCTGCAATCAATCCCCTTGGCAACCGGAGACATAAAGAGAATGGCACTTTATAAATTAAAATTAAAAAAATTAAATATCTGTATGTGATATCTATATCTCTGTATTTGATGCTAAAAATGCAAAACAAATGTATTACTCGGCTCCAGTTTGGCAAGCAATTTCCTTGTCAATCAATTGACTCAATAGGGAGAATAGCCACCCTGCTTTTGTCACCCTCTTCCCTTGTCCACCTGTGTTACAGGCCCATAAAGGAGACATGAGTTGACAGGAGCCACATGTATTGTTGAACGTGTAATGAAACCCTCCATGATAACTAAGAGCAGAACCACAAGTGACAAAAGGCACAGATTGGACACTTGTCTGCTTCCCTCAAGTTTTGATGGGAAATGTAGGCATCCTGGTCTCGCAGCTTCGCTCTCTGACTGCTGTCCAATGGACTTTTCAACTGTCACTTGTCCAACATTCCGCCAAGCTGCCTACATTTCCCATCAAAACTTGAGGGAAGCAGACAAGTGTCCAATCTGTGCCTTTTGTCACTTGTGGTTCTGCTCTAAGTAATGTGTATCTGTGGTGGATTAAGATGCAAATGAAATTCAAACTGCAGCAATCCTTGCATACTTCAATGCTACCGTGAGTTTTAAAAATTCTAATTCTTCAACTGGAATGCATGAGACATAAAATTCAAGGCAGAAAAAGGTTTTTAAAAAAGTGAAGGAACAAAATGTGGAGAATTCTGTTATCTATAGTCTCGACAAGTTTGCTTCTGCTGTGTGCTCTTCTGTTAATGTCTCCAAATAAGTAATAGAGTAAACTGAACAAAATACAATTCAGACTGGATTTCTCACATAACAGCGAGATAAGTACTAGTTAATAAACAATCCAACTAAACTCACCTATTCAAAATTTCAGATGACTGAGAAAAGAACTGTCATAATTAGGCGCGTACAAGCATAGGATCCTCAGGGACTTGCAGAGGTCATCTAATTTCCCCCCCCACACACACACACACACTATTTCCTCTGTCCATTCCCTGAAAGCCCGTGTGGCCTCTTTCCTTTTCCTGCTTCCTTCTCTCTTTCCCATTCACTGGTCAACCTAACTTTCTGTGTCATCCTGTCTTCAGCTTTTCCTCCTTCCATCCCCCTGGCAGACTTTCCTCAGAAAAAGTCTGACCCAGTTGCATAGTGCCAGCCACTGGGCTTGTGTAGCAGCCTACAGGCTAGGCCCCGCTGCATGGAAGGGAACCTGCAAAGACACCTCACTTTCCCCTATATCTTCCTCCCCTCATAGTTTCCTTTTTCCTCCTGGCAGTCAGTTTTCTCTGTTTCTTTCACTCTTTCTCCCACCAACCAACCACTTTCCTATCTAGCACCCCCTCCCCATCTACCAGTATATTTATTATTTATTTCATATACACCCCACCTTTTCTCCCCAGTGAAAAACTGAAGCAGCTTACATTGTTCTCCTCTCCTCCATTTTATCCTCACAACAATCCTGTGAGGTATGTTAGGCTAAGAATGTGTAACTGGCCCTAGGTCGCCCAGTGAGCTTCCATGGCAGAGTGGTGGTTCAAACCTGAGTCTCCCAGATCCTAATCTCTACTACACAACCCCTCTACTACACTACTAATCTCTACTACACAACCCCTACTTTCATTGGGTAGCTGCTGTTGAACAGTAGCAAGCAGTCATATAAGTCAAGTGGTTACAAGTCACCCAATGATTACTGCCCAGTCTGGCCTCTTCCTCAAAGGCCAAAACTACCTGGGCAAGGGTCCTGGGCCCTATCCCAGCCGTTTACTGACAGATAAGGCTGGAAGGCTGGTTATGGGTACCCAGCAACAGCCACTGATGGCATTTGTTTCTTAACTTACAGGTAATGCTTCTATAATTTCTATACCCTTCTTTCTCTATTTCAGATTTTCTGCAAACTTGGGGCTTTTTTCAGATTTGCAGAAGCATCCATTTTGTCTGTCCATGGTCCCAATCTCCACACTTAAGTATCCACAAATGAGTACATCTGATTGAGAATGAGATGTATTGATGGGAAATGCAAGGAGAGAGAGGGAGAGAGAGAGAGAGAGAGTCTGATTTATATATTGTCGAAGGCTTTCACGGCCGGAGAACGATGGTTGTTGTGGATTTTCCGGGCTGTATCGCCGTGGTCTTGGCATTGTAGTTCCTGACGTTTCACCAGCAGCTGTGACTGGCATCTTCAGAGGTGTAGCACCGAAAGACAGAGATCTCTCAGTGTCAAACTGTGGAGAAGATGTTAGTAGGTAATTTATATCTACTCAGGAAGGTGGGTTTGGATTGCGTCATCCTGTAAGAGTTTCCCAGGGTGTGGAATGCTAATGCTTCACTGTATCCTGAGGAGGTTCTTTTGCATATGGATTGGTGCTTGATATGCTAATCTTATCTGCAGGGCTATTGTAAGATGTAGAGTAAGTCTACATCTTCTCTTCTTTCCTGTTGGAGTTGTGCTTATGCTTATGAATTTCAATGGCTTTCCTGTGCAATCTGACAAATCTGCTACAATCAGCAAAAGACAGTAGAGACCCCCTCACCTCTGCAGGAGTATACCACATACCCTGCAGCTGTGGACAAGCTTACATCAGGACCACACAGCGTAGCATCCAGACAAGAATAAAAGACCATGACTTTCAGGTTGGCAGACTTGGCCAACCTGAACAATCAGCAGTGGCTGAACATAGCCTAACTCAAAACAGGAGACAGTATCTTATTCCAGGACACTAAAATACTGGACAACACTTCCAACTACTTTGTCAAAGAAGAGACTTTTAGAATGAATAGAGCATGGTTTCCAATCCTGAAAAACACCAGGCTAACAAAATACTCTACATCTTACAATAGCCCTGCAGATAAGATTAGCATATCAAGCACCAATCCATATGCAAAAGAACCTCCTCGGGATACAGTGAAGCATTAGCATTCTATTAGCATTCCACACCCTGGGAAACTCTTACAGGATGACGCTACCCAAACCCACCTTCCTGAGTAGATATAAATTACCTGCTAACGTCTTCTCCACAGTTTGACACTGAGAGATCTCTGTCTTTCAGTGCTACACCTCTGAAGATGCCAGTCACAGCTGCTGGCAAAACGTCAGGAACTACAATGCCAAGACCATGGCAATACAGCCCGGAAAATCCACAACAACCATCATTCTGATTTATCCTTGTCAAGGCAGAGGTACAACCCTAAGGAAGGCAGTAGTCAATTTCAGAGCCAAGGAAAGAGCCAGCTGGGCCTGCAAAAGTGAAGGAAAAGCTAACAGGGGGAAGGCCAACCAGTACTAGCTTCCTATGGAGCAAAGGCCTCCTTAGAGGTAGGAGCCTCTTTGAGAGAAAGGGCTTACTCAGGAGTAGGAACTGGGAAGCAGAAAGTGGGAGTAGGGATGCCAAGTCCCCTTACCCTCCCAATAGGAGGGAGGGACCCAGAACTTACCTTTTCAGTGCTTTGATTGTACTCCTCGCACGCAAGCGCAAAGCACGCATGATCCCCCACACCTGCACATCATTGTGCAGGTACAGAGGTGTGCACACTTTGTAGCAGGCTGATTTGGGCCACAAACAGGCCCAATATGGCCTGTATGGGGCCCAAATCGGCCCACTGCAAAGCACAGGAGTGCTCTTGGGGCTGCCTGATGATGTCACTCCCAGGAAGTGACATTGTTGTGCCACCACAGGAGCATGCCTGGGAGGCCCATTCCAGTACCTTTCCCCACCACCAACCAGGGAAGTGGGGGGGGGCATGGAGCATGGAAGCGAGGAATACCCACCTCCCCCAGAGGAACGGGTTCCCCTGGGAGTTGCCAGGGGAAGTGAATAAATGGCCTCAGCTGAAGGATGTAGAGGAGTAGGTTTACCATGTGCCTGCTTATGGTGAGCCACCTCTTGGCAAATATTAGGGTTACCAATCCCCTGGTGGGAGCAGAGGATCCTCCTACTCCTAGCCTCTGCCCCCTGCCACCACTCACCTGGCCAGTGGGGGGAACATGAGGAATGGGCCTAGGAGCTCTAGAATGCACCAGAGCTGTTCCTTGTCATGCCAGGAATGATATAATTTCTGGCAAGAGAAGGAATGGAAGACCCCCCCCCCTGCCATGGGAACCTTCCTTTCCTTATCGCACTGGGAATGACGTCATTCTTGGTGCAACAAGGAAGAGCTCTGGAGCCCGCCCACCATGTGAGGAGGTTCCCCTTGCAAACCCCCCCCCCCCCCCAGTCACCAAGGCTGGACTCCAGGGGACCAAGCAACCCTAGCGAATCTAATTTTTGCCCACAGCAGCTCCGAGTGGTGACAGAAGAAAAATTTAGGGAAGGGGAAATCACTGTCCTCTGCATCAGTACATCATTTCCAGGTACAATCTAGATGTGACAAGCATTAGTCTAGGAATTGCTCTGAACTCTACACTAAAACCATAGTTTTACCAAGAGTTCTGGCAGTTTCTAGAGCTACTCATTCTGGTACAACCTGGAAGTGACATAGTGATATTGCCAACATTACATGCCCTCCATTTCCCTGGCCCCTGGCCCCTATCAAAGAGGCAGCTGAGTGGAGGCTGGGAGACTGCTGTGGGTGGACAGGCTTGGGACTTTTGCAGGTAAGAATGTACCATGCCTCCTGAAGTCTCATAAGTCAGCATTCCTGGCCCCAAGGAAAAACAGGAGGAACTTTTTCTCACCTGACCCAAGCAGATGGACTTTGCCCTGGCTTAACCCTGCAGAAAGGTTGCAGCGGCCAGGACAGGCACTTAAGGAACATGGAGACGGTCTCAGGCTAGGAAAGCTGCTCTAGTATCGAGGTCTGTACAAATGGAGATGAGAAGTCATAAACTGGTCAGGCTACAGGGTAGTGGTTAACCTCTGGAGTTGCCTTTGTAATGAAATCAAACAAAGTGCATACTTCACAGTTCTAGTTTGTTGCTTCATCTCTGACAATGCTGAGAAAAGATGGAGGGGGATGTGGGCCCTAATTCTGGGGATTTCCAAATCTATTAAAATCAATGGTCATGAACCTAGATTTTCTTATAACTATACCTTGCCAGGTTTTCAAACTATTTAGCAAGCACTATCAAAGTGTGCCCATCGTTCTTTGCAATTAAAATAGCTCTTTCTTGCATGTAAGTGCTAGTTGGCAAGAGGGAAATGGCATCCTCACCTGTTTGCAGTCATTACCTGCACTTCACACACCTAGTTAGTTAGTTGGTTATTAGTTCACTTGGATCCCATGACTCAGGGAATAAACTTTTGAGGAAGAGCTTCAGCGAGGAGGGAAACATAGGAAAGATTTTTCAGAGCCTTCTGTTGATGGATTGGGGGGATCTGACCTAAAGGGTGCTAGAAAAACAGTGCAGGGGGTGTTGTCTTGGGGCACAACTGTGCACTTTCAAGACTGTTGAGATACAGGAAGTGTAGAGAGGATTTTACTGATAGACTCCCAGTAAACGAGGCATATTCAGTAGAGTATAGAACCAGAGCAATTATTCTATAGTTCTTAATATGGATTCAGCTCCAATGTAGGTCAAATTAGGGTCTCTGTTCAGCCAAGACCACGAAGAGAAATAGTTGAAAGAAACAATTTTGACATATTGTGCTACATCAGCTATTGATATTTAATGTCTTTGAAATGCAAAACCTGTGCTGATAAAAATGTACTTTTCATTAATGTTTTTTACTCATTCCTGGCTCTTATTAATTGTGTTCACAGACAAGACACCCCAAGAATCAGAAGGGGGAAGAACATGTACACTTTTCCAGGGCAGGATAGTCCAGAGGATGTCCATACTGCAAACCCATAATGTCATTTCAGAAATTAAGTTGACTCAGGACGTGTACGCAGGGCTGGTGCCAGGGTTCCTGGCACCAGAGAAGAGATACCTACCTGCGCGCGCCCCCCCCCCCCCCCCCGCCCCACTAACCAATTTTTAAAAACAAAAGAAATATAGGAAAAATGAAAAGCACAAAACATGAAACTTTTTACATTTTTAATTTAATTTTTAGTTCTTAATTTAAATTTTAAATTTTAATTTTTTAAATAAGTGTGAGAATAACAACAATCTTTGTTTTTCTTATTGTGAGCCAAAAATCTATTTTGTGAGCAGAAACAGCGACTTACATTAAAGTTTTGAGCACACACCCTTTTGTGTGTATGTGTAAAAATGTTTCCCTCTCTTTTTCTTCCTACCTCTTTCTGAATCCAGAGCCTCTTGGCAGTAGAAGGAGGGCTTCTCTTACAGGGCCCGCTTGGAGGAGAGAGATGTTTGGAAGGGGGACTGAGCTGAAGCCTTCTCTTTCTCTCTGACCTTAAAATATTGATTACCTTTTTCAGAGATCCCTTTTGGGAACTACCCTCCATGCTCATCCCCCCCCCCAGCATGGGTTTGAAGTGAATGGCAGCTGACAGCTAAGCATGTGGTGTATTGAAATAAACTATTGGGAGAGAGGGGGAAGGTGGGGTGATATATGGAAACTAGAGGATGAGAGAAGGGAGGTGATAAAGAGGGGGTGCAGTGCGGGGTGCTGCTCTGCTGGACTGAAGGAGGGAGCAGAATTGAGATCAGAGAATAGGAAGGGGGAGGGAGAATGAAAGGGAGAAAGGGAAGGAAAGTAATAGAATTTAAAACAACTTTAAAACCAACAACAGTGATTTGCTCCTACCTGTCACACAGGGACTGAAAGGGAATTGTGTGTGTCTCACCTCACTTCCTCCTTCTTCTGCGGCAGTGCACACACTCTTTCCACCAAAAGCAGCCCCCCCCCCAAAAAAAAGCCTGAGGAAAGGTGAGAAGTAGAATTGATGTCAGCTGGGGAGGGGGAAAGGGATGTTCTAGAAGGAATGACAGGATTGCCCATTGGAAATAATGGGAGAGGCTTGAAGGCACATTGAAGAAAATGGGAGCCAGGAATGCCAATTTACTTGCATGGGCTCCATTGAAATGCATTACAACAACAACAACAACAAAAGCAAGAGTCCAGTAGTGAAGAAGTGAGCTGTGGCTCATGAAAGCTCATACCCTACCACAAATTTTGTTAGTCTTATAGGTGCTACTGGACTCTTGCTTTTTTCTACTGCTGCAGACAAACACGGCTACCCATCTTGATCTATCACTACAGGACCCAGAGTGGAATGACAATCCCTGGGGGAAGAATCAGTGGTCTGGGACTGGAATGGCAGTGGGTGTGGAATGACAGGGGATGTCATTCCAGTCCCAGAACCCTGACCCTATTCCCAGGAGCAGTCGTTCCACTCTTCGACCTGTCATTCCAGACCCTGATCACAGGTTCTGTTCCTAGGGGTTGTCATTCCACTCTGGGGCTGTCATTCCAGTCCCTGCTACTCCCAGGGGCTGTCATTCCATTGTGGTGCTTGTAATTCTACTCCAAGAATGCTTCTGCTACTACCCGGGGCTGTCATTCCACTGTGCAACCTGTCATTCCTTCCCAGAGCACATATTCTGCTCTGAGGGGCTGTCATTGCACTATGGGAGTTGTCATTCCAGTCCCAGAATGCTTCTTCTAGTCCCAGGGTTTGTCATTGCACTGCACTCTGGGGGCTGTCTTTCCAGTCCCAGAGCACTGAGCCTATTCCAACATGCATCTGACAAAGAGAACTGTGGTTCTCGAAAAGCTTGTGCTACAGTAAAGTTGGTTAGTCTTAAAGGTGCTACTGGACTCTTTACCATTCTGCTACTACAGACTAACACAGCTACTCCTCTGGATCTATTCCAAGGACTGTCATTCCACTCTGAAACCTGTCCTCCTGGTCCCAGAGCACAAACTCTATAGCTAAGGACCGTCATTGCACTCTGGGGGCTGTCATTCCACTCCCAGAGTATTCTATCTGGTCCCAGAGACCTTTATGGAAAATCCATTCCACAGTTTCTTTGCAACTTTTTTTGTGTTGTGATGCATTTCAATGGAGCCCAGGCAAGTAAATTGGCATGGCATCCCTGGCTCCCATTATCTCCAATGGGCCTTCAAGCCTCTCCTTTTATTTCCCATGAGCAATCCTCCTGTCATTCCTTTTAGTACATAGGGAGGAGGAAGCAAGAAAGAAAGGAGAAAGTAAGGGGGAGAAAAGGTCAGACAGGAGCTCGCTGCTCCCCAGGTGAGCCAGCTAGCATGTCTCTTGCTTGCTGGAAGCTTCACCCAAGGCTTAAATTGAGAGAGAGAGAGAGAGAGAGAGAGAAGGAGGGGGGAAAGGCAAAGAGAGAAATGTCCCTGCTGATGGGGCTGAACTCAAAGCTCCGCTTTGGGCAGTTCACTGACCTCATATCTGGTGGTGGGAGGGCTGGAGAGGCAGGCAGGTGCCGCCTGCTATTGCCTTCCTCCTCTCTTCAGGCGCCAGCTGAGTGAGAAGGCAGGGCTGCCCTTCTGCGCTCCAGAAGAAATGCCCTGCACCGAGAGAGGAGAATTCCTGCACGAGCGCATGGGACCACGCTGGTCTGGGCCAGCACGGCGCCCCCTTCAGAGTTCAGCGCTCAAGGCGGCTGCCAGCCCTGCCTCTGTTGACGCACCAGGCCTGCGTGTATGGGATAGGATTGTTACAAGTAACTTGAGCAAAAAGATTGTACAGGGCCAGGGGAAATTATGCTTAGGCATAATGACATGTGAAGAAATTATCATGAGAGAGATTCTTCTGGCAAGTTTGAAAATTCCTTTAGCATGCATGTGCAGCTGGTACATGTTAGAGCAATGTTCATGCCCCTTTCACTTCCCTCACACACATGACAGAAATAGTCCAGAATAAAAGGATCAGGAACAGCATACTCTCCTGGGCTTCAGAGTGTGGGGATCCCACCACTGTGGGGAAAGCTGAAAAGAAAAAAGGACCAATGAGGGTGAAAGGAGAGAAGATGGGGGCTAATGAGCACCACGGAACTGTTGAGGAATTTAGTGGATGGGCTGGAATCACAGGACAGGGAGTAGCGGATGAAACTTTCTGCCCCATGACTTTCTGGAACATGAAGGCTTTGTTATGACCCACATCTGGACAGTAAACCTCTACAGGTTGATCTGAACATCCAAACTAAAATTACAAATACATTTCTTAATTTATTTCAAATTTTAAAATATGAATTGAATGATAAATCATTTTAATATTGGCATATTATAAATGGAGTATATTCCTATATTGAAAAAATGTGCTATATGAAAACCCTTATCCAATAAATAACAGACAAGATGCAGTAGAATGTAACAAATCGATCCACTTGTTTGATGTAGGTGTGGGAAGAAAGCAGATAAGCCATACTGCTTCATATTGCTCTTCTCCAAACTCGAGTAACAGGTGGGTCTCTGTAGAAATTCAATAAAGGAATAAAAATAAAATGGTCGCAGTCTCTTGGAGGATCACTGTATACTCCTCTCCATGAATACTACTCACAATTCCTACGTAACTGCTTCCTCCTTTGTTAAGTTACGTGGCCATGAATCATGATACAAGGAATTACTGTCATGGAGGATCAGCCACTTCTAGCCAAGAAATCCTCATATAGTGAGTTAGAACATCCCAGTGGTTTATGGAAGTCTTACCAATGGATTTAGAGGCTGTCTACTGCAATTCAGCAAAAGCTGCTAAGGTACTAACTTGGTAGGGATGATAGGTGGGTATGGAATGAAGGCCACATCTGATAGGTTCTTTAAAAGTACAAGATTCCAGTGGTGGGCCCCTTATGTGAAAAATCTAGAGCCTCCTTAGAACTTAGCCCTTAACACAGAAAAGATCCAATCTGCAGAAGTTTGAACAGAAAGGAAGATCTTTGAGTTTCACAGGGCAATCAGCCTTAGCGGAGCAATTAAATCCACACACAATAATTCATGATAAGAATTGGTATTATCATGTATGGGGTATAGAGTTTGTAATATGGAGAAGATTCTTTTTTCAAAAATCGAGAAGTGATGTCCAGGGATTATGCTACATTTCAGTAGAAAGAACTTCAATTGTATTTCCACAATCATTCTCGATAGTGTTTTGATACACATGGTGGCCTTCTTCACACCTGAAATATTAAGAACAATAAGGTCAGATATTTATATGATTTAAAAGGCCTGTAAACTGAAAAGATGCAAATATATGAATTATGTACACTGTTGACCTCCACTGTAAGCAATCATGCTACTGAAAAGCTGTCATAAAGGAGGGTAAAAGCTCTCACAAGGCTTTGTGAGGTTCATTATGCATCCTGCAGCATCTCAACTATCCCCCATTTAAGGCTGCAAATCTCCAGGTAGGGTCTGGAGTTCTCCCAGAATTACAGTTGATCTCCAGACAGCAGAGATCAGTTCCCCTAGAGGAAATGGCAGTGTCAGAGGGAGGAGTCTATGGTATCATATTTTCATTGAGCTCTAGGGTTGCCAGACTCCAAGTGATGGCTGGAGATCTCCCGGAACTGAATTCCAGGTGACAGAGATCAGTTCCCCTGGAGAAAATGGCTGCCTTAGAAGGGGGACTCAGTGGCATTATACACAGCTGCAGTCCCTCCCCTCTCCAAACCATACCCTCTCCAGGCTCCACCCCCAAATCTCCAGGAATTTCCCAACCAGGAGCTGCCTGGCAACCCTGTCGAGCTCCCTTCCACACCCAAATCCCACAGGCATCACCTCCAAATCTCCAGGAATTTCCCAAGTTGAAGCTGGCAACCCTACCTACATTATACTATCTTCAGACTTTGAATGTGATGACCTTACAATGAAGTTTCACCTTAGTAAGAAGCTTCTCAATTTTTTTCAGACTACTTGGACAAATGAAACCCTTAATAGAAATAACTAAGAAGCCCAAATGCAACATGTGTTTGTTTGGTTGGATGGCTAGGTGATATCCTCTAGCCTGCTAGTTAAAATCTGCCTCACACAAGCCATGCTGTCTACACTCTAACCTTCAGTGCCGAAGCAAGGGGCAAATAGTGACAGGGCTTTTTCAGTAGTGGTGCCTCATCTGTGGAATGCCTTTCCCCTTGAGGCTTGCCTGTTGTCTACATTACTTTCTTTTAGGTGCCAAGCCAAAACATTTTTGTTTATCCAAGCTTTAGTCAAGGGGCTGATGTTTTAAAATCATTTTATACTGTGTTTTTACTTTGAAAATGGTTGAATTTGTTTAAGCTGTTTAGTTTTTTTAAAAAAAAATCTCTGGCCAGGGTTGGTTAATACTGGGTTTTAATGTATAACTTTTAATGTTATGTTAAGTCATCTCAGGAAGATTCCCCAGGAAAGGTAGTATTAAAATCCCCTATATAGATAAATACATAAATAAAATATTTACCACATGGTTAGGTCAGGTTTCAAGCTATGGTAAACTGGCATGAAATCAGTCAAATTTAATGAGACAGAACAAATAAAGATTTTCAAAGGATTTCATGAAGATCCACTTTCTCAACAAGTACCTTATAATGTATACATAATTTGCTTTATATTTATGTTTTGTTGGGCTAAGAAAGGACCCTAACCTGAAATTTGCAGCAGTTGTAGAATAATTTCCTTCTGTACCATTGGGAATGGTCATGTCTGCCTTGTTGCCCTCATTCAAGACCTCTGGATCATTCCTGTCAAAAGAAACACATTGAGGGGAAATTAGAAATCCAGGAGGATGTGTATAATGTTTGGAAACTACCTTTTCATTTCTCATTTGACCATTATATAAAATTGTGCTGCAGTTTCTTGTGTCATTTTCAAAGATAGACTGGTCAAGTGGAAAAGACAAAGAACTATGGGACCCAGATAATACTGGTTTAACCATTTTTACTATCTGAATAAAGCTGAACAAGATCCACATTTCATCCATACCGCCCCCCCCCGACCTTTATGACTGATATACATACAAGAAGAGTAAACTGGCTTAGGAGTTGCTGTATCAGAAAAAGAGTTTAATGTCCATTTATAGTACAGTTTTAAGCAGAGTTACACCCTGCTAAGCATATTAACTTCAATGGATTTAAAAGGGAATAAATCTGGATTGAACTGTTAGTGTGTGCTTAGTTGCGGATTGGCAATAATTCAATGTATATGTGTCAACAAAATTATTTGGTGCAAAATTTGTAGTGGTTTTTGTTAAAAAGGGAAACACTAATACTATGGGTTGGATCCCATCAGCTTTTTTTATTCCATCTCATCCGATTGTCGTCCTTACTACAACTCCTGTCCTATGAAGCTTTTGTCCATACAGGTGGCATGACTCTCAGCATGGCCTCGGGGTGGTCAAAAGTAGAGATGGGCACGAACAGCAATAAGAACTAAAAAAAGCCACGAACAGCCCAATCAGCTGTTCGTGAAGGAGCTGTTCATGAGGCCCCATTCTAAACGAACAGGTGGTTGTTGCAAGCCTCGTTCGTTGCTGTTCATCAAGCCAGATAATCTGGCACTTGCAATCCATTCCCTTGGCAACCGGAAGCAGGGACTGCCTGAACTCTGTCTGAACTCCTGCTGTTGACCTGGAAACCCCAATCTAATCCCAATTTAGCTTGATAGGCAGGTCTTCTCTTCAAGTGTGGAGCTCCAAATTTGTTACAAGGAAGCAAAGAGCAGGGAGGAGAGGGCCTCCCAGCTCTGGTTTTGCAGACAGTGAGGGAGAGACAGTTGCTGTTGGCATTTTGAGAGAGAGACAGGGAGAGTGCATTGAAGCTTGAATTTTCTTTCTGTGTGGTGGGATGGAGATCTACCTCTTCAAGTTCCAGGGCTGCTGCCAGGCTCTGGGCCAAGCTATTATTTATTACTGGTAACTTTCCTGCTGCCTACTCAGGTAGGGTTTCTGAGAGTGGTGTGGTAGGGATCTTGATGGCTGGAGGAAAGCCTGCTGGCCCCCACGAACAATGAACAACGAACATGTTCGTGATCAGGTCATGTTCGTCAATGTTCATTGTCCGTTGTTCGTGGATGGCAACAAAAAACAAACACCATGTCTGGGGGTTTTTTTCTGTTCATGCCCATGTCTAGTTAAAAGATATCCCTCCTTTTTTTGCCCATGAAAAATTTATATGATCCAGCCCTTTGGTTTTCAGCTTTACAATTTATGTGTATTTATATCATGGCCAGATATCCTAATCATGATATAAAAATACTCACAGACTTCCATTTCCATTCAGATTTTGCTTCACTACTCTGATCATTATTTTCTGTAATATTAGTCTCAGAAAGGGAGATGGGAATTTTTTTAGCCAACATTTTGACTTAGGACTGCTGTCTTCAGGTTAGACCATATAGCAGAGCAATGTCACTTTCCCAAGTCAATGGGCCCCATAAAACATGAATAAAAAAAAACAACAACCAAGAATATTTTTGTGAATAGCTTCTATACCAGATTCCTAGACAACCAGAAAATTATTGAGGGTGAAGGAGGAACAGAACAGTTGCCTCAATGCTCTTTGGAGACAAAGAAAGTAGTACTTACTCTTTATCCTGGCACCAGAATTTATGGATGATAAAGACAATTCCTGTCAAAGCCAAGAACACAGTCAGTGCAATGAGTCCCTGCAACCATGGCTGAAGTCTCCCCTGAACTGCCAAAATAAAAAGGAATAAATCCAGATTACACTGGGTTCTCATACTAGGAGGCCAAGCTTCTTCTACACTTTTTAAATATACTGTCCACAAGATTGTGACAGAGCGGGTCCCTATTTCTGTTCAATGTCAGGCTTACTGCTCATACTTAAGGAATAGTAAGTAGGAACAGACAGTACAGCCACTCTTCCTTCTCAGTGAACCAAGGCACTCATGCATAGCCATTACATTTTCCAGAACAAGGTATGGTGAGTATCCACAATGGTGCCAAGGATGTACAATGGTAGAAACATTGGAGGCAGGAAAAGAGTGTCTTGCCCTGGAATCTGCTGCCACAAGCAATTGTTTTGTGTTGTGTAATAGTAAGGCCAGCTGCGATTAGCAATTTCTCCTCAGAGTGATTCCTCCATGACCTTATGAATAACTATCCCAGCCCAACCAGACTATGCTGCCCTCTGAATGCCTCTTTCCTGGAACAGAAAATGCCCAACCTTTGCCTCACCCTGAAAAGAAAATAAGACTGTATTTTTCTGAAGCTATAATCTGTTGCTAATTGTGATGTTATGAAGAGGATTATGGAGATTGTGAGTACAAATAAGCCTGTCAAAAGAAGGGCTGTGCTGAGGCTTGAATGTACCACTGAAAAAATAACTGCAGGATTGAAAAACATCTTGACTTTCCTGCATTTGTAGTTTTGGATTTTGAATATTCAGCAAAGAGAATCCCTATGAATGCTGCAAGCCCATTTTTTGAAAACCTGAATTCTAGACACCATTCTATAGCTAGTGTCAAAATATCTAGTAAGACCAAGGGAATGATAGGAAGCAAGCTGATATTAAGAAAAAAGAGCTGTAAGCGCATGGAAGACACACTATAAGCAGAAGAACTCAAATGTTTGGAATGAAAATCAATGGGTGAACATACCCAGCAGGCAAGGTAAGTAATCTGCTTAGCGTAAAACACCATGTTTGAAATACAGAACTGTGTTGGAGCACACACTACAATTTTTTTAAAAAAATTACACAAGTTTTAAAAAAAGGTTCATCTCATGAATCTCGAGTATAAAAACACCATAGAACTTTCATATTGCTACAGCAGACTAACATGGACTACCAACTCAGGGTTGGGAAATTCCTGGAGATTTGAGGGCAGAGCCTGGGAAAGGTGGGGTTTGGAAAGAGGCGGGACCTCAGCAGAAACCATTGAATTCCAGGGGAATGAATTTATGTAGTCTGGAGTAGAGATGGGCACGAATGAAAAAAAACCCCAAACACAGTGTTCATTGTTTGTTGCCGCCCACAAACAGGGATTAATGAACATAAATGAACATGACCCTTTCACAAACATGTTCGTGTTTGGATGTTCGTTGGGGCTAGAATGGGCCCCTCGGAAGTTAGAGAGCCCATATTCACAGGGAGTGTTCAGAAGGCTCTCCTCCAGCCATCATCCAAGTTTGGTCAAGATTGCAATACGGATCTTGGAGTTATACATTCCCAAAGCCGGCACCCCAGGAAACTTCCATTCGATACAATAGGAGCCATCAGTTGACTTTTGCCCCATTTCAAGAGATGGACCCTAGACCCCTGGCAGGCTCTGGGAGGCAGTATTGGTCCACCTCCCTTGTAGGGGGTGGGAGGCTTGGCTGCACATCAGTGGCACCCCCCATGTGCCCGCCCGCCAGGCCTAGGAGAGGCCGGTGTCACCAAGTCAGGGAGATGGGCGATGATGGTGGCCGTCCCAACTAGTGGGCTCAGGGAGGCAGTGTCAGGCCACCTGCCTTGTAGGGGGCAGGGGGCTTGGCTGCACATCAGCGGCACCCCCTATGTGCCTGCCTGCCAGGCTTAGGAGAGGCCGGTGTCGCCAAGTCAGGGAGATGGGCGATGACGGTGGCTGCTCCACCTGGCAGGCTCGGGGAGGTAGTGTTTGGCCACCTCCCTTGTAGGGGGCGGGGGGCTTGACTGCACACCGGTGGCACCCCCCGTGTGTCTGCCCGCCAGTCCTAGGAGAGGCCAGTGTCACCAAGTCAGGGAGATGGGCAATGTCAGTGGCCTCCCCACCTGGCAGGCTCAGGGAGGTGGTTGATGGACTTGGCTGCCACCGCGTAACCAAATGTCTCTGAAACCCTCTAGCCAGACATTGTGGCGTATGAGGAGGCCTTGCACGCACGCACACACCCCAGTGGGTCAGAGACCACAAAATATGTCCACCAGATGGGGACAGCATGGCATCACAGCAGATGCTGATGTCCGCACTTCACATGGTCCGGAGGCTAGGAACGCAGCAGAGAGTTAAAACAGTAGAAGACGCGATGGAGAATTTAGCAGACACGCAACAAACAGAGATGAGATTGGTGAAGGGGAGAATGTCAGTTGCAGAAACTAAACATATGGAGAAGCAGCTACGTTTTCGTGGCTTGCCAGAAGTGGAAGGAAAGTCAGCGCAAGAACAGATGACTGAGGTGTTGGCTGAGTACCTGGGGAAGGAGGAGGAGGAAGTTGTGGCTATCCTAGATGTGGCATACCGTGTGAATTCGAGAATAGCAACCCAGAGGAAACTACCAAGAGATGTGATTGTGCAGTTTACAACACGAAATATGAAAGAGAGGATTGTGACAAAACAGTTTCAAGATCCATTGGAGATTGATGGCAAGACGATTATTATAATGAAGGAACTGCCCAGATCAGTGTTACTGGACCGGAAAAAATATAAAGTGCTAATTCAGATTTTGAAGGACATGAAAATCAGGTACAGATGGGAGTTACCGGAAGGAGTGTCCTTTGAGTTTGGAGGGGCCAAAAAACGCATCAGATCTGAGCGAGAGATGGAGCGATTTATTAAGGACAATGAAAAAGACTTACCAACAAGATCATGAGTATGGAGTGTAAAGTATTATCTTGGAATGTAAATGGACTAAACTCACCGAATAAGAGGAAAAATACTTTTCACTGGCTACTAAAACAAAAATGTGACATTGTTTGTTTGCAAGAGACCCATATCAGAAAGCAGGATGTAAAATATTTAAAATCTGGAAAATTGGGCAAAGAATATGTAGCGGCCTCCAACAAGAAAAAAAGAGGAGTGGTGTTGTACATAAAAGAGGAGCTACAGCCAAAATTTGTTATGAGAGATGTGGAAGCTAGATTTGTAGCAGTGGAATGTATTTGGAATTTAAAGAGAGTGTTGGTAGTCGGACTTTATGCACCTAACGGTGCAAAAGAAAGCTTCTTTGAGGATTTAAGGAAGCATTTAGACGATCTTGCATACGACCAGATAATTCTTGCTGGAGACTTCAATGGAGTGACAGACTTGGAACTAGACAAAAAGACTACAACGGCACAAAAGAAAAGAGGACTATTACCAAAGCTTTTTTTTGAGTTGATTCAACAAGAGACTCTTGAAGATGTATGGAGGAGAGAATATCCTAAAAGCAGACAGTTTACTTTTTATTCTGCAAGGCATTCTACATTATCAAGAATTGATATGATCTGGGCCTCAAAAGACTTAGCATTATGGACTAAGGAGGTAGAAATAATGCCTATGGTAGGCTCAGATCACAACCCAATTATGTGGAAATTTGGAAAAAAGAGAAAAAGGAAAGCATGGAGAATAAATGAGGACTTGTTACAGGAAAGAGAGAATATGGAAATACTGAGAAGAGAGACAAAGTTTTTTATACAATACAACGTGAATAAAGAAGTACCAACCAATAAAGTTTGGGATGCTTACAAGGCGGTTGTAAGGGGCATACTAATGGACTTAAATGGTAGAGCAAGAAAGAAGAAAGAGGAGAAAAGACAAGAGATTGAGGAGAAAATAAAAGCCAAAGAAATACAGCTAAAAAAGAGACCAGGGAAAAAGAAGGTATACCAGGAAATTAAAATACTTCAAGAACAGCTAACAGCAATGAGCAATAAAGAATTGGAGTGGAATCTCAAAAGACTGAATCAAAAAGCGTTTGAGGGTGCTAATAAACCTGGGAAGTACCTGGCATGGCAATTGAAGAAGAAAAGGGAAAAGAAGATAATAAATAAAATTTGCGAAGATAACAAAACGTATTTGGAGCAGGCTACCATTAGTAGAGCCTTTTATAAATTTTACGCTAAGCTGTATAATAAAAAAGAAGTAAACAAAGAATCAATAGCGTCATATTTGGAGAAAACCAAACTTCCAGAAATCTCGGAAGCTTGGAGAAATAAGTTGAATAGTGAAGTAACTGACGAGGAAATAAGTAAGGCAATACAATCTGCAAATCTAGGAAAGGCGCCAGGGCCAGATGGACTTACGGCTAAATTCTATAAGACAATGGCTAATGAACTGGCACCATTCCTAAAAGAGGTGATGAATGGGGTTTTAAGGGATCAAAGGATTCCAGAAACTTGGAGTGAAGCGAATATATCATTGATCCCAAAAGAGGGCCAAGACCTGACTAATGTGAAAAATTATAGACCTATATCGCTACTCAACAATGACTATAAAATTTTTGCGAAGATATTGGCGGAGAGATTGAAGGGGTGGCTCTCGGAAGTCATAGAGGAGGAACAAGCAGGCTTTTTGCCAGACAGACAAATAAGAGACAACTTAAGGACAGTGATCAATGCTATTGAATATTATGACAAGCGTTGTGACAAAGAGGTTGGTTTCTTCTTTGTTGACGCTGAAAAAGCGTTTGACAATTTAAACTGGGACTTTATGTTTGCCACTATGGAAAAGCTACAATTGGGAGAAAGATTCATCAGAGCAATTAAGGAAATTTATAGAGACCAGACTGCAGCAATTGTGGTGAATGATGAATTGACCAAGAAATTGACGATAAGTAAAGGAACAAGACAAGGTTGCCCGTTATCTCCATTGTTGTTCATTTTAGCATTGGAGATTCTGATGATACAAATACGTCAAGATGATGAAATTCGTGGAATAAAAATAAAGGACTATTCATATAAGGTCAGAGCATTTGCGGATGACATAATGTTAATTGTAGAGGACCCATTGGAGAACATGCCAAGAGTGATAGATAAGATCAAGGAGTTTGGAGACTTGGCAGGTTTCTTCATTAACAAAAAGAAGTCAAAGATATTATGCAAAAATATGACTAAGCAGAAACAACAATTGTTAATGGAAACAACGGATTGTGAAGTAACAAGTAAAGTGAAATATTTGGGAGTCGAATTAACTGCAAAGAACATAGATCTATTCAAAAACAATTATGAAAAACTATGGACTCAGATAGAGAGAGACTTGATTAAATGGAATAGATTGAATTTGTCATGGTTGGGCAGGATTGCAGCAGTTAAGATGAATGTGTTACCAAGAGTAATGTTTTTGCTACAGACAATACCAATCATCAGAGACTCCAAACAATTTGAAAAATGGCAGAGGAAAATATCAGATTTTGTTTGGGCAGGCAAGAAGCCTCGAGTGAAAGTGAAAGTTTTACAAGATGCAAAGGAAAGAGGCGGAATGCAACTGCCCAATCTGAGACTTTATCATGATGCAATCTGCCTAGTTTGGTTGAAAGAATGGATGACATTAAAGAACAAGAAACTATTAGCCCTAGAGGGATATAAAAAAATATTTGGATGGCATGCATATTTATGGCATGACAAAGTAAAGGTCAACTCGATGTTCCTGCATCACTTTGTTCGGAGAAGTCTATACATAATCTGGAAGAAGTACAGAATTTATCTACAAGAAGGAACCCCTTTGTGGGTGGTTCCATATGAGGTGATAGACCCGAGAGCTGTTGATAATGAACAACAATGTTTAACGTATAAAGAAATAACTAAAACTGAAGCATCCAAACTTAGAATAAAGACACAAGAGGAACTATCACCTAACTACGATTGGTTCCAGTATAGACAGATCAGAGACTTATATAATTCGGACTCTGTAAAGGGAGGTATACGAATAGAGAATTCGGAACTAGAGCAGACCCTTCTTAAAGAAGATAAGAAAAGAATATCCAAGGTATACCAAGTACTGTTGAAGTGGTATACCGAGGATGAGATAGTTAAAACACAAATGGTGAAATGGGCTATAAACTTTAATAAAGAAATAACAATGGAGGCATGGGAATACTTGTGGAAAACTACAATGAAGACAACGACATGTATTAATATCAAAGAGAACATTTATAAAATGATCTATCGTTGGTACATGACACCAAAGAAGATTGCGCTAGGGAATTTGAATACTTCTAATAAATGCTGGAAATGTAAGAAGCATGAGGGCTCCCTCTATCATATGTGGTGGTCGTGTGAGGTAGCCAGGCAGTACTGGGGGGAAATAATAAGAGAAATGAGTGAAATTTTACAATTTCAAATTAATAAGAACCCAGAACTCCTGCTACTGAACTTGGGAATGGAGGGAATTCCAGCCCAACACAGGACGTTGATATTTTATATGACAGCAGCAGCTAGACTTTTGTATGCGCAAAAATGGAAAGTACAAGAAGTGCCAACTATTGAAGATTGGACTTACAAATTGCTGTATATGGCTGAAATGGATAAGATGACAAGAAAATTGAGAGATCTGGACTCAGGGCAGTTCAACACAGACTGGGAGAAGCTGAAACAATACCTGGAGAAGAAATGGGAGGTGGGAGGAAAACTGTGGCAGTTTGAGAACTACTGAAGTATTGAAGTAGAGGGGGGAGACTTTACCGGGGGGAGAAGAGATAAATGTGAATTAATAAGCAGTCAGATTAATAGATTGACATATATATAGATATATATAGGTTAACAAACAGAACATAGAGAAAATAATTAATTATAAGGACTAAATATAAGGAGCGATTAACTAACAATATTTTCTTTTTTTTCTGACAAGTTTTGTACCAAACTGAATGTCTGAAGATATAGATGGGTCAAATTGATTGACTACGTGAGGAGAGATATATAGAACTATTATAAAAAGATAGAATGAGTAATATATATAGAGAATAAGTCAAATTGTTTGATATAAACGAATGTATGATCTATATGGTTTATGATATATAGAAATATCTGAAATTGAAAAATTGGGATAAATTGTTTATCTAAGATGGAAACAAAGACTTACAGTTTGGGCATATAATGTTAAAAATAGTTAAGGATGTACTGCTTAGAATAATGGAGAATATACATTTGTTTTAGATAGAGGAAGCTAATAAAAGTAAGGGAAAGGGGACAAAGGGTTGGAAAGCTGTTGGAAGTCAACAAAAAGGGGGGGGAAAGGGAGGGGGTTAGAGATGAAAAAATTGGGGAAAATTGAATGTAAATGTGGAAATAATGGATTCTAACCCAATAAAAATTTTTCAAAAAAAAAAAAACATGGTCCGGAGGCTGTTGCCACCCAAACACACCGGCTGGACATGGTGCATTGGACGGTTAGGTACATGGGCTAGATAAGTTTCTTGATAGACAGGTACATAGCTGTATGGGATAAGTGTATAACATAGAGGGATGCATGGATACATTGGATACCTGTATCGGATGGACAGGTGAGACCGATATAGTGGACAGGGATATTGGGGAGACAGGTGTGTTGCATCAATATAATTTTTGTCTTGTCATTAGACAGTTGGAATGGAATAACCAAGGGTGAAAGTGTGGCCTGCCTCTCACATGGAGAAGTGGAGGCTCACATGTGGGCAGTCGAGGCAGTGGAAGATGCCCTCACCCCATTTGTGGGGGAGGCATTGGTTCCCCAAGGAAAGGGAATAGTGGGCAGACAGATAGGTGCCTGCTTGGAGAGGTGTGGGCTGTAGCCAGCATCACCCACCTGCCTGCCATCATGGACGTGGCGGGCAATTCAGCACCCTAGAAAGATGGCATTGCAGTGGAGGCTGATGCCATTGAGGGACGCTCCAGCCAGACATGGTGGACCCGGGAGGACAGTTAGGCAAAACAGATCCACGGATGACGTCATGGGATCCACCTGGAAGGAATGCAAAGACTGCTGCAGGAGAACCTTGCCCACCCCTGGTGTGTCTAAGTGGAGGCTGCTGCTGACATCATCCACCTTTCTGCCCTCATAGAAAGGACGGGACTCATTCCCCACCACTCAGAGGGGACAGCAGGGGCCATGTATAGGGGGCACTGTGCTGCACAACTAAATGTGCAACAGCAGCTGAGCTGTCTTGTGCCCAAACGTGGTGGCAGCAGACATCACCCACCTTCCTGCCTTCGTGGAAAGGACGGGATTATTGAACCATTCCGCCTGGTGTAAGGGGACAGCAGGGGCCACGTATAGGGGGCACCATGCTGCACAACTGCATGTGCAACAGCTCCTGAGCTGTCTCTTTCCCAAACGGGGTGGCCGCAGACATCGCCCACCTTCCTGCCTTCGTGGAAAAGATTGGAAGGATGGGAAAGGTCGTTGGGAAGGGTCGGAGTGCTTCCAGAGAGGGAGAGACTGAAAAAGAGACTGGGAACTTTTCATGGACAGGAGGACGAAGGGTTACCTGCTGCAGTGCGGAGCAGGAAAGGGAAGACCATAACATTTGTGAGGCCTCATCCGAGGTGCCCACTGAGCTTGGCCCCAGACCTTGGAAGCAGCCCTGAGAACTGAGGAGGGCTTGAGTAATACCCCACCACTCACAGAAACCTGAACTGAGCAGGCAGCAGGACAGGTAATAATAATAATGAATATGTTGGCACCAGAGCCTTGCAGCAGCCACAGGATCTTGAGCCCACAGCAGCGGAGCTTGGCCAAGAACCTCGGCAGACTGGGGTGGCTCAGAGCCCAGGCAGGTCCAGGTCTAGGGAGGGATATCCAAGCAGTTGGAGGTTGACCTTAATAAAGGTCAAAATGTCCACCAAGTCCGGGTGCAGACGTGCACAGCAGGCACAGAAGAGGTTTCCCAGGTGGGAGAACACTCGCTCACTCTGCATGCTGGTGGGAGGGCAGGACATGATGTTTGTGGCCACGAAGGACAGGTCCGGCCATATGGCAGATTTACTTGACAGAATACTCCAACGAGTTGGACTAGGGGGGCTCGGGGGGCTCCTCAAGGTACTCTCACACCATGGCCCCCGCCAAGTCCTCCACCATGAGAGACACACCCACTCTGCTGCGGCCAACCAGACAGCTCACTGATGAGGACCAGAGATCGTGTGGGCCCATTTGGGTGGGTCTCTCCTGGTGTGTCTCTGTTCCCACCTCCTCCCCCTCCTCCACCGCCTGCCCCTCCCCGTTTCCCTCCATCCTGCCTTTTCTGCCTGGAAACGGAGCACCACTCTGCAGAGCTCCTTTTTCCAGTGCTGCATCTCACCCTCCTGCATGGCGATGCTGCCCTTGATACAGGAGTCCCAGAGGGAGGCCATTTGGTACAGCACCTCATGGAGCAGAGGATGCAAGCACTTGGCCATGCATCCTCCTCACAAAGTCCTCATGTAACCGATTTGGAGCTCCACACTTGGAAGGAAGACCTGCCTATCAAGCTAAAAGTTGGGTTTAGATTAGGATTTCCAGGGCAACAGAAGGAGTGCAGACAGAGTTCATACAGTCCCTGCCTCCATTGCCAAGGGAATTTATTCAAGGTGCCTGGCTGACTAGTTTCATGAACAGAGGACGAATGCAACAAACAGGACTTGAAACGACCACTTATTCGTTTAAAATGGCACCTCGCGAATAGCTTGCTCGCAAACAGCTGATTGGGCTGTTTGTGGCTTTTTTTCGTTTGTATTGCTGTTCGTGCCCATCTTTAGTCTAGAGATAAGTTGTAACTCTGGAGTGGGAAAGAATACAGTGGTCTTGCCCTCACAGACAATGGTGTGCTGCTCTACCCTCTTCTACATCTTCCTAAATGTGCAGCATGTATACACTTTGGTCCCATCCTCACAATCTGAAACAATGGAAGGGGCCAGTATGCTCAATTGCAAGCTGGGAATACTCATTCCCTCTCCTCCTTTATGGGTTTGTTCTCTTATTCCGAATGTAGAGATATGTGAGATCACTACAGAATTATATAAAGTAAATAATTGTGACACGTTTCTCATATTTTCTCTTCATCTCTTATTTCTTCCTAAAAAATAGTGTATATATAAAATTTTATAAAAGACTGCTCTGCACAGAAAGGAACACAAAAGTCTTTTTTTCCCCATGTTTAGTCTTTGAAGGAAATAATTGTCCCTTTACATTGTATTGTTTTAAAGGTTTTGTATGCCTCCATTTTCCTTCTATTTTCCTGAGGCAGAACTAACTTTGCCTTTCCTTAATGAATCTGTTTAGTTCTCCACTCAAATTCTAGGGTTTTTTTTAAAAAAAAAATAGCTTCATCTCTTTAATTTTCCAGCTTGCTTTACAATTCAGTAAATTATTTCATGATAAGAAAAAGACACAAATTGGTACGTGAGTTCTTCCTTGTGCCTAAAGTGTTTCTTGACGCATCTGCAGAATCCCAGCACAAAAGGTTCAGACTTCTAAAGGGGGCAATATAACAACAATTGTCCAGCCTTGGTTAATGCTGGACTAAGTCAATAGAAGCAAACCTATCCAGCATTCTCACCTGCCATTTTGCATCTTGCCGAGCCTTTGGAATGAGAACATTCTGTGTGTCTGAAACAAACTCTACAGGAAGGGAATGGCTTAGCACAACATTAGCTTAGTCAAAAATCTGATCCAAGAACTAGAAATTGTAGAGTTAGTTGACCAGATGGAAATGAGGACCAAACTCTTGTATCCATAATATAGCAGATAAGAGAGATTCTCAGTGGCACTGCCTACAGCTTTTCTCCCTCCTGCAGGAGAACCTGTGCTGTCCCCCTCCCCTCAAAACCTTCTTACATAACTATTAAAGGCATAAGAGTTCTATTTTTCTTGGCCTCTGGTCATCTGTATAGAATTATAGGGCTGGGATGAACTTCACAGCCTGTATCATTCCCCATCACCTTCCCACATAAGTCAGAAAGCTGCATCTGCTAACAGTTCTAAGAGTCTGTGAACTCTAAAATAAGCCCATGTTTTTTAAAAAATGTAAAGTTCAATGCACTGTGTTGTCTCTTCTAAATGAGGTTCATCTGAGACCCAAATTACAATCAAAGGTGTATCTTAACAATAAAAAGCAGCCATAGGTGGGATCCAATTTGTATTAGGACCATGGAACTAGAACAAGGGGTGAACCTTCCTAAACACACCATTTCCTCCAGTAGAAATTCCCCTTCCCTGAACTGCTTGTAGTTCCAGTAGGGGAAAATCCCACATGTAATACCTGGGTGTTGTTTATAGAGATGATGCAGTATTCCCAGAATGTTTAATTGCCTAAACAAATAATGGAAATAATTTTTTCATTACCCTGAAATTAAATCATCTCTCCACGTAATGCGGATAGTGAATCACCTGCTAGAACCAAGCATTTGTGTTGAGCCCCTCCCCCTTCAGCATAGATTGCCATAACAAGCTATAACAGATGGGCGAGGGAGTGCAATACCAAGTACAAGAAGCTGATTCTTCCTTTGGTGCTAAGTATGTTAATACAAGTAGGGGAACCACAAGACTTGCAAGGGGAATCCCATTCTCTCCCCCCCCCACACACACACACACTTCATTTCCCTGCTTGCCCAGCCATACTGCCTTCCTCAGTGCCAGCACCTCTGCCTGCCTGGCTCACAAAGTAACAGCAGAGGCAGGGCAGCAGCTTCCCTCCTGTCCCGCCTCTCCTTCTGCCCCATCTGTTTAGTTCATGATTTGGCAGGCAGCTGTTCTTCCAACTCCAAAATGATGGCCAATATGCAGCATCACAATGATTTTTCTTTTTTTCTGGATTGTTTTTTCTTTTCTGGATTTTTCTGCAAACTCAGGGTTTGCAGAAAAATTACTCTTCTCTGTACCTGGCCCCATTCTTTGGGTTTTTCTGTCTGCACAGAGACCAGGTTCAGAATTAGATATATGATTAGCCTTCTAATCTTATCTGAGCTTTTGCATATGCATCACTAGCAGACATTTTAGAAGTGAAGCTTTCCTGTCATGAAGATACAGTTGATTAGTTTCTGGGATAATGTGGATAAGTTTCCTGAATCTTGATTATATGTTTGCGCATCAGATTGCTGTTCAAGACACTGGAGCAAACCCAGTTTAAAAAGCTGTCAACCCTAAGTGTTTGTAGAACATCAAACAGTAGTGTTATAGAGCTGCTTTATGAGTAGATCTGTGGCCATCCGGGCCACCTTTTGTATGTTTCTTTTAATTAATTTAAAAGTTTTAAATAAAATTCTAATATTAAAAAAATGAGTAGATCTATTGATGGAAAGAAGCAATGCTTCAAACAGCCACAGCTTCGTAGTGCCCTACATTACTACTTTTGGGTATCTACCCGCAGAAACAGCTGGTCCTCCAGAACGTCCCTTTAACATGTTTTCAATATTCACACTGTGATTAAAGAATGCCAAGCTGTAAGCTTAGGTTCAAAAATGTATCTGCAGAAAATGATTTTAAATAAGATACTTCTTCTTTACCCATTTTATTCCTCCTAACACCCCTGTGAGGTAGGTCAAACTGAGAATTAATGACTAGCCTAAGATCATTGGTGAGTTTATAGATGGATGAATATTTGAATCAAGACTTCCAGTTATTAGTCTGACACCTTAAACTTGCACAACACATGATATATGATTATTAGCACAGAAGAAATGAAGGTATCGTTCATTTTGTTTTAAATGTCTTGTTGCTCAGTTCTGTTGTAAGAATCATAGAATCATAGAGTTGGAAGGGGCCATACAGACCATCTAGTCCAACCCCCTGCCCAGTGCAGGATCAGCCTAAAGCATCTCTGACAAATATTCATCCAGCCTCTTCTTGAAAACTGCCAGTGAAGGGGAGCTCACCACCTCCCTAGGCAGCTGATTCCACTTTTGAACTACTCTGACCGTGAAAACGTTTTTCTTAATATCCAGCCTGTACCTTTGTGCATGTAATTTAAGCCCATTGCTTCGCGTCCTACCCTCTGCTGCCAACTGGAACAGCTAAATACCACTCCATAGGAAGCATGCAGGTCTTGTTCAAGGTATACCAAAGGATTGTTGATCCACCCAAAAGAACAGTCAGGGAACAGTCAGTGCTCATATTTTTGGGGCTTGAGTCCAAGATAAACACATGATGCAAGAACGCCTCAAACAACAGTGGCTCTTGCTTAAATCACTCAATTTTTTTAATGGATAATCAAAAAGAAAACTTTTTTTGTAAAGTGTGCTGAGAGGCATAAAGTATCCTTCTGAAAAGTGATAAGTTACATCTGCAATTTGCTCATATTTCCCCAACCCCCAATCTTTCCCCATAAAAATCTCTAACAAAAGGCAAGCCTCCTTTTTCACTACAAGAGTAGATTAAAATAATCCTTTTCAGGAAGGACCTTTGTGGAATCAGAGTGAAACTACAATGGAATAGGATGCTGATCTCAGGCCAAGTGTACCTCTTGCAAATAGGGTAACTTTAAAAGAAGCAGTCCTTCAGGCATATGAATCCTAGGTATAAAGCCCTTTAAAGCTAAGAGCCAGTGCCCTGTGTCCAGAAACACATAAGCAGTTAATGAAATTGGAGTTACATATAATTGTCATCTAACACTGGTCAAGAGATGGGTCACCATACTCCACACAAATTAAAGAACGTGAATTACTTTCAAGTGTAGCACCACACTAAGCATATTGTAATAGTCCAACCTGTATGCTGCACTGTATGGATCAGTGTGTCTAGGCCTAGGTTAGGAAATTGAGGAAGGAAAGAGAGTTCAAATTAGATTTAAATGAACAAAAGCACTCTGAGCAACTACATCAATGTATTTTTCAAAAATTAAGGCTGGGTCCAGGAATATCCCTACATTTTTTGTTTGAAGAGAGTTTGCTTGACCCCATCTAACCTCTGCAGTTCTTCCAGAGAAGAACATCTGCTTTCTACACCAATATAAATTCTATCTTGTCTGGATTCAGTTTCAGCTTGTTCACCCACTTTCACTTGTCCATGGCAGCCAGGCCCTAATTCATGACAGAGATCTCGAGGTTTTGACCAACAGTTGGGTGTCATCCACTAATTATGACACCTAATTCCAAAATGCCAGATGGTCTCATTCAATGATCTTATATAAATGCAGAAGAGCATTGTGAAAAGCTGGGTATGGGGAACACCACAGGAGAGTCCCCATAATGTTGAAACATTCTCTCTGAGGAAACAATCTGTTAAGAAAGAGTGAGCCCAATGGAGGCTAGCGCCAGACATGCCAAAAACTTGTTTCGCCAGTTTAACAAGATAGCATACTCAGCTGTATCAAATGCTATAGGCAGATCTAACAAAATTAACATGGTGGAAATTCCCCTAAGTTTGAGGTCTATCAGTGCAGCTGAAGTAGTTTTTATCTCATAAGCAGGCTTGAGCCCAGAATAAAATGTATCTGTCAACATAACTGGCCTTGCAAACACTTTCAGCCTTAGATATTTAAACTTAAAGTATAAAGCTAAAATGACAATCTCACATCACCATCCCCACCAGGATTACAAGCATTTTTCTGGTTGAGCCAGTATGACTAACAGCTTCATGACAGGCAGAGATAAAGTAAGTGAAGATTTTCCCAGCAGAGTCAGGAAGTGTTAGGAAGAGCCTTACCTGTTCAATTTCTTCCTATTATGTAAGTGATAAAAAAATAGGAGGGCTTCCCAGGAAAAAAGTGGCAGCACTATATCCCACCCTCTCCTTTAGAATGATTTTTTTAAAAACACACACAATGAAGGAAACAGGAAAACAGCTTCCCCTCTGGAATTTGTTGAGTAACTGTTTCAAATTGTATCATAGTCACATAGACCAGGTTAAAAAGAATCCGCCTGTCCCTTTAACAGCATCTCAGATTCCACAGAAATGCAGCTGCAGCTTTTCTGGTCCCTTCCTCGGTCTCATTCTATTGTCACAATTCATGTGACAATGTCTTGGGAACCCTAATTGTGCCATGTGGAGGTATTGCCACATATTCTTCTGGAAATACTCCTCTGCTCTTGCCTGCTGTAGGACAGTGAAAAATGCAGCAAGTGAATCTCCATGAGGAAAAGATCAAAGAACTATTGCAATACCAGTTTCTTGGTGATAATTAAAATCCTTCTAAGAACTGCATTCCTTTCTGAGGAAAGTCTGCCAACATCAGAATGACAAGCACTCACTAGGTTGCAGTTAAAAAGTTTGTAATCTTAGTTCCAAAATGGATGGAGGGAAAGGAAGACAGTGATGGGCAATTTGTTATAATTGGATCCTGAGAGTCACATTATGAAAGACTCATTGTAATCTAATGGTTATCGGACCAGTGTACTAAATACAATTTACCTTGAGGTCATTATTTGTACTTTGTTCAGATTCAAGAATCTTACTTTTTTTCATTTTCAAATATTTATTTAGTTATGCTTAATAAACAGTTACAAATCTAAAAAAGATAGTTATTATACAATGATATCAAATAAATTTTCTATTACATATATTAAAGATGATTTCTCTACAATGATATCAAATAAGTTTTCTTACAAATGATGTTTCATTTTTAGATTTCAAATAAAGGTTATTAGTATGAACTACTAAAAATATTTTTTCTTGAATGATATCTTAAGACCTGACATTACTGTTGATAATTCTTTATGTGAACATAAAATGATTATATTTCTTTTTTGATGATAATCAGGTTATCGATATAGTATTTCGAATTAGATTCTTGTATTATTATGATTAAATGAGTCTTGTTATAATGTCAAACCTTCTGGAGGTCAAATACAGATAGTAATAGAAAAAAATAATAATTTTGTAACCATTAGTAGAAACCTTATAAACCTTTCTGGAATAACCCCTCCTTCCCTTCCCGGCTCCCTCTCTTAAATCTATCCCCTCATCTTCCCTTGATACTAATGTCTAGGTTGATTGATTAATAGGTATTTTTATTTACTGATTAATAAACTATAAACTAGATTAAATTGAATTTGCATACAAAACACTTCTCTATAGCCCTAGAGTAACACCCTATAGATTACTGGTATTTCTTATACCAAACTTGGAAAACTGTAAAAAATAACTGGAGGCCACTCCCTCCCCCCTCCCCCATACCTCTATTCTTGTACAAGATTTATACATTATACAACCATAACATTTTTACTGATTATTTTGGTTTGCTCTCAACTTAGTTTTTTACATCTCCGTTTGTTCGTTCTTTGTTTGCTAGCTGTGTCTCGCTAGAGTCTCACTTCCCTTGTAAGGTGATAGGAGATTAGGCATTTTTCTCTTCTGTGAGGTTCTGTCACAGATCATAGGCATCTCAACACCAAGGTCCTGCAAAAGTAGCCCTCCAGATTCCCGATCTGTAGCTTGGTAGATGGTGCCTTGTATTTGTACTTGAAGTTTCGTATAGTTAGTCCATTTGCGCTTTTCTCAATGCTTTTGTTGTAGATCTACATTCTCCTCTTTTTTCTGAAACTGTAGATGGCAGGTCTGTATTAGGATTTGTGATCCTTTATATGGGATTGAGCCTTTATTTCTTGATATTTCCAGAATTTTACTCCTTGTCTTTCAACCTGGAATCGTAGCTGGAATGTCTCTGGGTTCTTTAATTTTTGGATTTTTTTTGCTCCCCAGCCTTGGTGATAATTGGGGCTGCTCCCTTTTCAAGCTGTGAGTGCTGTGCCAGCCATGACTCTAGAAAGAAGGGCAGATCCACATTTAAAGTTGTTTGCTCCTCGTAGTTTCTGAATTTAAGATTTGATTGTTTTGTTGAGATTTCCATATGTAAAATTCTTTCTTGAAGCTGTTTGTTCTCCTGTTGTAACACAGCTAATTCAGACCGCAGTGATGTGCTTAATACCAGCGCTCAGTTAGCATTTTTTGCTGCTTTATCTAAAGTCGTTCTTATTTCTGTTAGTTGTTCTTTAAACGGTTGGAGTAAGATTGACATTTTATCTATTATTTTTTGTTCCATATGGACGAATAATTTGATAAGCATCGGATCAGCTGAGCTAGGTAAGTTAATCTTATACTCGCTGTTTTCATCCGCCATTTTAGTTGTCTTGCTTTCTTTCTCTGCTGCTTGCTGCAAGGTTGTGAAGAAGTCCTGTAGCCTTTTAGAAATGTTTGACTTTGTTGTTTTCTTCTCTGTGTTTTGTTTACACATATTCTTTTCCTTTTTTTGATTTAAAGTTCTGTTATGATGATTTGTAATGAGGAATTAGGGTGGGGAGGGTGGAACTCTCTTTCCAAGCGTCCTTTTCACTCAAAGCTGGCACCACGCCCCCTTCAAGAATCTTACTTAGTGAGAACACAGCTTGCCTGGACTCTTGGAATTTTGCAACACAGTCCTATGCACATCGGCTCAGAAATCATTTCCACTACACTCAATTTAATTAACATTCAGGGACAATCCATTATGGATTCTGGCATTGTTTGTGTTGAATTTTTGTTGCCAGAAGTGAGCCAGGGAGCAGCTGAAAGATGCCAGAACTGATGGCCTAACAACAGTAGAACCATTGTGCATTAATAGGCATTAAGACTTAAACATTAATAAAAAATCAACTTCAGAAACTCCTCAGTAATTAGAATAATGTTCTGGGGTTGTACCATTCTAACTTTAGTCCTCTAAAGAAAATAAGGCCTCACTCCTGTTTCCTTTAATATTGTCCTGTAATTCTGCCATTAAAAACATGATTTTAAAATATTGCATAACAAAAAGGGGGACAAAATTAGTTCTGAGCTGATGCAAAAGGGGTGACATATTTCTCAAACATTTTAACTTTACAATAAACATGTTCCTTCCCCCGTTTGTAGGCCCCCAGAAAATGGTAGAAAATTCTAGATCAACATGGGAGGTCCAGGAAGATGAGCAAGGTACTGATGAGCAATAGCAGCAGCAGATCTATTCCAGACTAGTATCTTGTACGTGTTCTGAATGTGAGGCAAATCTTTAGCTGGAGCAATGTAGTGTTACCAACCTAGAGTTGCTAGCTTCAGGTCAGGAAATTGGTGGTGGATCCTGATGAAGGAGGGAGTTGGGGAGGGGACAGACCTCAGCTGAGTATAATACAATAGAGGCGACCTTCCAAGGCAGCCTTATTCTCCAGGGGAACTGATTTCCGGCATCTGGAGATCAGTTGTAATTCTGGTTGATCTCCAGCCACCATCTGGTGATTTGGGATCCCTATGCCAACCTCCAGCAAGAATCTGGATTTCTCCTAAAATTCCAAATGATTTCCGGACTACAGAGATCAGTTCTCCTAAAAGAAATGGCAACTTCAGAGAGAAATCTGCAATAGTCTGGCATCACACCCACACTAAACTTCTCCTAACTAAACCCTGCCCTCTACAGGGACCACCCTCAAATCTCCATGAATTTCCAAAGCCAGAGTTGGAAACCCTTAGCAGTGGGTCTCAGCTAGGGTTGCCAATCCCCCAGTGGGGGTGGAGAATGCCCTGCTCCCAGCCTCCGCCCCCTGCCACCATTCATCTGGCTGTAGGGCTGCCAGCTCCAGGTTGAGAAATTCTTGGAGATCTAGCAGGAGAAACCTGGAGAAAGTGGGGTTTGGGGAGGGAAAGGACCTTGGCATGGCATAATTCCACAGAGCCCATCCCTCAAAGTAGCCATTTTCTCCAGGTGAACTGATCTCTGTGGCCTGGAGACCAGTTGTAATTCCAGGAGATCTCCAGCTACCACCTGGAGGCTGGCAACCCTATCTAGCCAATGGGGGAGGGAAGGCAGGGGAACAGGCCTCCCAGGTATGCTTCTGGCATGGCATGACAACAGGCCAGGAGGGCTCCTGTGCTTAAAAAATCAGCCCATTTGGGGCCCAAATTGGTCCAGCGCAAAGTGTGGGAGCACTCCTGAGGCCTGCATGCATGTTGGAAGATAGAGAAGGTAAGTGCTGGGAGGGTAAGGGGACCTGGCAACCCTAGTCTCTCAGCTAGAGTTCCCAGGTGGCAAGCAAACTCCCAGGGATTCACCTCCTTGTCTGCCAATTGCCCAGCCATCGGTGGGAGGTAGCAAGCTCCCAGAGGTTGCCTTCCACCGGCAGGCACCTAAGGAACATGCACGTGCTCCCAACAGGTATGGTGACATCACTTCTGGAAGCGACGTTGTCGCACTGGCTGCAGGACCATTCCTGCATTTCATTTGGGGCTGATTTGGGCCACAAACAGGCTGAACTGGCCCCGTGTGGAGCATGGAAGCTCTCGCACGGCCAGCGCAGTGCTGTCACTTCCGGAAGTGACATCACCATGTGAGCTCCAGGGCTCGCATGCAAAGACAATCCCCATGGACAGCATGAGGAAAGTGCCAGGTGTCCTTACCCTCCCAGCAGGAGGTGAGAGGGACTGAGCAACACTAGTCTCAGCTGCTGCACCTATTTGGTAATTTTAAAGAATTGTTTAGAAAAAGACAATATGTATTCATTGTTTCCTGACCTCCCCCAACTCAGAGCAAAGGAAATGAAGGCATTTATTTGCCCTCAATGACATCACTGCATAGCCTAATCA
The DNA here is from genome assembly GCF_028583425.1 of Eublepharis macularius. NCBI lineage: Eukaryota > Metazoa > Chordata > Lepidosauria > Squamata > Eublepharidae > Eublepharis > Eublepharis macularius. The sequence goes on along the minus strand of NC_072794.1, from coordinate 94,166,106 downwards.
GGTTCACATCTTAATTGGCCTAGGTCATGTACTATTGGGAGAAGAAAGAAATCCTAAAAATGGCACTGATCATGCAGGGGGCTGGAGCTGTGAACGATGGCAGTCATTTTGTATCTTTCCGAAGCCTGTGTCCCACACATTGAAGATGTAACCATGAAAATTCAGCACAGTACTAGGAAAATAAGGTGGCCCCATTCAAAGGCCCCATTCAAAGAGTTACCAGGTTACAAACCAGAGAACAAGAATCTACCTCTTATAGTTCTGGCCAAACAGAGGGGCAAGTTGTCAGTGGAGCTTTCTCACAACTCCCCACTGGTTTTGTCCACCCTTCTCCTCTGTTTGCAATAGTATGTGTGCCCTACAGTAGGATTTATACACCCCTACTGTAGATGAAGGAGAAAGTGAACAAACAGATGAGGGGGACAACAGGGGGAGAGCAGCTGCAGAAATCTTGTCTTTCATTTGATTTATATATTTAAAGGCAGGCTTTTTCTGGAAGTACCCACTAGTAAGCAGTACCAGCACCTCTTTCCACTGGCGGGCTTGGGCTCCCAAGGCAGTGAACATTATGAGTACCACCATCTCTTCTTTTTAAGTAAAAAGGGTATGGAAGCAACCCTATGCATTTGCAAAACCACCGCAAAGGAGTGCAGCAAGCAGTTTCGCTTTAGTCCACTTCAAAGCCAGCTAGACTGTTGCTCCCTGCTGGGGGACTGCCAGAGTACCCTGTGTTGTACAGACCTATGTAACAATGGACTATGGGGGTCATGTGGATCAAAACATATGCAGTCTTGTAACCCTTTGCTGCCATACTACCTCCTGCCTTTCCAATCCAGTGCTGAATCACAAAGCCAGCACTATGGCAAGCAGCTATTTGGACAAATCCTTGGCTGAGATGTTTACTGGCAACTTTTTTGCTTCATTCTTCCTTTCTTGCATGTTGGTATAATTGGAAATCCAATCATTACTGTGCATGAAGGATTGCATATGGACAGCAGATTTCTTTAGAAGGCAATTGTGACGAATCTAAAGTGGGTAAAGAAGAGAGTACCTGTACTTGCTATATTTAGAAAGTTATGAAAGGCAGTCTTGTTCCAGAGAGCACTTCCTGAGGATGGATTGTTTCAGCAGCAAAATCAGTTTGCTGATTTTCTGTGTTTTAATTCCTGTGAATTTTAAATCGCAGTACTTTTAAATTTGTAATCTGCATGTTTTAATTTGTTTTAATTTTGTTACTTGAAATATTATTTAAGTTTCCCAACTAGGTTGCTGCATCATTCACCATTTTCAATATAAAGAGATAAGGCAGTATAGAAATGTTTAAAATAAATACACATGTGCAGATGTATGCACGTATGGCTGCCTTCACTTGGCTGAGAGATCACTTATATATAGGGTTACCTGGTTCCTATACCTGGAGGGGAGGACCTGGCACTCACTCGGAGGCATCTCTTTGCGCACCCGTGCTTTGTGCAGGTGCGCTTCTGGCACCAACGCAATGACATCAGTTCTGGAAGTGACATCATCGTGCCAGCAGCAGGCATGCTCCTGTGCTTCACACAGGGCCAACTCAGCCTGTAGGGGGCAAAAATTGGCCCCTGTGAAATGCCTTGTCAATTCTGGTTCAGAGGTGCATTTAAAAGAGAGGGTATGACAGGCCAGTCACTTGGTTCCAGCTGCCCGTGATGAAGCCAGACATGGCTAAGATTGTGCAATAGGTACATCATTAGGACGTCAAAGAAATGAATTTTGCAACCAACTCTGTCCTACAAAACCCAGCATGTTCATTGACATGATTCTGTGATTAGGCATCTGTGCGGCCCTGTGAAGAGTAACATTATGACATGGATATAAGACGGAAATTACATAACGAATATTCAGAGTTTCAGCCACAGAAAACTCTGCACCATCACATCTTCCTCTTGGAGAGTTTCCTGGGAACTTCATGGCCACTTTTTCAAGAGGGATTTGCCCCATCCAAAAATTTGTAACACTTTTTTTAAATTAAATAATAACATTTCCCTGAGAGTCCTGAGATTAGGTTTTTTGCCTAATTTAATGAAACAATCCGTTTTCTTCTGTTAGAGTAACCCTCCCCGTACTTTTCCACAACGATTTGGATTTTTGTTATTGAAGCAGTTAGAATTGTTAATTTTGTGTGGTACTCACAACAAAAGATTTTTCTGATTGAGCTGAGGAAATTATGCCACTTGGCTTTTAAGTTTCCAACGAGCTTTGCTGCACTCACCAAAAAGAGGACTGTGCTTATAATCAGCTCTAGACATTACTTACAGTGCTGTAGCTAAAGCAGTCTAATTGTCCCAGATTCACAGTGCCATGTGGTTAAAGGCACAAACTTGTGCACACTTCATCAAAGTAAGTGAATTCCACTAAGTTCAGGAGCAATGATTTTGGAATAAATCTCACTGAAGTCAGTGAAATTTACGCAAGAACATAGGATGGGGTTGCATTCCAGAGTATCTGAAATATTATTCTAGGTCTGGAAGCTAGCTGGGGCAATTCAGTGCTGAGGGAAGAAGCTTCTCATACTCTCAAGTGCCAATCTATTCTCCAGAGGCAGAGAAACTTGTGTGTGTGTGCGTGCGTGTGTGAGTGTGGGTGTGTGTGTACATGCATGCTTGTGTACAACACAAACTAGGCAGGTATGTACAAATTCAGAAAAATAAACTGAAAATAGGCAAATATGAATGAACATATGTGAATAGGTGGAAATGTGCCATCAGATTTTTAAAAATGTAGATGTTTGCCTAACAAAAGAGGGAACAGGCAGGCACATGGCCAGTGAAAGGAGTTATGAAACATTTGTGTAAATAATCAGCAGCATAAGAGCAATGTTAGTTCCATATGGTCTTAAATTTAATATACATTTTTATAAGCTGAAATATAAATTAGAAAAATATCTCAATACGGAGTGCAAAAGAAAAAAATGTGACATTTACTAAATCTAGGTGAAAAGCAGCTGCTAATCAGTATCAAGCTCACAAAGTAGTCAAATGAAATGTGTTACCTGTCTGGCAGTTCACAGGCTCTAGACCAACCAAAAGGAAAAAACTAACAGCCAGAAGAGCATTCATGCCTGCCCCAGAGAGATGTCGCTTTCTTGATCAGCACCCTGAGTTTCTTGCTGTGAGAAGAGGCATGGGACTGTGCCCTCTCAAAAGAAGGCAGGCCAGCCAAATGTGAAATGTGAAGTTCTAAGTGTATTTGAGCACGCCCTCTTCCTAGGTAATAGTGCTAGTAAATTATCAAACACATTAATTGGAGGGTTGAGCTCACCATCATTTATGCATACCAAGCTCTTCTGACACATTCTAGCAACAGAGGTAGGGATGGAATTTTTATGTGTATTTCCTCTTTGCTCCATACGTAAGATTGTTTTGCAGTTTCATACAAGTGCAGTTGAAATTCCGGGTATGCTGCTAAAGGCTTGGAAGCAACCCAAAGAACTGAATGAAAGGTTGTAAACAATAAGGTTGAGGAACTAAAGTACTGCAGTGATTTGTAGGAGGTAGTCAATGCAAGTAATATATAATCTGGGAATATGCAGAAGAAAATAAAAATATAATCCCCAAATAAATCTCTAAAGAGGATAACAAAAAGTCTCACAGTGGAGATTTCAAGAACAAAGCCTTCAGTATTTGTCCAATGATTTTTCCTATATAATACTAAATTACAAAAAAAAAAACTATTAACAGGTTGGGTCTATTTCACCTCCTTCTTTTCACTGTTAGAGCCAGATAGAATAATTCAGAAGGCCATGACCATCTGCTTTAAGGAAAGGAAATTCAATTTCTCAGAGAAACCATGTTTTAGTATGTACTAATGGATTGGGACTTAAGAGCCCTGTGGCGTAGAGTGGTAAACTGCAGTACTGCAGCCCAAGCTTTGCTCAGAACCTGAGTTCAATCCTGGCAGAAGCCAGGTTCAAGTAGCCGGCTCAAGGTTGACTCAGCCTTTCATCCTTCCAAGGTCAGTAAAATGAGTACCCAGTTTCCTGGGGCTAAAGTGCAGATGACTGGGGAAGGCAATGGCAAACTACCCTGTAACAAAAAGTCTGCCAAGAAAACATCGTGATGCGACATCCTCCCATGGGTCTGTGCTTGCGCAGGAGAGTACCTGGGAGGGAGGGAAAGTAGTGTGGTATAGCTTGATCTCATCAGATATTGGAAGCAAAACAAGATCAGTACTTGGAAAGAAGACCACTAGGGAGGACTATGCAGAGTAAGGCATAGTTTGGTTCTTATTTGCTATAAGCCCTTATTTGCTATAAGCCCAGGGTAGGGGCTAGCTTCTGGCCATCCATCGTCCTGCTTCATGCATCCCCAAGGCTCCTTGCAGGCCTGAAATGTGGGAGAGTTGGAGCAGTCAGTTAGCTTCACCTTGGTCCTACTAATTCCCCAGGGGATTAGCCTCAGGTGCTCACTCGCCTGCATGCTCGTTGACTGGCCTACCTGCTTGCCTGCTCGCTGGTTTGTTCCCTTACTCGCTTTCTCTCTCTGGCTCTGGCTCTCTCTTCATCAGCTCTCCCGACTTCTCCTTCCTGGCCTGCTTCCAGAGCCTTCCTTTTATCCTTACCTCTTATTCCCAGCCTCGCTCCCCAATTCCCATCACCAAGACCTTGGCCAATTTAATTTATTTAATTTAATTTATTATATTTATATTCCGCCCTCCCCGCTTTCGCAGGCTCAGGGCGGATAACAAATACAAACATGTTTAAAAACATTTAAAAACATTAAATAATACATTTAAAAACATTTAAAAACATTAAATATAACAATTCATGCTGCATAGTGGTTCATACATGCCTCTGTGTTTGCATAGGAGTGATGGTTTAACCCCCCCTTCACGGGGGGGGGCACTGCCCGGCGTTAGCCATATGCCTGGCGGAATAGCTCTGTCTTACAGGCCCGGCGAAATGCAAGCAAATCTTGCCGGGCCCTTGTCTCGCAAGACAGAGCATTCCACCAGGTCGGGGCCAGGACTGAAAAGGCCCTGGCCCTGGTCGACGCCAGGCGGGCCTCCCTAGGGCCAGGGACACTTAAAAGATGTTTTCCGCCAGAGCGGAGAGTCCTCCGGGGCTCATATGGTGAGAGACGGTCCCTCAGATACGTCGGTCCCAGTCCGCGTAGGGCTTTGTAGGTTAACACCAAAACCTTGAACCTGATTCGGTACTCCACTGGCAGCCAATGCAGCTGGCGTAGCACCGGTGTAATATGCTCCCACACCGGTGCTCCAGCAATGACCCGCACTGCTGCATTCTGTACCAGCTGTAACCGCCGGATCAGGCCCATGGGAAGCCCAGCGTAGAGCGCGTTACAGTAATCCAACCTAGAGGTGACCATTGCTTGGACCACTGTAGTCATGTCACGGGGAGACAAATAAGGGGCAAGCTGCCTGGCCTGCCGAAGATAATAAAAGGAAGACCTGGCAACTGCAGTGATCTGGTCCTCCATCTTCAAGGAGGAATCCAGAATCACCCCCAGGCTCCTAACCCTCGGGGCCAGTGTAAGTGCTGCCCCATCAAGTGTAGGAAGCCGAGGTCCCAAAGCCATCTCCCCATGACCCACATACAGGACCTCCGTCTTCGTGGGATTCAATTTCAGCCGACTTTGTCTCAACCAACCAGCCACAGCCTCAAAAGCACGCTCCAGGGCATCAGGGGCCGATCCAGGCTGCCCGTCCAACAACAGATAAAGCTGGGTGTCATCCGCGTATTGGTGACACCCAATCCCACAACTAGATGCTAGAGGGCAACCAGTCAGGAGCTGGGCCTGAGTGGTGGCTTGCCCTTCCTTGGCCTGCCCTGCACTTCAGCAGGTGGGGGCAGCATTCTTCCTCAGAAAGAGAAGGATGGCCTGTCAGTCTAGGTGGAGTCTGTGACCCTCTTGTTTCCCAGGCCTCATGGGGTTGCTGCCCTCATTCCTCTGTCATCAGGGATAGTTGCAGCACAGTTGAGAGGAGGCTGGAGGTGGGCAGGGGAGTGTGGAGGCTGACTGATCAGGAAAAGATGTGGTGTGGCACCACATCCAAGCCACACTGGGACAAAATGTCTGAGTCATGTTGGAGCCACCTGCTCGGGCCAAGGAGAATCTGCACACTCTGGAGGCAGACCCACCTGATGCCTAGGTGGCATGGGGTCATTCACCCTGATGTGGGTGAAACTGCATCCCTGGGCGACAAGGGAGCTGTGTGGCCTGAATGGGTGTACACAGACATCCTCTGCCATGAGGGAGTCATCTGACCAGCCTCCAACCTGGAGGAGCTGAGACAAGAGTCAGCATCACAGGGCAGTTGAAGGTGGTCACACCCTGCTGCTGCCAAAGCCACTGGTGAGTTTCACCCCTTCTGAGGCTGGGGGTGCAGCAGCATCTCCCCTGGAGGGGCCAATGCCAAGTCTGGGTTTCTGGTGACTGGTGTCTCCAGACACACTCCCCCCCCCCCCCTCTGGCCACAGGTAGGGTTGCCTCCTCGTGGATCTCAGACATATAGTCAGCTTTGATATGCAGTCTCCCTGGCTAATGAGAAACTAAACTTCCTGGCTAATGAGAAACTACCTGGCTAATGTGAAACTAAATTTCCTGGCTAATGATAAACTAATTGAGAAACTAAAAGGCAAAAGAGAGAGATACCACTCTGGGATTGTGATATTTCATCCTCTGCACCCATAACAACAGGGCATGGTCTGTCAGTAGCTCAAAGTAGTTATGGGCCAGGTAATATTGTAATGCCCTGGTGACCCATTTCACAGCCTCTTTCTCCACCATAGAATAGCCGTGGTGAGCTGGTTATAGTTTCAGCTGAGGGATAGGATCAGGTGCTCCTGTTCATCCATTTCCTGGGACAGGACAGGACCTAGTTCCCATTCAAAGGCATCTGTTTGCAGTCAAAAGGGATGGTCAATGTCCAGGTTCCATAGGACTGGCACATTGGACACAGCTGTTTTGAGGAACCAGAAGGCCTGGAGTTGTGCTGGTATCCAGTCAATTACATTCGGCTGCCCCTTCCAGGGCAGTTGGTGTGGGGGGCTGGCGATGGTGGCAAAGTGAGGGATGAACAGCCCTTGGTATCCCACTAGCCCCAGGAAGCCCAGCAGACTTGTTTCTTTGTGACTGATTGGAAACTTTGCTTGAGCATTGTGACTTTCTCAGGTAAGTGCCTCAGCTGCTGCTTCCCCTCAAGGAACCCTAGGTATATCAACTCCTGAAAGCCGATCTTGCTCTTCCCTGGGTTGACCTTCAGGTTCGCCCAGTCTAGGGTTCAGAGGATTTCCCAGAGATGTTGCAGATGTGTCTCCCACTCCCATCTGAAAATGATGTCATCGATGTATGTGAGCACAGACCTTGGCATTGGGCAAGCACTATATCAACCAGCCTTTGGAAGGTCACCACAGCCTTGCGCAGCCTGAAAAGCATCATTTTGAATTGGAAGATCCCTTGGGGGATGGTGAAGAGTGTTCTCTCTTTGTCCTCCAGAGTCATGGGGACCTGTCAGTAGCCCTTGGTCTGGTCGAGGACAGGGAGGTGGTCGATGAGTACATCAGTGCAGGACATGAGATAGGCATTGAACTGCATGACCTTATTCACTTCACAGTAGTCAACGCAGAATCTAATGGTCCCATCAAGCTTTGGCACCAGGACAATAGGGCTCCACCAGCTGCTGAAGGAGGGCGTGATGATGCCCAGCTGCTTCATGCCTTCTACCGCATGGGCCACCACCTCTTACTGTTTACAGGGAAAGGGCCACCACACTGCTTGGGCAACTTGCCCTGGATGTGTGGAGATGTGTGAGCAAGGACTGACATCCTTCCAGGATGCTGTTGCATCACCGCTTGGATCTGGGCAACCTGCTAGGGGGAGAGTTCATGGTCCAACATGGGACCAGGTTCTGGCTTGCCCTGAGGATCCAGGGGAGCTCACCAGTGGGCAGGTCTGTGGGGTCTTCAGCCAGCTGACAAGAAGAGGCTGGACATTCTTGCCGCTTCTTCAGGTCATTGACATGCAGTCTTTTCCAATGATGGCAGAAGGGGCCACACTGGATCTCATAAGAGAGAGTCCTCAACATCCGAGTAACTGGGAAAGTGCCTTGCTAGGGATCCCCCTTGTTGGCACCTACCACCTTTTGGCTCATTAGTACTTGAGTGCCCTCATGCAACTCCTGGGCACGGGTCCCCTGATCATAGTGTGCTTTTGGGTATGCCCGCGTGCACTGGAGGTGGCATCCTGCCGGCTCCAGTTGGGCCTGTAACTACTGGACATACTTGGAGACAATTGTCTCCATCAGTGGTCCACTGCCCTTTGACTACATCAAGGATGCTGCAGGGCTTCTGCCCATACAACAATTCAAATGAGGAAAACTTTAATCAGCCACTAGCTTAACATAATATACCTGGTGATTTATATTAGATTGACACTATGTTGTTCTGTATTGATGCCATTGAATAGTTAATCTCACTGTGTTGAACTGCTACTGCTTTCAAGGGGGAAGATGGAGAAGATGGTGGTGGATCTGCTCATGTCATTGGTTCCATATCAATGCTCAGGACATCTGATTGTTCAATGCAAACAAAAAACATACTTTTGCATGCTGCTGCTTATATCAGCTGATGAAAGTACAGGAACATGGAAAATTTCCCCTTCTCACAGCAGAACTGTCACACTGATTGTTTGCCATGAACAGGCAAGCCTCGATGGGCCAAGGGAAAACATGACCATATGTGGCAAGTGCATGCCAGCCCTTGCTCCAAATACCCATGTGCCGCAATGGAATCTGCTTATCTTAGAATGTTATAGGCTTCCCTTGGCAATTAGGAGTGGGCACAGCAGACCTTGAGATGCCATGGTGAACTACTTGATAACCAGCTTGGGTTGGGGATAAGCAACCTGGCTTCACTCATGGAAATGCTAGCTGACTTCCCTCAACTTCAGTCTAATACGCTACTCTGCTTCCTTTATAATAATAAATCAAAATGGCTAATACATGGCATTGGCCTCAGTAGCTCCTATGGGGCTAGAAGATCCATTGAATGTCCTACAAGGAGGCAGCAATGTTAGACCTCAATTCTGCCTAGCAGCAGCAACACAGAACGTTGCCAGGAGCAGAGTGAGTGAATTGGGGAGCCCATTCATCACAGGTTATAGAAGCCCACCCATAAATCAACAGAGTAAATGTCTGTTTTGGTTCCTTGACTCTCTGTAAGCCAATACACTGCCATGAACAGGAACAGGAAGTATGAACAGAGCAGATAGCTGCAACAGTGCAAGAATAAAAATAGCAAACTGAGTGATAAAAATAAATGTATTTACTTTACTTTTATCATTTGTTTTATTTTGGAGGGCCAGAAGCCTTCACTGAGGGATGGCTACAGGGTGGAATGCACTGCAGCAGCAAGAGTTCCTGTTTCCAGAGCTGGTTTATTATTTATTAGCTTGGTGGATTATCTCAAAACAGAACCTACTGTAATAAAATGCTTTGCGTAGCATCAGTGAAAGTGTGAGGAATATCTTTTGGTGTTCTGAGGACTAAATTTGAAAGCCCCTACAACTGAGATGCCTTTAGACTTCCTTAACCAAAGAATGGTAAACTGCTAGTTCCTAGATATCCTATTTCTGTACTCTGAAACAGGATATTAACCCCTTGTTCGCCACCCCTCTGAACTGAGGGCTGGTCTTCCCATTTATTTGCTACATGAAAAGTAAGAAAGGTCATGACTCCAATTTGTAAAATTCTGATTAGATTAAAAACAATATTGTTGAGCTGAAAACATAGTGAGGCATGTCTATTGCATGAAGCACCCCCACAGGCTCTTCTTTTTGCACCCTGAGATCCTTTGGTCTTCTGAAGTCAGAGAGGCCTGAACCATGCCTACACCCAACCTAAATCAATTATCTGCAACTAGATCATCTCCTGTACATCTTCAGGTATTGTACCATAGCATATTTGAACTATCCTATGACAGCTCAGATTTGGACCCCATACCAATAAGGTCTCAAATCCTAAAGTTGCACAAATCAGAGTGCAGCCCAAATTCCAACAATGGGCAGTTGTATGCTATATCTTTGTCCCAATGTTTTCATAGTTCCTAATTCTGCACCAAATTTGACCAATAGTAATGCTTCCCTATTTTGCATAACATCCAGTTGCATAAGAAGGGCATCTCAAGCCCTCCAATTTCATAGCTGCTGTGTTCTCAAGCCTTCTTCCAATGTGGAATTCATAGATTCCTGCCCCCTCCCCCCAATATGGTACTTGGTTCCACTCCAGAACTTTCTTCCAGCGCCATGAAGTTTATGTTCATTTCTCATCAAGATAGGCATAGTATGCTTTTTCTTTCTTCCACTGTGCCCTCTCCCAAATTGACCCTCCATTGTCTCCCTGTCAACATCCCCTGCTCAGCTTCTCCATTCTTCCATTTGCAGAGAGTCTTCTTAGAGATAGATGGTCATTCTCCATAGCACGCCACCCTCCCAGCTAAGGATTCCTTTCTTACTAACCAAAAGTTCTTCCTTGTGGGCAGGGAAGAAGCCTCGAGTGAAGATGAAAGTGTTATGTGATGCCAAAGAAAGAGGGGGACTACAATTACCAAATATAAGATTATACCATGAAGCAATATGTTTGGTGTGGCTCAAGGAATGGATGTTGTTAGAGAATCTTAAACTTTTAACACTTGAAGGGTACAAGAAACTCTTTGGTTGGCATACGTACTTATGGTATGATAAAATTAAAGCGGACTCTATGTTCCTGCATCATTATATTAGACGAAGCCTCTACACCGTCTGGCAAAAATATAAAAAATATTTGGATGAGGGTATCCCGACGTGGGTGGTGCCACTGGAAGTTATTGACCCGAGAACAATTTACAACAGAGAGGGATATTTGTCATATAAGGAGGTGCTGAAAATGGAGCAAAATATGATTAAACTTAAAACAGGAGAAGAATTATCCTCTCACTATGGATGGTTCCAATACAGACAGATTAAAGACTTACATGACAAGGATCGTTTAAAATCGGGATTTAAATGGAAAAACTCTGAACTGGAAGAAAGTATACTACAAGAAGGCAAGAAAACGATTTCTAAAGTCTATAAGATTTTGTTAAAATGGTATACAGAAGACGAAATTGTTAAAGTCCAGATGGTGAAGTGGGCCATAAATTGTAATAGAGACATAACAATGGAGGCATGGGAATACTTGTGGAAAAATACATTGAAGATATCAACTTGTACCAATATTAAAGAAAATGTTTATAAGATGATATATAGATGGTACCTAACGCCGAAGAAAATAGCATATGGGAACAACAAAATGTCAGACAAGTGTTGGAAATGTAAAAATCATGAAGGTTCATATCATATGTGGTGGACCTGTGAGGTAGCAAAGCAGTTCTGGGGAGATATTACAGAAGTTATGACTGAAATTTTACAAATCCCAATAAATAAGAACCCAGAACTGTTGTTGCTTAATCTGAAATTAGAAGAGATTCCCAGGCAACAAAGAACTTTATTATTCTATATGACAACAGCGGCAAGAATTTTATATGCTCAGAAGTGGAAGACGCAAGAAGTACCATCTATTGAAAATTGGATACAAAAATTGCTGTACATGGCAGAAATGGATAAAATGACGAGAAAGTTGAGAGAACAGAATCCAGAAGAATTTCTTAATGACTGGGGTAAACTAAAACAGTATTTGGAAAAGAAGTGGGACGTAAAGGGACAATTATGGTTGTTAGATAACTATTAATTTTGCAGAAAGGAGGAGATACTGATCTTTACAAGAGAAGAGAGGAGATAAGTAAGAAACATAATGTAACTGATAGTTTGATGTTAGGTTTTGTTTAATCTAATATATATTATCTATTTTACTAGTGTGTTAAGATAGTTAAGAATAGAAAAGGGGATATAAGTAGTAGATTTAGACAGCGGGTTGGAAAACTGTTGGAAGTCTTAGATTAAGGGGGAGGGGAAAGGGTGGGAGAATATGGAAGTGAGGGTTTTAATTGAAAATCTGTAATACTAATTTTTACTCACCCAATAAAAATTTTAAAAAACAAAAACAAAAGTTCTTCCTTGTTTTTCCCAACAGACCTTTGGTATTTCTTTGAGCAACTCCTCACCTGTCTCTTCTCTTTGGACTGGTTTAACTGCCATGTAATAGGAATATATTTTAAGTTAATCAGCCACTAGTTTAACATAAGATACCTGATGGTTTATATTGGATTGCCACAAGTACATTGTTCTGTATTGATGGCATTGAATACTTAGTCTCACTGTACTGAAATGCTACGGTTTTGCTTCCCCCTCTTTCTATTCTGAATCCTGGTTAAGTCAATAAAGATACTTTCTGGTTAAGAATTTCTCTCATCTTTCTCTTCCTGGAAGATTTAATGTGCTAAAACTGGGAACCATGTGAACAAACTCAAGCAATCCTTTTTTACCCTGGGACTCGTGTTCTAGTTCTTCATGTGCGAGGATGCTCTTCATGTGACAGGCCTGACATAGGGACTGGTTTAGCGAACCTATCCATGGTTTGAATGTTTCTGTCAACTTATATATTTTTTCTAAATGCCTTACTTCAGTTCTTACCTACCTCAAATTTTGTTTTAGCACTGAGTGGAGGTGTTTGTAAGACATGTTTATCTAGACATCTTGCGTTTAAAACTATTTCTGTTGTTTACCAGAACTTGCAAGAAAGTTTTGTTAAACAATTGGTATTTTCATAGTTTCAGGCTACAATCCATATACTAACAGAAGTTAGTTTAAATGAACTTAAACTACCTGGAGTTAGTGGGACTAACAGTGCAGTCCTAGGAAAGTTTTTCTGGGAGTTCCCTATGAATGGAACTAAGTAGAATTCTGAATAAAACTGCTTAAACACTGCTCTCTAAATTGGTTTAAATCCAAATATTCCAATTTACCTATTTTGATCAGCAGGTCACCCACACTTTAATCAACAGGCAGTGTAAGCAGGTGTGGCCTGGATGTGGCACCACACCTTTACCTGAAGATGGCCCCCATGCTCCCTCTAACCCCAAACTCCTCACAACCATGCTATGCCCACCCACACTGCCACATCTCTAAAATATGGGTCCATACAACTAAAATTAAAGCTGGCTAGCATTTACAGCAATCTTTTTCAAGGATCTGCATTTTACCAGTGGGAATTTTAAAGGACATGAGCACTCAAGAAGGATGTGAGAATCTGAATATGTCAGCCCCATTCCAACTAAAGTTAGCTGTGTCTAAGTACCATTGAAATCTATGGAACAAGTGGGTCATCATGACTGAATTAGCTCCCATAGTGTTAAGTTGGGCTTGAGACCAAACTAGATGTGATGGGGCCCCAGCATTCACATGCCCTTCTCATTCTCATATAAAATGTGGTGGGAGCATATATCAACAAAAGGACTACAGAACTTTTCCCATTCCAATTTTTGATCTCTCTGCCCTAGTTGCACCAGACACATTTATTCCCTTCTTGGCTCAAGTACCAGAAGCAAAAATGACCAGAGCAATGAATTGATGCCATGTGAGGGAAAGGAAGGTGGAGGGTTCAGTGTCCCTTTCTGTCAGGCTCCTATTACTGTTAAGAATGTGACTGCTGTGCAGATCTACATTCCAGAGATTTAAAAAAAAACACCAAAGCACTGAAATCAGCCTAACAGGACCTAGTATCTCATTCAATGTATGAAGTAAATCAAAAGCAAAGATTTGTGACACAGCTGTACATAATTCTGCACAGACACATATGCTGTTGCATGCACACAAGCATATAGATATCCTTTTGAGTATTCAGGTCATACTTTTTCCTTCAAAATCTTCCAGACTGAAATAACTCAATAGAAATAGAAATAGCTACTCCAGAAGGTGATCTGTGGTTAAACGGTTTTCTCTGAGTTCGGGTTTAGCCATTCCTAAGCAAATCTATAGTTTTCACAACAAGAAATGCCACTGGGGAGAAAAAAATAAATAAATTTCTCAAGCATCCCATTACAATTAAAGGGAGATCACTTATTCCATCTGGGGGTCATTCTAGAAGGTAGAAGAAGGACAGAAAATCCTCACATGGGTAGGCTTCCGTGACAGATTATCACTTTCATGTGACTTCCACGGCTATCAGGCTGGCGACTTATCAGCGAATGCAGCTTGCAGTTGGAAACAAGCTCCCATCTCACTGCTGATTCGATGGAGGGTACAGATTAGAGAAAAGGAGAGAACCAATTATTCATTCTGTTTAGCATCCACTGGGCAGCAGAGGTGACCACCTGCAATTAGCCATTTCACCTTTTAAAAAGCAGCAAGTTGTGATGTCTTTGAGACAAGATGAGGGGAGAGATGACTTAAAATATAGTGATGGCCCTTTTTAAAAAAAATGGCAGTATGGATTTTCTTAGTTTATGATCCTGAGGGTCTTTCAGCATGGTATCCATTGTGTTCACACCACTGTCTAGCCATACGTGCCATGTTTTGAAGCAGTAATTAGAAAGCCAATGTCACATGCAGAACAGCAAAAGTAGCTTTTCGGGCACATCTCTTTCTGCAATGTGGCAAACAAGGAATCATGCTACAGGTACTGGATCAAAGCTAACACTGACATTAGGAAAAAGAAATGTTAATTCTTAGAAAATCCTTGAATGCTTCTTTGGCTTTTCCAACAGTGGTAATGGCTGATCCTCTTTTTCTTCCAAACCATTTAAATACAGTAGAATTGAGTACTTCATAGGCTACATTTTCCCTAAACCTATGAAGAAGGACACATACCCACATTAGATAGAAACTATGCAAGTGTTATTTCCCTCAAAAGTGTTAAATATGAAGAAGCTTTCTTTGCAGTGTGCCCTAGTAGTGCTGCTGTTAAACAACAGATGGATGCAGACCACATCTGCATAGTAATTTACCACAGTGAGCATGATTAACCACTTAACCATCTTGTCTGTGTTGCCCTATCAAGTGATTAGAAATTTTTTGCTACACTTCCCATACCTGATGAGAAATATGTGGTGAAATTCTTCTTGCCAAATGACAGGATAATACAGACAAGAAATGGATAGGTTAATTACACATGGAGATTTTGGGGGGTGGGGAGGTGATTTTTTGAAGCATCTACATACTTTAATCATGCTTTATGCTCTGGTCATCCTTTCTCCATCTTTGGTATGCTCCTTTCCAAAGCTGATTTTCTCCAATCTATTTTTGCAGAGTGCCCTTCAAGTGTGTTATCATGCCATTTGGATGAGAAGGTACACATTTTCAAAGGTCCCACCCATATCAGTGCCATTTTCCTGCCATTGGCCCTTCAGGACTGCTATTTCCTTCCCTGCAACAGTAGAGGACTTTTCCAGGGATTTAAAATGAATTGATAATCGCATTGTTGCTTTGTCCGCTAATACTGGGCAGAGGCAATGGGTCTTCCAGATGGTGGATTTACATGCATTTTCCCTGCTCTAGTCCTGACTAGAGATGGGCACGAACAGAAAAAAAAACCCAAACATGATGTTTGTTCGATGTATTGTCGAAGGTTTTCACGGCCGGAGAACAATGGTTGTTGTGGGTTTTCCGGGCTGTATTGCCGTGGTCTTGGCATTGTAGTTCCTGACGTTTCGCCAGCAGCTGTGGCTGGCATCTTCAGAGGTGTAGCACCAAAAGACCGAGATCTCTCAGTGTCACAGTGTGGAAAAGGTGTAGACATCATTGCAAATGTAGAAGCTGCCATTCGTCATCTACCTGATGAGGAAGCTGAGGAAATAAGAGGAGAGACAGTCAGGATTCTACGAAAGGCAAAGCTTCCCGCCAGCAATATAACACGCAAGGAGAGAAATGCCATCAAGACCCTCAATGCAGACCCAGACATCATCATTCTACCAGCTGATAAAGGCAATGCTACAGTGATCATGAAAACAGAGGAATACAAAAAGAAGATTAAGGAACTCCTGGACCCCTCCACCTACAAAAAACTAAAACGAGATCCCACTTGCAAAATCACCAGGCTAACAAATGCGCTGATCAAGAATTCCTCACTACATCCCGACACGCACAGAAAACTATGCAAGACTGAAGCACAGCCACCTAGACTATATGGACTCCCCAAAATACATAAGGTTTCAGTCCCACTCCGACCCATTGTGAGTGCCATTGGTTCACCGACATATGAATTAGCTAGACATCTGGCCGATCTCCTGCAGGACCACATCGGGAAAACCTCGTCTGACATCAAAGATTCAGCAGATTTCATCAACAAAATCAGTTCTCTGAAACTCAATCCACAAGACATAGTTGTCAGTTTTGATGTTGTATCCCTGTTTACCAAGGTTCCAGTAAAAGACACTATTGCACTTATTAATCAGATTTTCCCAGAGGATGTAACAGCCTTATTCCATCATTGTCTGACAACCAGTTACTTCCAATGGGATAACGAATTCTATGAACAGATGGATGGGGTGGCCATGGGCAGCCCTCTCAGCCCAGTTATAGCAAACTTCTACATGGAACATTTTGAAAAAACAGCTCTAGAATCAGCACCCCACAAACCTAGTGTATGGTTTCGGTTTGTGGATGATACATTCATCATTTGGAGCCATGGGGAGGAGGAATTGATGGGGTTTTTGAATCATCTCAACAACATCCACCTGAACATACAATTCACAATGGAGAAAGAAATCGAGGGAAAACTCCCATTCCTGGATACCTTGGTCATCATCAAAGCAAACTTTCAGTTAGGTCACAAGGTCTACAGGAAACCAACTCACACTGATTGGTACTTACACAAAAACTCCAATCACCACCCCCGACAGAAAAGAGGCATAATGAAAACATTAGTGGATCGTGCAAGACGGATATGTGAGCCGCACTTTCTCAATGAGGAAATTAATCATCTAAACCACGCACTTCAGGCAAATGGCTACTCCAGAAATGAAATCCGAAGAGCAATCAAACCCAGGATGAATCAAACAACCAAGGAAAAACAGTCTCCTACAGGAAAAGTGTTTTTGCCATATATCAAAGGAATTACTGATCAGATGGGAAAGCTTATGAAAAAGCATAACCTTCAAGCAGTATTCAGACCCACCCAAAAAATACAACAGATGCTACGATCAGCAAAAGACAGTAGAGACCCCCTCACCTCTGCAGGAGTATACCGTATACCCTGCAGCTGTGGACAAGTGTACATCGGGACCACAAAGCGTAGCATCCAGACAAGAATAAAAGAACATGAAAGACACTGCAGACTTGGACAACCTGAAAAATCAGCAGTGGCTGAACATAGCCTAACACAAACAGGGCACAGTATCTTATTCCAGGACACCAAAATACTGGACAACACTTCCAACTACTTTGTCAGACTGCACAGGGAAGCCATTGAAATTCACAAGCATAAGCAAAACTTCAACAGGAAAGAAGAAACCTTAAGAATGAACAGAGCATGTTTTCCAGTTCTGAAAAACACCAGGCTAACAAAACACTCTACACCCAGCAATAGCCCTGCGGAGAAGATTAGCACATCAAACACCAATCCATATGCAAAAGAACCTCCTCAGGATACAGTGAAGCCTCCCGCCATTAGCATTCCACACCCTGGGAAACTCTTACAGGATGACTCAGCTCAACCCCACCCCTCCTGAGTAGATATAAATGACCTGCCAACACCTTTTCCACACTGTGACACTGAGAGATCTCGGTCTTTTGGTGCTACACCTCTGAAGATGCCAGCCACAGCTGCTGGTGAAACGTCAGGAACTACAATGCCAAGACCACGGCAATACAGCCCGGAAAACCCACAACAACCATGTTGTTTGTTGTTTGTTGCCATCCACAAACAGGGACTCACGAACAACCACGAACATGGCCCTATTCATGAATATGTTCGTGGTTGGCTGTTCATGGGGGCCAGCAGGCTCTCCTCCAGCCATCATCCAAGTCAAGATCCCTACTGCACCACTCCCAGAAACGTGACCTGAGCAGGCACCAGGAAAGGTACCAATAATAAATAATAGCTTGGCCCAGAGCCTGGCAGCAGCCCTGGAACTTGAAGGGGTAGATCCCTATCCCACCACACACAAATAAAATTCAAGCTCCAATGCACTCTCTCTATCAAAATGCCAACAGCAACTCTCTCCCTCTCCACTGTCTACAAACTAAGCCAGAGCTGGGAGCCCCCCTCTCCCCTGCTCTTTGCTCCCTGGTAACAAATTTGGAGCGCCACACTTGAAAGGAAGACCTGCCTATCAAGCTAAATTGGGCTTAGATTGGGGTTTCCAGGGCAACAGCAGAAGTTCAGACAATCCCTGACTAAGTTGCCAAGGCGATTGCAGGCGCCAGACTGTCTGGCTTGACAAACAGCAACGAACAGCAACGAATGAGGCTTGCAACGACCACCTGTTCATTTAGAATGGGGCTTCACGAACAGCTTGTTCGCAAACAGCAGATTGGGCTGTTTATAGTTTTTTTTGTTCGTGTTGCTGTTCGTGCCCATCTCTAGTCCTGGCAATGGCCATTTCTCATCACCACCACCAGGGGACTTTTCTAAGTATTTTTTTAAACTGATGGTTGACATAGCAATATATCATTATAGCAGAGTGTTATGTCAATTACCATTAAAAAAACTCAAAAAGCCCCCTGTGGCACATAGGAACTGGGAAAGGAAAATAACTGCCATGGGGCAGAACCAGGAAAATCCAAACTTTTCTACCCGCATAACCACTATCCCAACTTTACTGTGATTCTTTCCAAAAATTCACAATAAAGCAGGTTTGGGAAAGACTAGAGAAAAGCTGGACAAAACACCTCACTTCCCAACAGCATCAGTCCTGGGACAAATAACCCATGTGGAAAAGCCCATATTCTCAGACTGCTGCTGTATTTAAAGTGATCTGTATTATCAAATGCATGCACTGCTTTATACCATCTGCCCATCTGCACAGTCAGTGGCATGAATCATAACACAAGTCAACTAGCCAGTAGTTGCTGTTGGCCCACACTCAGAATCCTGGGGCAAGACACCGTGATGCATGATAAAAAAAAATAACAGCTGCCCAAGCAATGCACTTCTGATGAAACCTTTATGAGTTTCAATTGGCTAATTTGCAATTAATGAAGAAATCATGGTAAATCAATGAACCCTGAAGCTGACCTGTGTTGTGTAAAAGCAGTAATCATAGGCCATATGGCAACTGGATAGTTAAAAGTGTGATTTATACTGTATTAAATATTGGGAATGTGGCTTCAATGAATGCTGGTGATGAGTGTGTAAAGAAATGGGTGTTCTGTGGTTGCTCCATTGCATGTGCAAGTCCTGATTTTCAATGTAGGGTGGCATTTTATTATGCCTTTAAAGACCCCCTGTGATGCCCCAGTCCTATGTTTCCTTGGAAGGTACAGCCACAGCCTTCATACAAGAGCTGCTGAGTGTCCAAGACTCACCAACTGAAATAAGAAGCTTACCTCACCAGAGGCAGGCAGAGTAAATATTCACAGGGACTCTTTTCAGGTTGGAATATGGTACACAGTTTGGCTATATCTGTCTCATAATGCTAACAGTCAGATCTTGTTCTTTGAGACATCATACAAAGCCACCCTGCTCAGTGTTACCCCAGTGTGGCTGTCACCCAACACAACTCGTCCTTATCCCAAGAAACTGAAATTAGGGTCAGTTGTGATGGTGCTCCTTTTCCTGGGAGTCACCAGTTTAGCTCAGCTCCCTTGTCAAAGCCAATCAGTCTCTGGCTCTTTCTGGTATTTTTATACTCAAGTGGGCAGGGCATCTCCACATAGTCCCGCCCCAGCATCATTCCACCATTTCTGGTTTATGACGTTCTAATTCCAAAAGCTGGTTCCAAACCATGGCAAGTTCTATGGCATTCTCTGTCATATTGAATCATAGCACCCATTGGAAACTGAGATAGAGACAGGTAAAGAATAAGTCTACCTACCTTGAAACATGGGCCCTTTTCACACTACATATCTGCTTCCAGAACATCGCGAAACACAGCACAAAAACCGCGGAAGATAGAGTCTTCTCACGAGAGTTTTGCCCGATGTCGCGCAAAACTTGCATGACATCATACAAAACTCGTGCGAGAAGACGCTATCTTCCACGTTTTTTGCACTGTGTTTCACAATGTTCTGGAAGCAGGTATGTAGTATGAAAAGGGGAGAGCTGGACTACACATGACAGCAGCCATGGGAATCTACAATTGCCTCATTGTCACTTCTTTATGTTAATCCATCTGAATTGTAAGAAAGGAATCAGGATGCAGCTATAAAAGATACCAATTTGATTTTTTTTAAAAAAATCTTGGACATCTTCCCCGAAGAACCTAGTCATTACCCTTTTGTTTTCTTACCCAGATTTTACTTTTTCTTTAATTTACTCAGAATCTTATAACAATGCCACCCTACAGGTTTCCTCTTTCTATAGCAATGAGTAGGCATTGAAAAAAAAGCCTTAACTCTATTCCTTTTGGCATGCGAGTGCACACACACACAAACATAGATACATACACCTTCACTGAATATTGAGAATGTTAATATAATCTAGAAGGATAACACAGAGGTCAACAGTTATTTCATCACACCCTTTAATATGCATGTCATCGTACTTGCAGCAAGAGAGGAAAACAATATTTTGTGAAAATAATTATCCAAGAGACTTGAGCAGGAGAAAATTAAACGTGTAAACTATAATCAAATGTTACATTTCTTTTCTTCTGCTCACTGAAATTATCTTCCTTTACCCCAACTGGGTTCACACACAAATTGTATTCCTTTCAAATGCTAATCCCTACCAGACACGGATTTACAATTATGAATTCATAGGCATCTTTCCCAGGAGCAGGAATTGTCTTGCCCCGTAATAACCTCTAAAATGAGGTCTTAATAGAAATTCACTAACAGTCCCTGGTAAAGCTTCATTAGCCAAAGAGAAAAGAGAAGGGCAGGCAGCAGTGGTCCCTAACCACTCTAGGGAAAATTAATTCAAATTACTTTGTGAAGTAACAAGGCCAGATAATGTGTTTCCTTCTTGGGATTATTGTTTTCACACATTCTAATGTACTTGTAGATTAGGTTGCTGTGCATAATCCTGCTGCAGTCCACAGTGACAAGACTGGAAACAAGTAGGATCACTGTCCTCTTGGAAAACTGACTTTCATATGACTTGGGCAGAAATGAGGTAGTAGACTCCTGAGCTTAACTCTTCTTCTGCTCATCTTTTCAATGGGTGTTTCTGGCCTCTGGCACACACGAGGGAAGAAAGGATTCTGAATCAACTGGTTACCCGTGCTTGGCATTAAGCAAGAACAGGGGACAGGCAGAGGGTGGCCAAGTCCATACCTCGCAGGTCTACAGTATGACTGTAGGAGCTAAAGGCAAGTAACTAAATCTCACCAAGCAAAGTACAGTTATAAGTCATAATGTAGCCATGCATGAGTCCTGTAAGAGTTTTACATGGATGCTGCTATGAACTGGGGCTAAATTATTAGATAACTGTGAATTTAAACAGCTATTGACACTGTCATGTCACCATCACCCAACTCTTCTTCATCTCTGCTTTTAAATCCAAATCCTTCTTGTACATTCTGCCTAGCGCTAACTCCACAATGACCTTAATCTTAGAAAAATTTACTTAATTTGTATTCCTTTTTATTATTCCTATGTTTTTATACATAGGGATTTTTGTATGTAGGGTCATATTTTGAGTTCTTTCTGGGTGCATTTCCAAAGCATCCAAATGCCACAGTCTTCCTTGACTCTTCCCTTCCCATAGATATATTTATATATCAAGCCATTAGATGATTTCCTTTCCTTTAGTCTCAAGACTTTCATTATTCATGCCCACAGCCAGCTTTTGTTCTTCCCACTGCTCTCCTACTGTTCCAATATTTCTGTTCATACAACTATTGCTGTCTACAGGCTGACCTTTGACATAGTTCAGTTCATCACTTGTAAACAGATCCCTGCTCTATGTGGTGTAGCTCAGAGTCCAAGAGTTCCTTTGGTGTAGTAAAGCAGGAGGAACACTGGCTGGAAAGAACAAAGCAAAGCACCCTTAAGACAGAGGGACCAAGTGCTGCTGCTGCTTTTTCTGGTAAGATTTGCAGACACAAATGTGAGTTAAGTGTCTAACAGTGCAATCCTAACCAGAGTTACTCCAGTCTAGGCCCATTGATTTCAATGGGCTTAGATTGGAATAACTCTTCTTAAGATTGCAATTATGCACTCACAGTCACAAACACAGCTGCTCCATGCTAGCATGTCTGGTAGCAGCTATAAATAGAAACCAGGCAGCTAGAAATATAAGGAGATAAAAGATAGAAAACCAAAAGACTCATCTGATAGGTAACTCACCTAGTTACAAGTTTCTTGGAACTCTTGTGATTAAAGCTCATGACAGCATTACTTGTGACTCTTTGAATAAAGTACAATAGAAGCAAATGGAGGGCAGAACAATGAAATGACAGGATTATTATTAGACATGGGCACGAACCGCATTATGAACCAAAAAAACCCATGAACTGCCTGATCATCTGTTCGCGAACCAGCAGTTCGTGAGGGTCCATGGCCAATGAACCAGCATTCATTGGAAGCCTGATTCGTTGCATTCTTCCACGGTTCGTGAAGCCAGACAGTCAGGCACCATCAATCAATTCCCTTGGAAACGGAGCTGGGGGAATGCCTGAATTGTGTCTGCACTCCTTCTGTTGCCCTGGAAACCCGAATCAAAGCCCAGCTTACCTTGATCTGCAGGTCTTCCTTCCAACCATGGAGCTGCAAATTGGTTACAATTGGTTACATGGGAGAAGACACCCGGGGGGAGGGAGGGGGAAGGGGGTGTTCTGTAGCCATGGGCACGCCAATCTCATCCCCGCAAACCCTGATAGGCAGTTCTGACGGCCAACCCCTTGTACACTGGGCCAACGTCAACTGGTAGCTCTAATTGTATCGAGTGGGAGTTTCCTGGGGGCCTCGGATTGGAGAGGATATAACTCCAAGATCCCTATTGCAATCTTGACCAAACTTGGGTGCTGGCTGGAGGACAGCCTGCTAAACACTCCCTGTGAATATGGGCTTTCTAAGTGCAATGGGGGCCATTCCGATACCCACGAACCGCAAACCTCGAACCAGTTTGGTAATGGGAAATGTTCATTACTGTTTGTTCAGGTTCGGCGGCGGCACCAAACCACGAACCACAGGTTCATTAATTTTTTTTGGTTCATGCCCATGTCTAATCATTATCTGTCATGGAAGAGTCAGAATGAATTTACTGAATTATGTGTCAAGAAAGTGCAGAAAGCCATACTTGCAGAGGGAGAAAAAAACATTCATAGGTGATGCTACTCTCCATGCCTTTAAGTAAGAATGATGTTTTAATGTTGCAATAAAGACAATGGCATTTTTAACATTTAAAAAAGTTTCTTGAGTTTATCAACTTTGAACTTTAAAAGGGAGGAATAGATGAAATGCTAATTGGCAGCTTGATGACTTGCCAGTCTGTGGGAGTCGTGTATCTCATTATATGTAAGTATAATAAGTTGTATATAGGAAGCACCACCAGACAGCTTAGAAAATTATTGGAGCATATTTCTCAAATCCGCACTAATACCATGGAAGTCCCCTTAGTAGAGCATTTTTCTAGGCACAAGCATAGGGAGGATAAGTTTCGTCATACTGTACTGTATTCTGGACAAAAGCTCCCACCACGCAATTTGCACAGAATTTTATTGAGAAAAGAAGCATTTTGGATTCATATTCTCAATACCTTGAAACCCAACAGCTTAAATAATGAACTGGATTTGTCCTGTTTTTTATGAATTGCAACTAATTAACTGTATTTTTGTAAACTGTAAAATATATGTGCATTTTTACTACATTGTTAATTATGTGCATATTTATTGAATTAGTGAGAGGTCCCTCTAATTACAGTGTTTGGACTAATGTGCAGCCCTTTAAATCTTTGTCTCAGTGAGGTGGGTCCTGTGCTAGGATGTCACATTTGATTCATTGTCTCATGGTGCTGTAAGATTTCTTTCCTGTAATGTTTGGTAAGATTGACTCTTTATATGAATGTTCTTAAATATTTATTATAAATCCAGAGTATACTTTTAAATACTTTTAAATATTTATTGTATGTATATATTTATTGTAATTATTTATTTATAGTACGGTGGATCAAGTTTTCACCCCTGAGGAAGTTACATTAACGAAACATCAGGTGTCCTGCTGGGCCTGTATGTTGGGCAACAAGAGAGTGTCTTCTGACATCCTGACACCATGGGTACCACCTTAAAAGGAAAAAGAAACTTATTATAAAGGACGTGTACATCCAAATATAAGAATATAGTACTTGCCTTGTTTCTGATTGTGTTATACTGTGAAAGGTTAGATGTCTTCCCAGTTGGAGTTTCTCACTGCACCTGTTGAATTGGAAGCTTACCTGTTGGATGTCCTCCCAGCTTGAGTTGTTTACTGTACCTGTTGAACTTCCTTGTTAATAATAATCACACAAAGATTTTTCAGTGAATTGTTTATTGGTTTATAATGGTCCATGTAGTGTATGTATAGAAGGTAATGTAAATTCTATACTCAATATATTCAATATATTCCTTCACTTTGACCTTCATTGCTTCTTCATTTATTTGATTTACTTTTGCCTTCCTACACATGTGGTTTTCCACCTTCTAACAGGTTGTATTTGTTGGTAGGAGCCTCTTTGTATTTTATAATTGGCAACTGGAAGCATCATAATATTCCTCTGGATAACTCTAGAGGTCAGCAATTTGATAATGGCTCTAACATGTCAGGAAAACTAAATGATGTTCAAGCGTGCATTATGTTCCAAAATGAAGTAGCTGCATACTCTCCTTGTGGTTCCCATTCACTCAGTCTTGTAGAAGTTCGAGCTGCTGCTGCCTGTTCTGGAACATTTACATT
Organism: Eublepharis macularius; assembly: GCF_028583425.1. Lineage (NCBI taxonomy): Eukaryota > Metazoa > Chordata > Lepidosauria > Squamata > Eublepharidae > Eublepharis > Eublepharis macularius. The sequence goes on along the minus strand of NC_072794.1, from coordinate 94,141,165 downwards.
TTCTGGTTGTGTTCAGCAACTTTTTGTGTTTTTTCAGGGCTATGAAGTGAAACATTATAGCAGATAGAGGAGTCACTGCTTATTCCGCTCTCAGCTGGGGAGCAGTGTCTATGCTGTCTGTCCACTGACAAGGCATCATCCAGGTATTCTTGAGGCACTGGAATTTGCTCTAGAGTGAAACTTGACATGTTGTTGTTGTTGTTTGTTTGTTTGTTTGTTTGTTTATAGTACACCTTTCTCACTGAGACCCAAGGCAGATTACATACTGCAAGTGAATACAATATAATCAATAGCTAGGACATTCACGGTGCAAAAATACAATATGAGCAACAGTTAGGAGATTCAATGAAAACAGATACAATAGGATATGGTAGCCACAGATTTAAAAAACTAGCAGAAAGCCAAACACATAGATGAAACTGTTCTGAATTTAAAGCATAAGTAATTAACATAACATCTTTAGTAATGTCGAACTACCCAGTAGGAATGTATCTACATCTTCAGACAGTACCCAATAGTCTAGTCTATAGTCCCTGTCCCTTACCAAGGTATCTTTCTGAGCTATTACTTATGATACAGCCCTATAATCTGAGTACCAATCCTTCCCGATAATTCAGTCTTGCATAGTTTGTGGAAAGCCAGGAGAGTGGGAGTTTTCCTGAGCTCCTCAGGCAGACCATTCCACAAGGTGGAGGCTACCACAGAGAAAGCATATGTATAGGCATTTGTTGGTTTAGCCCAACTGCAGGGTGCTATCTGCAGAAATAGCCCAGATTTAACTAGGAGGGCTCAAAATACAACTACGCTTGGAATAGCCTGAACTTGAATAACTGATATAATAAATTGCCCTCATATGAATTTACAGCCAGTAAAATCCAAGAAATAAACAAAAATACCCTGATAGTGCTTTACTCTAGATGTAGTGGTCCTTTGAGAGGTTTGCTATGGCCACTGCCTTTCCAATTCTTTACACTTTTTTAAAGAGGTATAATTTAAAAAAAAATTAAAATTTCCTATGGTAGCCCAGAAGGACTGGATGAAAACTCTTCTCTATTATGCTTCATTTCCTGCTGCTCAAAAGAACTAAACAGATGCACTTACAGAGTTGTTAAGAGCCTGGAGAATAATGAAATAAAGGCTTGATGTGTGGTGCTTTTCATGACATGGAGGTAAATAACATCACCCAGTAAACATCCTTTTAAATCTCTATTTAAGGGTTAGGACATTTTTTCACTAGGCGGTTGGCAACCCCATGCACCTATGATGAACTTTCATCCAGGTAGTAGAAAAAGAGGGAGTTTGTTTTCTGTTGCTCAATGGTGCCATCTTGTGGTCGAGAGGAGGAGATACTTGTGTGGGAAAACATTTCTTACTGGATGCAACTATAACTTCTGGAAGAAACAGCATCATGCCAACTTCTTTTCAGTGCCTGATAAGTACATGGGTAAAAAAATACTGATTTTGTTCATGTATTTATTTTGCAGATGGAACAGCAGAAGAGTTTTCATGAACAAAAATGCAACTCCTTTTTTGAGTATATTTTTATCCTACCCTTCTTCCAGGGAGCTCAGGGCAGCAAATGTGATTCTTCCTGCTCTGCTTTATTCTTATAACAATCCTGTGAAGTAGGCTGGGCTGAGAGACAATGACTGAGCCACAGTCACCCACTGAATTTCATGACAAGTGGGGATTTCAACCTAGGTCTCCTCAAGGTCTCCAAAATCATAGTTCCACCATGCTCCCTCTGAGTAAACCATGTTTTCAGGGTGGACTGGCCATTATGGCAACCAGGACTTTGACTGATGGTGTTACAACCCCCTTTCTGTCATGTAGTTAGTTTTCACCTTTAACCCTTCTCTTACACCCTCTGGGTAGATGGTTGCCCCCAGGAATTATATTCCAAAATAGTGGATTTAAATTTCCCCTTTAATAACATGCCCAAGCGTCTGGCTCCTTCATGGGTCTGTGTGGCCCTGAGGATAGGAATGGGATACGGGAATAACAGCTACTCTGGGATGAAAAAAAACAAACAAAATAAACTTTTATTTTGTTAAGAAGCGTATCATTTTCATACTGTTAATTAAGCCTGATGGTTTCAAAGATAGTTATCAGTTCTTAAAGTTTCTCTTCATAGACTCAGTCACATAATATACACAAACTTGCTCTTTCAGGCGTACACACAGGTTGCCTGCTTTAGACGGAATGAATGTTCTCTCACAGACACACACAGTTCAGGCTTCCACACAGGTTGCCTAACTGAACTAGAATGAGAATCTCCTCAGGCTTCCACACAGGTTGCCTGCTTTGCCCAGGCTGAATCTTTTCTCTCCACTCAGTAACTAAAGACTGCAGTTCACTCCACCCACACTCTCAGTCATCAACCAATCATCTCTCATTCATCCCTCTCTTTCACGCCCCACTCTTCATTTGTACCACACCAAGCATTTAAAGACACACACACACATACTTAAAATCATCTTGGATGGTTTGATGGCCTTCCTCCAGTAGCCCAGTATAGAGGAGGCTGCACTCATCCTGCCTGAGGCTCTTGCATGGTAAAGGGCCACTCAGTGGTCAGGCTGTCTCTCCCTTCTTTGGATGGGCAGTGCCAGGGCAGGGGGGGGGTAAGCAGATTGTGAGGAAGAAGCTGTGCCCAGCCCTCCTGAGCCTCACACAGCAAGGGGGAGGCAGCACCTGGCCCCTCAGTAGACAGGCTGCCTCTACTTTCTTCCTCCTGGGGGGGTGGAGCTTGGTTGAAGCAGACAGACTGCCTCTCCCTCTTTGGGAGGGAGGAACTTTTCCAGGGCATTTTCTCTTCCCAGTCCACCCCTAAATGTTTCATCACTTCCACTAATTTTTCCAAGGTAACACAGAAGAACTGCATAGTGATTTCATCTGAGAACCAGTAGACCCCAGGAAAACAAATGTGAACATAGGAAGTTGCCTTAGAACAGATCAGACCATTGGCCCATCTAGCTTATTGTTATCTGCTTGGCTTTTGCGGGGTCTCCAGCAACGTTTTTTTTCCTCAGCATCTAATGTCTGAGATCATTTGGCTGAAGATTCTGTAAACTGAGTCTTGGTTTGCCAGCCCTCCAGTAGGGGCAGGGGATTGCCCACTCCCAGTGCTTGTGGTGACAAGAGACAATTTTTTAAGATGGCAGGCCATCAGCATGATGTATTTTCTGGGTAAACCCCAAAAGAGACACCAGTCTCTCTAGGAATCCCTGGAGTTTCTAGTGATTCTCTGAGAGGGCTGGTGTCTTTCAGGATTTTTCCCAGAATTGATACCTCACCAGCACTGATGGCCAACCCCCATGTCCCCACTCACCCCTCACCCCCAGATCTCCCACTGATTGCCAAATTCCCTGGTGATGCAGTAGAGGTAATAAGTCCCTGCTTGACAGCTGTTGTCGATTGATTGAAAATAAATAAACTGAAATTGAACCCAAACAAAATGGAAGAGATGCTGGTTGGTAAAGCAGAGATCTTGAAGGTCATTGTGCTCCCCACCTTTGGTGGGGTTCAGTTGACCCTGGCTGACTCAGTTAAGAGCCTAGGAGTTATACTAGACCCAGCACAGCTGCTAGAGAAGCAAGTAAATGCAGCTTCAAAAAAAACTTTTCTCACACCTTAAACTAGCCTAGAAGATTGCCCCCTACCTTGACATGGCCAATCTGGCCACCTGGATTCATTGCACAGTAACATCTGGAGTAGACTATGTAATGCACTCTACATAGGTCTTCTCTCAAAGTGGACTTGGAGACTCCAGGTACAGCTTGCTTACTCTCAGGAACTAGAGAGCGCATGCATATCACTTCCATTTTGTAGTCACTCCATTGGCTTTTCATCAGTTATCAGGCTCAGTTCAAGGTCATGACTATAACATTTAAAGCCCTTCATGGCCTTGGCCTCTCCTATCTGCAAAACCACCCCTCTCTCTATGTTCTGCCATGGCAGCTTTGCTTATCTGAACAGGGCCTTGTGCAGATATCACCCTGCAGTTGGATGAAATCAACAGCTACCCACACACATGCTTTCTCTGTGATTAGCCCCCGCCTTAGGGAATGACCTGCCTGAGGTGGTCAGGAAAGCTCCCACTATCATGGCTTTCTGCAAACTATGCAAGACTGAATTATTCAGGAGGGCTTTCTACCCAGATTATCCAGATTATAGGTCTATGTCAAAAGAAGTAGCTCAGAGAGATGGTTTGGTAGGGACAGTGACTATATGCTGCTCTATTGGGTACAGTCTGCTGATGCAGATAAGCACCACTAGGGAGTTTCCATGTTGCTTAACATACCATGTAAATTAGTTATGTGCTGTTTCAAAAGATTTGATCTCTATGCTTGACTTCACGCTTGTTTTCAAATTCCCTGCTACCATACCTATTGTATCTTTCACTGAATATCTTAACTATTGTTCATTATGGTACTTGCTCAGTGAATGTCCTAGCTGTTAATTATATTGCATCTCACTTGTACTGTGTAATCCACCTTGGATCTCAGTGAGAAAGGTGGACTATAAATGAATAAATAATAAAATAATAATGATAAAATAATAAATAATAAAATAATAATGATGTGCCATTATGTTCCTCATTAATACTTGGATGGAAATCATCAAGGAAGTCCAGCATCACTATGCACAGGCAGGCAACAGCATTCATTCTCTTGCCTTAAAGACCCCTTGTGCGATCACCATGAGTCGGCTGCAACTCAATGGCATTTGATACACATAACACACATAAAGACAGTGAGTGGGGGCAAAGAGAAGAACCCCTCAATACCCTTTCATAGCAAACCAAGCCCCAGACCAGACAGGAGGGAGAGGGAGGAGCTAATATAAGACCCCAAATGAGGGCAGAGGGTCAAAACAGGTCTGCAGACAGGAAGGTTTCCTACTGGAACATGAGTAAAAGCCCTCGCAGAAGCAAGGCAACAGACAAGAAAGACTGAAAATGCTGTCCTTAAAAGGCAGTGGAAGGAGAAACATACAGTCACAGTCTGGAAAAGGAGAGAGGGCAGGCAACTGCATAATCTGAGGCTCCCTCTACACCTCACAAAGTCTTCAGGTATTCTGGGCAACAATATTAGCACTTTGTATCACACCTGCAATGGAAATGTTGTACCTCCCAGATGCACATCAGCTCTCTTTGGTTTATGACCACAACACCCTGTAGGCATGTAAGTAACATGAATAGGGTTGCCAACCTCCAAGAAGGGCCTGGAGATCTCCTGGAATTACAACTGATTTCCAGACAACAAAGATCAGTTCCTCTGTTTGGGGGGGGATAAACTCTATGGAATTATGCCCCACTAAGGTCCTTCATCTTGCCAAACCCCGCCCACCCCAGGCTACACCCTCCCAAATCTCCAGGAATTTCCCAACCTGGAGCTGGCAAGGATGAGAGACTTCCTAGCTGTATGGGAGACCATCGTAGATTGTTGCAGCGCAGAAACCAGAAGTTACACACACACCCAAATGCTAAATAGGAGGCAAGGCCTGGATACAAACGGGAAAGGGAGCTGTCCTCTCTAAAGACTGTGAGTATCCTGTCTCTACGCAGGGCACTAGGCTCTTGAACACTGTTGAAGATTGATTATTCTAATTTTTTAAAAATGTATTTGGTATGTTATTTCTTTGGAGAAGAGTGGGAAGATACCTGAGAACAGCCTGTGACAACTGGAAGCCCTTGTGGCCTTCAATAATGAAAGTTTTGCATCAAGAGTATATGTTTGTTACACATTTAAACTGCACATTCCAGATTACGGTCTTCCCCTCCCACAACCCACCACCCTCATACATACACAGTTAGTGGCTCCACGTCTGAGACATGTAATTTTCTAGGCATTCACAATGTACAGTTAGTGACTAAGAAAATGCTGTTCTCTCCTCTGCAACCAAAACTGTGCAAATGAGTTTACGTCAGTTGTAACAGAACCTTATTATGAGCACCAATTCAATAGTAGCATCACTCCAGCAAGCACTGAAATCTTTCCTCTCTCAACACTACACGCTTATTAAAATATACCTTATTAATATATCCCCCATTCTACTCAATGCCTTCACGAAGCCTGTGCCCTTAGCTATCCCCCCTCAGCAAAGCTACCAAGGCCCTATCTCATTCCATTAGGAAGTGCCGCTGATACTCAATTGGAACTAATCATATTTTAGCACTTCCGTGGCAAACGTTTTCAGGGGTTCATCCATAAATGGTCTTCAGCCAATAAGCAGATACTCATAAACTTTCCTGATTTTTCCATGTGCATGAGGACTAGAAGCTTGCATTTAAAAACAACAAAATTTTCAAGATGTTTTACATTTGACACTATTGGAGCATTTGCCTCCATTTATTTCCTCAGCAGCCCACCCCCCTATGATTTCTGAAAGGCAGCCCTCTTATTTAGACCAGAGCACTGACTGTCAACATGCTCCATCGAAGTCACTTCCATAATTAAGCTGAAAGGGAGAAAGGGAATACATCTGAAGCAAAATGCATCTAATCACCTCCACTTCTATTCAATGAGCTCCAGTTACAGACTGTTGTTTCCTTACAAGTGCACTCAAAACCCCAGCAAGTGCCTAACAAAAGAGTTCCTCTCCTCTCTGGTGTCTGTTAAACAAGCTCTTTATTTACCAGCCTGCATCTGCTTAGCTGTGGCAACTGGACCCTTGCATTACCATAACAGTGGGATGGGGTTTGACCTAACTACTCAGGCGAAAAGCACCACAACACAAAAGTGAGCTGGCTGGCTCACTTTTTTAAAAGGAAAGAAGAAAGAAATCAGATCCACAGACCCAAGAATTGCCGGAGTCACTCTGCTCCTGGACAGAGCCCAAAGGAGCAGATGCAGGTACTGACAGAAGCTGTGCAGTAACAGGCAAGGGCACAGTAAGGTGACAACATGACAGGATGGGTGTTGCCTTGGTTTCAGGAGATATGCTTTTTAAGGGGAGCTGGGGAAGCAGATCCAATGTATGACACAAGATTAAGAGAGAGAAAAAAGGAGGGTGGCAGTAAAAAAAAATTAGATTTCTGTCATGTGAAGCCTGGGAACAGACATGTTGTTGTAATTCTCCCATGGCCTGAGAGTATAGAGAAGGGCAAGTCTCCAGGACTGAAGACACATACTAATTGGAAAATCGTAAGTCCCTCCCAACCCAGCTGAGAACCAGCAAGTCCCTATACAGAGATTCTCAAGCCATGTTGAACAAACTGATAATTGGAGCATCTTTGACAAATGGCAGGACAGCCCCCTGGGAGCTGTGGAAATGTCAGCTCGTCGAGGATCCCACCAGCCACTCACAACACAAAGACATGAGAATGAAGCACACTGTAACCTATGCAGCTCTTCAAAGATATCTAGAGGTCATTTGAGTTTGGATCAGGGCAGAGATATCCAAATTGATGGACCTGTCCTGATTTTTAAAATTGGAGACCTAAATTGATTCTTCCTCTGTTTAAGCAGGATTTTATCTCCCTTGCAGTTAAATCTTCCTGGCTATTAAGTGATGAAGATAAACAAGTAACTTTGTGTGTGGCTAAATTTTTGGCAGCTGTAGGAAAATCACATTGTAACTCTGGCAGAAAATTCTTAAGTTTCCCTTTTAATAGGTGATGACTCACTGTTTATGAAAATAATCATTACTCACTGGTTATAAAAATAATAATTAAGAAGTTGACAGACTGTTTGGGGTACCGGGTGCAAAAAAATCAATTAGTAAAGTAAGATGTTAAAAATAAAAAATATGCATTGAAGAAATATTGAAAGGGGGAGGGGGCCTGGAAGAAACTGGATACCTTGGTTTATTTCCTGGTTTTGTAGCAGGAGACTTTCAGTGCTATTCTAAGCAGTCTCTACAGTTTAAGCCTATTGAAATAAACAACCTTAGATTGTTCTGCGTAGGATTGCACTGGCAGTTGCCTCAGCTTCTGCTTTCTCTTTGGTAAAATGATAGTCTAAAAATCTGCATGGTTGTTATCAGGTACTGGTTGCACACATGCACGCACACGCGCACACACCTGATTGGCTACTACATTCACATACTGAGGATACTATGGCTGCCCAGCATGTGATCTCGCGGGGTGGGGGGGATGTACATGAGCACTAGATGTCACAATCTAATCCTGTTTTCATCATTTTCCCTACACAGAAAATGAGTACTTTCTGTAATGTAACAGCCATAACTTTGAATATTCCTCACAGATCCCTTGACATGCAGCCTTGGAAGAGATGGGCCGTTTTCCATTAAAAACCAATAGTCTGATAATTGCACTTTAATTAATAAAAATGGGAGATCTAGGAGCTATTCCTGTTCAAAAATCACTCCTTCCAAGATAGAAATTATTCCTCAGTAGCAGGTATGTGTTTTGGTTATGTTGTAAGCAGAGGGTTTGTGATCTCAAGTATTCAAAGAATGGATTATTTTTTACTCAGATACATGTATATAAAATATTTATATACCACTTTGCTATCAGACACTCAAAGTGCTCTTAAATAGTTATTTTTCTACTGTGGTTGAACTTAAGGGTGTCTGGATATTATGCCCCCTCAGCCCCTTGGCCTTGTATTATATATTATTTCTCCTTCTGTAACAAGAGGGTCTGCAACTTAAACCTTCCTGTGTATTTAAGCTTCTTCAGTCCTTTAGCCCTAATCCCAGATTTGGGGTGGGAGGGAACTCAGAAGATGGAGGGTGAACCAGTGTGTTGCATTGTGGTTAGAATGTCAAGCCGGGAAGCTCACTGGTTGATCCTGGCTCAGGGCGAAGCTACAAGTGACGAATGGCACTTGAACGGCAAGTGTATTTCTCCCTGTTCACTTGCGCTCCGCTCAATCCACTTGCCATTCAAGTGTCATTCGTCACTTGTAGCTTGGCCCTCAGTCACCTACTCTCAGCCTAATCTACCTCACTAGGTTTTTTGAGGATAAAATGGAGAAGGGGAGAATGTTGCAAGCCACTTTGGGGGCTCAATGGGGAGAAAAGCAGGATATAAATGAAAGGAATTAATTAATCAATCATTGTTGAGTAAAAGGCATTCAGGTACATCTTGCAGTTGATCCTGTAATGCTGCAACATTTCTTTTTACTCCTTGTAAACCCGTCGACACCAAAAGAGCATGAGAAAGTTGTACTCCATGGTAGTTAAAATGGATTGGGGGAGGGAAGAAAAACGAGACAGGATTAGAAGAATGGTATCATGATTGTAGGGGAAAATAGGTCTGCACCATGAGGGAATGGTGGTACTAGTTGGGGGGAGATGCAGGAGAGGGGGCCAAGCACAGCTTGTGCCAAATCTGCCATTGACTCAGGCTGTTAGATCTTATCAGACTGCACAGCAAGTCAACTTGCTGTGATGCAGAGAGGGGTGGGCAAAAATAATTGTAGCCGTTTCTGGCAAGGCTGTTTGGGTCCCCAGGAGGGCTGCCGGTCACCTGCTGGTTTCAAAAGGCAAAATTCCAAAAAGAGTGGCAAGTGAAGCCTCACTGCCAGGGTAGAAAGCCACCACCAGCCTCTCTAAATTAGACCTTCAGCGGTGGCACTGAAAGGGAAGTTCCCAGCCCTACCAGGTTTCAAACAGGCCAGCCTTGCAACGTAGACACATGGCAAGTTGAGTCCAGAAACAGGGTAGCATATGGCAAAATGGCCAAAGAACTGGATTTGGATTGAAGCCACAAGTCTCAATAATGCCACACCAAATTAAGAAAAGGAATTTATTGAAGAAAACTGCAAAAATAAATAAAATAAACATAGAAGTATGTGGAGACAAACAAAATAACAGACTATTTAAGCTAGGCTATATTCGCTAGAAGTCCCTGAACTTGTTCCAGATGTTACATTCAGCAAGTTTCAGAGTCCAAAAGGGAGCTTTATCTCTTAAGTTCAGAGGTCCCAAAGACAAAAGAACAAAGGTTGCTAGCACAGGAATCCACCAGTGGTGTGGCATTCAGGATCAGGAACAAAAGCAAGAACATGTCCCCTTTTCTTCCCTCTTTCCCCTCTTGTTCCCTGATACTAAGAGACTGGAGAAACAACTCTCTTCAAGATCAGCTACCTGCAGCCAGCCTAAACTCTTAGCCAATCAGAAGGGCCAAAACCTCCAATGACAGGTTCAGCTGTGGCCTGTCCTCACAGGTAAGGGGAAGGGAGAACTCATCACCTCACCCCCATAAGACTATGTGCTAACAAGCCAGGAGGCAGGTACCAACCTCCATCAAGCTTTGTCCTTGAAAGCCATTTCAGGTTTGCACCTGTGGCTCAAGGCCTCTTATCTGGCCAGAACAGACAGTGCCAACCTGCCCGAATCCCCTAAAAGGAAAAGAAGTCTCATAAGCCTAACCCAAGATATTTTAATGCAAAAAGAAACAAATTGGATACATGAATTTCACTACAATAATAACCTTTGATGACAACTGAGACAGACAGCTCTCTAACTTCCCAGTAGCACATCAGAGCCACCACAGATTAGAGATGCTCAAACATCTCACAGTCTGTTCACCAATCACAAGCAGGGAACTGATCAGTGTGTTTGTTTACAACTAGTCGGGAGTCTGTCTGTCAAGTAATTTTTCATATATTCACAGAGAACATGGTACAGCAATATTTAAGAGCTGTACATTTTTACACAGTCCCCTCCCCCTCTCCAACATACCTGTTGTTGCTGCAAGCCACTCAGCAACTATTCATATAAATAAAGAGTGAGCACATCAATCAGTCATCCAGTGATTATAAATAAATACTATATTTTAAGTTTTACAATTTGATGTTTAAGTCTGTTATAGATGTTATTTCATGCTTGTACAGTCTAATGAAAGGCTTAGTTCTCCCCTCACATTACGAGACCTAACCATCCTTTACCCTGGCTGGCAGAGAATCGTTTTATCTACTGCACAGGGGCAAAGGCCCCTGCAAAACATAGAACTCTACCATCACTGTTACTGCACAGCTACAAAATTATTCAACAGCCAGTCAAGGCAGATGATGGACAGATGAACAGATCAGAAACTCAGTTTATGTGTGATTGTGGCTGTCAAACATGGTATACTCAGCTATGAAACATGTTATCCACAAATTTCACAGCATCCCTACCACAGATGCATGAGTTTGGGGTGTGAGCACAGACTAAGCATCTTCCATGTATAAATCATCTTCCCCATTATTTTTCTGGTACTTTCTGTTTTGTTTCTTCAATAAAATGTGAAAGAATCCTGAAAATCGGGTGCTATTTCTCTTCAAGATCAAATGCTATGACTTTTACTCTCTCTTTATTAGATATCCAAAATCTCTGGCATAAGAATTCCAGTTACTACATATTATAGATTCAGCCAGAAAATCTGAATTCACCAGCCTTTTCTCCCCTGGGTCTGGACAGATCACAGCAGCCTTTGTTCTGCTGCAATGAGAAAGCAAAGCAGGGTAGATAACTGGCAGGTCTCTGCCTAGCGTATGGGGAAAGTGCTGCGCAGAGTGGATTTGGAAAGCAATCAACAGTCTGTTCCCATTGCAGCTTCTGTATAATGATGAGGAGCTGAAGCATTTCTCATCATTAGGACTGGAGCTGAAATTTGTATAGATAACTACAGCAGCTCCATTAATGAAAAAGATAAGGAACATTGAATGCAAATTGAGACTGTATGGTGAAATTATCCTTAACCTATCCATTTGTTTCAATACAAACAAATATATTTTCAAAAAGAAAGGGGGGGGGGAAGACATTTTATTTTGTGCCTTAAAAATGGCTTTGCTTGCCTAACAATCTGTGAAAAAATAGAATCAATGGACACACCAGCATTCCCTTTTAAAGACGCAATGTCATCTGTGAAATCCAGTATGTTCTTCCAGGTGTAATCTGACAAGAACGGCTATGATGCTATCTTCATTCATTCCTGCCACTGGGATGTGCAAGAACATAAACATAATCACATCTACTTATTTTACCCATGTGCAATTACTTATTCAACAAGAGCTTTTCAAAACAGAGTATAATAAAAACATTAAAATACTACTAGCATAATAAGCATATCGAAAGGCCAAATGTATCCAATACATCCAGCATCAGAAACAAGATATATAAACAGAGTCTCTTTCAGAAAAAAAATTAAAATTGCCTAAACTGAAAGTTTTTAACTGCCATTTAACTATTTAGAACGGATCGAGGTCCTGAACCTAGTAGAAGTCTGCGATCAGAGAGTTCCACAAGACATGAGAAAAGTCTATTAATAGCTAATGGTTGTGAGGATAATAACAACACACTTTGTAAACTGCTCTGAGTGGGTGTTCAGTTTTCCTGAAGGGCAGTATATAAATCAAATGTTGTTGTTGTTACAAAACAAAATATAAAGCACAATAAAAGTTGCTAATTAAAAACCTAGAATTAAATACCCAGCCAGAGCATAAAACAGCACAAAGTACTGAACAGCTTCTAAATGAATTCTTGGGCTAAAAGCAGACTACAGAAATAACCAACACCTTAAACCCTGGGTAAAAAGCAACATTTTGGGGAGAGGCCATGGCTAAGTAGTAGTGCATCTGCTTCACATGTGGAAGGTCCCAGGTTCAATCCCCAGCATCTCTAGTTAAAAGAACTTGGCAGTAGGTGACATGAAAAGCCTCTGCCCGAGAGAGCTGCTGCCAGTCTGGTCTTGATGGACTGATGGTCTAATTCAGTATAAGGCAGCCTCTTATGTGTTTATGCATTTTTGCCTGGTGCCTAAAAGAGAGCAAGTAAGACACCAGATGAGTCTCAAAGGCAAGGCATTCTATAGGCAAAGTGCCACTGCTAAAACATCCATCGCCAGTCTTTTTTGCATCCTTTCCAGTTTTACAACACCATCCATCTTGTTCTCAATCCCTTTCCAACCAATTCCTATTATGGAATTCACCTTTTTAACTGCTGCCACACACCAAATCAACTTTTTAATCAAGCAACCCCAAGATCACCAGTTTAAACTCAAATATTGTAATATTTCAAATCCTAATATGATCTCTTTATTCTTACACTGAACCTCATTTGCCACACAGTCACCTGCTGTCCCAGTCTGTAGAGGTCATTTCAGAGTTCCTCACAATCCATTTATTCTCACTATCCTGAATAATTAGCTATTCATCCTCAATTCCAGATTGTCTTTGAACCAATTAAATAACACCGGTACTAAGTTTAGGTTCTGTTACTCTGATTTCTTTTCAAGTATGATGAGCTCACTTCAGTCTGACTCCTACTCCAGCTCATGGAGCCAGAAGATAGTCAAGAAATTTGTTGACCTGAGTCTTTCTATGACTTATTTATCAGTGTTTGGGTTAAACAAAGTCTGTATAGTAGTAACAGTAAGGCTTGAAGACCTAGGGTGTCAAATGTTAATAGCAGATGCTAGGCAAGTTTGCTCTCCTATTTACTTAGACTTTGTGCCTTCATTTCCATTTCTTTATAATAACTCTTTAGCCTACCTTACAGTTCCTGATTACAGTAGGCTGTTCTCCTCAGCCTGTTGCAATGTGTTCTCCTTAGCAGAGCTAACAGGAAGATTCAGGGAACAGAGGCTGTGTCCATGTAGTGCACAGGTTGTGGAATCTATTACACACTTTTTGTTTTCCTGTAAGTTGTATGCTGAAAAAAGAATGAATATTTTACTTCTGCTACAATTCCAGCCTGCTCAGTGGACTGCCATCTGTTAAATCTACTGTCAGGGTCTGACAAAAGGACAACAGAAACTGTGGCTAAATATATCTCATGGGTTCTAGATGGTTGTGATCAAGTCCTAAATCCTCCATGATTGACCAGATTCTGTGGACTTTAATCAAACTCTTAGTGTAAGTGTAATTGAAATATCAGCTACTGAAAAACTCACTAGTTTTAACAGTTTTAGCCTGAATTGTATTTATTTGCACTTATATTTATTGGCCTCAGTCTAAGGAAGTTCAACAAGCTACAGTGCTTTATGGACTATTTTACAGTGAATAAAAAAAATAGCACCAGTCCCAATACCAATCCATGTGGGACTCTACTGTTCACTTTCCTCAGCATACCTTTATGCTCAATTTGATGTCATTTAACTAGTTAACTTTTGAGAGGTGCTTTTGGGAATGGCATATCAGCAAAGCTCTGTGCAATTGGCTATGACCTGTCAGCACAGGAATACTACATGTGCATGAAGTGAAAAATCTGCAAATATAAATCATCACATGCAACAACTATACTTCAAAGTGTTTAGCCTTTAAATCCTCAAGTAAGGAGTGTGTAAAGTGCATGATGCAGCTCTTGTCTTCAGCTGATCAGGCCCCCAACTGTCGTCTTCCAATTTCTCAAGAAAGGGCATGTCTTACGACAGTTGCAGTAAAGTGCATCACTACAGCTAGCTACTATCTTTGTTTCATTTTATCCAGACATTGTTTGCTGTTGTGGTGGCTACAGAACAGATGGTGCCACTGAGCTGCTCATGTTGTGACCCCAAAGCTACATTCATCACCTTGCAGGGGTCATATTTCAGAAGGTGGGGAAGAAGTAAAGATATAATATATAACAAGTTAATACGCCATCATTAGACTCCAGACCTCAGAATCCCAGTGCCAGGAGGCAACTTCAGGGGAAGGCCTTGGTCTCTATGCCCTCCTGTTGGTTCTCCAGGGCAACTGGTTGGCCACTGTGTGAAACAGAATGCTGGTATAGATGGACCACTGGCCAGACCCAGCAGGGCTCTTCTTCTGTTCACAGAATATCCTGCATACAGCATTCAAATCAATGTTATTCAGTGCAGGGGAGTTCAAAGGGGGGAATTCAGTAGATTTGGATCTGGATGGGGCAGCCACATTGTCCCCACAGTTTTAGACAGACCAGCTGAATGTTCCGCCTTACTAAAGTCAATTCAGCAGTATTCCTGGAGAAAATCCTGCATGTGTAGAAGTATAGTATGTGTCTGTGGTGTTTGTACTAAAACTAAGAGGGGTTGTAAGAGTTAGGGGGGCTGAGTCCTTGAGTCTATGAACAGTTCTTTTCTGAAGCAAGATAATGTATGCTCAGTTTAGCTAATAATAATGAAGGAAAGCTTCATGTCACACTCTTCCTAAGTGTTTCCATTACTTTCAATTGAAGCCAGGATGACAAACAGTAAGGACAAAAAGCATTACAAGATATCAGAGAGAGCTGAGCAACATCTAGGTAGCACTGACCAGGTACAAAGGTATTGGCTGGGCAGATTTGCCTAGCATGGATACAGAGTACCAGCAGCAGCAGCAGCAGCTCCACTGAACATGCCTATGCCATGCTTATCCAAATGCCCTCTGCCTTCAGTGTTACCTCACAAGGGCTACTGGTAGGGGAAGAGGGTAGATGAGCATTCACTCTATGACAGCATCCCCGACAAACCACCACGGGCAGGAACTATAATTATGTATAAGTATATCAAGCCAAGTGCTTTAGACCCCAACCTTTCAGGTCTTCCTAGCAGACCCAGAAGTGACTTGTAGATCCAAATGATGTAAGTGTTCAGTTACTTTTAACAAAAGGAAATGAGATGGAGTTGTGTTGATTTGTAAACCTTTATTTAGAAATATCCTCAATATATCATTATATATATTTTATTTATATATACATACACATTACAACAAATGTGTTTTCTAATTCGCACATCCACAGTTAATCACCTCATGGGCTGTATAAAGGTAGTAAGGATAAAGGTACCAAGTCTGGTTACTTAAATTCTGCTGCAAAAGGCAGAAAACCCATAGGGACCAAAAAGGAATCCATCACACAGTACAACACTGACCAAAAGTGTGACTTCTTCAGAATCTAAAATTGTGAAGGTGCTATATACACCAAGACACAGAACAGGCAGGAGAGGAGACTTGGAGATGTACCATTTAAATCACAATCTAAAATACATATCAAACAGATCCTAGATATACCTAAATTGTACTGTGCTGTGACAAATAGACTGGATTTAGGAAAAGAATACAAGATGTACCATTCTCTTAAAGGGACTGAAATAGTGGGAAAATATGTGGCATGTGTGTATGACCATATAGAGAAGAACACAAAACTAATAAAAAAGATCTTCACTGATCTATAAAGATGTAATACATACACCCAGCAGCAAACAGATATCCTAGAATTTAGGGTTAGGAGAAGAACTATGTCTGATTCTTTTACCTAACTGGAGCCTGAAATATGCAGAACCAAATGGTTGATGCAACAGTTTCAAGCTATAGTAATTCTCTGATGAGCAACATCTGGTGGGGTGCTGTACATCTCAAACTGATGATCAGACACAGTATCTTCCTCTGTACTCTTTCCCCAGTTCTCCAGTTCGTCCTTTTCTTTGTCTGCATCTTTCACTCAGGCTGCACATTATTAAACCATTTATTAAACCCTTTTTTAATCCCTATATATGTACACTCCACCCCTGCTCCATAGTATTAAGTTTTATCTCATATGTTAGCTTTCTTCCATAATTTTGGGAGCTATCAGACATAAACCAGCCCAAGTTAGCTGATGCCTCACTTAACACAGGGTGGCTTCAGATGTTACAGTATGCATGCACTCTTAAGAGGATTCTCATGCAATTGCCTGAATACCTGAAATAGTGTCCATGGTTATTTTGCCTCAGATTTCATGTACAGAACATCAAGAGCTGCATAACTTGAGACCAACAAGCTGAACATTATTGTTGCTTGGTGGCTCCCTGCTTGCACCACCATCTACCATCCCAAATGTGGCTATATAGGTTATACATGCCCCAAGTTATAGTCACATCTTTTGCATATGTAGTGAAATGTATGTAACGGTGATGCATGTAATGGTGGAGCAGATATCAATTATCCACCAAAGTGATGTTAAACAACTACAACTGCACTATGGAGGGGCATGTATGGCCAGCTGGCACTCTCTTGCAGTCATCTGTGGTGTGTATGCCCTAGGACATTCTTGTAAATCAACACATGCTCAGTGTTGCTAAACAGCTACACCCATACATAGAAGAATATACAGGTCAATGTGTATGTGATAACAGACAATATATATTTAAACGTTTTCAGTGCACATAGCTCATTTGGTAAGATTGTATGAAAGCATGTCTAATTCGTTTGGGGAATTAAATAATATTCTCCTGAAGAAATTTCCTTGAATCAGTATCAAACAGAGCCCAGGGCCATGAAGGGTAAGGAAGGACTTCCTTTAGCACTGTGGAAATGGTTTTGAAGTTCTAAAAAGCAAAATTGTGGGATGTTTTTAGAGGAAATTGCTTATGGAGCACCACATAAACCCCACACTTAATTTTTTAATATCAGATTAGCATTTATCTATAGTCCTGGTTTAAGGCCCTTGAATTACGTCAAATGATGAAGATAATTCTAAGGCAGAGAGGGGAAGGCTTCTACACTTCATAAAACCTAGATTAATGTCACCCAAAGCATCTGGGTATGCATGGCGGGGGGGAGATAATTCTTAATAAAACAAACAAGTTGGGCTTCATAATACTTGCATCAAAGCAAAGACTTTTAAAGGTAGTATTTTCATTTGAAAATGCTTTTATACATACACAGTTTAAAGCATAATTACATACACATTGTAACACAAAATAATTCTCCTTGCTTTCCTCTGAAAAGGGGAAGGATGTACTTTCACTGTAGCTTCCTGTTGATGATGATGGCTACTACATTAAGACATCTCAGTACCAACCCATCCATCTTCTTCAAAACTCATGTTCAGACAAAACAGCATTAACTACCCTCATCACTTTTTCAGTACCACAATGAGGGTGGCTTCTTTTAAAAAGAAAAAAGAAAAAAAGAATCCACACTTCCAGGGCATGTTTATAAAGCAAACTTGTTAACTTGTGTATTGATCAGCCAAATGCTCTTCAGAATAGTGGAGCAAGTCCGCAATTATAAGAAAAGTATTCTGATGTGTAGAGTAATGAGAAATATTATTATTAATCTGCATTCATCTATGTGAGAAGAGAGCCATAAAATGGGATAGTTAATGCATTTGCAGTGCAATCCTATGCAGCGTTACTCCAGTCACTGGGCTTAGACTGGAGTAACTGTATTTAGGATTGCACTGTTGGATGTAATCATGAATATATTCAACAGTACACAGAAGTAGCTATATGCTGTTGTACCACTAAAACATAAATGGATATACAGGCCGTAGACTTCTCTTATTCCTATAGCTGCATACATTGTGTGAGATAATTGAGTTTTGCATGTGATTGTGACAATTCCTGGGTTGGAGGTTTGCCTCTCTGTAAGGGTGTCCCAT
Source organism: Eublepharis macularius (assembly GCF_028583425.1). Lineage (NCBI taxonomy): Eukaryota > Metazoa > Chordata > Lepidosauria > Squamata > Eublepharidae > Eublepharis > Eublepharis macularius. The sequence continues at coordinate 94,122,910 of NC_072794.1, read as the reverse complement.
CTTCCTCCAGCCTCCATGAGAACTAAACACCAAGTAAGCATATGAGTCTCTCTTTTAATGGCATAAATTAACTTCTATAAAAATTTCTGAGCTTAATGGTCACATCAAGGCAAAGGGATCTACTTGCTACACAACAGTCATTTTTGTAGCTTTCCTCAGGCCCAATATCCATGTCTGCTCCCTGGGGAAAGCAAAGGGATCTTTTACAGAATCCTTTAGCTACAGCCACATTACTGCTGCTATGACCCCACTATTCCTGCAAGAGCAGCCTCCAATTCTCCCCTCCATCTGGCCACAAATGTCGTCACCCTTGCTCTAGGAGAGTCTGGTCACCTCAGGCTATGGAGACTCCAGACCTTTCTGTCAAAGCCAGCAAACTAGATCTTCCTCCAGTCTCTGTCTTTTAACCACGTCTTCTCTGCCACGCCCACTTCTGGGTTCTCTTACCATACTTCTAGGGTTGCCAGCTCCTGGAGATTTTGGCAGTTGGAGCCTAGAAAGGCTTGGGTTTGAGGGGGGAGGGTCCTCAATGAGGTATAATGCCACAGACTCACTCCACCTTCCAAAGCAACCATTTTCTCCAAAGTAACTGATCTCTGTGGCCTGGAGATCAGTGGTAATTCCAGGAGATCTCCAGCCACCACCTGGAGGTTGACAACTCTACATACTTCTGACTAAGCCATTAGTCTTGGGTAGGCTACTAGCAACCAATTCCTCTTCCTGCTCCTGAGGGCCTGAGTTGGCCCAGCCTCCTTTCTGCAGCTGACTTGCCACTCTTAGGCCTGTTCCTCCTCCACACACATCAACTTAGGCTGCTGTATGGTATGACAATTATGTGGATTAAATAAAGATTATTTATCTCTGTACCATAAACAGCTTATTGCTTCTTTTATTATTCTATTGTTCTTTTTATGCTATTTGAAAGAGAACTGAAGAATAAAGTTTTACAGACAGGTACATTTATTTAATGCAAGATATACTGAATTCAATTGGGTTTGCACTTAGGTAAGTATGATGAGAATTGTAAGCATAGCATTTATTTTGTGTCTTATATACTGCTTTTCTTTGAGGAAAATTAGCATCACCTAAGTTGTCTTATTGGTAATTTTAAAATGTCATATTTTATCCTCATTATTAAAATGAAAAACCATGTTTTAAAAAGCAGACAAATGCATGACTAGTTTATTGATAACAGAATAATTTGAAAAAGTTTTCTCTGATGTGATAACTTTAGAGACAATCCCTGTAGGGAAATAGGCATTCATGTCACACATCTTGATCAGGCACTAAAGTTGTCTATGATTATTTTTGTCTCAGGGTGTTTGTATGTGATCTTTAGCACCCATGGCAAATATGTGAAATAGTGCCCTTACTACTAAATATGTGAAATAGTGCCCTTACTACTAATATCAGTCAAGATGGCCAACCAAATGCCCTAGACAGTTTATTAAAATTAATTATCACTGCTACATTAAACCATCAGAGGAAATCGCCTAGGGCATTGTTTTCTCTATAGGTGTATCAGTCCCACTGAATGTTCTCAACTATTTTAGATTCAAACTATTTTTAAAAAACTGTTTTGTTATGTAAGCATCACAGAAATGCTTTATTCTTTCTTTAACAGTGTTGTAAAGGCTAACTGTATTATTTTGTTAGAGATGGACCACTGTGAGAAGGAGGTAGCTTTGATTGGCCAAAAGATTGGCTCTTCTTCCTTCATAGAAGAGCAGAGAGCAGACTGAACTATACAATCAGCAAGTCCCTGGCTGGACTCTTGCCTTTTCCATGAACTCACTGGACGGCCTTACTCAGCCACACTTGCTCAGCCTGCCCCCCTACTATGACACCAAGGTAACAACACTGACCAACATACTGAGTTGCTGGAAGATTACAAGATATTGATTAATGTGAAGCAATTTAAACAGTTAAAAACACATTTTATTCTTACTTCACTCTTACCCCCTAGGCAAAGAGACTGTAATGACCGAAATACAAAAGGGCAAAGAGTGCCTTGGTCTAGACAGGACAGCTAAGATTTAATTGAATATGGTGGTCGTGCAGATTAACAAGGCCAGTGAATGAGTGACATGTACTAAATATTAGAATTCAGTCCTTTCAAGTCATTTCATATGACTCCTGAAATTCCATTTCTAATCTCTGGATTTCTGAAATTGTTTCTAGTTAATTTAACATTTGTGATCCACAAGCCATTGATTCCACTATAGTCCCTTCAAATGCCTTCGGATTTTTATGATCTTCAAGGCAGCTTAACAGTAGCTCCCCCAACACACAACTGAAATATCTTAACTTTTAACACAGGCACCTTAAGCCCTCAAATTAGAAGATCTAGAAATGTTCAAAAGATTTTTTTTTCTTTTTAAAAGAGCAGCTCCATGTATGCAAGGAAAGGTTCTCAACTAACATTTAAAGAAAAGGCTCCCATATGTTTCCAATGCTCTATTCTTCATAGGCAGTAATGGTTGTCTGCACAGAGTTCTAAGTGTTGGCACAATCCTGCAAATTCATTTCAACTATTGCTCAGGACCACTTTAAATACTACAGAGAGGCAAAGTGGGATTTGCCTCAAAATGTGCACTTGACACAGACCTTCAGCCAATGAGAGTTCCCGAACAGGCATATCATGCATACAGTACATGAGTTTTCAAACATGTCGCTTGTCGCACTCACATTTTTACTTTTTCAGGTGTACACTTAAAGCATCTTAGATGCAAACTTCTTTTTAAAAAATGAAGTGTATAAAGTGGCCCTGAGAATGAAAAGGATTTCCTGTTTCTGCCATCCCTGTATAAATTCTAACTATAACCCCCAAAATTTGAACTCTGAAATAGTCCTGGAATAGTCTCAAAATCTTCACTGGTTATTCCATAAGGTCAGGTGAAATCAAATGGTTTGTGAACTGCAGCCTTGTGATAACAAATAAGTTAGACTGAGTGAACAGAATAATTGGCATAAGGAAAATGGCCACTGTAGAGTGCACTGGACAGAAAATCTGTAATCACTAGGCTATTGTACAGCATAATACAAATCAGATACGAATTCTTGCAGCTTCTGAGGAGAGCGCCTCGTGAGCACTGTCCTTGGAAGGTTCTCCCAAACAAGACTCAGCACAATGGGCCATTTGCCAGTCTCTGGGACACAACAAATGCCCAGTTTGCTGACGGATAGCATCATCCATGAACAGGGATGCATTCCTGCACAACTCCCATTCATGTCCATGCTACTTCTGTGGAAGAAGTTGTAGCAGACTGCGCGTTGCAACTTTTATGCAAATAAATCCAAAATAATCAAAGTGCATTACTGAATTTTTTTACTGGTTTTACACATATAGCCACCACTCACTTGTTTCAGTAAAAATCAAACAAAGGGACCCAAGATAACAACTCCAAGGAAATGCCACTGCTCACCAATGTCAGAAGAAATCACCACTGTGATGAGATTTCAGAAGCTGGGAATCCAGTTCCCACTGATGATGTACCTGTTCAGTTCAGCAGATACTGCAAGTTGGAATTAAACAGAAAAATTCCATATCATAAATACAAGACCTCAAATAATCCAAAACTGGACTAGAGTTTTAAAAAAGAACCAAACAAACCCACAACACAGTCTCAACTGCTCCTTCAGGATAGGATTTCTTTTCTTCCTTAAAAGACAGAAAAAAATCCAGTTGAAAATACTCTTTACTGACAAGTTGCATCAGTTTCCCCAAAGTGGCCTGGAGGGGGGGGGCGGAAACACTCCACATATTGCCACTTACTCAAATTATGGAAGATGCTTGGGTTTGAACAGCTGAGAAAGGGGTGAGCAGTACAGTGCAGAAGTGTGCATATTCTGCATAAAACAGATTCTGGGGCTGACCATTTGTAAACCATCTTTGAATACAAGCTGTGCTGCCCACATGTCACCCATTCTCTCAGAAACAACACAGAGAGTGAGATGACTTCTCCAGCCTGTGCTTCATCCACAGGATAGGCAATGAAGATAGATTTGATCCAATAATTCCTTATCATCCTCTTGTCTTGTTCCAGTGGAAAGAAAACTTGGGAAGTCCCCATTTATCGGCTGAGCAAACAATAATAATCGGGGGAAGGACATGCATAACTTCCAAATGCTAGGCTCTCAGGGGCTTGCCTATGCCTCTTTGTCAGTTCATCATCGTTGTGCATTGTTTTCAATTGGAAGAATAGAGTGGTGGATACCCCTTGCGTGCTTAGAATCTAACATGTCATGCTCCTCTGTGAAACTGTCTGGGCTTCCTGCTCCATCTAATGAACTTCCACAGCTTGAGTTTGGGGACAACATGTCCTGTAGGAGATCTTCTTGCACTATGCCAGTGTCTTTGTTTCCTTTACCCCTTTGGTTTCCCTCTTCTTCCTGGTCATTGAGCAGCTTAGCCAAAAAGTTGATGTATTTCATGGCCAATCGTAAGATTTCATTCTTGCTGAGTTTTTTGTCAGGTGGGTGAGTTGGAATGAGCTTGCGAAGCTCGGCAAAAGCACCATTGACGTTTTGCTGCCTCCATCTCTCCCGGCTATTGGTAAATATTCGACGGACCACTTTTGTATGAGGACCTAAAAATGGCAGGAAATACAAGGTTAGCAGCAACAAGAAAATGTAAGTGTATATACTGAATCAGTTCATTTTAAAGACAAAAGATCGCTTTCAAGTTGCAGACATCTTAATACAACTAGTTTTGTATCAAATGATAATTGATATATCTGTATCATATGGTTGCACCCGCACAGAGATTGTGCTCTGGCTTGGCATCCAAACCAAAGCAGAGTTTGGGGGAGCAATGAGCATCCACATAACATTGCCCCATAATCATCCACTATGTGAGTTTTCTGCACATTATTGGGATCTTTCCCAGACCCAGTGTGGACAGAAAGGTGCATATTTTTGAAGGTCCTACCTACATCGATACCATTGAAGGTCCTACCTACATCAGCCTCAGCCACCACAGATGCCATTTCCTTTCCTGACATCACAGGGCTTTCTCAGACTTTTTTTTAAAAAGGGAACTATCACTATAGAGTATGTTACCATGAGGTACTTTCTGTGAATTTCCAACTTTCATTTTTTTAAAAAAAGTATGTCTCTAACTTTGTTTGTCATGGATATATAAAGGGAAAGCCCTGGTGAAGATATAAAAGGAAAATTAAATTAGTCTTTAAAGCAGTATGACTTCTTGGCAAGTTACTGTGTTCCAAGTAGATAGATAGATTTCTGTGCATCTCTCAGAGGGAAATCATCAAGCTGATTATGACAAATAAGAAAGTCATTGCTGAGAAATTTTCAGTTCAGGTCAAAGATCAAATGGGCTTGGAAACTCAGGTGTCTTATCAGATGTCTCCCTAGACAGGCGTCATTGACCTGTGGTAGAAAAGGCTTCATTGAGTTAGGGTATTGTGGTTGTTTATTCTCATGAGCTATAAAGAAATACAATAACAGAACATATTAGAACCCAACTACAGAGACAAAGGATGACTAGAAGGAATTACTTTCCTGGAAGGGAAGCATTGAGAAAATCTGAATCAATATAAACCGATATGCTATTTTTATATTACCATAACAAATATGTTCTTTCAATGCCTGTTAATGTGAACACGTCAGTAAAGAAGGGAAATTTGCTGCCATATACAGAGGCAGCAAACTTCCGAATACCAGCACTAGGAGGCAGCATCAGAAGAAGGTTGCAGCCTCCATGTCCTGTTTAGTTTCCCTCCGGAACAACTAGAGTGTGAAACACAGTGACTGCCTTGTGAAACAAGTGGTGGAAATAGATGGATCCCGGGTCTGATCCAGCAGGCTTTACTTATTGTAGTCTTAAGGGAACACAGTATTTTCTGTTACTATTTATATGATTTTATAAAATGAAAAATAAACTAAAACATTATTTTAAAAAAATAAACAAAGGCAACTCAAATATGTCTGAAATCATCTCTTTCAATATATCAGTTCCTTTATTTGTGTGTTTGTAAATGTTCCCAGATTTGTTCAAAGTACTACGATGTAGAAGAGGTAGGATTGGATTGACCTTTGTATGTCTCCAGTAAGACACAAACTCCTGTCTTCTGCAGTCACTAGTTAACATTGTATCATAACAGAGTCCATTTGTAATTTTTATTTCTGTACACTGTACACTGGACTCTAATTAGGATATACAGATATTGTGCTCAGCCAAAAACCTGGAAGAGGGCAACAATAAAAATAATGCAATAAGTGGAAGAGCACAAAGAGGTTAAGTATTAAAATCTGGATAGCTCAGATATGGAAACTTTCAAAATAGTTAAATGGAACTAGGTCAGTTGAGACACTTGGCAACCATTTTATTCATTTTGGCATAAAGGTATCTTTCTATGTATGTATGTAATTTTGCAATTGTTGTGAATAATGGTGTATGTGTGTAGTTTAAACTCAAATGATTTTTGAGAACAAGCATTTGAGGTATAAATAGATTAGCTTAATTGATGACGAGCTTCTGATGACTGCAGCAAATTAGTTACATATGAATTAATATGCAATAGCAGCAATCAGGGAAGATATATAGATTCTGTATTATGCATTTTTATAGTCTGCTTATCTCACTGACCCTAATGATATATTTGTTTATTTACAGTTCATGTTTTTCACTGATATTACAGAATATGTAATTTTATTTAATGTATGGAGTCCTGTAAATTACATGTAATAGAAAACATTTTTAAAAGAATGATGCGGTAACACAGACAATAGCTTAGATCCTAGGAACCATGAAATGAAGGAGTTCCCAGGACACATTTCTTCCTTTCTGTCTTGTTGCTATGCCCCATAAATAGCTGCTCTCTGGTTACCAATAAGATGGGGAACCTTAGAGAGAGAATGAGGTGAAATCACAGGCATTGTCTGTTCTGCTCTATTTTCTAAGATCTTCTGTGGACAGAGCAACTGTTCATGCAAGAGTGGAAGATGATTTCTGCAGATCCCCCCTCTTTGCTGCAGTCCCCTGCCAACAACCCCCTCTCCAAAGGTCTCCAAGCTTCTGCTGTAGCTTTTTAGGACACAGAAGGTTGTGCAGGGAGCTTCAGGGAAAATGAAGAGAGATCTGTGTTGTGAATTCTTTCTGTCTGTGGTTCATAAAATCCAATCCAATATACTGAGTAAATATGTTATTGTACCCCACAGGCTTTCTTGATACTTCTTCATCATGAACCAGGGTTCATTGGCTGGAATCTCCAGTTCAAAATGTGACTTTGCCTTGGAACTCACCAGGTGACATACACTATTCTTTCAGCCTCAGCTTGTAATATGGGAATAATCATACCAGCCTACCTTAAAGGGCTATTATAAAGATTGCTGTAATGTATATGAAATACCTTGAGCATTTAAAGAAAATAAAATCTAAATCGATCAGTTTTATAATTTTTTAAAAGGTCTCTTGTGATTAAAGCAAAGGTTACAAAAATCTATGGCCTATTATGTAGATTGTGAATTATTTCATCTTCATAGGATGTATATTCCGTATCTAAGTCTTTGAAATAAAAATATTCTTGGCTGTTGAGCCCAGGGTTGGAAACAGAACAGGAATGCATCTATTTGCAGACCATGACTATAATTCATAAATGTTTTCCAGCTACTTGCACATAAACAAATTTAGCAGAACTAAGAATATATATATAAGTTTTGAAAGTGTTATGGATTGTAATGTTCAGCTGCAGTCCCCACCCTCTGTATAACACACAAGGCTATTCAAAGCCTGAGATCCATCAGTGTCCAACCAATTAACCCACCCTAAATTAAGGCAGGAAGCTGATCGTGTGGGATACGCCCACCTGATCCTAACAGATGATCCCTGCTCAATGCTTCATTGAGGAAGGCGAAAAAGCCTCGGTGTCTGCCAATGTGCCGTGGGGGAAATTTCCTTCCCGACGCCAACCCAGATGACCAGATCAACCCTGTGCATAAGAGCAAGAATCACCACATGTTAAAGCAGAAGGCAATAGCAAGCTTCATTTCCTTTTCCATTCTGCAACCAACACTGACCCATAGTCTCTGTGAACTTCATAGTGTGCGAGTTAAAATATTCACAACTGACTTAACTGGCATAATTTTCAACTACTATGTTATGAAATTGACACCCTTTTTTAGTAGCTCGGAAACGAAAGGAGAGTCGAAGTGGGAGGACCAAGGTATATCTCACAGAGCTGGGAATGCTGGGATGGATTGAAGAATCTGGAGAAACCATGCAAAAAATAATGTTGAACTTACGGATTCTCAAAAATGGAGGTGTTTTGAATTTAGCCTCAATTGGCAGTTTGCAAAATGAAAAGCTTACTGGCTATCTTGCCCACTGAGCCTGAAATCAAGATACGTGGGAAATGACTAAAGATTTTCTCTGCAGGAGTCGTCTGTTGTACCCCCATGGAGAGTCATCACATTCTTCCCCTTTATAGCTAACTGGAAGTGTGACTCCCACTTCCTCGGGCATTGGCTCACAAGCAAGATGGGATTTGAACTCAAATTTTGCAGACCCAAATCTAATACTGGTGTCCTTATCAAAACAATTGAGGTAATCTAATCTGCTGCATCAAAAGGACCATTATTGGTACAAGATCTCCCAGTCTTAGTTTATTTATTTATTTTATTCTATTTGTATTCCGCCTTCCCCACACCAGCAGGCTCAGGGCGGATAGTGCTCTGCTCAGCATCCACCAGGAGTGAGCATTTCTTTTGCCATCTGTATGTATGAATTGTTATGACTCATAAACCCAGTGTACTCAGCACTGATGTAGTACTTTTTAGGTATTCAAAGTGATTTGTAAACCCTCTCAATAACCCTTACAAGGCCCCCCTTGTAAGGGTTATTGTAAGGTCCATATTGTTATCTCTATATTTGCAAGGTTGAGACTGAGAGACTAAGAACTGCCCTAAACCACCTAGCAAGATCAAAACTCAGAGGAGGACTACCTAGTTCATGCTCATTGCCAGCACACTACACTAGCTATCCTCTTATCACTGACCCATGAAGTCTGCAAGCTTACCTCCTTTTCAAATGGCAAGTACATGATTATATTTCCATTCAATTGCCCCAAAGACCTTTATGCTCATATTTTGTAATCCATTCCAAATGCTTGCTATGAAACTGATTCTGAGAGGAAAAGTCACAACTGCAAGATTAATGTGTGGTGGGTTGGGGAGAGGGTCCTCTCTTCTATAAAATGCATGACAAACAAATGCATTTAAATGTGTTTATATGTAACATTGATCCTTATTTTTTATGCAAACTGTTTATTTTAGCGATTTTCCAACATTTCCCACTTTTACCTACTGTAAAATATACCAGCTCATATACCATCAAGACGACTGCTGTTAATATGCTGTAATAATCTACATTGCTACAAAGACTTGCTTTTTAAAAACTAACACAGTTAGTCATATGTCAATGGACTGGATCCATAGAACCAAGTTCAGCCTTCAAAGTTTGATTGTCCAATCTTTCAAAGGCTTCCATTAAAGTTCTGGTATTTAAGCACCATACTCAAGAACAGTCCCATTGGCAGGCCCATGGAAACCTGAAGCAAAGTGATAGAGGATTATGCCTTGAAATATGATCTGTAAACCACTCTAGATGGCAGCTCCCTGTGATTTCAGTTCAGCACATGGAAACTGAGGAAGCAAGTAGCAGCCGGTACTTTAAATCAAGAACTTTCTCTTTACTCCACCCCATGCACATACTAGTATTGTTTGGGACTACATGGATAATCCCACATAATTTCAATGGCATTTAATTTCAGATAATTGCCTGGTCCCAGTTTCCTTGAAGGAGTTGTAATGCACATGTGGAGCTCTCCTGTTCACAAAGGCTCCCTTTTCACAATCAACTGAGGGGACTGTTCTCTATGCCCAAAGGGTTGCACATGCCCTATTGCCCCTTTCATTGAAATGAATGGGGAAGGCTGTTTTCACAGGCCTTCCATTACCACATTAAAGTACATGTGGAGCTCCGGAGTAAAAGCAAAGCATTTAAGATCAGGTGACACATTGGAACCCCTTCAACCTGTTTCTTTTTGGAAGGCTGTTTAATTAGAATATTACACCTGCTTTCATATTATGGTTTTATGTCTAATGTCTTCAATGTCTTGCATATTATAATTGAATTTATTATTTGTGGTTTTATTATTGTGAATCAACCTTGAATATACATATTTTATGGAAAAGTGGACTATAACTGTGTTAATTCAATAAAAATAAAATAAATATGATGCCATAGGTACACTGACATTTGGCTGCCTTCAACACCTAAAATGTGAGAGGGATGATCGCAACCACAAATACATGGAGGATATGCTCTAAGGAGCCACAGCCAGTTGCAGCTCCCTATGGATGGTCCCCAGATATCTTGAGCTGGTGTGAGTCTCTCCTTCACATTTTATGTATTTACCCACCAAATGCAGGTCAAGAACCAAAGCTGTGGCACTGCTATGTAAAGTGTGAATCTGCTGTAAGACCAATATTAATAATTATATTGATATATTACTATATTATATATAATATAGTAATATATTAATTAAAATATTGAATAATTTTCAGCTGTGTTGGTCCATTAGAATGAGTCGAAAAACACTAGTAGTGTGATACTTTATACCAAGACATTACTAAAAAGTATAACACTTATCACTATTTTTGTATTTGCAGTGCTATCTCACTACTACAGGATAACACCATAAGCAAGACACTGATTCATTGCTAAGCTATGTTGTATGATGAGGCAGGACTAAACTTAAGCTGGCGACAATCTCGATTTATGACTTGCCCTACATTGTCATGTTGAACAACTTATTCTATTTCTTTTAACTAGAATATACAGTTTTGTTTATTTAAACTGAAATGTCAGTTTAAATAAAATATTTGGTCAAATATAATATATATATATATATATGAATAAAATACTTGGTCAAATATAATTTGATCAAATAATTGATCAAGTATAACAAACCTCCCTTATCAGCAGATGCTATGGCATACATACAGGCCTAATTAGTTAGAATATGTGAATCAAATATTCATAACTTAAGATAAGGAACAAAACAAAGAATCTTGCCATTATGTAAAAAAGCAGATGGTGTAAATTTGAATTTTGAAATATAAAATTAAGAAGGGAAGCCATTTTTAAAAAAACTTTTCTTTTTTAGTTTGATCCCTAATTAAGCATGAATCAGCATGCAGGGGTGGCCCCAAGATTATGAACAAATAACTAAATTTCCTTTTGCTCTGATATACATTGCAAATTCTAAGTGGTGATCTCATGCTGGGAAATGGCAGTGACCTCTGTATGGTATTTAGCCATTTAATTATCCCCTAGTAATTAAGTTGCTATGATCACAATAACCTGATTTCTCCATGGCAGTTACTGACTAAATTGCTCTACACTTGAGCAAATGAGGCATGGATGGCAGCCAGTGTCACACTCACAAGCATCTGATACTTGCCAGGATCCTTAACAGAGTTGCTAATTGATATTGTTGACACCACCTACATCTCACCTTGACTTGTTTGTATCCCAAGGGAAACAATACTTAACAGTTGCTCTTTTGCTGTTTGCTTGGCACTGCAAAAAATGGAAGAGCCATCAAGAGCATCTAGTGGGCTGGGTTCTGGGTGGAGGGTCTCATTGTACATGCTTGGCTTCTGAGGATGTTAAGTTCGGACTCAAAAGAAATAACTGCCAGGGCCCTTTTCACATACTAAGAGGGGGGCATGATGACATCAGTAAATATCTATATGGTTCTGTTTCCATAATCAGTTACGCCAACATGATCAGATAAACAGGAGCCTTGCTGCACCGTAAAGTTTAACAAGTTTTCAGCATAACTTCATAGACTGCTTACTCAATCTCTTCTCTTCTAGTTGTCTTTACTCAGATACATTTTAATTGTATTAGCCCATAGGGAAGGTTGAGTTTATATTTCTAATGATTTTGTACAAACCATGCACTCCAAGAAACTATTCACTTATTCCATAGGCTTCTGCATCTGTTTGTCTACATGGGATGAATGGGTATGTATTGCTTTATTTCAAATGAACACCCAGTTCCCACTCTGAAGCAACAACAACAAAGAAATGGAATGAAATGTCTTCAAATAAATTGATATCCCCCCCACCACTTGCTGACTTCAGCCTAACCCCTACCTATCCAAATAGACCTTACAGCATATCTGAAAGGTACCGAAGCTTGGGCTAAAGCAAATCTACAGTAGGAGTGAGGGAGTGTCATAACTGAGGAACAGTCCCTGAGAATTAGAGGCTGGAACAGCCAACCAGTTCAGCTGCATATTCACTTGCCTGATTGTTCCTTCCCCTGCCCCTTTGCCTTTAAATCTGCTGCTGAACAGAAAGATGAGACCACAGCTTTTCTAGCCCATCTACACACACACACACATACACACAGCACACCACTTCTGCTATGCAGCTCACCTGAAGCCATGCTCATTACAGTAGGCAGGAGAAAGCGGGTGGAAGACAGGACTGGGTGAAATTGGGTTAGAGAGGAGGCATCTACCTCCTCTGGTGATTCAGCCACAGATTGAAAGGGGCTCCCCTTTTAGCTTCAGTTGTAGGTCCTAAATCCTCCTCCCCCACATATAGCCTTTATTCTAGACCAGTATATTGTTTTAAGCTGAAAAAGACCACTTTTGCAGAGCGGGCTTTGCATGTTGGCTAAACAGACAAGCACAACCAATATGAATCAACCATGAAGCAAAACATATGCATTGTTTTTCATCACAGGACCACTGCCATTTTTAGCCCAGAGGCCATAATCTGCTCTAAACCATTTCCCAACCCTCCCCCTCAAATTGAAGAACAATAACAGTCCCAGCGGCTCCCATTACCCCAATAGGGAGGCTAACAATGGGTCTCCTCACCATCAGAGAGCTCCACTTCATATGGAGATGGTCTTCTTTTCACTCGGCTGTTGTTGTACATTGAGAAGGTGTCTGGCTCCCCAAAAAATCCACTGCAACACAAGAAGCAGAGAACACAATGAGATGAGAAAAACCAGCCAGTATAGATCACCAGAACTCTATTGAAGCCAAGGAGAAGTGATTTAATGTATTTTCCTTCAGTTGAGGATGTACATGTGTCTCTGTGTGCATTGTGTGATTAACATTTATAATATGTGTATGCACTATAAACATTCAGCAAACACACACCCCCGAAGCTTCTTGGACTACACTTCTAAGTATGTTTATTTGAATATAATGTTCATGAAATCAATTTGTCTTTTAGCGGTGCCATCTTAAGCACAGTTAAGTTACACCCTTCTAAGTCCATTAGGGTATTTGGGGGACTGAGATGTATTATATGCCACCTTTAAGCATTTTTGTGCGCATCTAATAAAAGAAGCAAGATATAATTAACAGCACCTTTTTAAAGCCAAGAGATATTTGATCCAATTAAAGTACTTGGTTCCAATAAATCATTGTCCAAAAAGATACTAACCTCTAGGAAGCCAGAGTGGACATAGTTTCCCTTGCAACAGACATACGAATTAACATTATATTGCACTGCTCTCTCACATGAAATGAGAAATACCCTCAACAATTACCTGACTAACTGTGGCAACACATGGAAATCTGTCTAGAAAACTTTTCATTCTGATGACACAATGCCTATATGCAGATATCCTTGCAATTATGATCAAAGCACAATGAATTCTACTTTTTTATGCTGTCTCCTGTTATTAGTCATAATAAGTACTATGGTACTTTTTAGTGTACAGGGGGCTTTCCTATTTTTCTATCACATACACTCCTGAATGGTGATGATGATGAGCCATCAAGTTGCAAGCGACTCATGGCACCCCTTTTCTTGATAATAGCTACATTTTAAATAATTTGTTTGAAAGGAATTTACTAATGCTACATTTTAGGAAATGATGTATATAAACAATTCGACTTAAACCAGCATTTTGGCACTTAAGAGTAGCTGGCTTTTAGAAGAAAAGGGAAAGTTGTCTACACAAAGGACAGGTGAAAAACCTAGAAAACCGTCTGCTGTTGGAAGTCTGGCCCAATTACTAAACTTGCTTGTAGTAAACAAAGCAAAATTCTCATCTGCCATTAAAAGGAGACTCAGCGAACTCAACAAAACGAGGAAGCATCGAGGATGCAGAAGGAAAGGGGGGGAAAGGGTGTTGGAGAAACGAAAGGGAAGGCGACCGGTAAGGAGCCTAAGCAAATCAGCGGAGGGCAAGGCGAAGCTCCCCGAGGGAGGGCGCGGGCGGCGGCGACGCGAAAGAAGCCCAGAGCGCGAGAAATTCCGCGGGCGGCTGGCGAGCGACGGACCTGCTGGCGGCGCTGAGCGGGGGCCCGAGGCCGTAGAGCATGGCTCTGGCGGGCGGCTGGAGCGGGAGGGCGGGCGCCGTGGTGGGGCTGAGCTGCACCATGCGGGCGTCGTGGCTGCTGCTGCTGCTGCCGCCGCCGCCGGCGGGGGGCGTGCCGGGGCCCGAGGCGAGGGCGAGGGCTGCGGGCGCTCGGCTGTCTCCCGGCTGGCTCTGCATGGCCCCGGCCGGCGCCTCCCTGCCTTTTATAGGGCGGCCGCCGCGCACCAGCTCGATCACGGGCACCGGCGCGGCAGGGGGCGGCGGGCCGGGGGAGGGGGGCGGCCGGCCGGTCTCCTTGGCAACCCCGCTGAGCACGGCCGGCTCCCCCGGGAGCGCCATCCCCCCGCGCCGGCCGGCCTCGCCGCTGCTGCTGCCGGAGCCCAAGCCCAGGTCCGGCTCGCCGACGCCCTCCGCTCCGGCTCCGGCTCCGGCGCCGCGCACTGCATCCCGCGGCGGCTCGCTGGGGGACCTCTCCGTCAGCATCCTGGGGAGAGAGCGAGAGGAGAGAGCTGAGCTGAAGGAGGGGCGCGCGCCAGCCCGGCCGAGGGAGGGACGAGGGAGGGAGCCCAAAGCCAAGGGAAGGGAAGGGAAGGGAAGGAGGCGCCGGGAGGGAGGGGAAGGGAGGGCGGGGCAGAGAACCTGGGCGAGAAGAAGTAGCGTCCAGACCGACGGAGAGGTCGGGCGCAGGAGGGCGAGCCGCTGCGGCCCGCCGGTCTCCTTGCCGCTGCCGCGCCGCAAGGGACACACCTCTGCGGTCGCCTCCGTACCTTGCGGGATTGCCAGCCGGCGGGCCGCGCCTCCGGGGTCCTTGGGCCGGCCCTAAGAAGGGGGCATGGAAAGCCCGTCCGGGGGCGGGGGGGCAGGTCTGGCGCTAGACGGGAAACGCTGCCCGCCTCGGGGCTACCCCGCTGGCCCCTCTCCGGGCTCTCCCCTCTCTTGTGGAGTACCTTTGGCCCTTCTGCTCCCCGAAAAAGTCCCCGCCCAATTTAGTCCCAGGGCGCCATTGTGATTTACTGGACGAAGATCCTTGAGTGGTCCTGTTAACACGGAGCTGGAAGGGGCGCGACAGAGCTCGGGGCTGCCGTTTGGTGGCTGCCGGTGGCTGCAAAATGCAAACATGGCCCAGGCCCCGAAAATAATGGGACCTGGACGTGTGCGGCGGAAGGAGGAGAGACGGCTTTGTTGCTCTGGCGGATTGTCCGCTCAACCCCCCGCCCCAGGCTTTTCAGGGACTATCAACGCCGATTATAATGGGGGGGGGGATCATTACAAGAGGCGGGGGGTAACATTTAGAAATATCGGCGTAATAAACCTCGCGTGTCTCTTGAATTTGTTCTACCGACACAAAGAAATATTTCGGTCCTCTCGATTTTGGCCGAACGTGTAACAATGTAAAGTACGCCTTTATAGCACAGCCGTGGAAATAAGGGGGTGCTAAAATGAAATGCGTTTGACCCTAACTCGGAGCAGTCTGCGGGATCCCCCTGGCTTGCTGCACCGCAACATCCCGGCTGCGCTGCGGGTCCCCAGCCAGAGCGGGTCTGTTACATGTGCTACATCGTCTTTGATATCCACTCGTGTAATTGAATTATTGGGCCACGCCAAATGGCGCTTCGAAGGCCCTTTATTTGCGTTATCAGTTAAATTTCAGTCTCTTGGATTTCAGGCTGTAGACTACTCGTTTAAACATGAATGGTGCTTGTTCTAAGTATGGAGAGTGTCGTTGAAAGGGGCTTGAATTCAGGGATCTGACCCCGGCACTTAATTGGAATGTAGGGCGCTGTTGGGGAAAGGATTCTGTTGGGGCGTCGGCTAAATAAAGCGATTTATTCTGTTTTAGGATGGGGGGGGGATGTTCCATATTTTTACCAAGAATGCCAAATCCGAAATCCAAATGTCACCTCTGATATTGTAAGGCTTCCTGCGCTTTTCCTGTCCATAATTAAGAAGTTGGCGGAATCCTTGCGGGCTGCAATCCTATACACGGAATAGATTTTATTCCGTAACAAATTTCTTTAGGACTGCAGTCTTAACCGCTTCTCTGCCCGCAGATATTTCGGTTGTTTTTAAGCATAGAACCACCGGCGCCTGAAACGAATTTATACTAGGGATGACTGGAAAAGGAAATGCGTCTTAGATTTTTTTTTTAAAGCCTAACTGCAACATAATTGTTTCCAGTGAAATTTCTCTCCTGAACTGCGGGTTAATTTCACGCCTCAGGTATAAATCCAGTCTGCACTCCTCGCTCTGCTATGTTGAGAAATAGCAGGTTAGTTGCCCACGGTCCGAAGGTCCAACGTTGTATCTGTCGACATAACTGGGCTTCACTGAAGTAAAGTCCGCCCTAAATCTGTTATCCCTCAGGTCGCAATACTGGCGCTGAGGGTCGGGGTTTAGAAGTGGGAAATCCAAGTTCAAATCCCCGCTCACTATGGCCTTCTTGGTTTCCAAGCTGGAAGATAAATATGATCCGAAAAGAAGACAGCCCTAAACACGTCCCTTTTGATTACAAGGGAGCAAAGTTATGTTCGGATATGTTTTCTTCGAATAGACTGCTAGTCCATATAGTTTGCCGCTGATTTGTAAATAGCACAAAGAAAGCCACTGCGTTCGGAATGCTGTCTCTGATACCTTGTGGGACAACCGTAGCCCCGACGATTCCGAAGTGAATAGCTTTAGAGCCTCTGCGACAGCAAGCGCCATGTAACCCCAGTGATCCATTAGGGCTGAAATGGATTTAGATTCACTTTAACTGACCGACCTGCCTGTTCCCATCTAATGGAAGTGTCCCATTGTTTCTCGAGAACCTGTATATTCCGTTCCAGTCCACTTTACCTGCGCACACTCTTAACTCCAACGGGGTTTGTCTTTGGGCACTGGGATTTCCATCAGACTCTGCGAGTGCGCAAATGAGACAGATCTTTGGAAGAAAAAAGAATAACGAGAGAATAACCAAAAGTCACCCTCAGAAAAGCATTGCTCGCTCCCTGACGAGCCAAGATCTCCCTCCCCATCCCCTCCCCCTCTAATTGGGCTTTCTTATGTCGTAGAGGGAGATACAGCTCACAGCTGTCAGATTTAGGTAGGAACACCCGAATGTCTCCTTCTTCAACAAAGCCCCTGGCAGTGCCCTGGCCTCCTCCTCTTCTGTTGAAGCAGACTCGGATTGCAGCAGCGCGGATCTAATACGATGTAAAACGGCTTAATCTATTGGAATCTCTGCAAAACCTTTGAGCACGAGAATCTGCATCCAAATGGGGGGAGGGGTGTCTGGGAGGGAGAAATTAGGAGGCCTCCAGTCGATCTCACCGATCCGTTTGAATCCGCAAGACAATGAAATTTCTCTTTATATGCCCCTAAATACCCCACTACCACACACACACCCATTCTGTTCTGGGAATGGAAATATCCGCCGGTGTGGGATAGTTCTTGTTCCCTTTAGAGACACCCTCCCTCCCTTCCACTACCTTCTAGTTATGGTTTATTTGGGGGCGATCAATGTTATTTTATTTTCAGTTTCAGGGAGATTCCTGTGTAACTCCGATGTCTTGCTTTTGCAACCTGCTCCTGAAACCCAACTTGGTTCAAATATAATAGTTTTGCCATCTCGATTCTTCCTTCCTGCCCCAATGAAGACAAAACAAAGCTGTTCTTGACTGAGGAGGCCGCGATCCTCAAGACCGTTGGATTATTCTCTCCAAACGCGCCACTGGCTCTTAAGGAAGCCTGAGTCAATCAACGAAGTAAGTGGTCTGCAAATGGCAGATAAGCTTGGCGTGCAAGTCAGATGTCTTATTAATGGGGATCTGGAGGCCTGAATTGCATTTGGGTTTTTGTTGCAAGGAGACTATATTCAGAGGCGGGAGGGAGGGAGCTGGGCTCCTCCGCCCCGCCCAAGCTCATATCTTTCTCACTCTTTCAAACCATACTCCAGAGGCAAAGGGAAGGGGCAGGATGCAGAGAGCGCCTGGGCCTGTGCACCCTAGTGCTGAGTTAACTATCTTAGAATTAATTTATCCGGATGTGATGACGGCTTCAACAGAGCATCAGAATAAACACATTCACATCAGGCATCGAACCTCCATATTTAAAGGCAGTATACCTATGACCATCTGGATGCTTGGAACAACTGGTAGGGCTAGGCCCACACTTTGGTGCATTCCTTACTTATTTTATATTGATTTACATGTACATCTATGGACTGATTTCCGCTCATAAGGCCTTCAAACTGACTTGCAAAATGTGTGTATGAAAACATAACGTAACAATCCACAAGTCACTTGAATCATTTTAAAAGCACTACATTCATAAAATAAAAAGCAAAATAGAAACCAGGAGCATGAACCATGTGTCACTCTGTTCCTGTTTCTCTGGGGACAGGCGGACCCTCCGGTCTGGACCCCGCAGATCACGTCCTATGCTCTTGCTGATCTTAAACATCTGGGTGGTCGCACTGGGCGCAAAATTCGCAGGCATTTCCACGCAACGTGGGGCCCTTCTCGCCAAATTGGTCCCCAGACTCACAGTCGGTACATTGTATTATTCCACGCGCAGAAAACCTGCGCACACTCCGTTGTGTTTCCTGTATAGGATTTCAACACGGCTTTGAACCAAGCAGGTTGGATAGCCCATATCAGTGATGCTCCCCCGTATTGTCTGGTGCGAAGGCTCAGCGGTTTGTCTGTGATAGTGATCGGCGAGACAAAAAGGATCCAGTTAACAAGCGGCATGAACGGAGGGCTCTGAATTCGCTGCAAATCACTCCGCTTCCAACCTGTTTAAGAATAAGAAGAAGTAAACGCCGTAGGGAAACAGTACTTTATGAGAGGGAGAGCCGGCGTTGCCCTCCTGCTCTTTGGTGTTTGGATACAGGCGGTGCCGCTGCCGCCAAGGCCCGGAGAGGCTTTCCTGGCGCTGCCCTCGCAGCTCCCTCTTGCATCTCTAGCCTCGCGGCAGGAAAGCGCCAATTCCAGCCGAAGGTATCGCTGAGCGCAGGGAGCTGGCGAGAGAAGAGGAAGCAGCGGGGACTGCGTCCCTCCGGCCTCAGGCCGCGCGGCTGGGTCGCAGCGAGAGAGTTCACCGGCGGCGGAGCAGAAATGCCCGCAGTGTTATTCTGCGCTTGCTTCTGTTCTGCGGGCTTGGCCTCAGGCCGCCTGCGAAGGGGCTCCAGCAAGACAAAACCAAACCAAGAGCAACGCCCCTGCGGGGAAATCGTTTCCCTAGTCCACTTCTCGATTTTTGGGCTATGCGGCTCGCCTAGGTGATTTGCTGTAGTAAGTCAAGCCCGTTGCAAAACTGGATATAATATAGTAGATGTATATATTCTCCCATTTTGCTCTATCTTCGTGGAGACGTAAAGAGTCAAAATACTAGTTTAAGCTTCGGTACAGACATAAGCTCGATAAAGTGCAGACGGGAGATTTAAAGTCAGGCGCGGGGCAGGTTTGGATCATGTTTGTCACGGCACACCTCATTTTAACGCATTTCTTCCCCGCCGTCTCCTCCCCCTTCCCCAGCTCTTTTCCACGTAATATTTCCCGGCCAGAGACTGCAAAATCCCGCCAGAGGCGAGAAAACCTCCGAAGTGGAGCTCGCTTCGTTGTCTTTTTACTCACCATTTGCTTTTCTTTGGTAACAATGACTGGAGCCATTTTGGGGCTGGATATATTTATTTATATAGCTCTATTTCCCGCCTCCCTTTACTGTAACAAAAAAGAGTGTTGGGTGGCTTCACAGAGCCGGGATCTCATTCCCACATCACGTCCAGTTTCCTATTTAGTATGGAGAGCGGAACTCTGGAGCAATGTGGCCAAGAGAGATAAGGCGCCAGCCGAGGCCCGCCTGCCCTGATAAGCTCCTAAACCCATTATTTATGAAATGATTCATTATTATTTGGCAATTTTATCGAAGGAAAGCGGAAAATTATTGCAGGGATATGCAGAGAAAGGGGGGGGGGCTTTGGAATGCACGCCTTATAGTTGTGTGTGCGTTGTGAGTGTGCTTGTGTGCTCAGATGCGCTTTAAAAAGAAGAGACTAGGGAGAGGGGAGGGAAGAATAAAATATACGCCAGGACAGCCCACATTTGAATAACGAGCCTTTCTTTTAGCCCTCTTGGAGGTTATTATCCTCCCCTGTCTCTCCCCCCCACCAATTAAATATGGAACACCTACTCGGCTCTTAATTAAATTTTATGAGCCCAAATAAAACAGGGAAATATTGGAAAAGGAAGGAAAGTCCGCCGCTGGAGAGTAACCGGGGAAAGGAAGAGGCCCGTCTGGGTCAATGCAGGAAACAAAAGAAATCGATATTATTCTCCCCTTCCACCCCAAAAATACAATCGCGGGAGGCATAAAATTCGAGCGTACGGGTTGCTGGCTAAATTCGATCCGGCAAAACTGGGGCGAGTCAAAGGCTCTGCAAGGCTGATTTTAGCCTCGAACTGAAAGCCCTGCGAAGGCGCCTAAGCTCTTCAAAGTATCCCAGACCAACTGCAGCCGCGTAGCTGCCCTTCTCCTAGCTTGATGCAGATTCGAATTTTGCGTCCATTGGAGGAATGGGACATTTGGCTCCCCGGTTTAACATTTACTCCGAGTTAATATTCATTCTACTGAAGTCAACGGGACTCACTTGCAAGGAAGAGGGCAGGGAACGACAGAAGCACACGCCGTTTATCCCAGTAGCCCTTGCTTTATCGCGTCAAGATGGAGGATATCCCCCACCATTTCAGGCCCATTTTTTCACCAGAGAGCAGGGCCGCAGAAAACATGCGGAGGCCCTGTGTTTAAGAGGCACCATCCCCGCTTTTGTATTTTTATGTATAGAGACCCTTCACAATCTAGGGCCCTAAACTGTAGTTTATTTGGTTCGTGCATAAGTCTAGCTCTGCCAATGGATCTTAAATCTTCCGGGACCTTTATCTTCCTCGATCGAATTTCCTCCCATTTATTTGTATCGTAAATATAGTTTCTTATCAATAAATTTAGCCCACCCCAGGCTAAGTAAAGGTTACAAATGCCTTGGCATTAATTCTGTTTGTATTTTTGCACTTTTCATCGGACTCATTGCACAGAATCAAACTATTTCAGTCTGTTCCAGATTATACGAATTAGAATTCTCTTTCCATCTGTAATGAATGTCTGGAAAGAACTGACGCTGACCCCTAATAATCTAGACTGCACATTTGAAAGGGGTGCTGAAATAGTGCTAACTAATCCGCGGTTGACAACACGAGAGAAGCGTTTCATAAGGCGGTTTTGACTCTGCAATCCTAAAACACGTTTCCAAAGTAAATACTGTTGAAAACTGTTCAGACCTTGGGAACAAACAAGGAAACGATGCCTTGCTTAACAGCTTCCTAGAGGAATGTGGCTATTTGCCGTGGGGAGCAGCATAGGGGACGGGGTCCTCGACGTGATCCATGGAGAGTTGGAGACACTTGCACGGGATGCATAGGAGTCCAGGATATAGGAATCACTGGACTGGGACTGGCACGCAGTGGATCAGGCGCTACATTTATCCCTCCTTATAACTGAAAGGCGGGTTATACTAAAAGTTTCTCAGCCAACCAACCAGGATGTCGTAATACCATTAGCTAGAGACCTAACCAGTCACTTCAAAGACAGACACTGTCTCAAGAATTTAACTAGATTTACATTAGCTGCATGGATCCGAGTGTAGCCCATGAAAACTGAATCAAAGAACTACAGAGCTCCTGAAACAGCTATAAATGTTGTTGAAGATAGAACATCAGTTCTGCAGTGGATCAAGATATGCTTTTACTTTATCTTGATCATGCATCTTCTTTCTTATTGTTCAATACTACTAATTTCCAGATTACTTTTCTTCGTCTCTTGTTCTTACAGCCGTCCGGGTGGTGGTTAAAATAAATTAAAGAGCAACTGGTTTTGAGTACTCAGCCTTAAGGGACCGCACTATACATACAAATTCTGAAAATATAGGCAGATTGCTACAGTGCTTTCCCTTAGTAGACCTGTTGCTGCTGACATATCACCATTTTAGATCAGTTAAGATGGACAACTTGCTTTTAAAGATTCTCAGGGAAAGATGCAACAATTAAAACGACAAAATATAACCACAAAACCTTTTTAAAAGGCAAACCAAGCGGTGTACTGAAACTCTCGACACAAATAATGATGAATGATCTAAAACCTTTCTAGCACCTGCCCTTTGTTTCTTTATTTCGAAAAAGTATATGCCTTCTCTCTTGATTCCTGCTCCAGGCGGCTTACAACTAAAACAATAGTTCTTCACTGGGCTCAATGAGTCGTTCATTGGAGAAAGGCAGATCTTTTAAAGATTTTTTAAACTCGAAAGTTTGCACGGTAGTAAAAGTTTTAACAAAATATATTTATTTGAGGGGTTTGCTATGGATCAACGTAGCTACCGGCGTTTTTCGGATGCAGACTGCAGTCCTTGTTTTCCTGAGAGTCGTCTCTATTGAATAAAATGGGACTTGTTTCCAAGTCGATTTGCTTAGGATTGTTCCCTTTGTCTCCTGATTTGGACATCCGGGGCGGCTTCTAACTCTACAGGGACCACTGCAACCAATGCCCCTTCTGCAGTGGCCGCCAGATTACTTGATGAGGAAGCATTTCAGTGAGAGCCAGAGGTGCTTAGAAGCGAATCGCCCTCTTACTATTATTACTATTCCGGATTAGTGGGGAATTGGCCACTGAGCTCAGCTATAGAGGCTGAGCCATACTACATATCCTCATACCATGTTTCCTACACCAGGTAATAACGGACCCGCTTTCTTTCTCCCATTATCCTCTAGAACACCCAATCCCACACTTCCCCCGCCTCGATCAGATTTGTTAAGCAGCAGACTCCAAAAGCGTACACACGCAAGACCCCGGGAAGGTCCCAATATTACTTCTTAAGAATTTACTACCTGCTACCTTTAAGCATCCACTGCAGAATAGAACTCACTGGGGTCTCTCTGAAATGAATCGCTTTATATTGCAAACCTGAACACTCTTATTGTGAAACCACTGAAGGGCACCAGTTTTTCTTCCAGTTAATACCATAAATCAGGATGCCAATTGCAGCTAAACAGATTTGCTATAGCAGTATGTTGAAATCAATGAGAATTATTTCCAAATCCAGTTAAAGAGATTTGGGTCTGTGGGGTATAACTTCGGAGCAATTTCGAAGGCTTTCAAGTGATCACTCCGAACCTGGGCTGCTAAAATTTAAGACGCTCCAGAGTCATCCCTCTTTTCCAGTGATTTTAGCAACCCGCTGGCCAAAGGAGATAGTTTAGAGCGCAAAGGCAAAAGTGCCGATCGATGCTTCTAACAGCAAGCGAAAACGTGACTTGGAGGTCCTGCCGAATGCTTTGGCCCAAGCCGTTTCTTTAGCAGAGGCGGAGTTCAGGATTTCCCGGTTTAGGGGGTCAGATATCCGTTCGTCGATTGCTTAACGTTTTCAAGCACATCCGTCTTCCCCCAGGAATCAAGATCAGAGGAAGGGGAAGGACCTGTGCCAGGGGCAGGTCATCCTTGATCTTTTCTCCAGAGGCGACAGGAGACTCTCACGAAGTGGGCCGGAAGAGGCAAGGTAGTCACGACTGCTTCCCAGGCCCACACATCCAAGTTACGTCCAGGAAAGCAGGAGCACAACTTCCTTTAGCCACTGCCAGGAAATGGGAAAGCCAGAATTAAGCTGCCTGTGTGCCTTTAAGGAGGGATCATACTGCAATTCCAGCCAGCTGCAAAAGCAATGAGAAAAAGCATTTCCCAAACCCATACACATTTTTTGTATTTTATGTGAATCTGTGGCTATTGCTCAATAGCTGGTAGACAGAATCTGTCTATTAAGATCTTTATCCCACCCTTCCTCAGTGTAGCTCAGAGCAGTGTTCATGGTTCTCCCTTCTTCCATTTTATTCTCACAGCCACTCTGTGAGATGTGTTAACTGTCTCAAGGTTACTCAACAAGCTTCCTAGTGGTGTGAAGATCTGAATCTAGTTTTCCCAGGTCCTAGTTCAACACACTAACCCCTACCTTAAAGCAGTCTTATCCTAGCAACCCCCACCCCCCATGAAATCACAGCCAACTCATGACAAGGGTGGTGGTGGGGTTCAAGGCAAGAGTAGTTCAGCAGCCATTGTAGCAACGCTTGACTTCCTTGGTGGTTTCTCATTCAAGTACTAACCCTGGTTGATCCTCCTTAGCTTCTGAAGTCTGACAAGATCAGGTAAGCTGCTACTATCCAGGTCAGAATTCTACCCTTACAGGAAAGCTTTCAATAAGATGTGTAGTAGCTGTGGTCTTAAAACTCTACTCTCACACAATTGTCACAGAAACTCTGAAACAAAGACTTGAAGCCTTTGAACATTTACTATAAGCATACCATAAATATGCTTTCTGTAATTTCTAAGGCAGTACTCCACCCAGTATTTGTATCACACTGGCATCCAAATTCTACACAGGACCTGCAATGAAATTGATGAGAAATTGCTTTTTGTGACCTTCTACTTTCTGAAACGTTTCTGATACTCTGGAGACCTGCTGTAATAATTGTATTTCATCATAACACTCGCCAATTCAATCCAGCAGTATCTAGTTCCAGGATAAAAAAGGCCACATGAACAGTTTAGGAACATGCCTAAGATAATTGAGTGGAGATTCAGATCACATTCCTAGAACATTGGGTACTTCATCAATCCAGCTTTAACCTTATTTCCTTGTTTGGAAATTTAAAATATTTTACATCACTTTTCACCCACACTGCAGGACTCAACTTAAAAGTCCTATTTCTCCAATCGTTATCAATGAAGCTCAAAGCCAAGAGGTTTATAGCATTTTGAGCACAAATTTCTGTACAAAAATGGCATGTTTGGGGTGTTTTTTTGTATAGACCATTTTCAGAGCAGAGGCCTAGAAACTTTTTTGTACGATTTGGATC
The DNA here is from genome assembly GCF_028583425.1 of Eublepharis macularius. Classification (NCBI taxonomy): domain Eukaryota; kingdom Metazoa; phylum Chordata; class Lepidosauria; order Squamata; family Eublepharidae; genus Eublepharis; species Eublepharis macularius. The sequence continues at coordinate 94,097,599 of NC_072794.1, read as the reverse complement.
TTGGCACTTTTGCTTAACATATGTTCTATATTTCTTCAAAGCATAGTAGATCTTTGGTAACATTGTTGGTGCAAATCATAATTCTATTTCATTACAATTATTTCAGCTTGCTTAAATACACAGGCATCAATAAGGTTAGTTAACTGTATCACCAACATTTTACTGTATTTTCATTTTCTGCATGTATACATTAAAAGTTCTATTTCAACTACTTATTGAAAATATCAGGGAGTGAATTTTATACCTTCCTATTTGCACTCCTCTTCGTTGTGCTCCATGGCAGAGGGTGACTTCCACATATCCCTCTGGTGATGGGTACTCCTGGCTCAAGGATATCAATGTCTTTCATGAAGCTCAAATGTAATTGTTCCAAGAGGAATGTACTCCACAGCACTCAAAGAGGAGTGCAAGTGGAAAGAAGGTACAAGCCTAGAACTAGATACAGCATTACCTTTTCAGCATGCCACTTGCTACTTTAGCATAAGCAAATACTGACTGCCAACAAATCTGCAAATGGCATTATAACTTCTAGTCAAGAATTTATAGAGCTGCATGTCAAAACCCCTAAATTTCAGATTGTTTTGGTATGTTAAGTTTTATTCATTACATCCACTAGTTTTATTTTATTCAACTTCATTTAATATCCTGTATCTCCAATAGGAACCTAAAGCAGCAGTTTAAATCACTCTTCTCTTCTTCATTTTATTTTTATTTCTAAATTGTAAACAAATTCAAACTAGGCTGATTTCTCAAAGCCAAATGGAATGCTCAAGAAAAGGCATTTCATGTATTTAAGTTAATTTATGGTAACTTCTTTTGAGCAACTAAGAGCTGATGTACAGATGTAAGCTATATTATAGAATCATGAACACAATACCGAGTATTAAATATAGTGCAGGTCAGTTTTTACATAGAAATAAAGAAAAAAATGTTTAATAAGAAAAACCTTGCATTTAAAACACATTTGTTACAAGGTAACTTTCTGGCACATTTTATTAATTTATTCACACAAAAGGTTAAAGAATTTAAATATACAACACAGAAAAAGATATGGAATGATTTTATTTTATCATAGTCAGAAACACAATGTAAGTTAGAGTTCCTCAATGTGTTTCATGGTCACATTAGTTACAAGGAATTTTATTTGGAATTCATATAAGGAACTGGGCTGTAAACTGAAGTGCATTATTCTAATGCTTGGTTAAATTCAAATGGTAATAAAAACAGTTTTTAAAAGGTCTGTCTTAACACCTCAGACAGATGCAAGCATGGACATTTCATCCCTCTTACTTTAATAAATGTAAATGTAAACATTAATTAAAAAGCACAGACTGGTTTTCCACTTTATGCCTAGATCAAACTGATTCACAACTTAGAAGTATAAGAAGAACACATAAAATGTGACAAAAAAGGTGCAAAATAACTATATTTAATATGATAACCAAGTCATAATGCTAAGCAACTGGAATGGCTGGGTACTCTTTTCACATTCACTTTACTGCCAAAACAGCTTTTAGAAGGATAGTTACTTAGTCACTGGCTTGTCTTGATTTTGTTCTACTATAAGAAAGTTTTAATTTCTATTAATAGCTGGTTGCCTGTAAAACCACAAAGGTCACAATAACTTTGGTAGCTGCCTGAGTTGCTGGACGTCAAGAAATGTACCTACTGAATTAATGTTGTCAGCTTTGCTTAAATGATCAACAATGGGAGTTTCAGGAACAATTGGGACATTGAGATTCTCTTTGTCAGGATGTTGCATAAATTCTGCTTTGCCAGGTAGAAATTTAATTTTTGGCTTTAACTCTTTTAGAAATGGAAGTGAACTTTCTTTGGATTGCTGCAGGATTCTGAGTGGAAGAACTGCATTAGTAACATTTTTTAACAAAAAGCCCTCTGAACTTGATAAGTGACTGCTAGACATCTCAGTTTCACACTGCACAGAGTTAGCAGAGTTAGGAGGAAGTTGTCTTTCACAAGCTCCTTCAGATGGATGCTTCCAGTGGGAAAAGTTCTCCAAGACAGGACTGATATCTAGCTGTAGAACAGGTTCTAAGCTCTCTCCTCTCCTATGGCAGTCAGCTTGCTGCTCCTCTTCATCGTCACTACCATCCGTACTTTGTAGTAGTCCATATCTTTTCATATACTTCTTGGTTGCAAATGACATGTTACTCGGTGATATTAAGTTAAAGCTGACTAAATTCTTGTCTGTATTATTATGTAGAAGGGTCTGTAGAGACAAATCCATGGAATTCTTTTGGCTTGAACGACTCAGAGAAAGCTGAGACAGTTGACTTTCATTTAAGTACTTCAGGGCAATGGCATTTGCCTCCATACTCAGATCTACTCCATTGGGAGTTAGTCCACTCATACCAACATTAGCAAAAGAGATGTAGTTTAACCCTGGAACTACTGCTTCAGGGTTAATGCAGGCCAATATACTAGAAGAGAGCAAATAAAGTTATTTAACTTTTTATATGTACTACCACAAATGCAACTATTCCATGTAACAAATTCTGCATATACTGCAATACAGGCTGCTGTTGCTGGCTGCTTTGATATTCCATGCACTGCCTCCCAATCTTTCCTGGCAGAGGATCACAGGAAGAAATTATATACTGCTAACAGGATGCACTTTCTGCTGAGCAAAAGCAGAACAGCCAAAAGCAAAGTCATTGTGACTGTGTTTTTTGGTGCCGCCACAATCACAATGACCAATTACCAAGAAGGATACATCATGTAATGAGAGCAAAATCAATAAAATGAAACAAACACTGTGAAAACAGACTAGTTAAAATCAATACCTAAACAATGGTACTTTATATAATAAACCTTTTATTAAAAAAATAGAAAATAGTTTTGAACACATTTACCAAATATCTACAATACAATATATAGTGCTCTTACATTCAATCTTACGATAACTAATAACCAAAATGAAGAATAAAGTCCACAATATTGTTAATGACAATAGTCTTTAGAATGTAAATTCCAGCTTTGATAGAATGTGCCCTGCATTTTAAAACTTCGGCTTCAGCTAATGGGTAGCCCCAGGTTGCTACTCATTTCAACTTACCTTTTATCAAAACCACAATTTCCTCATAAAACAAATAACTTGTTCATAAGGCTCAATAATACCAATTACAATTCAATTATATTTCTAGAACGTATTAACCATTAACCAGTTTCCTCCAGAACAGCGTCTTCAAATGCTCTCCTCTGGCAATATTCAAATGAAGGGTATCCTCCATCGAATTTGGAATTTACATTCTAAAGGATATTATCATTAACAATATTGTGGACTTTATTTTTCATTGTGTTGGTTATTGTAAGATTGAATGTAAGAGCACTATTGCAGATACTTGGCAAATGTTTTTAAAAAACGTACTGTATTTTTTATAAAGGGTTCGTTATATAAAGTACCATTGTTTATGTATTGATTCTAACTAGCCTATTTTCACTGTGCTTGTTCTGTTGGTTTTAGAATCACAGACATGGCTGCAAGTTCAACCATTTCATTCTTCTATGGGATCCTACAGAAGGGACAGTGTGCTGACTTAATTTATGAGCCAGCCCTGTACATGTGTCCAGCTTAATACTGTAGTCTTAGAACAGGAGCTAGCAGCTTGCTTGGACATTGGCTGAGAATGGCTTATTTAAAATATTTATATGTTCACCTCCTAAGCATCAGGAGGAAAATGTACAGGTTAGTTAAAATTTTATACAAGACACAACCTGTAATTTTATATGCCTCTCTTTCTCTCCTACTTCCTGAATTGTTTTGTAAATTCATCTCAGTCTTTCTCCACAAGGAAGATACTCCCACCTCCGTAATCCCTTTTAATTGCTCTTTTCATAAACCTTCTCTTGTACTATGACATCCTTAAGAAGGGGGGGGGGGATGAGATCTGTACACAGCTCAAAATGAGGCTAGCAATCACAGCTCAACCTCTTGGAATCTGGCACAAGTCAAGAAGCTTACCAGCCTTTAAGATTTGACCTTTTTGTCCAATTGCCAAAGCCAAAATTACTAATTCATTTTGAATTGTTTAATATGTTTTTTTTTATTTATCATGTTTTACTTTGTAAGTCACCTCATGCAAGTTGTTTGGAGGCAGCATAGCAATTTTCTATCAATCAACTCTTTCAATTACCTGGCATTCTCTACTTTATGTACATTTTTCACCATCTTGTCTGGAGAGTCAAAATTCACTCCAAGATTCCTTAATTGCTTCAAGGTGGCACTTAGAACACTCTCTTTATCTCTCAGGTCTGGGTCAGGTGCTGAGCTCCTTCTCTTTGTCTTACTCATTTTTGAGGATGAGGTACTTTCACTGCTAATCTGATCTTCCCTTGCAACACAGGAAGTAATTTCTTCAGAAGATTCCTTCAAGAAGTGTTTAACTTGACCCTATGAAATTTTTAAAAAATTCAAACAAGCTTCATATAGAGTTGACAACTTTTGAAAAGTCTAAATTATACCTAGGATAGACTGAAATCTGATCATTTATTTACTTATGTTTATTTCAAGTTACTTCAAAATCAGACTAATTTTTGTAACAAAGTGGTAAAATATATTGGGCTATAGAACTAAGAATGTCAAGCAATTTTCATAATCAAGTGCTGCTTCAGCCATATGTATTAGCATGAAGATCTTTCATAAAGCACTCTATCAATGGTACTTAATCCTGAATAAAAATTTTAACCAACATGTTTGTTGGAAATGTGGATTTTAAAAGGTACTGTTTTGGTAACATTTTTTACCAGCAGTAAGGGAATTCTGGAAGAAAGCTTTAAAGGAAATCCAAGGAACAGTCAAATATGAAATACCAGAAGACCCTAAAGTATTTTTTTTGGATTTTACAACATAATATATTTTGAACACTTGTAACAGATGAGCTGTGATATTGTTACAGCTGTTAAAATGTTGGTAAATAAAAACTGGAAGAATTCAAAATATTTAAATATAAAATCTTAAATTAATAAAGTGTTAATAAGGTATTTCAGACTGCAAATTTACTAAAACTGAGCTAGTCAAACTATTACATGAATATTTTAAAAGATCTTATGATCAATGAAATCCTAAATTAATGCTGTGGCATATGCCACTTAAAAGAATGCATCATATATGAAGAGCTATTATGGCATGATAAACATAAATAGGTTAACAACTCAGAGACTTTAAGGAAAACAAACACACAACACTTTGATCACTGAACAAGACATTATTGTTCGCAGCAAAATAACCCCATTTTCTATAAAATGCCATTAGAAGAGCAGTATGAAATAAGATTACACTATGAAATTTACCAATATGTCCTGGTAAAACTTCTGATCATCTGGTGGGACACTTGATGGGGATGAGATAGCATACTCAATATTTTGTTCACTAATTGCTACCGAATGGTTATCAGTTCCCTCCAGTGGCCTTGTTTGTAAACACACATCAACATTTTCACTAAGTACAGAGGCTGGGGTTATTCCTGTGGCTACTGCCATATTGCTAGAAGCACAGAGAAAACATACAGAGTAAGTAAACACAGGGTTGATACTTTATCTACTCATTTCTATCAATGACACTGAATGCGGCAGTTTAAGTTAAGGATTACTTGTTTTTCAGTTCTTCAACATGTATCATTAATTTCAGAGTTTATTTTTAAAGGCTAGGAATATTTTGATCTCTTTCATCTTCTAGGAATGTTTTATGTTATACAGATAGCTTTAATAATATCAACTGACAGGAAGAAGTCTTAAAATGCTATTAATTTTAATTGTTACAAAGGCCAAGTAAGAATTTATAATACTCTCTTAATATATTTAGTATGTTGATCAAGTATACACTCAGTTTTTAAACCATGATTTATAAAACCATTGCCAATCACCTAAAAATCTTGAAGACAGAGTTGTACCCATGCTCATTTTCCACCAGCAGAAGGGCCAGAGGAGAGAATGGGCAATTTTTTTGCTATTTCCTCTTACATGTTGAAGGCCTCTATATGGTGCCAAACACTGCCCCCAGATGTCCTCTGAACCCAGCAGGAAAACGTTTCAAGGGCATGTCGTTCTGCAGTAGAGAAGCAAGTACAATTGGCAATTGCCTGGAGGAAAGAAAATCCTGTCCCTTTAATAGAGGCTTAATAAAACGCTATTTTTCAGGTGGCATTATTTACTTCTATGCCATGAAAAGCTTCAATTGCACATTTCCACACATTAAGTCACTGTTAAAAGGGTAGGATATTTTTTTCTTCAGGTTTTTAAAAACTTTGTTTATATCCTGCCTTTCTCACAACAACCCTATGAGGTAATATAGACTGAGGGTATGTGACTGGCCCAAGATCACCCAGCAAGTTTCCATGGCAGAGTGGAGAACCAGTCGTGGGTTACACAGATCCCAGTCTTTCACTCTAGGTACTACACCACATTGGCAACCCTACAGCCACAAACATCCATTCAATGTGTGCAGCTCTGCTTGCTTACAACCCTTAGCATTTTCCATCTACTTATACAGATGACATTTAATACACTCAACTAATAATCTTCAACTTTGGTAAAGCACTATTCTTCCAGTACACATATAGAATTATTTGAATGATCAACGCTGCAAAAGAATACTTTGCATTTTAGCCTTTAAGACCAGTTCAATCAATACAATATCTATTCTCTATTTAAATGGAGTTGCGGTTTCTCTCCACCACTGCAGGATAACCCTTCTAGAGCACTAGAGGAAATGCTACAATGAGAGATTAATGATGACCAACTTCAAGAAAAGCCTCTTCTTAAGTGTATTTCATCAGCATCGTTCTGCTGGCGATTTTGAAGACTGGCCGTCAGTGTTGAAGCTAGTTGTAAAACCATGGTCTTCAAGGTTCTTAGCTTTTTTGAACCAGGATCCAACTTGAATCTCCATGCAGCACCATGGGGCCCACTGAGCTATGAGCATGTACAGATTCATTACAATGTTACATGCAAGGTTCTTTTTGGGGAAAGAGGTAGTGGAACTCACTGGGTACCATGCGCGCCTGGGACCACATGATGACATCATCACGCAGGCCGTGGCTGCCCGTGGAACACTCCCACACTCTACAGGCTGAAATCAGCCTGGAATATGCTACTACTGCGCAGGAGAGCACTCCCCTGCTTGGCAGCAGCCTGATCCTGCTCGTTCTGGGCCCAAATTGGCCTGCTGCCACACAGGGGAATCCTCCCCTGCATAGCAGCAGCTCGATCTAGGCTGATTTGGGCCCAGAACGATTTGGCCCAAACACTGCCGGGCAGGGAGCCCTCCACTGCCCGGCAGTGGCCCGATCTGGGCCATTTCGGGCCTGGAACAGGCCGCTGCCATGCAGGCGAACCCTCCCCGGCCCGGCAGCAGCCCAATCCTGGATTTTTCATGCTCATTTTGGCCCCAAATGGGCAAAATGGCTGAATATTCACCAGTCACGTGGGTATTTTTAAAAGGTGCTGGAACACAGAAGGGTAGTGCCCTTCTGTTCCAAGTCTGCACAATAAAAGCAGGTCCTTCCAAAAAGTAGCTGAAAAAGGCATTTCTATAGGGGCTAGCAGTTCAGCAAATGGGGCTCCACAACACACTTGACGGTCTAGCCCATGAGTTAAAGAACACTGTTCTAAACCATGTACTTGCTGAATGCTCAGTTTCAGCTCCCTGCAGTTCACTCTCTGTCGACTGAGGGCTGGTATTAAAACTTAAATAATGGCAAGGACATCAGCAGCAGTGGGTGTGTAATCAAGATCCAGGAAAAAGGTCCGATTTTTGCCAATCCAGCTAAATCTTGCATTGCCAAATCAAATTAGAAAATCCCAGATCCGATCCAGGAACCTGGATCTAGACTCCCAGATAAATACAGATAAATCTAAGGAAATGTGGCTTCAGCCTCCAGCTGGCTCCTTTCTGGGCTTCTCCAGCTTTTTTCCCCAAGAGAGGAGAAGGAAAAAAGGAGTGAGGCAGAGGCAGGACTTCTGTAAATGACATTGGTTCAGTTGGGCTAAGTTGCAACAGTGTTCCTTGCTTCAGTTTGGTTTGGGTGGAATTCTGTTTTGACATGATTCTCTGGTTTGATGTTGGTCCCCTTGATTCATTTTGGTTCTGAAGGGATTCATCTTACATTTGGGCATGTGCCTTTAGCCACTAGCAGCATAGCACCTGTGTGTTTCTGCCTAAAAGCCTTCTTGGAAATGTTTTCCCCATAGGAAATAAAGGAGAGTGTATAGGGACACCTTCTTCAGAGGCCCGCAGAATTGGATCCCGAGATCCAAACTTCCTGAAAATTGACAGGCCTTCAGAGGACAGTCAGTAGTAGGTTCCCTGCAAATTTGGTGGAGTTTGCTTGAAAAAAGCTCCCCCTGATAGCTTCCAGATAGTTTTCCCCATAGGGAATAATGGCTGAATAAATCCAGGATTCTCTGATAAGTCTTAACCAGATCAGAGAATTTTTTCTGGATTTTAGGAATCCCAGATTTTTTGGGATCCCTGAAACCAAAATTTCTTGGATTTTGGGGGGTACACATCCCTAATCACCAGAACAATGTGCAACGTGCACTATGCAATAAATGCCCATGATTCCATGCAACAAAATTCAGTAACTCCACTAGCTGGGGAAAAGAGCAATAATATATTGCTGTGTAAATGGCAGGATTTAAACATCATCCCCCAAACTCAAATGCTTTCTTGAGGGAAGCCATTTGGAACTATGAAATCTTGTGAGTAACAATTGTGCATTTATTCTGCATTGAACAATGACCATCCTACCCAGAAATGAAGTTGAAAATAAAATAACAATACTTGTGGTTTAACAGCTAAGCCTAAAGAATTGGGTATTAAATGCTGAGATGCCAACCAGGTCATAGAATGACCCCTAACACAATGTAGGCTACAAAATGCTAGTGCTCAAGGCAATCAATTGTGTATGTTGAAAGAGATAAGATTTAAATCATGTACTGTGCAAGTTAGTCAATACAGGTTATCAATTGCTGCTGGAGAGGTGATTTTTCATCATTCTCAGCAAAAATATATAAGCTAAACTTTCCTAAAGTCACTTTGTCAACTGGGACTCAAGTATTATCCAAAGACCGCTTGTTTAAAATAGCAAGTTTACTCATATCCATGAATCCTCTTTTCTATATAGTCTGAGGTCTCAGGCTAGCCCAACTTGCAACAACAGGCTGATATAGTAATGTGTGCTCATTTAGCCAATAGGATGATAAACCAAGTTACACATATGGGAAATGATGGTGGCTCTAATACTGATTCATGTGCTGCTTCCACTCTACTCCACTCCCACCAAGGAATGCAATTGCATGCAGAGTTGGTAAGCACATGTGGTCACAAGATAAGGGAAATTTTACTATTCCCTCTGTATATTCAAAAACTTGAGATGTTTCTAAGTTATTTGTCCTGGGTTTAATGCTGCTGGTAAATGTTCAGCTCTCTTGGCTTCTCCACATTATTGTGGTGAATTTGTGCACCTTTGAGAGGCTGTTTTTTATCTCATCTTTCCCAAACCTGGTTTGTTGTGAAGTTTCAGGAAAGACTGCAGCAAAGTCTAGATGGCTGCCATGTTCAGATTTTCTTGTCCCATCCACCAAACAACCATTTCCCCTGTCTTCATAGCATCCATTTCCTCTCCTGCTATGGGTGGGGGTTGTTTTAACTCAGCAATTGTGTATTATTTTAATAATCTGTATCAGGTTCTCTGAATTTCTACTTTTTTAAAAAGTAAGTCACTACCTTCTTTCATTGAGGAGATAAGGGAAGGCATGTCTCTGTAACAAAAAGAAAGACTTAAAAAAATTAAAGCTGGGAATTCAGAGAACCTGTTAAAGATTGTCTGTTTAAAAAACTGAAAAGGCCCTGGCATTGGGGGCTTGGGTAGGGAAGCCTGCCATGTGGAACTCTTGTTGCTGCTGTGCTATAGTGGCAGCTGCATCAGCAATGAGAAACTAAATAAACCTGTCCCCATATGGAAAACACTTTAGTTACAAGGGCATGGTAGAAATTGCTACTTTGTTGTAGACAATAAGCTTTTCACACAGTTTTAGCCACTATCACGTGGAATCCAATCCATACAGACCCCATATCAGACTCTCAGTGCTGGTGGTCCTGGTGGGCTCTGTTCCATAAGCAGAGCTCAGCTCATAGTAATTTTCAGTCCTATGCAAATCACATAACTTAAACCAGCTGCCATAGCGCTGTAGGGGGAAACTAAAAAAATCCTATGAAATATTATCTTCTTTGGAATGAATGACTTTTTTTCAAGACAATGCTATTCAATACATTTTAAGTGAATACAGAGATATTTATGACAATCTACAACCCTACACAATGCTAATTCCTTTGTATACACAAAGCACATTTTGAAAAATTTTAATTGTGAATAATTGTAGCCACGATTAATTTGTTCTGGTGTATATGGTAATTAGAGATGGGCATGAACCCTAAAAAAACAAACCACGAGGTTCATCTCATTTCACGAACCTGCCCTGGTTCGCAAACTGTTCGTTTGGTTCATGAAAACGTCACTTCCAGGTCAGCAGAAGGTCTGCAGAAAGCCCAACCTCCATTGCCTAGGAAACTGATCAGTGCCAGGCTGTCTGCAATGACGAACCAAAAAACGAACCAGCCTAACGTTCGTAGTGGTTCGTCAGAAATGGGCTCTGACGAACTGCTGGTTCATGAGCCACAAATCGGCTCGGTTTGTGCTGAACTTTGGTTCATATTTTGGTTTGTGCCCATCTCTAATACTAAACAGTTCCGTGTTTTAAATATAAAATTTAATTTTGTAATCAAATATGCTGACAGTCCTATTTTAACTGCATGTGAATGGTTCTGTCCAAGTAATATACTTTTCTTTATGTTTTCTATTTTCCACTTTTCCCCACTTACTTGTCAGGGAGCGAAAATTAAGATTCTCATGTTAAAGTTGCATAGAGTGCATCAGCCTATATAGTGTTGGTAATGAGTAACTTTAAAATTTTGCTTCAATAAAACTAAAGCATTTATAGTAAAGAGTCCAGTAGCACCTTTAAGACTAACCAACTTTACTGTAGCATAAGCTTTCGAGAACCACAGTTGTCTTCATCAGATGCATGGAGGGTATGAAGAAACTGGCCAGATATATAGGTGGTGAGGGGAGGGGGGAGTAGAGGCAATCAGGACCCAATGGTGTCAACTACACTATCTCTGGCTCTTACAGCTGCTCATCCTCCAACATGATATATGCCCTCATGTGCCAACAATGTCCATCGGCTCTGTACATTGGACAAACCAGCAAATCTCTTCACAAAAGAATAAATGGACACAAACCTGACATTAAAAAGGGTAACATCCAGAAACCAGTGGGAGAACACTTCAATCTACCAGGACATTCCATCAAGGACTTAAAGATCACCATAGTTAAACAAAAACCTTTTAAAAACAAAATCCAACGGGAAGCTGCCGAATTGGAATTCATATGTAAATTTGACACAGTCAGACTTGGATTGAATAGAGACTACGAATAGTTCTCTCATTATCAGAAGTAACTGATCCCATTATCAGAAGCAAAATGATTGCATCTATTCCCCCCTTCCCTCACCACCTATATATCTGGCCAGTTTCTTCATATCCTCCATGCATCTGATGAACAGAACTGTGGTTCTTGAAAGCTTATGTTACAGTAGAGTTGGTTAGTCTTAAAGGTGCTACTGGACTCTTTAGTATTTTGCTGTACAGACTAACACGGCTAACTCCTCTGGATCTAAAGCATTTATATTTCTACGTTTAATAAAGTATGCCAAACAGTACAATTTTTTACACCAGTTACATTATTAATTATGCATTTTATACTGTTTCAATTTCAATTTCCCCCTTTGGACAAATCAGCACACCAAGTTAGCACTGATCTGGCCGAATTCATTCCAAGCTGCCAACAGTAGTTACCTTCCCCAACATATTGTTTAAAGTGAAAATGATGAACAGGCTCCAATACAAAAATTTACCAGAGTCCACCAGTAGATTCACCAGATCCTTCCTCCACAACATGGATACTGTCTACAAAGCTGGGCATGTCAACAGCTTTCAATGACGAAGCAATACTTTCTTGACTCCTATCTTTCTCAGTGTTCATAGAAATATTAATGTCTTCATTGGAAATTTCACTATCATCTTGTTTTGTAGATTCTTTGTTCCCTTCTGATGGTGCATTCAAGAACAAACTAGCACCTAAACAAGGAAGTCAAAGAGAAGGATTTAATTTGACTTATACCAGATACTTTGCCTACAGACTTGTATTAAACCTTCCTTTGAAGCTGCCCACCATCTTCAAAGACTGTAGCTAAACAGTGATACAGACTTCTGTAATGTGAAGCCAGTCCTTATTATTATTTTAAATAAAAGCAAGTAACAATGTTAGCATGGCATTCTCTTGGACAGTTTCAAAGCATGACTTGGCAATGTACTACGCACAGGTTATTCTTTGTAACACCAATTTTGAGCTTTAGCTAGAGATGCTGGAATAAACCCTTTGTGTTGAAATGTGGTTTGTGGTTATTATGATCCTGTTGACAGGTGGGATAAGTACAGACACAGTAGCCTGTTTTTGAAAATCTATTTTTTATCTCTCTCATGAACAAGGTAACACGTTAATTTCTCTACCAACTTATAGCATTCAAATAATTAAAATACTGTCCTCAAAAACAGAATTTGCAGCAAGAAAATCTACCTTGAGACAGAGAACTGGTTAAAGGATTTAAGGATATTACCACTGAACATAGACCTGATAGAGGAGCTAAGACTGATTGCAGAGCTTTCTGCTGGGCCACAGCCCAAACAGGAAAAGCAGAGCAGACTGCAAAAACAACTAAACCAAAATGCCTGGCTCCAGTGCCTAGTGTTTTTCCACTGCCAAGTTCTGTCCATTGCATAAGGTGTACAATAAACCATTACCTGTGCTCACTGCAATACTGACACTTTTTTTTAAGTGTAACCCTGGGGAAGACCGAGTTTCCATGGTAACAAATTCTAGTTGCCTCTCAGACTGTATGCTGTTGTTGGCTATATTCTTAGTAGAACAGGGCTGAAGAGTTTGTGCTTCTAAAAGCCGCTGGATCTGTAAACATGTAAGATCAGTGTTAATTATACTGGAGAGATAATAAAAGTGGGAAAAGCAATTAGTGCAATAAATATCACCTATCAACAATTTGTCTTATGTATGCAGGACTATTCTTTCCTTGAAATGTGCAAAAGTTCTTTTAAGCCTCCTTGAAGAAGAATGGAATGCAGGGAATTGCAGAACATAGAATAGTACATTGCTATTGCAACTGTAAGTCTAATTAATTAAAATCCAGCAGGTTTTCACTCAGCACTGATGTTCATTCCAAGCCAGTTAATGGCTCATTAAATTGACCAATAAACCTGCCAACTTTAGCAATTCAGAAAGCATAGCTACTTGCCATATGAATGCACTTGGAAAGATAGCATTAATTACTACATTTTCCTACACTTTCTACTTGTCTTAGTAGAGACTGACCATTAGCAGCAGTACATATAACAGAACAGTACTGTTCTAGTTTAACAGTACCATACATTCAATAAAAAGAATGGCATGTTTTAGTAAACCAAACTCAATAAACTCTAAAATTATTTGTAGGACAGAGATCAAGTACCAAACAAACCTGAGCTTGCAGGAGCTTGAGCTGCTTGTCTTGCTCAGTAAGAATTTTGTAAACATCAGGAGATAATCCCACCATTCCATTATCCAGTCCTATATTGAGTGAAGGAGTATGCATACAAGTGGAATACACTGCATGGTCTGCAGAGGACCCATCCCCAGCAAGGGGAGAACAACTTCCCATTATTCCATAATGGCCAAGATTTATAGGGCTACTTGTGGCACATATTGGATTGCAACCCCCATTTATACATTCTACATTTTGATGGAACATCAATTGTGTACTCTCCTGGTCAATACTTGTCTGTACTTCAGATGTCTGACCGGAGCTCACTTTAGATATCCCTTGCGATATATTTGTTGGACTGTACTGCATATGACCATGTAACTGACATTTGCAGACACAGGAAGAACAGCAAGGTGAACCTTGAACTGGGATCCGAAGCTCTACTGGCCTTAGGCTTGGAGGTGAGCAAGCACAATTGTGCCTAAGAGGCTGGGAAGCTACAGGAGACTGTTTAGAATTAGGAACCAAAGGTACACTTAAAGCAAGTTCCCCTTTCACTTGCATAGCATCATTTTTTGTACAGAGTTTTTCAGAAGGTATTCCAAGCTGATGTGCAGATGTATTGGGAGAGGATCCGCTACAAGATGTTGAAAGAGAAGAGGATGAAGAAGACCCAAAGCTCCTTTTTGCTTGACATCCAGCTATACTATAGCTGGGCTGCTGGTGTAATGGAACCTGCACTCCATTGCAAGGTTTTAGTACTGGGATTTTCTGCTTTAATTGGCCTGGTAACTGTCTTGAGGAAGACTCCCTAGTACATGAGCTGAAGATTTGCTTCCTGCGATCACAGGTCTGAATTTGGTGGGATGGATGACCTCCAGGACATATTTTCTTAGTTGGCTGATATACATGTAGATTTGCTTTATCCACAGTTAAGACATGTTTGGATGTCGGTACAGATTCTGTGAAGTTGCCATCAAATACAATAGATAGTTCAGGAACTGAAGGCTGGATCTCTGTAACCTGGAAACAAGGAGACCTTACAATCAAAGATTTTTCTTAAGTTTTGATAATGTATTCCCCCCCCCCCCCCGTTCTCCAAAGAATTCAGTGTGGTACACGAGTCTTTTCCCCACTATATCTTAACTACTACTTTGTAATGTAGTTCAGACAGACAGAGTGACTGATCCAAGGTCTTCCAGTAATAGAATAGAAACCCAGCCACTACTCTAAATTGTCATAGGTGCACACACTAGTGCAAGAGTTTAGGATTGGAGCACAGATCTTTGCCTCTGAATAAGGACTGCAGGAAATCCTGCACTCAATTTGCCCTATCGCACTATAGTCCTTCTGAATAAAAACACAGCCAACAATGCTATTGACCAGAACTAGAAATAGTAATTGGTTTTATATTTAGCTTAAGTTAATGAGAAATGGAGTGAAACAAAATTAATCTCAGCATGGTCTTGCTGTGTATTAGCATTTTTAAAAAAGCTTCAACATAAGCATGACTGTATAATCCTGCTACCTCCTCTTGTGTTTATTATACATTTTAATAACTTTACTAAAATTAAACAAATAACTGGGTTCTGGTTCAAGAGATTTAACTGCTCTGCTTGTGTTTCCACAGCAGACTTTGCAACTTTCTAAAATATTTATTTTTAAATGCAGATCTTAAAAATGTTCGTGATGATAAAGGGTTAATATGATTGTGGTACAGCCTAGTGGCAAGACTGGGAAATAACACTAGCTTGGTACCAATGCTGAACATGGGCATTCAAGATTCTTACCTGCCAGCCAAGAATACGGTAAAGCAAAATGCATTTTTTCTGAACAACTGAAGAAAGAGGCACAGATGTTACCTTTTGACATGTTGGGTGAGGATATGGAAATGCTCTTGGGGATGCATCATCTTCCACACCAGAGTCATGATCACTGACAGACAACTTGCTTGGTGAGGAACCCTGAGAAGGGCTAAAATGCAATTTTTATTGTATGTAAGGTAAGCTTTTACAACTGCATTTAATAAGAAAGTTCTGGAATTTTTACAATTCAGCAAGAAGTTGGACAAGGCATGTTATCAACCGATTTGAGTGTGTTTTAATCAGCGTAATTTCATTTTGTATAAGAGAAAGGAGAATATGTTACCCCTTATACTAGCTAAGGTAAATATGACAACATATATAGTAAACACTATGATTCTGTGGTTTCTTTGGAAATGAATATACGTACAAAGTTATCCTTCCATACGTTTAATAACATCACCTGAGAGTTCCCACCTTGACATTTTGAAGCATCTAAGTGCTCTTTATTTGCCTACCTCCTATTATATTTTACACTTATATTAAAGCAGCAGCATCCTCATGTTCTATCCTCAGCAGAGTTACAATCAAAGAGGAGCGTACTGTACTACAAGAATATCACCTACTACGAACAGCTCAAAATAGGTATAAATACTTTTATCCAGTATAGAAGCTACTAACACTTTCTACTGAAAGTACATATGTATTGAAGAAAATATATATTTTTTCCTGGAAGATACAACATAATAGTAGACAAATGGAGTATGCTGCATGCATAAACATATGAAAAAAACTTACCGCCGAATGGAAATATTCTTGCAGATTTTGCTAAAGAGTTCCATTTCTGCACTTTTATTTTTAGAAGTCAAATCAAATTGAATAGGATGATTATTGGAAGTTTCAACATTCTGAAATGAAAAACATGCATTCATTAAAGTCCAGTAATCACCACATGACCCTAACCTGATTCCTACCCCCAAGTGCTAGTATGTGCTGCTCACATATCAAGTTGGAGAAGCCTTCTCCTTAGTTGGGCTTTGAGACTATTGTAAGACTGCTATTAAATATGTAACTACTCTGGACATGACAGCTGAAGAATCCACTAGATGCTTTGAACTGCCAGCAATAGTACCATATGTGATGCAGAAGTACTCAGCATTATGAGTTCATCAACAGAAGCAGCATGCTGCCTACTCTAAGTCAGTCTGCCAATACAGACTCACCACATTATCAACATTGTACGAGGCAGGAAGATAGCCAGTCATATGAAACATTCGGAAGTAGCCTGAATCCTGGTCTATAGCATGGTATGTTACTCTTCACAGCTTCTTGATTTACTCTTCTCACCAACAGCAAGCATTCAACTAGTTAATGTGTTTGATGCTGCAGGCACAGTAAAAAGAAATCAGGCAATTTAAACAACACAAACTATATTTACTCTGAGATCTAATGACTACAGTGTCAAACAAGCTATCTTCCTAATGAAGTAGCATTTATTATTAAATTAAAATTGTTAACTTTGGAAGAAGTCTCAGTCCAAAGTCCTAAAGCAGTGTTTCTCAACCTGTAGGTCAGGACCCAAAAGTGGGTTGTGAAGCCTCAAAAAGTGGGTCGCAGACCAGCCATCCCTAATGGCCAAGGGCCCTTTTGCACTCTCTCTTCTCTTTTCCTTTTCCAGCTTCTCACATTCTTGTCTCTCCCCCCCCCGCCCCCCTTTGTGACAATAATGAAGGGGAGAAAGCTGTCTGGCAACTAATAATTTTATGGCAGTAGGTAGAAGGGGAGAAAGGCTGGAGAGTAGGTGGGAAATGGAAAAATGAGAGGAGGTAAGAGGAGTGTGCAAGCATAGTCTCTGTCTTGGCACTGCTCCTTCAGTAGCCCAACCTGTTGCCCAGCCCCCTGTAGTGCCTCACTGCCCTCTGCATATTCTGGAAGATGTACTGCACAAAGCCATTTACTACGCACCTCTCTTTGCTGACATCTGTCATCTTCTTGCTTATCCTCAAACCAGCATGTCGCCCCTTCCTGCACCTTCTCAATCTCTTAGGCTAGCCCTGGATGGGTCACCGTATGAAGCAAATTTGAACTTGTGGGTCACCATATCAAAAAGGTTGGTAACCACTGTTCTAATGCATGTACTGAAGTAGAGGACTAAAAGCAAGACTATTTAACATAGAATCATAGGGTTAGAAGGGACCTCCAGGATCATCCAGTCTAACCTCTGCACAGTGCAGGAAAGTCACAACTACCTCCCCCCAACACACCCTCAGTGGCCCCTGCTCTATGCCCAGATGGCAAAGCACCATCAGGATCCCTAGTCAAATTGGCCTTGGGAAAATTGCTTCCTGATCCCAAAGTGGCAATCAGCATTACCCTGGGTATGTAAGAAGAGGCCACAAGAATTAAGCGCTGATGTAACCCTTCCTGCCCTCCCTCTCATGATCTGCCTAGGTTCACAGAATCAGCATTGCTGTCAGATGGCCATCTAGCCTCTGTTTTAAAATCTCCAAAAAAGGAGAGGCCATTATGTCCCGAGGAAGCCTGTTCTACTGAGGAACCACTCTGTCAGGAAGTTCTTCCTAATGTTTACCCGAAAACTCTTTTGATTTTATTTCAGCCTGTTGGTTCTGGTCTGATCTTTTGGGGCAACGGAAAACAACTTCACACCATCCTCTATATGACAGCCCTTCAAGTACTTGAAGATGGTTATCATATCACCTCTCCATCATCTCCTTTCCAGGCTAAACATACCAAGCTCCTTCAACCTTTCCTCATAGGACTTGGCCTCCATACCCCTCACCATCTTTGTTGCCCTTCTCTGGAAACATTCCAGCTTGTCTAGATCCTTCTTAAATTGTGGTGCCCAAAACTGAACACAATACTCTAGGTGAGGTCTAACCAAAGCAAGAGTAGAGCGATACCATCACTTTGCATGATCTGGACACGACACTTCTATGGATACAGCCCAAAATTGCATTTGCCTTTTTAGTTACCACATCACACTGCTGACTCATATTCAGTGTATGATCTGCTAAGACCCCTAGATCCCTTTTGCTCATACTACTGCTATAACAGATCTCCCCCATCCTATAATTAAACATTTGATTTTTCCTACCTAAATGCAGAACTTTACATTAATCTCTGTTGAAATTCATTTTGTTTGTTTTAGCCCAGTTTTCCAGCCTATCAAAGTTATCCTGTGTCCTGACTTTGTCTTCTACTCTATTTGCTACCCCTCCCAATTTAGTATCATCTGCAAATTTAATGAGCATTTCCTCTATTCCTTTATTCAAATCATTTATAGAAATGTTGAACAGAACAGGTCCCAGGACCAATCCCTGAGGCACTCCAATTGTCACTCTTCTCCAAGAGGATGAGGAATCATTAACTAACACTCTTTGGGTGCAATCTGTGAACCAATTACAGATCCACCTAACAGTAATAGGATCCAAAACACATTTTACCAACTTGTCAACATGGATATATGTAGAACTTTAGTGAAAAAAAGCTTTACTGAAATCGAGATAAACTATATCTACTGCATTCCCCTGATCCAGCAAGGTAGTAACTTTCTCAAAAAAAGAGATAAGGTTAGTCTGACATAACTTGTTCTTGAGAAACTCATGCTGGCTCTTAGTAATCACAGCCATCCTTTCTAAATGCTCAAGGTTTGACTGTTTGATGATTTGTTCCAAAACTTTTCCAGGTATAAACGTCAAATGGATGGGTTGGTAGTTAGATCCTCCTTTTCCCCTTCTTGAAGATGGGGACAACATTCGCTTACCTCCAATCTTCTGGCACCTCACCTGTTCTCCAAAAATTCTCAAAAATGATAGATAGAGGCTCAGAAATTACATCTGCAAATTCTTTTACTACTCTTGGATGCAATTCATCTGGTCCTGAGGATTTAGTTTCATTTAAAGGAACTGGGTGTTTATGTATTATCCCTAGGCCAATCTCAGGCTGTAACTCCCTTTCCTCATCATGTGTTCGGTTACTGCCGTGTTGAGCACCATTTCCTTTTCATGACAAGACTAAAGAAAAGTAGGAATTGAGCAGTTCTGCCCTCTCATTACCTATTACAATTTTACTTTCCTGTCCCTGCAATGGGCCCACCATGGCCTTGCTTTTTCTTACTTTGAACATAAGCAAAGAACTCTTTTTTTGATTGTTTTAGCATCTCTTGCTAGCCTAAGCTCATACTGAATTTTAGCTTTTCTAATACTCTCCCTACAAGCACTGGTTATGTGTTTATATTCATCCTTGGTTATAAGGCCCTCCTTCCATTTCCAATATTATTGCAGATTTGAACTAAATCACTTTTATGAAAGTTTGCTTTTAGATTCTTGTGTAAATCTGCAAACATGCTCTCCTGACACTGTTTTCAGCCTTGAAGGACAACTCAGGAACTAAAGCTTTATGCTTAGAATACAAACAAGAACAAACAAAACAGAGTTAAGCTACAAGAGATGAATTACACAAGGACGCTCACGTGAAGGGAGTCGCAATGGTAGACAGGAAGCTGAGTTTTATCGAAAAGCTCTGTAGAGAGGGGAAATTGACAAAGCCTTCCCATCTCTTTTAAAACTCAGCTTCCCGGCTAACATTGTGACTCCCTTCATTGCGCGTCCTCGTGTACTTCAGCTCTTGTAGCTTAGCTCAGAGTTTGCAACAATTAATCCTTGGGATGGTCAGAGGAGTGTTACATCATGCTTTTGAGGGCATGAATCAGAAGGTTCAATAAAGTCATGACTAGATCTATAAACAGCTTCTATATAAGCTGGCTCAATAACCTCTGAATTTACCAGATCTGGAATTCAATAAAGTCTGCTTTTCCCTTTTTTGGCAAAGGCCCGGGTAAGAAGCTTTGAAATTTAATCTTTTTTTCTAAAAGTCAGCTTAGGTAGCATAGGCATGACATATATGTTTATAGAGGATTGATTTCTATATGGTATGCCAGTGTTCTGTTTAACTATTTAACATTTTGTTTAATCAGATCTAGAGTGATCATAATTTTTAAATATAAGTTTTAATTAATATATTGACTATTTATTGGCAGGGAAACACAGGGTTTCACTTGGAACCTAGAAAAAACAAACAAGCCTCAATGTCTTCCTTAGAGATTGAAGGCTGTGCCCTGCAAAGACATTAATGCATTGCTTTAATTCAGTCAGAAATGTTAATCTCCAAGCGACTGTTTAAAGTAATGTTCCCTCATGAGTGGGCCCCAGTGACTGCCACAATATTAGATTTATGAGTTTCAATTATATTAATGTTTCCTCCTGAAAGATTGTCATCTTAACATGACTGTCACATTACAATCATTTGTCCAATATAAACTAGAAAAAACATAATCAAGCAACTTACTCTGAATAGATGTAATGTTTCTTTGTTTGTAAGTAGCTGGAAATCCAATTCAGTAAGCCCACAAGGAAGGCATTCATAAAACTCTGGATCTTTATGTATCAGAGAATAAAGAACTATAAGGAAACTTCCTGATTCTGAAAGTACCCTAAATAGGAAAGACAACTCATTAAATAAATTTCTGAAAACGGCAAAGATATGTAGTAAATAGTCTGACTAAAGAATACATTTGTTGTTCAAAATAAGTATAGCATTGGTTGTTGTGGGTTTTCCGGGCTGTATTGCCGTGGTCTTGGCATTGTAGTTCCTGACGTTTTGCCAGCAGCTGTGGCTGGCATCTTCAGAGGTGTAGCACCAAAAGACAGAGATCTCTCAGTGTCACAGTGTGGAAAAGATGTTGGCAGGTCATTTGTATCTACTCAGGAGGGGTGGGGTTGAGCTGAGTCATCCTGTAAGAGTTTCCCAGGGTGTGGAATGCTAATGGCGGGAGGCTTCACTGTATCCTGAGGAGGTTCTTTTGCATATGGATTGGTGCTTGATGTGCTAATCTTCTCTGCAGGGCTATTGTAGAGTATAGAGTGTTTTGTTAGCCTGGTGTTTTTCAGAACTGGAAACCATGCTCTGTTCATTCTTAAGGTTTCTTCTTTCCTGTTGAAGTTTTGCTTATGCTTGTGAATTTCAATGGCTTCCCTGTGCAGTCTGACAAAGTAGTTGGAAGTGTTGTCCAGTGTTTTGGTGTCCTGGAATAAGATACAGTGCCCTGTTTGAGTTAGGCTATGTTCAGCCACTGCTGATTTTTCAGGTTGTCCAAGTCTGCAGTGTCTTTCATGTTCTTTTATTCTTGTCTGGATGCTGCGCTTTGTGGTCCCAATGTAAACTTGCCCACAGCTGCAGGGTATACGGTATACTCCTGCAGAGATGAGGGGGTCTCTACTGTCTTTTGCTGATCGTAGCATCTGTTGTATGCCAAGACCACGGCAATACAGCCCGGAAAACCCACAACAACCATCGTTCTCCGGCCATGAAAGCCTTCGACAAGTATAGCATTGATTCAGGATAGACCAAAAATTAATTTATTTTGATTATTAAAAACATTTATAAACCCTGCTTTTCCCCAGATAACTGGGACCCAGAGTGGGAAGAATAAAAAAATTGAAACAAAATAGCGTAATTCTAACAGAATTATTAAAAACAACCAGCAGATGCTTAACAAAATCAAATTCAAAGATTTCAAGAGAATCACAATGTAATCATTTTGTACAACAGAGCTCTTTTTAGAAGAGCCTTTTACTCCTTGAGCCAAATTTCCTTCAGGCAGGCATTTCATAACATGCAAACAACCAGAGAAAAGGCCTGTGAATGGGCAGCTGCAGAGCTTACGCTAGCAGTGACAGAAAAAAATCAAAATGTATTGCTTGTGCTGAGTAAAGCAATGCATGGACTCAAATAGGGAGAGGAAGCTCTTCAAATATGTGGGTCCCACATTGTGAAGAACTTTACCTTAAATAGCTTGAATCTGACTCAAACCAATAGACAACCAATACAAAAACTGCAAATCAGGTGTTAAATTATCTATGCGCCTTCCCCTGGTACAAGGCAGCCTAATGTACAACATGTTACAATGGTCAAGCACTGAAGAATGTTGTATGGATCAGTGTGGCCAGATCAGCAGCCTCCAGGCAGGGGGAGAGTTTACACAGTAGATTGTAAAAGGCACTTTTGACTACTTTTCTGAAATAGAACTGGGTCCAGCAGGCCTTGCAAGCTCTTCATAGTGTCTGTCAAAGCAAGTTAAAACCAAATGTGGGAAAGTAAAGCCCTTCAAAGCAAATATTATCCTTACTGACCAGCATCACACCTGTTTTGTCAGAATTAAATTTCAGTTCATTTTTAGTCACATGGACAAAGCAAGTCACTAATAATTCCTTGAAAGAATGCTTTGAGCTGCTGGAATTATTAATAGCTTTCATGTATGTTACTAGTACTCCAAATAGCTTTCAGAGTGGAACATATGAACTGCTAGGTGAGAATCATTCTTCACAATCCACTCATTTACTAGGGATTGCATTAAATGCTATTCCATTTCTATTTGCTTGAAAACTATACAAACACACTTTATGTGCATCAACATGCATAGTCATGTACAGTAAGAATACTACAAGTTTTTATCAGTGCTGTAGATAGACAAGCCACAGTGGCAACACACATGTGAGATCTCATTAAGTTAATACATACACAAAATGCTGAAGGGAATGCTGATCAAGTGCATTCCCTTTAATAGTAATGACAGCTTTGTAAGCACAACTCCAGGGCACTCCAAATTCTCCTCAACACAAAGTGAATGACAAAGCCTCTGCTGACGTAGCTTGATGTCCCCTGAGCATTAGATCAGGACCATTTATTCACCAAAATTCATTTACCAGGATTTTAAATGTATATAACATTATACACGCCCTACAGTAATAATTGTTTATGACTCAGACATACTTGGTAAAATAAAAATTTACCTTTCTTGAATTGAGGAACTATATAAGTAGCGCAGGCTGCAAGCCCAGACTTGTGGACTGTAGATATGAGTGATTCCACTCAACCAACTAAAGAGAGGAAAATAAGATTGATGGAATTGATGCCATAGCAGATGTTTTCTCAAATAGAGCGGATTACTGAAATATGAATATATACTGCATCGTAATACCTTGTAATGCTGAACTCAAACCAAGAAAGAATACAGAAAAATACTTACATGCCAATCAATGGCAATGTGTAAGCTTTGGGGTCAGATTCCAGAACCAAAAGTAGTTTCCTGGTCTGGTCCATTGTAAGATAGCTGTAAGCAAAAATGTACAAATTGTATGCCAATTTACAGATTGATTCTTAAGCTAATAAGTACAAAACTTCAAAAATTATTATTAAAAACATATCCTGTCTCATCACACAAACTGACAAACTCTCAAAGAGGGTTACAACAACTTAAGCACTTACGGTAATATAAAACAATTCCAAAGCCATTAATTAGACTTCAATTTCTCCTTTTACCAGTATCACAAAAAATACAGAACCTATTTCAAAACCATCCAAGGATTACAATTACCATTTTTTGATGAGTTACTGGAACAGAACACTTACAAAGTACTTTCAAAGTATTACATAACACATTATTTTAGCTTTAAACAGAAGTAAACTTTAACACTGGACATCTCTCCAGAATACTATATAAAGGCTTTGGATAGCACTCTTCAGCATATACATGTAATTGAAAAACTGATTTCTGGCACTTGAAAATGTTTCCACTTTTACAGAGGTTTAATAATATAAAGTTAAATACCTTATGCAAAATCAAACGAATGTGATTTGCACGTCAGCCCTAAGCAATGTAACTAGCTTGCATGTACACTAGCTTTATTCTCATCAGAGACTACAGAATTAAACAGTCTCCAGAGGCAGATTTTCACAGTTTTTGAAAATATTTCTGTATGTTTCTATATGGTAGTAACCATAAGTCTTAAGCTGCAAGTGTATTGTCCCATCACAGAGTTTCCATAATAACCACCACCACCACCATGTTGCATTACCATGGAAACTTTTCACAGGATGGCAATCAATCTCTCTCTAATGGCACAGCTTCTAACCTATAAGCTGTGAGCTAACCAAACTGAACTGCAAAGCAGAATTTTTTTTCCCTTTTGAGTATTTCATTTTCTATAATTTGTTTATTTATTCATTCTTTAGAATCTCTTGTCTCTTATATTCAAAAAGACCCCAAATAAATTTCTCTACTGGGACTGTAACAGCTGGTTCAAAGCCACCAAGCAAAAATTGAAGCTTTTTTACTACAAGAATGTCTATATCGGGAACTAATAGATCCATCAACTGTGTTCTTAAATGCTCATATCTTTGACAGAAAAATAAGATGGGCTCCATAGTTTCAACAGAACTAGTTCCACATCCACATAAATGCTCAGAGTAAGGCTTTTTTTGAATAGTGCCTGCTCAGAACAGCAGTGGGTAATACATTAAAGCTGGCTAAAAAGAAGGCTCTTCTATAAACTGAGATGGTTAAGAAATCCATATATGGACAGCAAGAATTTAAATATTTAAACTAGAAAAAAGCAGGAAAACACACATGACAGGCACAAAGTACAGTGCTATTTAGGTCCTACTGGAGATCAGAGAGCAAGTTGTAGAAAGACATAGTTGACAGAAAAGGGTTTTTCAATCCCAGACTCTGAAGTTTGGCATCTACACACCCTAATCATGAATTAACATATGAGTCCCTTAATAACAAACTTAAAAGGCTACTCTTGGGGAGGGACAAAACTAATTTTAATTGGTAACAAATTCCCAGCTCAGCTCTAACAGCAATCCCTGCCATGCAATAGGGGCCATTTATCATTAGCATACATACGAGTAGCTATTGAGGACTTTGCTAGCACAGGTGCATGTGAATTAGGCAACCCAAGCCTGTCAAGAAGATCATTTAAAGATAAAACAAGGAGGGCACCAAAAGATATAAAGATAAAACAAGGAGGGCACCAAAACACATCCTTACTTAACCCCTCTATGCAATTTGAAGAAGTCAGACAACAGTCCCTATTTGTTAATTCGTACTCATGCTTTAGATGTTTCACACAATGAGGATATGAGCCAAAGTAGGCAAGCATCGATACCGTAACTGCCAAGTTTCTGCCATAGTCTATTTCTTGAACTGGGACAAAAGCCATCTTTAAATGCATAAAGGCAACATAAATCGATCCCTTAGAGGACGATGTATATTTTTAATAAGATTGGACCGTACAAAACAATGGTCCAGTGTGGAATAACCCAACCCACTTGCTCAGGTACCAGTACGAAATTTTCTATTATCCAACTGGATAACCTATTTAACAGATAGAATGCATACAATGTAGCCATTACCGAAAGAAGACTGATAGGGCAATAGTTCCCCAATTGTAGTTTGCTGTCTTTCTTATAGATACGAACAATAATTGCTTGTTTCCAACTCTCAGGAATTATACCCGATTTCTTTATTTTTGGGAAGGCCTCCACTAATATAAGGCCCAACAGCTGATCTTATTACAAAAGAAATCTGGAGGTGAAAAATCAGGACAAAGGCCGTCCCTGATTTCAATTCATTGATCAAATTTTCTATTTCCAATGCAGAAACTTTGGGCCAGGATGCTAAATTTTGGACACGAATTTGAGGTAGAACAGTTG
The DNA here is from genome assembly GCF_028583425.1 of Eublepharis macularius. Taxonomy (NCBI): domain Eukaryota; kingdom Metazoa; phylum Chordata; class Lepidosauria; order Squamata; family Eublepharidae; genus Eublepharis; species Eublepharis macularius. The sequence goes on along the minus strand of NC_072794.1, from coordinate 94,071,548 downwards.
TTGGGTATGACTGCATGAAATGTACTCACTTTTGAGAACAGAGCTCCCCACTCGCTTTAGCGAACAGGGACCAAATTGTTTTGTCTTTTTTCCTAGAAGTGTCAATATGAAGATCCCACTCTTTTTGAGTATACTGCTGTTTTTTTAAAAAAAATTAATTAAATTTCTATATTTTCTTTTAAGTTGAAGTAAAAATCTTAAATGTTCAGAGTTTCCAGAGAACCCAAAATTCCTGCCAGATCTTTGCATAGCCTTTCTTAACTGGCAACATTCCCAGTCATACCAAGCATGCTTCCCCTTAAGTTGGGAGGGGCACGTGGATCCTTCAAATAATATTTTGTTTTCAAAGCAACAGATGGATTGGAAGCGTTAACTATTTCAAGAATCAGTCTCTTTTAAAGATTCAAACAAAATATCAACCTCCATTCCACACTGAAGAGTATGGAAATAAGCAGAAGCTGTGTGTCAATCAATACGGCAAGGAGATTTTGAATATCATTGCCTCTGCCTGGAGAAGCTATCATTTATTTATTTAAATTAATTTAT